>NC_081407.1:572867752-573559578 GCF_030272615.1 Cryptomeria japonica | reverse complement strand
AATCTCCTTCATTCCAAATTTTTGATAAAAATAAACGACTGAAATCTATTTTGAAATTGATGGTATGATGAAATAATAAGTATATGGTAGAATACTAAGAGGGGGGGTGAATCAGTATATTGAAAAACTGATACAAAGTTCCCAAGCTCAAACTCAATCAAACAAAGTAAACATATCTCAATCAAGATCAATATTCTTAGGAATACTTGACATTAGCCGTTTTAAATGTTATGACAACTTTTAACAGTAAACACCTTAAATCTTGCAAACATCAACAATGCTTAATCTTAACTCAACATATTCATCTCTCAATGCTTCTACTTAACATGCCTTATCAAAAGTTAACCAAATCAATAAATAAGATCACAGCCACAAAAGCATTCACCACTTGAAACAAGTGTTTATATGTGGAAAACCCAAATAGGTAAAAACCACGGTGAGATGGGACTCACAAGGATAGCTATCTGAACTCTTTCTAAGTTCACCCTGTTAGGAGCCAAAGCCTATTAGAGCTTTACAATAAGTCATGTTAAGAACTAATTCCGGTTAGGAATCACCCGGTTAAGGGATTTACAAATATGCCTTGTTAGAAGCACAATACCCTGTTAGGAGTAACCTCATTGGAGGATTTCATAATCCAAGCTAATGGACCACCTTGTTAGAGGATTTAATGAGTAACCAAGCTTGTTAGAGCTTACCCGGTTAAGGGATTTTACTTCTGCTATAATTGTTAGAAAACAACAAGTTTTATTGATCTGTCTAAGTAGCACTACATTTACTTGATCAGATCCTTTTAAGCTTCAATTTGCCTTAACTCAAAGTGCAGATCACTGGTTGGGCAACCACACACTCAACAGGTTTTCTACCAATCTTACCAACAACCTTTACAAACAACTTCATCAACCTTAAATACAAATCAATTAGGTTGGTAACACAACAAAAACCTAATTCTCATCATTGAGATTACAAACAAGTCGGTTCAATCTTGACCGTTAGAAATCATGACAATCTCTTCACATTCTTCAAGACAATTCCAACCGCTCCATGATCACCACTGCATTTGATTTTGTAACTCATCACACGTTGTGTATTAAATGCAATCCACTTTGCTCCTTCCCTAGACAATAAGAAAATGCGCTAAACCAATTTGAATTTATCCTCATACAATGATCACACGTGTTTCCATCATTACTGCTCATAAGATAATAAACCAACAAACTTGTTCGGTTAGGGTTTAATAGCTGATAGGGTTTACTGGTTACATTACATAAAAAGGTTTGACCCTTTACATCGGTTCACCGATTCAACTCATAAACTTTACATACCGGTTACAACATCATCTACAACTCTCTTCTTACTGGTTACTAGCCAATATCAAAAACTACAATATCAACAATAACATGAATACCATTTACCAATTCAATTGACATCAATGAAAACATATCATTAATGCAATCTCTATGCAAAATACCAACAGAAATCCCCAAACAATATTTTCAAAACACGACAAACAATCTTTTCTGAAACAAATGCCAAGTACAAGAGAAACAAAGCCAACTTGAAAAATGAAGAATTGAAAATAAAATCTGAATTAGAGACTCCCGATCCAACAAAAATCTTCCAACAATTGGATTTCAAAGCCAAGCAAAACCTCCCAAAACCAGATCTCCAAAGGCATCCCAAAAATCCAACCCTCGTAATGCACAGGAAGTTGAATAAAGACAAAAATTAAACTCCAAAAACCTTAATCAAGGCCGACCAATCACAATATTCTAAAAAGTATATATTATACCTACCCCACACATAAACCAAGGCAAATATATATAATATATATATATTATTCACCTACCTTTTTATCCGGCCAATAAAATAGCAGGGTAGGTAAGTTATATCAAGATTAATTAAAAAGGGGTAGAAAAACAACTAAATAGGAAATGTAAAAATACTTCTCCAAGCAACTTAATAAACATGGGTAATTTTATCTACTCAATCAATTAATAACTATCCTCAACACAAAATCATTACTTACACAATAATAAGTATTTATAAATAAATATTAATAATACAGCCATCAATAAAATTAAATATATATGAAAGGAGAAATCCCAAACTGCTAAACAAATTCATAGCTGTGGAGGCTTTCGAATGATGGAGTTGTGCGTGGAGGGTGTTGAGTGAGGGCTAGGGCATCACAGCCCTAGCTCATGAGTGTCGCCTGCATGTTGGTGTCGTGGTGGGAGGGAGATGCTTACGAGTGGTGGGTGGTGCTGCGGGAGGGGCAGGTAACGGGGCTGCGGGTGCTGAAGGAGGTGCAGTGGCTGCGGGTGGTGGGTGGTATTCTGGGAGGTAGGGGCTCGGGGTTCCTGCAGATTCATAGTATGCTTGTGGGGAAGGGTGGTGGGGGTTCGATCTGCCCTATGGTGGAGCTTGGTAGGGGAGGTGAATGTTTTCTTGCAGGGGGTGTGGAGTCCTTGCAAATTTCCTTTCGAGTGGTGGGTTTTCCGCGTGGTTCTATGTCTAGAACTGGTGGAGAGGCCTTGAAGGCGTCTTTTGATATGGATTTTCATGTTGCGGTGGGTTGAAATCTCCATCCCAAAATGTCAAGACCTTTGATAATAACATTTTTGCCTCAGATTCGAGGGCTGGTAGTGTTGGTGGCTCTCGGATCTTGAAGATTAATGGCTGCCTGAAGAGGTGCAACGAGAGATCAAGGTTGATTATTCCTTCGGAGATGATAGCAGAAGATGTTGATTACTTTTCAAAACACTCATTATACTGCAAGTTTTTGGGGATGAGGGTTTCTCTGTAGTTTTTGGAGAACTGGGCTCAGAGGACTTGGGCACTGGAAGGGGAAATGGAGATTATGTTGCCGACAAAAAACTACTTCATGGTTACTTTCAACTGCATGGAGGATCGGAATAGGGTTTTTGAAGGAGGGTTGTATTTTTACAACCACGTGGGGTTGTTCATCAAACCTTGGCATGCGGGGTTCAACCCTTTGGAGGAGCTCCCGAATAGGGTTCCAGTGTGGGTTCGTTTACTAGATTTTCCAGTGGAATCTTGTCAGGAGGATGTACTACGGATGCTCACTTTAGTGCTTGGGAGGCCAGTTGGAGCCTCAATGCAAACCTTGGGGAGAAAGGTAATGACCTTCGCCCGTATTTATGTTGAAATTGATCTTAGTAAGACCCTGCCAGATGCTATAGATATGTGTGCAGGTTCTTATTCTTGGGTTCGACAACTGGATTATAAGACTACCATTTCGGTATCGTTTGTGTCATGAGTATGGTCATTTGCAACGCAAGTGTCCTAGGTATAAACTGGTGGTGCACCAACCTCAACAGCCGACTCATAACATAGATGGGGCTGACAAAGGAAAAGTTTCCATGACTGTGGAAGTTGTGGGTACTGATGGTTTTGTCCCAGTTAAGACAAAGAATAGGAATCGGGGACAAAAGAGGCCCCTACAGGAGAGACAGGAGGAGGATACCTTTAATAGATTTGAAGCCTTGGACAACCTTACCCAATAGGAGGTGAACCCTGGGTTAACTCCTTTGGATCAAAGTGCATCAGGGTTGGTCAATGATAGTGTGAATTGGGACTCAACCCAGGCTCTACAATTTGTGGGGAGTCAGCAAATGGAGATGGATCTGCCAGTAGTGGCTCAGTTGGGGCCATTTCTAGTGTTGTAATGGAGTTGGCTGGGGGGGATGTTTCTCCTGGAGCTCAAAAATTGGAATCTGATGGGGCCAAAAGTAACAAGATGGCCTTAAGTTTGGGTCTCCATCAGAAAGACATTAAGAAAGGACCAATGGTGCAGGAGCACCTTCACAATTTTGGCTTGGTTGATCCTGATGTGATCAAGAATTGAATAAAGGACTATTGTAAGAGTCCTAGTGTGTGTTTTAGGTTTCATTATGGTTTAGGTTTATCTTAGAGTGTTTCGATAATTTTTCTCAAGTTTTCTTTCTAGTTTTGGCCCATAGTGCCTTGTAAGCCAAAAATGGCATTATAGTGAAAATATGCTCAAAACCTTGTAACAAGCCTAAAAAGGACTTGGAGTAGGTGTATTTATTTATTTGACACCTTCTCAAATGGTTAGGTGGAAGATATTTTTCTTGTGGGTCAAAAATGCATTAAGAGTCAAAAATTGCCAATGTTGTCAAGCAACATTTTGACAAAAAGTGAGAAAAGTTGTAAAACACTCTACAAGGTAGTTATGGACACCATAATGGTGGAAATGGTTTGAGTGTGCCTATATAAGGACACTTCAAACATTGTAAAGAGGTTGGCTTTGTATTGGCAAGAGGAAATTAGTGAAATATGACTATTTTTCATGCTTGTTAAGCTTAATCTGTTGTAACAGTCCGTACAGAGCACTAGTTCCATATTGTTCTTTCATTGGAGTTTGTGTCATGGATTTATGAAGGTTTTTCATTCTTTGTGTTAGGGTTTTTACTGAGTTTTGGTTCATCAAATAAAATCTTTTAGTTTTTGCCAGTTCGCTGCCCTGTCAAGGGTTTGAGGCTTAAAAATGCAACAACTTGACTAATCCAGGTCTGGGCTCCCAAAACTGGACTTGGTCAAGTTGGTATACATGTACATAGTGTATATATGTCTTATTTTGTGCCAGAGTTGTGATTGGAAGAAGGATTTGAGTGAATACTAGGCAAGTATGGGTTACTCGGCTAGTATCATGGATTAAAACTCAAAATTTGCACCCAAAACCAATTGGAGTGGAAAAATCTGTGAGACAGGGGTCTGAGTATGTTCCCAAGGGTGTTGAGAGTCATTCTGGTTTGTTAGAGCAGGTTGCTTTCTATAAAGCATTCTCAATTTGGTTGCATAACAGTGAGTTCACTGCTTTTGTGAATTAAATGACAATTTCAGTTTGAATGCCATATGTTTGGATTAATACCTCCAGGACAGCAATAGAGGAGGGCTTCACATGGTGTGGAAAAAGGTTCTATGTTAGTTTGGTAGCTTGGTTAGTGAAGGAGAGGTGGTTTTCAATGTTGCTTGGGTCTAAACCCTAGTAAACCCTACTAAAATGCCTAAAATGGTGGACAGTGCCAAAACAACCTCCTCAGCAACTAAAACTACAAAAATCCTTGAGCCTTGACATTTTTAATAGCATCCAATACAACTCCTAAGGTGGAATTGGCCATCATTGGTCAGTATGAGCAAAAATACCTCAAATTAGGCCTACTCAGCTAGTAGCCCTTTTTAGCCTTGTTTTGCAAAAAGTGTGAACCCGATTTGTGTAAGGTTAAATGGTCTTGAAGAATCATTGGAAATCATTTGAAAACACTCAAGAAATCCTCCTAACACCTTAGTATGATTAGTCATACTGGGGTTTAGACCTATAAGAAGGGTTTGAGTAAGTGTTGAGTAAGTATGCTTGAACAAGGTCTTTGAGAACAAAACCAAGAACAAGTTTTTAACTCCTTGTCTAAACCTTTCGAAGAAGCTGAATGCTACTAAGGAACAGTATAAACAATGTGTGGTGAGCAGGGGTATTAGGGTGTTGAATTTGATGGGTTGAGGAATGAGAGCATGGTAGTTTGAGTTGAGCAAATGTGTGAACAAATGATGGGAAGAGATCAAGGAGGAAGTTTTGGGTTGGAGTGAAGCTTGTTAACATTTAAAGTGGGCCTTATCAAGAAAACCAAAACCTTTCCTCTCTCATTTGAAGGAGTCTCTTAACAAGAATATTATACTTAGCTTTAATTGGTCCTCCTATGGGTCTCTCCCTATCAAATTGGTATCAAAGAAAGGAAGTAGATCCTTGCAGTTAGTTGTGAGTTGTGAGTTGTGAGAGTTGAAGAAAGAAGTTCCTAACAACATGGAGAGTAGATATGATCCAAGACAAGCCATTTTCAGAACCAAGTGCGAATGCAAGGGTAAAGTATGTAAGGTTGTAGTTGACAATGGTTCTCTTGACAACGTAGTCTCCATAGAAATGGTGGAAAAGTTGAGTCTACCAAGGATACCATAGGAGTCACCTTACAGAGCATTTGGTTTGAGTGATGATCATTGGGTTGATGTCTTAGAGAAGTCTGTTGTTCGTTTCAATATTGGTCCTTACTATGAGATGGTGGAATGTGATATTATGCCCTTGAGAGATTGCCATTTGATTTTGGGAAGAGCATGGCAATATGACAATTGCACTATGTATGATGCTTACAGAAATATTTATCAATTTTCTAAGGATGGCATAAATTTTACCTTGAACTCCATGAGGGAAGAAGATGATCCTACATGGCGTATGACAAGAGGTCTAGGGTTGGTTGAGAGAATAGTTTTCCCTGAGCATAAGAATCACCAGGAGGAAGATGTTGAAGAAGCAGATGGTGAAGCAGTACACAATGGAGGTTTAGAGGAAGAAGTGACCCCAAGTACCATAGAAGGTGAAGTTGAAGAGGTAGATAGTCCATTCAGTGACTTTGAGCAGCAGATGCATGCTAAAGAGAAGAGTGAGCAGCAAAGAGTTGAAGAGGAACCTTATATGGCAAAGGTTCTTGAGGATGAGCAAGGGATAGAGACCACTGTGGCTGAAGCACATAGTCTTTATCCTGATGATGGAGTTGTTGAGCAGATTGGACAAGAAGAAGACATGGTACAAGAGTCACATGCACTTGAGAAGCCTATTGACAAGCAGGATACAGAGATAGTTTATTGATCATTCATTTTTCTACAGAGGTATACATGCATGAACACTATTAGATTGGTATTTGAGAAGCCTATTGACAAGCAGGATACAGAGATAGTTTACTGATCATTCATTTTTCTACAGAGGTATACATGCATGAACACTATTAGATTGGTATTTGTCTTTATGAAGGTGTCACGACATTTATGGGAGCAATGCTCTATCCTAGGTTACTGATGGATGACACCAAGAACCTATATTGGTCCCCAAAAATGAGCACTTCTCCTCACTTTGAGATGAAGTTCATTAAGATTTATCCTATCTATTCATGGAGTTGTTCTTGGACTGAGAGTTTACTAGAATGGTAGTTGATGGTTTCCTTTACACCTTGTGAGTAGCTATAGCTATGGTGGATGTTGATTTTTGCAGCAAGGCCTAGAGTGAAGATGAAGGAAGGAGCTTTTCATTTGGCCATGCATGATGAAGCCGAAGATAAGTACATGCCAAAGGTCAAGATGAAGCCTATATGATTTTTAGGTATCATTTGTTTTGCAGGTATCATTTCCAAGAGGACTTGGAACTTTTTCAATTTTGGGGAGTATGGTGCAGGAGCACCTTCACAATTTTGGCTTGGCTGATCCTGATGGGATCAAGAATTGAATAAAGGACTATTTTAAGAGTCCAATTGTGTGTTTTACATTTCATTATGGTTTAGGTTTATCTTAGAGTGTTTAGATAGTTTTTCTCAAGTTTTCTTTCCAATTTTGGCCCATAGTGCCTCGTAAGCCAAAAATGGCATTATAGTGAAAATATGCTCAAAACCTTGTAACAAGCTTGGAAAGGACTTGGAGTGGGTGTATTTATTGATTTTACACCTTCTCAAATGGCTAGGTGGAAGATATTTGTCTTGTGGGTCAAAAATGCACTAAGAGTCAAAAATTGCCAATGTTGTCAAGCAACATTTTGACAAAAAGTGAGAAAAGTTGTAAAACAGTCTACAAGGTAGTTATGGACACCATAATGGTGGAAATGGTTTTATTATGCCTATATAAGGACACTTCAAACATTTTAAAGAGGTTGGCTTTGTATTGGCAAGAGGAAATGAGTGAAATATGACTGTTTTTCATGCTTTTTAAGCTTAATCTGTTGTAACAGTCTGTACAGAGCACTATTTCCATATTTTTCTTTCATTGGAATTTGTGTCATATATTTATGAAGATTTTTCATTCTTTGTGTTAGGGTTTTTACTGAGTTTTGGTTCATCAAATAAAATCTTTTAGTTTTTGCCAGTTCGCTGCCCTGTCAAGGGTTTGAGGCTTAAAAATGCAACAACTTGACTAATCTAGGTCTGGGCTCCCAAAAATGGACTTGTTCAAGTTGGTATACATGTACATAGTGTATATATGTCTTATTTTGTGCTAGAGTTGTGATTGGAAGAAGGATTTGAGTGAATATTAGGCAAGTATGGGTTACTCGGCTAGTATCATGGATTAAAACTCAAAATTTGCACCCAAAACCAATTAGAGTGGACAAATCTATGAGATAAAGGTCTAAGAATGTTACCAAGGGTGTGAGAGTCATCCTGGTTTGTTAGAGAAGGTTGCTTTCTATAAAGCATTCTCAGTTTGGTTGCATAACAGTGAGTTCACTGTTTTTGTGAATTAAATGACAGTTTCAGTTTGAATGTCATATGTTTGGATTAATACCTGTAGGAAAGCAATAGAGGAGGGCTCCACATGGTGTGGTAGAAGGTTATATGTTATTTTGGTAGCTTGGTTAGTGAAGGGAGAGGTGGTTTCCAATGTTGCTTGGGTCTAAACCCTTGTAAACCCTACTAAAATGCCTAAAATGGTGGATAGTCCCAAAACAACCTCCTCAGCAACTAAAACTACAAAAATCATTGAGCCTTGACATTGTTAATAGCATCCAATACAACTCCTAAGGTGGAATTGTCCATCGTTGCTCAGTATGAGCAAAAATACCTCAAATTAGGCCTACTCGACTAGTAGCCCTTTTTAGCCTTGCTTTGCAAAAAGTGTGAACCCGATTTGTGTAAGGTTAAATGGTCTTCAAGAACAATTGGAAATCATTTGAAAACACTCAATAAATCCTCCTAACACCTTAGTATGAGAAGTGGTACTATATTTGGGGTTTAGACCTATAAGAAGGGTTTGAGTAAGTGTTGAGTAAGTGAGCTTGAACAAGGTCTTTGAGAACAAAACCAAGAGCAAGTTGTTAACTCCTTGTCTAAACCTTTTGAAGAAGCTAAATGCTGCTAAGGAATAGTATAAACAATGTGTGGTGAGTAGGGGCATTAGGGTATTGAATTTGATGGGTTGAGGAATGAGAGCATGGTAGTTTGAGTTGAGCAAATGTATGAACAAATGATGGGAAGAGCTCAAGGAGGAAGTTTTGGGTTGGAGTGAAGCTTGTGAACATTGAAAGTAGGCCTTATCAAAAAAACCAAAACCTTTCCTCTCTCATTTGAAGGAGTCTCTTAACAAGAAGATTATACTTAGCTTTAATTGGTCCTCCTGTGGGTCTCTCCCTATCAACCAACGGAGAAGATTTCAAAGGCTGGCAGAAAGAACGATTTGGAGAAGATCAAATTGATGGGGGATAATTTGGTTGAGTCAGGATCATTAAAGACTCTGGATTCTCATTTTTACAATCCCCCAAATGATTATTCTATCATGGAATGTCAGGGGATTGAACAGTGGCCCTAGACAAAAATTTGTTCGAGGGTTGATAAGGAGTCATTCTCCTGATATCCTATTCTTGCAGGAGACAAAACGTTCTATGGAAAGTATGATGGATTTGGTGCCAAAGCTATGGGGGAGAAGCCAGTGTCAATGTATTGGGGCTGTGGGATCCTCGGGAGGGGTGGCCTATCTTTGGAACCCTTTAAGGATTCGCCATGTCTAGTGGGTTGCTTCCAGATCTTTGTTATTTGGGGTTGTCTCTAGTCTTGAGACTGTGGAATATATCTTGTTTACTAACATCTATGCCCCCAATAATCTTCAGGGTAAGCAGAACTTATGGTCTCATATTTCTTGTATGTGAAGGTTTGTCCCTTTTCATCCTTGGATTATGGCGGGCAATTTCAATGTCATCCTTGAGTTGGGTCAGAAGAAGGGGGGTGTTATGTGATTGGAACCTTCTTCTTTCCTTTTCCAGGATAGTATATCATTGTTGCATCTTGTTGACATTAAGCCTAGTAATGGTTTGTTCACTTGGAACAATAGGAGGGTGGGGGAGTATTAGATTGCGGAGAGGTTGGATTGATTTCTGGTTTCTATTTTTTGGGTTGGTGGGGGGTGGTCCACAAGCTCTAAGATTATTGATTGGAGAGGGTCAGACCACTGGCCCATCAAGATGGTTTCTTCTTTTTCTCAGGTCCTCGCTCTCCTTCATTCAAATTCCAACTTATGTGGCTTCGGGATCCTTCTTTGCAGACTCTTGTAGTGGAGTGGTGGAGGAAAGGGAGGCCTGCCTTTGGCACTGCTATGAACACTTTTTCCAAGCAACTCCAATTTGTTAAGTTTCAACTTAAACAATAGAACCGTCAGGGTTTCGGGAACATTTTTCATGCTAAGAAATATGCTCAAATAGTGTTGAATGGTATCACCAGTGAAATCAAAGAGCATGGTTTGTCTGAAGCCTTTCTTAGGGAGAAAGATAGGGTTGTCAAGGCTTTAGAGGAATGGGAGCTTAGGGAAGAAATATACTGCAAACAGAGAGCTCGTATTGATTGGCTTCAAGCGGGGGATAAGAACACTGCTTTCTTCTTCAACTCAGTGAAAGCAATAAGACATGGAAATTCCATTCTTGTTCTAGTCAATGATAGAGGTGAGTAGTTTTTATCCTTGTAGGAGATCTGTAGGGAGTCTTTATAGTATTTCCAGTCCCTCTTCAGTGAGGATTCTCAGGGGGGATCGGTGGAGGAAAATCAAGTTCTCGATTGCATTCCTTCTCTAGTTACTAGGGAGATGAATGAGCAGCTTATGGGTCCTATTTTGCTAGAAGAACTTGAGAGGATTGTTTTTCACATGAGGGAGGGAAAAGCTCCTGGACCGGATGGGTTCCCAATTGAATTCTTTCAAGATTTATGGGATATTATCAAACTGGACTTATTGGAAGTAGTTCAGGAGTCCCAAAGGAATAAGCAAATGCTTCAGGCTTTGAATGCGACTTTCATTGCTCTAATCCCCAACTGTGATGGGGCTGACCGGTTAGGCCAATTCCTCCCTATCTCTCTCTGCAATGTGATTTATAAGATCATCTCTAAGCTGATAGCAGATAGATTGAAGAAGTGTCTGGGGGATGTTATATCTGAGGAGCAGAGTGGGTTTGTGGAAGGGCGCAAAATCTTGGATGGTGTGGTCATTACTACAAATACCATTCATTCTATGGCAACCTTCAAGGGAAAAGCTATGTTTATTAAGCTGGATATGGCTAAGGCTTACGATAGAGTTTGTTGGTCCTTCCTCCAGAAGATCCTCAGGGCTTTTGGCTTTGCTGATGAATGGATCCAATGGGTTATGAGTTGTGTTAAATCTACCTATTTTTCTATGCTAATCAATGGAGATCATATTGAGTTATTTGGTGCTTCTAGGGGTCTTCACCAGGGGGACCCCCTTTCCCCTTACTTATTCATTCTTCTGGCTGAGGGTCGGGGGAGGCTGATTAAGAATAATGTAGGTCTGGGTATTATTCAGGGTTGGCGTTGGGGTAATGACTTGCAGCTGCAGTCTCATTTGCAGTTTGTTGATGACACGACCCTGATGGGACTTGCTCAGATCAGAGAAGCTACTAATCTGTGTAAGGTTTTGGATGTTTATCTTGCGGGCTTGGGCTAGATGATGAATGAGGATAAAGCTTCTATCCTCTTCTTCAACACCCCTGGAACTATTCAAAGGAGGATTTCTCTTATCTTGAGATTCCAAGTTGGCTCTCTGCCCTTGACTTATTTGGGTATTCCTATTTCTCTTGGTAACCCTCCTAGGGAATCATGGCAGGGTATCTTGGATAAATTTCACACGAATCTTGAACACTAGACAAATAGATGGTTATCCTTTGCTGGGAGGGTTCAGCTAATTCATTCGATGGTTAAAGCTCTTCCGCTTTATTGATGTATACTACAAGTGGCTCCTAAGTGGTTCTTGAAGGGATTGGACTCTCTGGCAAGGCAATTCTTATGGGCAGGCAATCTATCCTCATCCAAATGGATTCTTGTCAATTGGGACTTGGTATGTAGCCCGAAGCAGTCGGGGGGCTTGGTTTAAGGCAGTCTATTTTATTTGGGGAGGCTCTGGTGGCTAAATTGTACTAGAGGTGGTGTGTTGAGCAGGATGGAGGCTGGGCTAGGATTTTGGCCTACAAATATATGCAGAGGATCCCGATGGAGGAAATTCCAAGATATCTGCTTGAGGG
The DNA here is from genome assembly GCF_030272615.1 of Cryptomeria japonica. Classification (NCBI taxonomy): domain Eukaryota; kingdom Viridiplantae; phylum Streptophyta; class Pinopsida; order Cupressales; family Cupressaceae; genus Cryptomeria; species Cryptomeria japonica. The sequence goes on along the minus strand of NC_081407.1, from coordinate 573,547,493 downwards.
AAAAGGCTCAACAATTTGGTGTACTCTCAAGAAGGGGGCTTCTCTAATTAAGGAAAGACTCTTTTGGATTTGCAAGAGGGGGGAAGAGGTCCTTTTCTAGAATGACTCTTGGGATGGATACCCCCCCATCCTTGATCAGTTTCCTAACCTTGGGAATCTTTGTCAGAGGTTTTTGAAGGTAGGGTGGTCAAGGGTGAGTGACTTCAAGGTTGTTTATAGGTGTGGGCAGATGGAGTTGGAGTGGTGGAAGGCTCTTAATGAGTGGCCGATTGCTGGGATGGAGGAAGAGTGTGCTGAGTTGCATGGCATTCAGGCAAATAAACACCGTAGTTCTCTCAAGGGTGGGGATGGACTTGCTTGGTTTCTGAATCCTAAGGGTGTCTTTACTGTGGCTAGTGGATACCGGGAACTGTCGAACCAAAGACTGGAGGGAAGAGAGATGCACTGGTGGAAATATGTGTGGAATAATTTTTCTTGGCCAAAGTGTAACTTCTTCGCTTGGACTTTGGCTTTGAATAGATGCCTAACTTGGGACAATATTCACAAGTGGGGATTCTTGAGGCCTTCCATTTGTGCTTTGTGTGGTAATGGGGAGGAATATTCCTCACACCTGTTCTTCAAATGCCCCTTCTCTATGCTTATTTGGCATTACTGGTGGGGGGTGTGGAAGCATCCTTGTGTTCATGTAGATTCTCTGGTGGAGTTTTGGAGCAGTTTGGGAAGACCTCCTATCTTGTCCTCCTTCCTCCACACTGTCTGGTATATTGGGCCCATTTTCATACTCTGGCAAATCTAGCTCTCGAGAGGAATAGGAGGATCTTTTGTGAGGTCAAACTGTTAGTTCAGCAAGTGTGGAATAGAATCATTGTTATGATTCGGGAGATGGTGGAAGCTAAATGTGAGGTGAATTTTCCTCTGGATAGAGATGAGGCAGATATTGTGAGTAGGTTGGGTTTATAGGAGTTGTCTCTCACCTCAGCTTATGTCAGGAGAGGTAGACGTGCTATGAAGAAGGTTCAAAGGGTGGGAAGGTGGATGACCCCTCAGGATGAGATTATCAAGATTAACATTGATGGCTCCTCTAGGGGTAACCCAGGCCCTACTAGGGTTGGTGGTGTTGGTAGGAATCATATGGGGGAGGTGGTCTTCTTATTTTCGATGCATAAAGGGCGGCAGTCTAATAATTTTATGCAGGGATTTTCAATTCTCTATGCCCTAGAGCGTGCTTGGGAGTTGGGACGAAGGAAGGTTATCTACGAATCAGATTCACAAATTATTGTTAACTTGTTGACAAAGCAGAAGGTGAGTGGGATTCATTTGGCAGCTGGCATGGATTGTTCATCAGATTCTTCATATTAGCTCATTAATGGAGCAGGTGTCTTTCATCCACATTCCTCGTGAATGGAATAGAGCAACTGATTGTTTGGCTAAGTGGGCCTCGGAACATGGTAGTGATTGGAAAGTTGAAGGTTGGGAGCATCTCTCCTCGGATTACTGTCAGGACTTGCAGAAGATTTTTGCTAAGGACATGGATAGTTATGAAGCTGGTTGATCTTGGGTTGGGTTTGTGGTTCATTTCTAGGGCCTTGGGGCTCTGGTTCTCTTTGTAATTCTTGTGTCTTATTTTCAATAAAGTTTTTACCCCTTTATTCAAAAATTAAATATAAATTTAAATATGAATCCCATTAAATAACAATTCCATGAAATCTAATAATAAAAGCAAATTGATATTAATTAATTAAATAAACAATAAATCAATAAATTAAATTAAATTGATTAAACAATAATCAAATAACTAAATAAATCATTAATAAATAATAAATCAATCACATAAGTAAATAAACAACAAATAATTAAACCTTAATTAACCATTAAATCAAATATTAAATTAAATCAAATATCTTTAAATCAGTTAAAGATAAATATCAAATAAATAAATGATCACACAACTCTAACCGGGAATAGTCATAAACTCAAAACAAATTACACCAAGAGAATAAACACAATACAAGACTCTAACCTCAACTTGCGTTGTGGCGCAATCGACCAGGTAGACAACTTAGACCTAGAATGTGTAAGGGAAACTATGTCATCTCTGACAACTTGCCATTGGGATAACGACACACTCAGACCTCGGAAGCCAGGTGGAGTCGATGTCTAGTACTTGCAAACTTGTATCAAACACTAAACACAACATATATAATACATATACATCATAATAAACAGGCATGTGATAGAGAATCGCGATGGCATGTCATACTCGCAATGACTGATATGACATCGTCTCTACTCACGAAGACAGTCACAGAATAAATCATCAAGCATCGCATAGAATCATAGTCAAGAAATAGGGTTAGTACCATCATGTCATCATAAGTCATATAATCCACATAAACAATGATCATATATAAATCCATCCATCAAGATGATTCTATGTACTAACATCCACAAGAACCATCAAATCTCATATATCATATAGTATGTCTAGGATCAATCATATGAATCTCCAAATATGATGAGTCATATCAAATAACATAAATCCACATAGAGTACTGACATCAATGATACCATCTAAGATAGCAATAGAGTCATAAATAACTATATAAACATCAACCATATGTCTAATTAGGTCTATCAATATGTAAATCATAATGCAAGTCTAGGAGAGGCACTACACTCAAACTTTCTTATCAAAACCAAAAGCCTCCAAAACCTTGAGAAGAAAATCCCAGTCCGTCCTATCATAAGCTTTAGACAAATCCATCTTAAGAGGGAAACCCTGTCTCTTAGACTCAGCTGGAGAATTAATACTTTCATGCACTGTAACTACCAAATCAAGGATTTGTCTACCTGGGACAAATCCAGTCTACTGAGAAGAGATGATAAGAGGAAGCACAAACAACAATCTAGATGTGAGCACTTTGGATATGATCTTGTAAAAGGAGTTAAAAAGAATGATGGTTAAAAAAGCATCAAAAGAGTTAGCTCCAAGAAATTTCAGAATAAGAACAATGAAAGTTGAATTAATCTCTTTAAGGATCCTTCTATCTCAAAAAAACTCCTTCACAACATTACATATATCTTCAGCAACAATATCCCAAAATGTGTGAAAGAAAAACATTAGGAAACCGTTAAGCCCGGGGGCTTTATTGCCTTCAAAGGAAAAAATAATGTTTTTGATCTCTTGGCTAGAAGGGATAGCTGAAAGCATTTTTTTATGCTCTTCATTGAGAATATTCAGAATAGCATCAATAAGACACTATCGAGCCTTTGGTCTAAGTCTAGTGTCAACAAATAACAGTCCACTAAAATACCAGAACGCCTCACAACTGATTTCTGCCTCAGATTCAAACTTATTGCCATCCTCGAGGAGGATGTAGTTGATTCTATTAGAAGCCCCGTGTTTCATGGTAGAGAGGTCGAAGAATTTGGTTTTCCTATCACCAGCAGCAAGCCAAGTTTCTCTCGATCTCTGCTTCCAAAATTCTTCCTCCTTTAAGATGATATCATGTAATCTTGACATGATATCATTTTCTCTAGCTAAAAATACATTATTATAGCCTTCCACCCGAATTTCTTTCAATTCCAGCTAGATGGTATCCTTGTTAAAAAAATATGCCCAAAAGACTCCTTATTCCATTTTCTGATATTCTTCTTGACCTCCCCTAGCTTCTTCACAACTCTAAACATGGTTGATCTATTAATACTAATATTCCACCACCGTTTAATATTTATGAAGAGAAGGATGAGACAGCCACATTTTCTCAAATCTAAAAGGAAAGATCATTTTACTAGTTAATTAGCAACAAATCTGATAGGATAGTGATCAGAGCCAATTCTAGAGAGAGCAGACAAAGAACACAAATAATTACATACCCAATCATTAGAAACTAGAGCACGATCAAGTCTAACCTGAATAAGGTCATTACCAACTCTTCGATTAGTCTAGGTAAAGGAGGCACCTTTGAGATCCATACAATCAAACTATTATTATTTATAAATTCCATAAGATCCAATTTACTATCCATCTACACTTGGGATCCACCAAATTGCTTAATCTAAGGTTATAGTTAAGTTTAGGGTTAGGTTATCGTTAGGGTTTAATTAGGTCTAGATTAAAGATATTTTCAAGGTTAGGATTTGATTATGATTAGTTTTAATTGGAGTTATGGTTAATATTATATTTTAATTAGGGTTTCAATTAGGATTATAATTTAATTTCATTAAGATTAGGGTTTAATTAGGATTAGAGTACAATTGGGGTTAGAGTTTGGGATATAATTAAATTAGGATTATGGTTAAATTTAGGTTAGGAAATGTATAATTCTAGGGTTATAGTTAAATTTAAGGTTAGGTTTTGATTATGGTAAAATTAAATTTAGGGTTAAGGTTAGACTACAATGAGGATTAATATTGTATGATAATGGTTAGGGTTCAATTAGAATTAGTGTGAGGGTTAGGGATAGAGTTCAATTAGAAATAGGTTTAGTATCACAATTTAATTAGGGTCACGATTCAAATAAGGTTAGTGTTCAATCTAGGAATAGGGTTCAATTATGGTTAGATTATGGTTCAAGTTGTAGGTAAGATTTAATTATAGGGTTAGAGTTTAGGTTTATGTTTCAATCAAGTTTAGAGTTAAGGTTATGTTTTACAATTAGAAGTATTATTGTAGGATAATGCATTCATAACACTCATTATCATTTTTTTATATAATACTTAAAAAAAATCATTATTATGTACTTTTGTTTGGAATTTTTTAACCAATAATAACCCTAATCTTAATAAAAATTACTGGTTTAACCTTTATAAAATAATTTTATACATTTAATTAATTAATTTTTATAGATATTTGAATAATAATAATAATAAATATAGTAAAATTTTATATTATACACGAACATTCTTTAACCTTTTAAAATTCTTAAAATTTATAGAAGACTATTTCAATGGAACCAATTTTTTACATTTTAATACAAATAAAAGTAAAATTTTATTAATATATAATAAAAGATTTAAAAACTCAACTAAGATATAAATAATATATAAATAGAAAAATCACATATATATGATAAATTAGAAATGATTTCTAATAATAAAATCTTCTTCTTTTTTTAATTTAGAAACGTTATATTTTTTTTATTAGAATTTAGAAACATAAGATTTATTTTATTTTTTGAAATTGAAAATTAAAAATCATATACTATTTTTGAATTAATTGTGTAACTTATCTATGAGATAAATAAGATATATAGAAAAATCACATCTTTATTATAAATTTAAAAAATTAAAAATCACTTCTAAAAAGAAAAATCGCATCTATATGATAAATTTAGAAAAATAAAAATCATGTCTAAATAGAAAAATCACATCTAAATGATAAATTTTAAAAAATAAAATTTCTTTTTGACATTTCTAAATTGAAAAATGAAAATTATATATTAATTTTGAGATATTTTTGAGATATTTGTATAGGCATGTAATTTTAATCTATTTAATTTTAAGATATAAGTCTGAACTAATAAGAAAAATAATTTACAATAATCACATTCTATGAAGACAACTATATTATATTAAACATTTTATCTTAATTTTGAAAGATTATTGAAAAATATAATTATATATTTAATTAATTCTTTAAGTCTGGATCTATTATATTTATTTATTTATTTATTTTGTTCCACATACTGTAGGTAGTATAGGTAAACTCTTATTCATAAAATAATAGATGATTAAAGGAAAGTATGGAAACTACCATAAATTGCATTGCACACCATAAAGTGAAGGGGAAAATGATAGATAACTTATATTTCTGAAAGGGATAAATAAATTGAAACATTGACAAATTCCTTAATAATTCTTTTGTTTACAATATGGCTTATGATTTGTCCAGTGCTTCTCCCCAGTCATATCATCAGATAATGTCCACCAATATAAATGATAAACTGAAAAGAAATCTTCCTCCTTCCTCGTCCTCCACACTTCTTGGAAACCCTCCCTTTTTATTCACGCTCAATAGTTTGCTCTCTATCATATAATGTCATGCAATGCAGATTTATGAGCGTTATAACACCACCCGCAGGTTCCATAGAGATTAGACAACTGGCTTTTTTTTTTTTTTTAATTTGAATTTTGACTGGGGAATGGATGTCATTTTTTTTAAAGTCTCTTTTTGTTTATGGACAACTTGTATTCCATTGTAGATCGCCTCTAGCTAAATCAAATAACTATGTATTATTTAATTAATTAGTGTATCCTCTTTCTAGTTAATTAATTTTATTAATTATGCTATAGTCCCCTTTTAATTAATTATTTAACAACCATAAATCATTTAATTAATTAAATATGATCCCTTCTTCTATTAAATAAATCAATGCATAATTTGATTATTTAATTTATTTTGTCTTTTCCTCCTAATATCCCTTATGGAATTAATTAATTATATTTCCTCACATGTCTCCTAACTCTAACTCTCTTATAACCCTCATCTAACCCTTCCTTTAAACCTAACCTGCTTGTTAACCATGGTTTTTAGTCAACCTTATCCCTTCTAACCTCTTTCCCTCTCCATATGTGTGCACATTCCAATATATCCTAATATTTAGGGAAAGATCCTAGTATTTGGGAAATATCTTGATTTTTGGAAATGAATCTTCTTATTTAGGTGTTTCTCTCCCAAATAGGCATGTGTTCTCAAGGACACCTATCATTCCTCCCCATGACACTTGCCCTTCTAAAGGACACTTATCATTTACATCCATGACACTTGCGCTTCTCAAGGACAAGTGTATCATTTTCATGTCTCCTCTTCTCCTAGCCTGGCCTATTTAATCCCCTCCATTTTCCTTCCAAATCATCCACTTTCATGCTTTCATATCATCATAATGTTGAGTTAAATTCACTCATCCTTTGCATAACCATATCATTTTCACATCCATTTTGCATCCAATTTAGCATAATCTACATCTTGCATCAACCATCATGGAGTGAAATCAAGCATCTGCAGCATAGTGAGCGCACATCAAACCTGAAGACAATCAAATCAAGGGTTTTAAGAGAGTTTGCATTTTTATTGTTTATCAATTTCATTCGAAATTCTCTTGTAGCGTATTTCTCATGAGTGTGGTCGATTTTTGTGTTTGTTTAGGTGGTTAGTTTACCATTTTAATCTTCTTAGTCTTGCACTCACAATTTTTCGCACTCAAGTAGGAAAGTAGATATTTTTGATTTAGAGAGGGAGCCCTTCAACCTGGGCAAATTTGAAAAGTATTTTGTCAACACATATTATGCCCTATGTAAGGTGTTAGGGAAGGATGTAGAAAGTTCAATGCCCACTAATATGATGCTGATGGAAATACGAATTCAACTTAAATATGTGAATTTGGAATATGATTTTTCTCAGTATATACATGAGATTATTAACCAAGGGTTATAGAAGATAAGGAATCATAAATAGTCAATCAATTTCAAATACTATTCTCTGCCATGTCACCTGATATTGTACCAACACAAATATGAATGGAGTGACATGTTGAAATAGAAAATCTTTGATGATCAAGGAAGGGCATGACAAATACAGAGGTGGTGTTACATCTGGGACAAACAATGTGACACATTTGATTATGTAACATTTCATAATTGTTTTGTTAAGAAGGTAGTTGCCTGGTGTGGAACTTTACTGCCAAGATTGCCAATATCAGTCATGCCATTGTTTAGGCCCAAAGTAAATATGATTGATGAAGGAGGAGAGCACAACTTTGTAGATTGGTTTTTGTTATTTGATTATATACTCATTAGAGTATGCGTTTGCCCCCAACCACCACATTTATGTCCAATCAACGTATCTCCTAGATTAGCATTTTTAGATTTCATGTGGCAGTTTGTTTGGATGGAGAAGACATATATGTTTTGTTAGAGAAACAAAACATGTTTACCCCACTATGCAAGATAATATGATTTTTCTATTGGTGCTAAGGCCCTTGATCCCATTCAAAATCATTTAATTAATAACTATCGCTTGCAATCTGTAAGGAGAAGAAACTATGATCTAGAGGGTTTCATGCATTGGTTGGAGAAGTAACATTTGGATAGAGGTTCTTATTCTCATGAGTTATATTATGCTAAGGATGTAATAAGGAATTTATCTAGTATAGAGGAAGCAATACAACAAAGACAAAAGTGGGCAATTTTTTTGAAAATTGAAACAGAGAAGAAAAAATTAGACCCAAGCTTCTTGGAATTTTATTCAGAGAAGAAAAATGAGGTAAAAAGAATGGAGCTCATGATACTAAATTTTGAACATATATACTGACAAGATTGTCATTGAGAGGAAACAACCCATTGCTAAGGACAAGTTTGTAGAAACATTGTCTCCTATTGAAGAAGCTAGAGAAACTAAAGAAGATACTGGAGGTGATGTATTGGAGAGTGGGAAAGGGCCACAACATGAACCTGTTATAGAGAAAGAGGTTGCAAAAAATGTACCTCCAAGGATATAAGACTTAATGGCTACACATTTAAAGGTCATGTCAACACAACAACCAGTGATAAACCAGCTACTAAAAGAAAAATCAAAAGCTACTCCTATTGTTTCTTATGAAATATTAGAACAAATAGGTGAAACATAAGGAGCTGTTGATATAATATATGGGATGGTGATTGATGAGATGGAGTAGCCACTAAGGACTCCTTGTAGGGAAATGCCAACAAATGAGCCAAATGATAAGGTATCTTTGGATGTGGTCGTCCCTCATGACCAAATTGATGATGAAAGGGCTATTGTTGCCTCACAATTTTTGTCTGATGATGAATTCATCAAAACTCTAGAATTTAAAGGTCTATGGTTGAAAGTGAAAGGGTTCCTTGAAGGAGTAGAGCAAATGGATTCAATGATCCTTGATGAATTAAACTTAGACGATGTTACGATAGAAGAAGAAAGGAAGCTTGTCAAAGAGAGTGGTATGTTGTTGATTCCATCCTGAAATCTAGAGGACATGTTTTTTATTGATCAAATTAGTAAACAACAAGACCCACTCTTTGTGGCATAATTCAATAGTGAAAGGGGTGTAAGTGGTATTGGTTACCACCCCACTCTTAAGGCATTATCACAGTGGGCCAAAGCCCCAAGAACAAATGAGACACAATTGTTAATTTGTGTAGAAGATACCACCAGGGATGGTGGAATTATGAGGACACTAAAGGATACTACTACCTTGGAAGTTTCTATAGTCATAATGTGCACTGCCATGTTTGCAAGAGATGTAGTTGAACAATAGCAAAAAAAATTGGAAAGAATGATTGCAAAAAGAATAGAAATAAATGGGGCATATAATAAAATGTTTCAAGAGAATGACAAGTTGAGACTTGCCCTTTGAGAGAAAACTTTTTCTCCTCTTCTTCATGATACGAGTCAGCCTTCATTCTCAAAAGAGATTGTTGCTCCTAAGGAAGTTAAAGAATTGACAAAACAAATTGAAGATTTACAAGAAAGATTAAGAGGAAAAGTTTGCTAGCTACAAGAGGCTAAGATGATGGCCAAAGACAGAGCCCTTGATGTTATGGAGGGTACAATGTTGCATTTATTAAAAGGGAATTTGAATAAATTGGACAAGGTGAATGGGTCATATTGTAACCTATCACAAGGTTTGAATTTGTGCAAGACTCTTTTGTCATTTATGAATGTTAGAATTCATGAAATGCGAATCCACAAGCCCAATTGTCTTCTATAAGAATACCTGTCACACAATAAGAGAAAATTGAACAACAAAGAGAATTGAAGACAATTAACAATAATTGAATGTACTTCTTTGAAATTGCTTGAGTTACAATGAATGATATGACATCCTTCTAAAGAAATCTAACTCTAAAGATAGAAACCCCAAATGGTGGATTTTAAAAGAAAGACTGAGAGATAAACTATAATGCATGAATCAGTCATGTATGCACACACTAGTACTTTTGGAGCAGTTTTTCGACAAGAATTTCCGACGAGCTATGGGATTTCTTTTGTTTTGTTGGATTAATGACTGTTATCCATGACTGCATAATAAGTTCTAGGTCTCTATCTTTATAATATCCTCCTTTGATAGTATTTTTAAACAACAATATGATTATCTATATGACTATTTATGAGTGCTTTATGTACTGGCTGCAAGACATTTTTGGCATTTACTATTATGATTCCTTATGATAAGTCTTCTCATGCATTCTTGTAGCTATATCATCTTTATCTTCCTGATAATGAAGTACCTATTGCGCTTAATCCTTTGTAAGCTCACTGATATTAATGTTGTTGATATTAATCCTTTGTAATCAGCAAAGGTCAACCCGATGGTAACATCAACAAGTAGAAGCATGTGATCGGGATAGCATATGTTGTTTAAGTCCATCGGCAGAACACACACTAGCGGCACTAGAGAAATCTTGTCTTGCTGATAGACGATGAGGCTATCGGTAAGACATATCCCGATAGACACTGGCAAAAAGTAAAATGCATCGGCAAAGGTTACGGTGATAAAGGGTCATTGGTGTAGACAAAAGCAGTCAGGATTTTTTTAATTTATTTTTAAATGTTGGGGAAGGTCGGAATTCTGATGAACACCACAAGACAATCGACGATGTTGCCATACCTGCGACGACAAAAACGTCACAGGATGCAGCCTCATCTATCGTCGTAATTGTTGAAATTCTGACATCTCCTTGAAGATGGTCCATCGACAGAACACACACTAGCGGCAATGGAGAAATCATGTCTTGTCGATAGCCAATGAGGCTATCAGTAAGACTTATCCCGATGGACACTGGCAAAAGTAAAATTCATCGACAAAGGTTACGTCGATAAAAGATCATCTGCAAAGGTTACGATGATAAAGGATGCAACGAAGTCGGAATTTCGACGTCTCCTCGTCAAAAAACATGTCGCGGGTGCATAGAAATTTTCAATGTGGTGGCATCAGAATTTGGACGTGAATCTCGTCGTCAAAATCACCAACAAAAAAATAACGATGAGGATTTTCTCCCTGAATATGTTTGAATTCTGACATTTAGTTGTCTGAGTTCCGACGAATGGTCGTCGGAAAACCACTCCAAATGTACTAGTTCACCATAAATATTTATAATCGGAAACAAGGTGATTTGGGGATAGTGGGCACTTCTAATATTTTTTCAAAGAATACTCTGAATGAAATATGTTTACTAGGGTGTACCTTGAGTGCCTTATCTTCTTGGTTCAAATGTAGATATTCTATTTTCTTGTCCTATTTTGATCATATTTGTGTTGTGCTTGCTAAATATCTAGTTAAAATAGGGTGAGATATTGCATCTCCCTTTAGAGTAATTACTCATAGCATGTTCAAAAGAAGGTTTGGATGTCATAAATCCATTTCTTGGATGTTTTTTGTGGGCTTGTTGGGAATGGTGAAATTTAGTATGGGATTTAGTATTTTCCATTCTTGTCCTCTTCTTGTGTTGATGATGTGAGTAAGCACTTTGTCATTGGTTGTCAGGAGGTTCTATCTCCTTGATTCCTCATTATTTTTATGTCATTATATGATGGTTAAATGAGTGTTTTTCTTGTTTTATTATTTTTTGGTGTGTATTGGTTTGATGCTTTCATACACTTGGTTTTCATTTTGTATGTTTTAGTAATGATGTTTAGTTTTTTCAACATCATTTGTGCAAGCAAGGGGTTGTGACATGTATTTGTTGCAATTGTAGTACATTTTTTTGTTTTCATACGTGTTTTATCTAGATTAATTTCCTAAAGTAAAACTCAATAAATTACACCTCCTTACACATGCTTCGATGATCATATATCATTCTCTTATCACATGTTTAGTACATGACGTTATCTAGAAACTTGAACATGCTTATTGGTTTTCAATTATCCTATATATATTTCTCTCCCCCAATTTCTTTGTACACTCCTTGTATACAATTGATTAGAGAGCACATATAAGTGTTCATTTTAATGAGTATAATTACAATGATTAGCTCTTGGTATGATGACTTTCTGCCTTGCTTGATAAAACTTCACATAACTTCCTAACATTCCTAATGAATTTTTACATGGCTTTTTACTGTGCTTAATAAATCTTTACATGAATTCCATCATCCCCAACATATGCCATTTCACCTTTACATTTGATCATTTATATTTTCAAGTCATTGTTACTTGTGCTCATTTTAAAATAATGCCAATGCAACTCCTTGGAGTTTTCTATATTTATATATTTCAAGATGGAGTGCCAAATGACCATTATTCCATATATATTTTATGAATATTTAAGCATTTTCTCTTATGTTGATTGTTTTATTTTTAGAAACATGAAATTTATACAGTCCATAATGTTCTAGGTATTGATTTTTTTTGGATTTGACTGTGTAGATATTTTTGTCAAATGTTTCAAATCAAACTCTACAATCCAATTTTTTATTTTTATTTGACATGCATCATCATAGTAGTTTTCATTCAAGTAAAAATAGAGGCAAAATATAAGGGCATCAAATTCATTTTGGAACTATTTTGACTAAATTGTCCCTAATGCAATTATTATTGTATAGGTGGCACATTTTTGCATAGAAGTTGGCAATTAACCTAAACACAACCTAGTCATTTATGCACACATTCCCAAGGATTGACTTTAATTTGTATTTTATCTATTTCTTATCCCAAGTCAAATATGTGGACATAAAAATGAACAAGGTATTTCTCTATTTCTTATCCCAAGAATTGACTTTGATTTGTACAAGCTTTTTTTATAGAAATGGAAATGACCCTCTATTTTTAAATTTAAATATATTTTGGTTCCATTCATACTCCCTTTCTACTAACCATTGTATACCAACTTGAGTATCAATGTGTGTGCTAGGTTATTTGTACAAAAAAGACAAGCCCTAAAACACTTAGATCTATACATTGAATACCTCTACGATCCATCATTCAAAGTCATAGATATTATTATAAATTAGAATTACATTGATTTATATCAACATCTACATTTAGTGATGTACGAGGGCATATTGCATAGTTCCTTGTGCCTTCAATCTTTGTTGCCAAATTTTTAATTTAGATTCAAGGATTTGACATACAAAGATTATCCTCACTTAATGAAATACTAAAGATGTTCATATGCCTATTCACAAACATAGATGCTAAAAAATGAGACAATCGAATTCCAAACATCTAGAAATACACAATTAATTTTCATGAACTAAGTTCACTTCTATATTCATGAATATCAATTCTATAAACATAAATTTGAATCATATTTAAAAAAAGATAGAAAAAAAAACAAGCATGCATTCATCTAAAGAACATTAGTGACAAATTTCATAATTATACCTTTCTACAACTCCCCGAATATAAATACTTGATATCTCTTTTCTCTCAACAAAAAATAATATTGATACTATCTGAACAAAATTGTAAATGAAATATGGAGGAGAAGATGAAGAACAAAGGAAATCAAATTATCATCACGAATCTGATAAAGGTAGGCTTTTTATTAGATAATTGGATGACAAGTCTTACAACTGTTTGGTACTCGTTATTCATAAGAAACAAGCATAAATGCATAGATTGACTATTGAATAACTGGACAGGATGGGTTGTAATGGACCTTAACACCAGGAGCAGCTGGGCAATTGGCAAGAGAACAATGGTCATCTCCCAAGGCTCCTCCCCACCAATCTAAATTTTGATTTCCTTTCAGTTGTAGTGCAAAATAAACTAGAACGCCCATGAATGCAACCCCTGACAAAATGTAGTTATGCCTACTCCACCACTGTTTATGTCTCCTGAAGATGATGCAGTTGAAAATGAAACCTACTGTGCCCCATGAGATGTAATCGACAGCATTTGCTGGTGGCATAACTGCAGTGGCTCCAATTAGAACTGGCATGTTGATCAATTGAATCCATTTGACCTTGGGGAACTTTCTGGAAAGATACCAAAAAGGCACTGGTGCAAGTGCACCCATAAGGAAGAACCAATTGCACTTTTTATACAATCCCAAGTTACCAAACATTCTTTGTGGTCCAATTACACCCCATATTATGGACGCACTGTAGAAAACATTGTCAGTGGGGCACGTCCAAAGATTCCCTGTTTTGCTCGTATCACACAAGCCATCCACAGATCCTATCATCCACCATGCTGTTCCAAAGTATACAGTGGCTGCAACTAGAGTTCCTACAACCTTCACAAAGCATAAGATAAAGGTTATTTTCTAAGGTTACCACCAATCATGATGCCAATTAAGTGTGATAGGCTACTCAGTGAAGACCCACAAGATCAGGATTCCTTTTCCATTAATGTTATATGTAAATCAACATATTGTACTACGATATTTTCATATAGAAACCTGAACGAGAAACATTGACCGTGGTGGAATTTTCATGTAATGTCCCAGTTTGAAATCCTGAAGAAATATAAGAGCCTGTAGCATGCTGATATATCCATATGTCTTGAATGTTACATTAGCAAATGGTTTGCCTTGATTGAGGTATCCGATTATGTACTCTGTTATTATATTCAACCCAGGTTGCTGCATATAAAATGTGAATAATCAATGAATTTAAACCGAATCTAAGACGCATTATAGCTCAAAGTAAACAATTAATGGTATGTAAATTACTTTTTGTTATCTGTTCTACAATGTAGATACACCAAATATTAAGCAATTTAAGCTTTTCATACATTGCGTGCTAGTATATTCTTTACTTACAGCATTAGTAGTGGCCTGAATGATTCCCACGGGGAGGGTAAATGAAAAAGCAATTCCACAAGCAAGAAAGACTCCCCACCATGGGAGTTGGAGCTTTCCTCCAAATCCCTCACAAGTGAAAATTGCCAGCCCCATAACAACTACCAATATAATCAGGAACCAGTATTGGGGAACAGCATTGTAGTTTTTCTTCATTAACCTAGTGTGGACATCCATATCTTCATTGGTCATGGAAGCCTTTGTTTGTCTCCATATGCCCCTGGAGTACATCCATGCTTAGCAATTTGAAATTGATGAGTAATCACCTAAAACCGAAAATTACTTCCAAGAGAGTATAGTTCCCATGAAACCCCAGCCTTGCTAGATCTAAACAAGAAAAAACATCAAATTCATTTTCAATCATTTTCCTTTATATAATGTTGTTCACACATTCTAGTACTTACTTGCCATAGAAAAGTATGACATGGGAGATTGTTGCTGCCAGTGTTGCAAAGCCTATACCATAAGTAATGGCAAAGAATGTGCTCAAGTGTAGTTCGCTATAATTTTCATAACCAGACTTGTCAAATGCAGAATCTCGTAGTACTCTTGTTATGCCGTATTTGTTCCCAGTTTTGTCATAGGTCCCTGATGATTAAATGGGAAATTTTTTGGCGTCGTAAACATTTCTCCAGTACGTAATTGGAGTGATGATATATACAATGATGAAGAAACCCGCCATGGTGTTGGCTATGGCAAACCAGGGAGTGGCTAGAGGACTTCTCAAATATTGTGATGCAATTACAGACCAATCAAAGCCAAAGGATCCAATGCCAAGCCCTTTCAACCCTGATCCAATCTGGTGAGCTATCACTGAGTCTTTCCAAACGAAGCAGGCAATTGACATAGTGGACAGTGTGCCAAACAAATAGCCTGGTATTATATAATATGCAAAGCTGCATGTTAATGCTAGTACAA
This sequence comes from Cryptomeria japonica, assembly GCF_030272615.1. Taxonomy (NCBI): domain Eukaryota; kingdom Viridiplantae; phylum Streptophyta; class Pinopsida; order Cupressales; family Cupressaceae; genus Cryptomeria; species Cryptomeria japonica. The sequence continues at coordinate 573,531,810 of NC_081407.1, read as the reverse complement.
AAAATTGCAATCTTGTCAAGCCACCCTTTTGTCTCTTCTCCTTTTCATGCAGTGCCCTGAGTGTAAACATTCCAATGAATATGCAACTTACAGATTAGAAACAACATTCAAAAGGAAAGTTTCTTTAATTAATATTATCTGTGAAAATAATTCACAAAAAATTATCTTTCATAATTTTAAATTATAATCATTCAAAATTAGAAAAATCGATTCAAACCCTACAACAGCCTGAATTGGTCTAGTGGTGGAGAAATTGTGCTCTTGAAAGAGAGATCACAAGTTCAAATCCCACAAGTGGGTAAGGTATGTATGCCTCGTTTAGGTACCTTCCGCTAGGAGTACGAGGTAGTCCCATACTGCTCTAATCCATCTGTAAACCCATATATAGATGGCTGGCATTGTAGACTATAAAAGACATTATTATCATTATTATTATTATTATCCTTAATCTGTTGGGATATAAGCAATTTTTAATTATGTTGTCTAGGAGTACGAGGTAGTCCCATACTGCTCTAATCCATCTGTAATAGGAGTACGAGGTAGTCCCATACTGCTCTAATCCATCTGTAAACCCATATATAGAAGGCTGGCATTGTAGACTATAAAAGACATTATTATCATTACTATTATTATTATCCTTAATCTGTTGGGATATAAGCAATTTTTAACTATGTTGTAAAATTGCCACAATTGTAAAGGATATGTTGCATAATAAACAAAAATTATATTTGTAACATGCCTGAAAATGGAGACGTGGACGAGGTTCTGTGGCCACCACATGTAACCTGATTCTACTAAAAATCGTCTGAAAAGCCCTGCCCATCCAAAGCCAAGCATCTGCATAACCAGTCAAATGTTTATCAGGTGGATGATGCATAAGACTTTCTTCCTACAATGAAATAAATGTAAATGAGATTGTGTCATCTGTGAAATGCTGAACAGCCTGATTATGTTTTTCTTTGTTCAAAAGATTCTTATATAAGAAACAACTACTTCAACTGTTGACACTTTGATCATAACATGCTAACGGTTTATGCCAGCTGTTTACTGCAGGCTTACATTGACAGCCATGAACCAAACTACTGCACCTGAAAGCTTTGAAGTAACTTTGTTTCTTTTAATTCCATATGTTGGATTTTGGGTAGTCATGACTCATGAGTGGTACGAAATATAATGCAATCTATCAGAAATCTTTTTGGGATTTATTTATCTCCTCCTTCCTTCTGACATTTGGTACAACAGTTATTGCTGGTTGGCTGTGGTGTAAATGCAGTTGGTAAAATTGATTCTCTTTTTGAGTAGGAGTTTTTTGTGTGACTGTGACAATAAGAGACAAAAGAAAGCATTGTTTTTGGGGAGAACATTAGAAACAGCAGAAACAGAGTGTTGAGCAGCAGCTCATAGTAGTTCCGGACAACTACAGGAAACCAGTCATACTGCAACTCTGGAAAGAGTAGTCATTCACAGTATCTGTAAAGTTGTTTATGAATATTTTGCAACCAGAATATAAGAGTGTTTGTAAATAATCTTTTGCGATGAATAACAAAAAAATTCTGTTTTACGAACAGAAGAACAGAGAAGCAATGGAACAAAAGTAAAGAAGTATTATATTATCATCATTCATATCATATTACATTACATTGACTTTATAAAGTCATTTTTAATTAAGAATAACTTCCCATCAACTGACAACTAATATAAACCTTATTTCCCTAACATTCTTCTTCGTCTTTTAAGCTGGTATCTTGTTTTGTATTAGAACTATAGTCTCTATGTATGTTTTGTTTTTCTTCTTTTCCAAGAAATTGATATCAGAACTATAATCTCTATTTTTTTTAGATTTTACTCCAACAGATCTCATATTTTAAATGTCAAAATTTTCTAAAATTCTACGATTACCCAAGATTTCATCATCAATCTCCCACTCAAACACACAAGATGTCATGGACTGAGATGAATACATAAATTAACAAAAAGTGTTTTAAATTCCAGAATTCCATGTTTTATGATCATCTAATCTATTTACATTTTACAAAATCAAACGCCACAACAAGCTCTAAACAGATATAATTTGTCTTTAAATTCTTCTTAACTAGCGAACATCTCTTTTATCAAATGGGAAGCAGGTGAAATCTTACCTGCGTAGTCACTGATAGCAGCCAACCTGCTAAAGGACGTATTTTTATGTTGTAGAAAAACTGGGATTGCATGATATTCACAATATGGACTGCGTACACCCCTGCACCTCCTGCTGAGGCCAGTATGGTTATAAGTGCATGCTCTTTCATGTTAAACTTTCCTGGATTAAGGGTGAAATGCCATTTCGTTCCTGGGAACCGAATTTTTTTTGTAGGTAGGGTGGCAGCCATAAATTGACCCATAGGTAGAACTGCAATCTGAGCAGTGATTGCTGTTATCGATAGAGGATTGTCTCTGTAGAAGAAGAACTGATTCAGAAATGCTAACAATCCACAGGAAGCAATCCCTAGTATCCACATGCGAAATGTTAGGACTGGTAGATCTGGATCATCAGTTGTGGGCACAGTGAGGGCCACTTCTTCTATTGGAGACTGGTCCTCAACTTCATCTTCTATCTTTAAAGATCCTTCTTTCCCTGAAATAGAGAATAGAAGTTTTCAGTATCCATTATTACTGTACATTATGTGTCTATGTTCTTATAGAGATATTGATAGAAAGGTCTATTAGTTTTTAGGATGTACCAATGCATAAGTTATATATTGATGCATTCTAAAGATTAGATAGTCAAATTTGACAATGATTATCTCAGATTTGAATAAATAATCTTAAAATATTCATGTCTCTCCAACATATTTTGTTAAATACAAACTTAAATAATTTTTGGCTCTTGGAGCCTTAAGCCGAGACAATGTACTATTAGATACAGTCAACTTCACAAAGATTTATATATGTTTGTGACAAAATTGAGAATTATTTGGTTTTGTGTTTGATTATGATAAACATTTTTGACTGAAGCTAAGAATCCGAAAGGTCAAACCCATATAAAGAAACAAAAAAATTATCCTACAAGAACAACAGAAAACACCAAGAACAAAAGGAAAAATTACCTGTTTTTGTAACCTCAAAATCAGGCGAATCCATTCCCATCGAAAAGGATTAAAGATTTCCTTTGTCCCTCAAGAAAATTCCCAAGCTACTAACACAAAGTGAAGTGTGGAAAAACCCTTGTGAATCTTCAGGCTACAGAAAGATCTGTCATAGAAACAAGATGTTCAGTAACTATGTGCAACATCAATCTTACTTAACATAAAAATACTGTGATAACACAAAGTGAACAAACAAGCTCCAGCCCTATTGGCTTTGAAGATGGGATCAGTCAAAGACATAATCTACTCCATTACAAATGTCTCTATGACACCAACATAAGGAAAGGTCTTAAAGATTGTAAGCAATTCTTCTGCACACTGTAATGATACATCATTACAGAGATTATCAATGTCTGTTGAACCTGTGAAGTTGATAAACTTAATTATTTCCAACCAAAATATCCACTTACAATTTGAAGAAGAATGGTTATGACATAGAAAAGGAAACTACTTCATGCCCTTTTTACAAGCAAACCAGTTCAACCAATCTCCAATGGTGATAATTAAATAGAGATGTCCTTGTTTCATATTAATGGTTTACGTGCCTTACAAAGAGTGGGCGATATTAGCAATTGTCCCAAAGAATTACGAGCATTCCTATTCTGCATGTGCACAATATAAATTAATGGTGGTGGATCAAAACAAGATTTTACGAACCAAAACAATGCTTATTTTTAAAATATGATATTACACATGGTACATTCATAGTATATTAAAGAAGATAAAAGGAATGGGACAATCATTATAGGTTTTATTTTTGGTCGGTCTAGTTTTCTACAAGGATGAAATTGTTGAAGCAATAAAAGTTTCAAGTAGACATTTATTTAATCATGATGTATCTTACGGCTTGTAGCACATGAGACAGCCTCACGCTCTCATTGGTGTTGGAAAAGGTACCTACTTATATTGAAATACGAAGCATAAATACTCTAAACCCTTGTAAGAATGGAACTCGTGACCTTGCTTTCAAGATGAAGAGACACCAACTCAAAATTTATTCAACCATGCCTGCACCAAATAGTAAAAACTTGTAAGCATTCTAAGTAAAGAAATAAAATGATTTTGTCTATTAAAATTATCTTTTAATAAATATACCTAGCAATTCAATTCAATCAATTTGGTTTAGAGCCATGCCAAATTATATGATATAATTAAGAAATATATAAATCAAGAGTAAAATTATTAAGCTAATTTGATGACTTTGATGAGTAGTTATCTATTTTTATGATCACAACTTTTCAATTATAGCTTAAGATTCTCTAATCTTAAAGATTCATTGGAAAAAAGAACAATGAAATTGAAATTAGGTTGTTCCTAGTAGTCATTTAGGGTCAAATTTTAAATTGTGGGTTTGACCTTTTCCTTGTTGATTCAAAATTCTTCATTATAAATACGCTTTGACTACAAGCCTTATGTACCTACAAACAAAGATTTACTTGGGTGTATAGATTTGTAATGACAAATTGATAGTATTGAAACACACAATTGGAAGCTTATTAAATGAGGATCTTCTCCTTATGCCAAGCTCCTAAATTTGATTCAGTGATTTTTGATAAAAGGAAGGATGGGAACAAGCAATTAATGCATTAGTTCTTATTCTAGTGAGAGTGTAGTATATGGAAATTAACTTTCTAAATTGATTTTTTTCCCACATTACTCTATGGTGAATCTATGTTTCAATTTGAACACATGATGTTTAAATGTTGTTGGTATTGTTTGATACAAAAGAGCCAAAAGAAAAACTAGACTATCCTAGAAAAATTTAAAGTAGAAAAATGTATTTTAATAAGCTTAAAAAAACATAGAAAATAGAAACAACTAATTTATTACTAAACGGAACATAAATTTAACTAACCAATGCTAGAACAAAAAATATCAAAGAAATTGGAACCTAGAGCCAAATGTTGGAGCTCTTTGGTGAAGATGCGTGCACGATGCATAGACATCTATGTAATGCACTATCTTTTGTACGACTATCACAACAATGGATGCTAGTAAACTCACTTTCAACTTCAAAATGTATGCCTAGCTACACACAAAATGAGAAACAAACATAACAAAAAATCCAAGTATGATATTAAAAATAATAGAAAACTATTTAAACTATAAATATAATGAAATGAAAATATTAATTGGAGACAGACAAGAGAAGGAAAAATTTTGTGTGGTGAAGAGCTAAAAAATAACTTGTAAAGAAGAGGGAAAATATTGGGCCTATTTAGGAGATTTTCATAAATGGTCAATCCCTTATTTTAGTCTTTTGACCTTCACAAGTAACCAAAAAGATAGAGAAACGTGTGTGCTTTTATCTTAAGTGTGTCTAGAAAGGTAAAATAATGACTAGATCTATGAATGTCACTCTCAAGTCTACAAGGAGTGACAAACTAGTATGTGCAAAGGGTAGTATAACATGAAATTGAAAATCCCATGTTTTCAAATACAACAACAAAGGACTTAACAACAATAAGAATAAAAATGAGAATGTAAGAGAAAAATAACAAGAACAATGTCACCTCAAATGTTTGAAGAAGCAAAGAGAGACAAGGGTATTGTAGAATGTTGCAATAAACTTCAAAGGAGTGTAAGTATAATTGCTAGTGTGTTTCCATGAGAAGTTGCCATATCAAAAAATGATGAAACATTGCTGAAAATTTATTGGTAAGAGCTTGTGAGTATGAAAGATTGATAGGTTGAAAGTGAGAATAAGATTGATTGATTGAAAATGAGGGCACGAGAGGTAAATATAGGAATATTCCAAGTCTAGAGAGTCATTCTGATTTGTTGTAGAGTGGCTACATATGATTTGATAAGACACTAAAGCATAAATTTTAATTAAATAACAATAGAAATTATAAACCTCTCATACATTATCTTTAAAAACATTGTCAAATGTTAGTATTCAACATTGAAATAATTCATTTTCAATGTCACACATTATCTTTTAAGAACATTATCAAAATACTAATATTCAACATTAAAATAATTCATTCTCGTCTTCTTAATCATGTTGACACCATTATATTTGTGTGGCTGTCATACTCACCCACAACATTGGATAATTTCTCATATATATTAAAGTTCTAAATAATCATCCACAACAATATACTTAACTTTATTATATGAAATGACTTCCACGGAGTAATTAAATATATTGAAGTGGAGAGGTAGGAATATACTTCCTTAACTTTATTAAGGACATTAAATATAATTGCTATGTGATTAGTCACTTCAAATAAAGATCTCCATTGATAATTAATTTGCATTTAGAAGTAATCACATCATGTTATATTTTCTTGTTGCAATCGATTCAGCAAGGTCATAATTACATCATATAGACATCATAGAAATAATCCATGTTTACATATTAAATTGGAGAAGTTGAATTTGGTTTACATATGACGTCACCATAAGTTGATGAGTTGCATATGCAAAGAAATTAAATATTTTTTTCATTGAATAAATTAATGTAAAAAGTGATGGGTTGCTTTATTTCTTTGTATTGTTGTTATCTTGTAATAATGGGTTATTTTTATTTTTATTTTCCCTTACTAATTTTATTTTTATTTTATATTTTTTTTAAATATTAGAATAATAATTTATTATAGATAATGTAATGGAATTTAAAAATAAAAAATTAAGATTAAAAAAATAGTTGATTTTGGTGGTTGATATACAACGTTTTATTATTTTGATCTGATTTTTGAATTCTAATTAATAATTGTTTAGATTTTGGATGTGTTTGAAGTATAATAATGAAATCTAATAGGATTAATTTCAAATTTTGTACAAGTACAATATCACATTGGGTATTTTATCCTTGGTCTGTAAGATTGATATTTAGTTGTAGACTTGAATCATTGATTTGTGGAAATGACCTTTAACTATAATTTTATTTGATATTTGTAAAATTTATGTACCTTCAAACAAAAACTCATATAATGTATGTTAGCATTTTAAATTGTATCTTTCAATCAACATAAATTGAAATGGCATATGCTAAGGTAAACATTCTCTTCAAAATATAAGGGAAAGGTGCCTAAGAAATTAAGACAACCCTAGAAACTAAGCTATGGTGAAAGTATATGATTACTAGGATTATTCAAAATATTCTCTAGGGGTTCACAATAATAAAAATAGAATGACTTCTTGCCTATCTTTTTGTCTGAAGTATGAACACAATAATGGTAACAACTCTTGTCTCACTAGAATTTTTTAGATATCTATAATTTAACTTAGACTACTAATAATACAACACCTACATATTAACTAAATACAAAAACCAATATGCAATATGTTAAAAGAATAACCACTTTAATATAGATGACACATGATTTAAATAATTAAATCGAAAAGTTGTATATAGAAATATATAACCTAGGAAAACTAATAACTTTGGTTCAAATCTTGAAACTATTTTCCACTTTTAATCCAATTAATGAAACTAAACGTAGTAATTGCAGACACAAAGAAATAGGCTGAACAATAGTTTCGACATCATTAACATAACATCAATTATTAATAATAAATTTTAAGTTCCAAACATACTTACAAGATGACAAAAACCTAAATATTGATATTTATTATAATAACTAATTTATCACAACAACAAAAAAAGTCTTTAAAGAAAAACAATAAACACTAATAAAAAAAAGTAGCGAATAAATCACTTTAATTTATAAAAATATTTTAATGAAAGATGATTAAAACACCTTAAAAATAGTATAGAATATGTAAAAAGAATATATCAAATATATTTATGGTCAAAGATATTAGTTACCAATCTTGTAGACGGATCTTTTGTATACATTTGATGTAATATTTTACTTTGAAATATGGAAAGTTGTTTGAAGAAAAATGAAACCCTATCCTAGGTCTTATTGTTGATGGATTCGTAGAAACCATCTTTTTTTTGTCAATACCTTTCTCTTTAAACCCTAGTTGTTCTTCCTTCTTAAAATGGATAAAAATTATCCCTTAAAAATCCTAGGGTATCACCTTAAACTCCACACTAATCCCATAAGCCTTGAATGATTGGGAAAAACATATAATGTGGTTTAGAAATCAACATAAGCCTTCATAAAATCTTAAAACTTCCACATCAACCTTAAGGTTATAAGAAGTTAAAAAAAAAATCTACCTTAAAACCCTAGTGACATCACAAATTTGATAGAAGATTTATTGAAAAATAATATGACATCTTTAGTTTTTCATGAAAATTTATTGAACCTAGAATTGGTTCTTATGAAGAACTAAAATAAATGACATGAACCCTAACCCCTCTTCTCCCAAATGCTTCAAACTAAATTGTAAAATCATAAATGACTAGAGAATAATAGGAAGACAGGATTAACATTATGTTTTTTCTTTTATGTTTTAATTTCTTAAACAAGTAAAATTCTCTTTTCTTACACTCAAATTACATATTATGTCTTCAACAATTTCTAAGCACTATCCTAGAAATCATCTTGTCTTGACAAAGTGTGCTTCACTTTGGTGTTTGGAACTCAAACTTGGTTCTAGTTATTAGTCCCCACTTAAATATTGAATAAAATCCCTAAGGTGTACTTCTCTAGTCTCCTATCCACTTAAAATTAATAATTACAAATTACCTACTAAATGCACTCTTTGAGGGATATTGCCATCTAAAGATTATTTAAATACATAAAGACACTTTTTAACTACTTATGCTACTAAAACCTTACCACTTGTCTCCTAGGCACACTCATGAAAGGGTATGGCCACTTAAAAATCTTAGCATGCTCCATGAGTACTTCCACCACTTAGGAATGCTTATTGTCATTTTCAATAAGCTTCTAGGATACTTAATAGTGATAGTGACAAACATCCCCATGAATACTCAATCTATAATATTAACACTTGAACCTTGATAATATAGTGTTATACGTGTCCTAGAGGTAAATCAATGTCATCTTTTTTTAACACTTTGGCCAAAATTTACCTTTGTATTCCATTCCTTTCACACATGACAAAAAGCCTTGCGTAGGATGGGAAAAACAATAACATGACACTCAACCTTCGTATCCAACAATTTGACAAATGACTTTAACAAGATACAATAAAATGACCTCTAAAAAAAAGTATTATGGGTATTGCAAAATTAGATCTAAATTGGGACATAAGGGAATTTATGGACTATATGAGAACATCAAAATCTTTTAGTTTAAAGAGAAGTATTCAAGATTCTATATATGTATATATAAAGAAGGTATAATGCTTATATCGATAGTAAAATATATGTATAAATAGGAAAATGAGATAATCAAATTAATAATGCTAATAATTTATAGTATAGCATATTAAAATAAATCAACAATCAAGATCAATCTCATAAGTCTCTTAGGATCCTTTATTGTAGATTTTTTTTACAATGTAAGGAAAAAATTAACTTATGAAGGGTATGTGCAAGATCATGGTGGGCCAAACTAGGTCCTTAAGTGGCAATGAAAATTCTGAAAAACAGAGTTAGGTAACTTGACGTAAAATTTTGAATAAGTTATCAACATTATTTCAAAAAAATGTAATAATAGAATCTATAGCAAATTAAATGTAGTTTCTAATCTACTAGTTGTTTTCTAAAAACAAATATCTATTTAGCAAAAATTTGAAATTTCAATGCAGTAGTACTTAAATTTTGGGAAAAAAAAAAAAAAAGGTAAGAAGCGTCTATTTGACCACCCTAACCACAATCAAATCATAATATTTTTTATAAGATTTTAGATATAAGTAGAAGACTCATGTCCAGATGTGACACGTATTTTTTAGTAATTTTTTCGAAGTAAATAATTAATTATGAATTTTTTACTACAACTTTTTAAAAATATAACAACTCATATGTCTGACCACCATAACTTAGTCAAAACTTTATGAAATTGTTTTTTTTATCCTATAGTATGTGAAGCATAAAATGTGACACATGTTTCGGATTCAAAAAATGTGATACCGTTTGAAATTTATAGACGTTTTTCAATCAACCTATCGATCAGGACTTTAGTCGTAATTCAAATAGAAAATGAATAATAATTATTTATTAAATTCAAAATAAGGCATAATTTATATTGGTGGAATGTTGAGAATCTCCTTTAAAAACTATTTTTTGTTTTATCAATTTCGAGTTTAAAAAAGTCGTCAGCCACTAGGGCAAAGTCTAGAAAACCAAAGAAAACTCCTAAACATGTTTTTGTGTTGACTTTCTATGTTTGGCGTGTCTAAGCCAAATCCCAAAGCAAACCTGAGGCAAACCCCAAGGCAGCAATTTTTTGTTAGAAGTAACGGATATCGAATATATCAACAGGTAACGGATATCCGATATTATCGAATATCATATTTTTTTAGTTTATTTCTATAAATATACTATTATGTATAATATTTAAAATATTATTTAATATATAAATATTTATATATATGAATTACTAATACATATAATATAATATAATTAATGATATTAATATATATTAAAAAACATATATATCTTGATATGACATTTTATATTAAATAAATTATTTTTTCCCTGGATCCATCATATAATCTCCCATTTGGACACTCTTTCCCCCCCTCTCTCTCTCTCTCTCTCTCTCTCTCTCTCTCTCTCTCTCTCTCTCTCTCTCTCTCTCTCGGTATTGGATATCAAATATTATCCGATATCTGATACCTTTGAAAAGGGCTCCAATGAAACTGTTGATGCCCTGATGAAAAAATATTAGATATCCGATAATATCTAATATCCGATATGATCAGATATCAGATATTATCTGATATCTGATACCTGGTCCGCACAAAAGAGGACAGTGGGTCATTTTGAGCATTCTAAAGGTCCCTACATTCTTTTTTAAGCGGCAAGCATAGGTTTTTAGATAGCAAGAGACAAATTTTTGCTTTTTATAGAATCTTTTACACAAATTTGTCATAAACAATCATTTTTTAGCATCTTTGTGGAGGTATAATGGAGAGCAGCAGTCGTCGAAGGCAAAAACGTAAAAGAAAACTTTCAAAAGGCCAAATTGAAGCATTTACACAAAGAGATAGAAAAAGTCATAGGAAGAGAAGACAAGGTAAGTCAAATATTGGTGTTATTTCAAGTGAAGAGGAAATTGAATATGCAAATGTTGAGCATCATATTGAAAATGAAAATGAAAATGAAAATGTAGAGATTGATATGCTGGCATATGTGCAGAATATGTTGACATGATGATATTGTGTTGTCATTGATGTCAATATGCTGAAAGAATGAACCGATAATATGCTCAAGAGAGAACCGATAATATGCTGAAAGAGAACCGGTACTATGTTGAAGAGTGAATCGGTAATATGATGAAGAGCGGGCAGGTTTACTGAAGTTAAGCAACTGGCAAAGTGAACCGGTATAATGATAAGAACCGGTATATGTGCTAAAGGTGAAGCGGTATGTTTGTCCAAGTGAACCGGTATATGGAATGTTTTCTATCAAGGTTTAATATGGTATGACTACCGGTTGGTAGTCTCAGCTTCAGGGTTTTTGGTTGAAGTGTTTCGAGCCTGTGTGATTCAACCGATGGCATTGTGTGTTGAGTTAGCATTGTAATGGAGATCAGATCGTGTTGCCACGTCAGTCTCGTGCACGTGAAGGATCTTGCATGAAGGAGATTGATCCTATCCACCTCAGGAATGTGCGAAGTCTCTGCAAATGGTGGAGAATGTGTGATGGGTTATCGTCTCCAAGAAGTGGTGAAGAACGAACGATGGAGAATGTCTTGAGATCTATTCAAGACCATTGTATTCAAATGCAAAGTGTTCAATGGTCAGGATTGAACCGACTAAATTGCTCAACCTAAATGTTTAGGGTTTAGGGTTTATGTTACCAACCTATCTATTTCCTATAAGGTCGATGTTGTGTTTCATGTTGAAGTTGTTGGCAAATGTTGTGTGTGTATCTAAGTGCAAAGATACGTGATTCTTGCCAGACCAGATAAGAGGGTTGATACCTGCAGAGTGTGTATGCAAAAAAAAGGAACTAAAGCGAGTCTGCATTGGCATTGAGTGCTATTACCAGATCATTATAATACATGTTGATCTCTAATTACTTCAACATTTGGAAAATCCCTTAACAGTGTAGATTTAACCAGCTTGCTATAAATCCTTTAACAGGGTGACTCAAAGCCATTGAGTTCATAAAATCCTCTAACAAGGTAACCCTTAACAGGGTTTAACCCTTAATCGAGTATTCTAGCCATCCCTTAACCGGGTGATCCCTAGCAGGATCGGTTCCTAACAAAACCTGTTGTAACAGTCTTTAACCGGACTAGGCTCCTAACAGAGCAGACTTCTAAAGAGTTCAAAAATAGCTTGTGGGTATTCATCCCCACCATGGTTTTTCCCAATTGGGTTTCCATGTGAAAAATATGTGTGTCATATGTGATGTCTTTTTCATGTGATGCTTTGTTGTTTTCTGTCAAGCGGTGAATCATTTTGATCTAGCAAGTTATTATATTTCTGATGATAGAATATCTGTTTATGCACAAGGATAATGTGGAAATGAGGGTGTAGTTTGTGTGGTAAGATAAGTGTTTCCGGTTTATATCTTTCACAGTCTCATTGTGCTTAACCGGTAGTATTTTGGTTTATGACCGGTGTTAGTGATTGCTAGTCAAGTTCACTGTTTGCAGTCAAACCGGTTTGAGAAAAGTTTTTGTACCTGTACTGATTCACCCCCCCCCCCCTCTTAGTACCGGTTTGGTACTCATTGTTCATCATTGTGTTATCAATTGGTATCAGAGCATCCTCCAGGTCCTCTGTGTTGTAAGCTTAACCACTTGAGGAAAAGATCCTATTGTAATGATGAAGAGGGACGGTCCAAATTTCAACATAGATAACTTTAAAACATGGAAGGATAGAATGAAGATATACATCAGAAGCATGGGTGCTCAACATTGGAGCTATGTAGAGAGATTCGGGAGAACGGGCAAGTCATGGAAGCCCTAATCAGTAGTTTATCTGACATTGAGTTTATTGATGTCTAGGATAAAGAAAATCCCAAAGAAGTATGGGATACTCTTGAGAATATCTATGGCGGTGATGAGCATGTGAAACAAGCTAAGGAAGAAAGCCTTAGAGGAAAGTTTGAAGACATGTGGATGGTTGAAGGAGAGACCATTCAACAATATGGAATAAGAATCAAAACTGTTGTTGGAGATATTAAGAGTCTGGGTGGTAAAATGGAAGATTCCACTATTGTTAGCAAAGTTTTAAGATCCTTATTACCGGTCTATGCAATAAGGGTTGCTTCTATTCAGGAGTCGAGGTCAATAGACAAGACTAAGGTGTCTCTAGACTCCATCATTGCAAAGTTGACAGCCTATGAGGTAAATAGCTTTGATGGCAGTGTTCAGAAGACTGAATCAGCCTTTAGAGCATCTATTGCACCATCTAGAAAAGGCAAAGAAGCCAATACTAGTGGCGAACCAAGACAGAGTAGAGAAATGGATGATGAGGAGATCCTGATGGAATTTGAAGCTCTTCTTGCCAAGAGACTTCCTAAGGGAACCAGTAAATACATAGGTAAGCTTCCTTTGAAATGCTTCTCTTGTAACTAGATAGGACACATTGCTATAAACTATCCTAATGGTGATAGCAAGGACAAACCGGAAAAGTTCAAGAAGTTCAAAGGAGGAAACCGGAGAAACTGTTTTGTAGCAGTTGATGAAGGTGTCACTGATGAGGAATCAGAAGATGAAGAAAATGAGGATATTGTGTTTGTAGTAGTCAAGGAAGATGTGTTAGACAAGAAGGCTCTTATCTCCCACTTTGATAATTCCAATGAGTGATTATTGACAGTGGTTGTTCTCACCATATGACTGGTGACCGGAGTAAGTTTCTTTCTCTGGAAGAGTATGATGGTGGTGTGGTTCATTTTGGTAATAATGCACCATGTATGGTCAAAGGCAGAGGGTCCATCTCTCTGAATGGAAAGAGCAGTGCTGACAATGTGTATTGGGTAGAAGGTCTAAGGCACAACCTTTTGAGTGTTGCTCAACTGAATAATAATGGACTCTCTGGAATTCAAAAATGGAGTGTGCAAAAACAAAGGAAAGAGTGGTGAACTGATGGCTACCGGTATGCAGATCAAAGGTAACCTATTTCAGCTAAATGCTAATGTCAATACATGTCTTATGGATAAGTTTGAAGATAGCTAGATATGGCATAGGAGACTCTGCCATGTAAACTTTGATAATATTGTGAAGGCCAGTAAGATCAAGGTAGTTAGAGGATTGCCGGTGTTGAGCAAACCGGAAAATCCTTTGTGCAGAGAGTGTCAACTAGGGAAAATGTCTTCCTCAACCTTCAAAGGTAAATCTTTCACTGCAGACAATTTACTTGATCTTGTGCATACTGATTTGTGTGGTCCTATGAAAACTAGGAGTGTGCAGGGAGATAGGTATTTTATGATTCTTACAGATGATTGCTCAAGAATGATGTGGGTCACATTCCTGAAGGACAAGTCTGAAGTCTTTGGAAAGTTCAAAGCTTTCACAACACTAGTAGAGAAGGAAAGTGGTAGGAGAATCAAATGTCTTAGAACTGATCAAGGAGGAGAATTCACTTCCGGTGAATTCAACAAATATTGTGAAGAGAATGGCATCAAGAGGCAACTGTCTGCCCCCTGGACTCCACAGCAGAATGGCTTAGCTGAGAGGAACGACCGGACTATGGTTGAAGCAGCTAGAACTATGTTGATCCAAGGAAAGGTTGCTCACACCTTTTGGAGAGAAGCGATGAGTACTGCAGTCTACACAATGAACTGGGTACTCATCAAGAAAGGAAAGGATAAGACTCCTTATGAGTACTGGACCGGTAAGACACCAGTGGTAAGCTACTTCAGAGTGTTTGGTAGTAAATGTTATATCAAGAGGAGTGAACATCAGAGAAAGTTTGATGCTAAATGTGATGAGGGAATATTCCTAGGCTATTCCACAAAGAGAAAAGCTCTCAAATGTTTCAACAATAGGATTCAAAGAATTGTTGAAAGCATCAATGTTAGGGTTGATGAAAACTCTGAGAAACCTGAAGAAACTGGCAGAGAGCATGTAGGAGATGAACCAGTAGTAACCTTCTGGAACTGGTTGCAAATCAGCCCAGTACCAGTAATTGTGCTCATACACCGGTGGATGCTGACACTGATGAAGATGAGGATGAAGAAGAAAAGCAAAAGGAATCTGTTAAGAATATACCTAGGTATGTAAAACTCAATTATGATCCAAAGCAGATCATAGGAGACAAAGATGCAGGAATTATTACAAGAAGAAAGGTCAGAGAAAACTCATGTATGATCTCTGAATTTGAGCCTAAATCATTCAAAGAGGCACATAAAGATGAAGACTAGATCAAGGCAATGGAAGATGAACTTGATTAGATAGAGAAGAATGGTACATGGTCTTTGGTACCCAGACCAGAGCATAAAAATGTCATTGGAACCAAATGGGTCTTCAGAAATAAACTGAATGAGGATGGCACAATGGTAAGGAACAAAGCCAGACTAGTATGTAAAGGATATGCCCAAGAAGAAGGAGAAGACTATGGAGAAACCTTTGCTCCAGTAGCAAGATTGGAAGGAGTTTGTATGCTTCTTGCATATGTAGCTTTTAAAGGATTCAAGGTATACCAAATGGATGTAAAATTTGCATTTCTAAATGGAATACTTGAAGAGGAGGTGTATATAGAGCAACCAGATGGGTTTGCCCTATCAAAAGATAGTGACATGGTGTGTAGGCTACATAAAGCCTTGTATGGTCTGAAACAGGCAGCTAGAGCATGGTATGACGCTTGCACTCCCATCTTGTGAAGATTGGATTTGAAAGAACAAGTGAAGATAGCAATATCTACTTGAAATCAGAAGGAGATCAGATTCTAATCTATGAAGTATTTGTTGATGACATAATCTTTGGTGGAGATGACAAGATGAGTCATGACTTTGTAGATGAGATGAAAAAGGAGTTTGAGATGTCACTCATAGGGGAGATTAAGTTCTTCATTGGACTGCAGATTCAGCAAATGAAAGATGGAATCTTTATTACTCAATCCAAGTATGTCAAAGAGGTGTTGAAGACCTTTGGCATGGAAGACAACAAACCAGTTGGTACACCAATGGTGACCGGTTGTAAACTATCAAAAGAGGATGACTCAACATTGGTAAATGAGAAGGAATACCGATCAATGATTGGTAAGTTGCATTATGTAGTGCATAGCAGACCGGACATTGCACATGCAGTGGGTATTACCGCTCGGTTTCAGCAAAGCCCAAGAGAATCCCACTTGGTAGCAGTCAAGCGGATTCTTAGATATCTGAAGGGAACTATTGACTATGGATTATGGTATCCATACAATGATGATTTCAATCTGAAAGTGTTCACATATGTTGATTGGGCTGGTAATGTGGATGACCGGAAGAGCACAACTGGTGGAGCATTCTTTCTCGGTAGTAGACTGGTCTCATGGAATAGTAAAAAGCAGAGTTGTATCTCTCAGTCTATAGCAGAAGTGGAGTATGTTGCAACTTTTATGAACTGCACCCAGACTATTTGGATGAAGCATGTATTGAATGGCTTCAAAGTTCCTGTATTTGAACCTTTAAGTATATTTTGTGACAATACGAGTGCAATTAACATTTCCAAGAATCCAGTTTTACATGCTAGAACCAAGCACTTTGAACTCAAGTATCATTTCTTGAGGGAAAAGGTTCAGAACAAAGAGGTGGTATTGGAACATGTTTCCAGTAAGGAGCAGTTAGCAGACATATTCACCAAGCCTCTACCGAAGGCTACTTTTACCTATCTAAGAGGTGAATTAGGGTTGCTGCCCCTTCAAGAGGTAATCTAAATGTTTGTGCTCCGCATCAGTCAGATCTTACTTTGCTATATCTTTTTCAAGATTGATGTATTGAAGGATGCTACTCCTCAGGGGGAGCAGCATAGTGGAACAGGGAAGCTTGTGCCTCCACTTTGGCATTGTTGTCAAAGGGGGAGAAGATGTGAAGTGGAAAAGATATATGTAGTATTAAGGAGAAGATGTGATGCAGAAAGAGAGATATCTTTGTATATTACCATCAATGCCAAAGGGGGAGATTGTTGGCATATGTGCAGAATATGTTGACATGATGATATTGTGTTGTCATTGATGTCAATATGCTAAAAGAATGAACTGGTAATATGCTCAATAGAGAACCGGTAATATGCTGAAAGAGAATTGGTAATATGCTAAAGAGTGAACCGGTAATATGATGAAGAGCGAGCAAGTTTATTGAAGTTAAGCAATTAGCAAAGTGAACTGCTATAATGATAAGAATCGGTATATGTGCTAAAGGTGAAGCAGTACGTTTGTCCAAGTGAACCGGTATATGGAATGTTTTCTATCAAGGTTTAATATGGTATGACTACCGGTTGGTAGTCTCAGCTTCAGGGTTTCCGATTGAAGTGTTTCGAGCCTATGTGATTCAACCGATGGCATTATGTGTTGAGTTAGCATTCTAATGGAGATCATATCATGTTGCCACGTCAGTCTCGTGCACGTGAAGGATCTTGCATGAAGGAGATTGATCCTATTCACCTCGGGAATGTGCGAAGTCTCTGCAAATGGTGGAGAACGTGTGATGGGTTATCGCCTCCAAGAAGTGGTGAAGAACGAATGATGGAGAATGTCTTGAGATCTGTTCAAGACCATTGTATTCAAATGCAAAGTGTTCAATGGTCAGGATTGAACCGACTGAATTGCTTAACCTAAATGTTTAGGGTTTAGGGTTTATGTTATCGACTTATCTGTTTCCTATAAGGTCGATGTTGTGTTTCATGTTGAAGTTGTTGGCAAATGTTGTGTGTGTAGCTAAGTGCAAAGATACGTGATTCTTGCCAAACCAGATAAGAGGGTTGATACCTGCAGAGTGTGTATGCAGAAGAAAGGAACTAAAGCGGGTCTGCATTGGCATTGAGTGCTATTACCAGATCATTATAATACCTGTTGATCTCTAATTACTTCAACAGTTCGAAAATCCCTTAACAGGGTAGCTTTAACCATCTTGCTGTAAATCCTTTAACAGGGTGACTCAAAGCCATTGAGTTCATAAAATCCTCTAACAAGGCAACCCTTAACCGTGTATTCTAGCCATCCCTTAACTAGGTGATCCCTAGTAGGATCGATTCCTAACATAACCTATTGTAACAGTCTTTAACCGGACTAGGCTCCTAACAGAGAGGACTTCTAAAGAGTTCAAAAACAGCTTGTGGGTATTCATCCCCACCGTGGTTTTTCCTAGTTGGGTTTCCACATGAAAAATATGTGTGTCATATGTGATGTCTTTTTCATGTGATACTTTATTGTTTTCTGTCAAGTGGTGAATCATGTTGATCTAGCAAGTTATTATATTTCTAATGATAGAATATTTGTTTATGCACAAGGATAATGTGGAAATGAGGGTGTAGTTTGTGTGGTAAGATAAGTGTTTCTGGTTTATATCTTTCACAGTCTCATTGTGCTTAACCGGTAGTATTTTGGTTTATGACCGGTGTTAGTGATTGCTAGTCAAGTTCACTAAGTCAAACCAGTTCGAGAAAAGTTTTTGTACCTTAACTGATTCACCCTCCCCCCTCTCAGTACCGGTTTGGTACTCACTGTTCATCATTGTGTTATCATGGTATTGAAAATATTGAACATGATAATCAAATTGGGAATGAAATGTTGAAATTGATATTCAAAATGTTCAACATGATATTAAATTTGGAAATGAAAATGTGGGAATTGATACTCAAAATGTATCACCAAATTACATGAGAAATGAAGACCCTTGTGTGGAAGAAAGACAGATTCCAAATTCAAGACCTTCAAGAACCTCAAAATGGTTACTTGAAATTGATGAGAACACTATAGACAATCTTGAAGGGAAGAAGTTAACATGAACCATTCAATTGTGAGGTACGCAACTTTTCAACCAATATTTTAGCAATAAGGCATTAACCGAGCAATGCCAATTTTTTGTACAATTAATAAAGACGCAAAAGATGAGACCTTTTCTAGCCAAATTGAAGATTCATGTGAATAAAAAGACGAAGAAAAATTCAATTATTGTCAAAAATATTTTTAATGCTCTCAATTCTATTGAAAATAATAGCAGGGAAAAAGATAAGAGAGCTACTGAGAGAGTGATTACAACCTCCTTAGTAAGCCATCATTTGAGAAAGGCTCTCTTTATGGGACAATCTCGTGTTGATTTCAACATAAATCGTAAAACTTTGGATAGAGCACTTGCAAGAAGAGAAAGACTCGAAAATCCTCTTCAAAATGATACATGGGCTATTAGTGGGGGGATTCCACGTGTTGATAAGAAGCTAACCGATAATGTAAAGGAGGAAACTTAGCAATTTTGGCATTCTAACTCTAGAGTATCACCCAATGTAAAGGATGTTTTAAAGTTAATAATTGGCAATCGAGACTGCACACTATATCCTAAACATTTCTTGGAATCAAGCCAAAAAATGTTGTTCAAAACATTTTGTGAAACACATCCAACTTTATAAATCTCACAAAGGGCTTTTGAATCTCTAAAGCCATTTTATTTTGTACCTCTTAAAATTCATAATACTTGTTGCAAATACCATGTGGAGTTTTCAATGTATCATGAACTATAATACTATATTCATTCTACTTTGCATACTAATGAAATGTTGCAGAAGTGTGGTGCAATGCAACTTCCAAAATCATCGAGGGACTTGCTAGATCAATTTTTATGTCCTAGAGATGATGGCTACTTTTTCTATAAAAAATGATTGTTTAAATGAGAAGTGCTCACAATGTGGTGGCTTGTCAAAGCTTGTTTCGTTCTTTCATGAGGGCAACGAACACAAATTTGGAAAGAAAATTGTTGAGAAAAAGAGATATGAGACGGTCAAATATACTTTGAAGAGTGCAGGTGAAGGTTTTAGATGCAAGTTGGTCTCTAGAGAAGTCAGTGTTGCTGATTTTATTTCAGATTTTCAATAAAATCTTTTTTACAAGTATGCAAGGCATACCCATAGGTCTTAGTGGTTGGATCAGCAATTCAAGATGCGTAAGAACTATTTCCCGATTGGCACTATTATATCAGTGGTTGATTTTGCAGAAACCTACACATTGCAACCACAAAATGACGTACAAGCTCAGTATTACAATTCCATTCATATTGTTATTTTTGTCCACATAACATATAGACATGCCCCTAATAGTACAACAGAGGATAGGAAGATAATCAAGGAGTATCATTTTTATATTAGTGATGATAGATATCACTCCTTTGAGTATGTGCAACATTGTTTCGAGATTTTTTTTGAGTTCTTGCAGGAAAAGATATTGCAATGAACTGACATCTCATTTGGTCAGATAACTGCATGGGTCAATTCAAGAATGTTCATATGTTTTATTGGTTGAGCAGAATGCATGCAGAGAGGGGTGTACCTCATATTTGGAATTTTTTTAAAGCTAGGCATGGGAAAGGGGAGAATGATGGAGTAGGTGCATGTTTGAAGAGAGCCCTAGTTAAGGAGCAATTGACAATTTCAAGTGCTAAATTTTCTTATGCATGTTCTATTATTGATTGGTGTAGTTCAGCAATGTCACAAGGAGAGACACTTGATTCGGCAGTGCATAGATTCTTTTGGTTGGTTGAGGAGGGCACAGTAGAACACAAATTGGATTGTCAAACAATCAAAGATTCTTCAAAGATGCATACATTTTGAAGCTCAAATGCAAGTACATGGACCATTTGGACACGAGCGTTGGCTGGTTTTTGTCAAAGATGTATTTAATGTGACTAGGATCAATGCGAGTCAAGTGAGTAGGTGGATAGATGGCTTCCACAATATCTAACTCCTTTATCTCAAACAATATCCATGCCAAATGATGACATGGAAAGTTTAGTTGAGTACAACCATCTTTCAGATCTTCTACAACCAAGACATGTTTTTGCAATTGCTGCACCATAGGGGAATTAAGAGAGATTAGACTACTACTTGGCACGATGTTTACAGGGAAAGAAAAAGCTGACATAGCCAATGATAGATGATGATGAGTTTATGTATCCTACAGGTTCAGTTGTTGTTGCAGGAACTTGGTTGAAAACATACATGATTAGAAAGAATGGCATACCTGCATTTCAAGACTATGAGAGACACAAAACCATTCGCATGTATTTGCACCTTGTTATAGCAACAAATATTAAGTTGTTGAAATATCATGTAAAATAAAAGACAAAGGAACTATGGACAGTTGGTAGTGTTGATCATGAAGCATTACTAGATACTCTTAAGCAAAGAGATGGCCCTTTAGGCACACTTGAATAGCTTATATAGCTCATACCGATTGACTGTAAGGAATGGAAGGTACAATGCATTGTTAATACTAACATCCCTATGGTTCATTACATTCCTTATGCTTAGGTTCATTAATTTGTTTGGTTAATAAAATTATCCTTCTCATGGCTTGGGAATGTAGGGATTACGAAAAATCATGGATACTTGATTCAATAATGCATGGGTTCAATAGTGTTGATCATGAAGCAATACTGGATACCCTTAAGCAAATAGATGACCCTTCACGCACACTTGACTAGCATATCTAGCTCATACCAATTAACTGTAAGGAATGGAAGGTACAAGGCATTATTAATACTAACATCCCTATGTTTCATTAGGTTCATTATGCTCAGGTCCATCAATTTGTTTGGTTAATAAATTTATTCTCCTCATGGCTTGGGAATGCAGGGATTATGAAAATCATGGAAACTTGATTCAACAATGCACAGATTCAATTTTGTTGATCGTGAAGCAATACTAGATACTCTTAAGAAAAGAGATGACCCTTCAAGCACACTTGACTAGCATATCTAGCTCATAGAAATTGATTATGAGGAATGAATGATACAATGCATTGTTAATACTAACATCCCTATGGTTCATTATGCTTAGGTTCATTAATTTGTTTGGTTAATCAACTTATTCTTCTCATGGCTTGGGAAAGCAAGGATTGTGAAAATCATGCACATACATGATTCAACTACCAAATCAAAGAAGTGAATTTGTTACAATGAAAATGCATCCAACATTGGAGTCTATGTTACTTTCATAGTTAAATTAATTTTACTCGGTATTCTTTCTTTAATACTAATATTTTGAACTTGTACTCAGTATTCTTTCTTTAATACTAATATTTTTTTATAATAATACAATGTAGGTGTCTTTGAGAGTACCAATGGTTGGAGCTATGTATTAGGGAGCACAAATATTAGAATTATAATCAAATGTATTAGTTTTGTATCTTGGATTGCTTGATAGCATTGATGTATTTGTACCTGATGACATTTATGTGGTTGGATTGTTGATAGCATTGATATATTTGTATATAATAGCATTGATGTAGTTGTATTAATGATATATGATGTATTTGTACATTATGATATTGATGTAGTTGTATTGATGATATACGATGTATTTAGAGGCCAAATTTTGTACATGTAAATAAAATTTTGTGATGATTTTTTTGTGAAAAAGATGTATGATTATGTTTGTTCACGATGGTCACCTCTATGCGTAATGATGATTATGATTATGTTAGACATAATATAGTTGGAGATAGATAATGTAGACACGTTAGACTGCGAACCTACCTAACTGGACGTGTTGGCACTAATAGTTCGTGCCCACAACTAACAAAATGAGAATTAGGCTCTGTTGCAACTTTTCATTGAATTCCTTTGACGATTTTTACATCAATAAAAAAATTGTTGCCCTAGGAAAACCATTCTGAATCTTGAAAATCTGAGATAGGTTATTACAAAGGGGCCTCGCATGACCTTTTAGGTTCAAATAGATCATTCACAAGTGCCACGAATTTGGAGAAATAGCATGTCAAGGTTTGACAATTTTTTGCACTTATGACACTTAAGGGACATCGTTGCTAAGGTATGTCACTGAGCATTCGAGCGAGTTGGGAAGCAAAATAGGAGTATGCCTAGGGTAAAATTGCCTAACTAGACATTTTGACATTGATGATTCATACCCACAAAAAAAAAAATGAAAATTAGGCTCCATTGCAACTTTTCATTGAATGCCTTTGATGATTTTTGCATCAACAGAAAAATGGTTGCCCTAAGAAAACTGCTCAAAATATTGAAAATATTAGACAAGTTATTGAAGAGAGGCCTCATGTGACCATGTAATTCCAAATGGATCATTCACCAGTGCCACAGATTTTGAGAAAAAGCCTGTCAAAGTTTGACAATTTTTCCACTTAGGGCACTTGAGGGACAACGTTGCTAGGGTATGACACTAAATGTTCAGGCGAGTTGGGATGCAAAATAGGATCATGCCTAGGGTAAACCTACCTAACCAAACATGTTGGCACCAATATTTTGCGCCCATGACTAACAGAATGAGAATTAGGCTCTGTTGCAACTTTTCATTGAATGCCTCTAATGATTTTTGCGTCAACAAAAAATTGCTACCCTAGGAAAATCGCTTCAAATCTTGAAAATCCGAGGCAAGTTATTGTACAGGGGCCTCACATGACCTTGTAGGTTCAAATGGATCATTTACAAGTGCCACAAATTTTGAGAAACAATTGTCAAAGTTTAACAATTTATTGCACTTAGGGCACTTAAAAGACAATGTTACTAGGGTATGCCACTGAGCATTCAAGTGAGTTGGGATGCAAAATAGGAGTATTCCTAGGGTAAAACCGCCTAATCAGACATGTTGGCACTGAAGGTTCATGCCCGCAATGAACAAAATGAGAGTTAGGCTCCGTTGCAACTTTTCATTGAATGCCTTTGATGATTTTTGTGTCAACAGAAAAATTTGTGAGATTTTGCCAAGATCAAGAGCTCAATGAAAAGTACAAAAGAGAGACAAAATATAGGACAAGAATAAACTATATTCTCATCAATAGATAAATCATCAATAGTTGTTCAATACAATGAACATGAGCCTACATATATAGGCAAGACTATATGGATATGTGAGCACACAAACATGACATGTGGCTCAATGAGATACAAGGGTAGGTAGGAGAAACAATAAAATGTTCCACATGAGGTGGATCACCCACCGAAGGTGGAATCATCACTCCACAATAAGTGGATATGATAGAGTAATAACAAGATCACACCATAAAAGGTGGAAATTCTCCTACACACAGTATCCCAATGTGGCACAAACACCCAAGTGTCTCATACCCAAACTACTATGATATTCATTATCCTAAGTAAACTTAAGTAAAGTGTAATAATATCCAACATGAATAATTATTTACACCAACAAAATTGTTTCCCTAGGAAAACTACTCTGAATCTTGAAAATCTGAGATAGGTTATTGTAGAGGGGCCTCACATGACCCCGTAGGTTTAGATGGATCATTCGCAAGTGCCATGGATTCTGAGATGATAATTTTTTGCACTTAGATTACCGAAGGGACAACATTGCTAGGGTATGGCACTGAGCGTTCAAGCGAGTTGGGATGCAAAATAGGATCATGCCTAGGGTAAACCTGCCTAACTGGGTGTGTTGGCACTGATAGTTTGCACCCATGACAAACAGAACGAGAATTAGGCTCTGTTTCTACTTTCAATTGACCTTTGACAATTTTTGTGTCAACATAAAAATCATTGCCCTAGGAAAATCGCTCCAAATCTTGAAAATTTGAGATAGGTTTTTATAGAGGGGTCTCACATGACCCTATAGGTTCAAACACATCATTTGAAAGTGCAATGTATTTCAAGAAATAACTTGTCAAAGTTTGACAATTTTTTGCACTTGGGCACTTAAGGGACAATGTTGGTAGGGTATGACATTGCACGTTTGGGCGAGTTGGGATTCAAAATAGGATCATTCCTAGGGTAAAATTGCCTAACCGAATGTGTTGGAATCAACAATTCACGTCCACAGCGAATAGAATGAGAATTAGGCTCTGTTGCAACTTTTCATTGAATGTCTTTGATGATTTTTGCATCAATAGAAAAATATATGCCCTAGGAAAACTGCTCCAAATATTGAAAATCTGAGATGGCTTATTGTAGAGGGACCTCGCATGACCATGTAGGTTCAGATAGATCATTCAGAAGTGCCATGGATTTTGAGAAATAGCCTATCAAATTTTTATTTTTTTTGCACTTAGGGCACTTAAGGGACAACTCTACTAGGGTATGGCACTGAGTGTTCGACCATGTTGGGAGGCAAAATAGGAGTATCCCTAGGCTTAAACCGCCTAACCAGACGTGTTGGCACCAAAGGTTCGCGCCCACGATGACTTTTGAAATTTTGCAATGACTTGTCCTTCGTTATTACTAAGCCTCATTACGTACTTATTACATCCATATAAACAATGATTTTTTTTGGCTCAAATATGTCAAATTGTATAGGAGATAGAACATAAAATCAAATCCAATTTTTTTTACTTGTCATTTGTCATTACTAAGCATCCATGTTATGATTAATAACAATACCAATATGGTCATTAAATTTGGTGAAGTTGCCTAAGGCAACCAAATTTAATAGTTAAGACTTAGATGGAACAAATTATATCGAATCTCAAGATTATATATTATAACACACCATTGTTCATTATTACATTCAAGAATTAAGTTTCAAAGAATGAAGACATGCACATGAGGAACAAATTATATCGAATCTCAACTTCTATATATCAAATTGTTGAATAATTATGTATGCCCATATATAAAAATGGCATAAACACTAGCTCAAACAAAGTTTTACAAAATGTGTCGTATGTCGTCTTGAAATTTATACAAAATTTGCATGCCAAATAGGCATGTATGAATCCCAAAATGTCTCTATCGCATCCTAATCTGATGATTGATCATCAAAATCGATCCTCTTCGAAGCACTCTTTGGCTCTGAAGGATCCTGTATAAGGAAAATTCAAACCACAATTGAGATTAGTTATATTATATAATTTACATTTAAAAAATTAACATCAAAATCAATATACATTGAACTATAATTAAGCTCTAAAATTTAATTCTTGGTTACTCAAGTCTACGTCTTCTCCTAGGATGGTCAGGAGTCCTAGTATATGTATATGGCAGAGAAGAGATGTCACTGACAGTTTCATAGACAACCTATATATGTTCACAAACATATATGGTTTGTTTGCTCAAATCTGATTTACATTGCATGTTATTTTTTGATTTAGAAGCATCTATTTGCTTAATTCATTGGTTAAATAATAATTTTATAAACAAATTGCATTGTTTAATCTATCCATCTAATTTTTCCTTCTTTGTGTGTGATTTTTACTACCCTTTCACCTACATCCAACATCTCATTGAGAAGAAGTTATAGGATTATGGCTTCCCAAATTTAAAATACTAAGGGGTGTGAGTCTATGTTGAATAACCTATTTCTGGGAACTTGGGTGAATCCTCAATCCCTACACAAGACATACCTAACATTATGGAGAATAATTCCCCTCACACTTCTCATGATGAAGATGACTCAATAAATAGAGTTACTATTGACCAATTGGGAAAAAATGATCATGAGTTGGATAAGCTTCAATAATGGATGGGTCAAGAACACTTGAATAGTGAGGCAATCCCCTTGATTGAGTCCTGAGGAGAATGGTTCAAAGTGATAAAATTGGTGTGGAAGTGTTGCATGGCATTGCTCATATTTTTTTATAGCAATGTTATACCAATAAAGAGGTGTCAAAACTCTTCATTACTCTAATCCTACAAATCAAGTTGACAATTTCATTCCAATGCCTACATCCTTGCCTAATGTGTCTATGATACAAAGGGTTTAGTGTTGCACACAACTTGATAGTTTTCCCCCTTCTTAGGCTCTTCAATAGACACCATCCAATGGTGTATTGTCTTCATCCTTCCCAAGGCTTGGTATCCTACCCAAGGATCACTCACAATAAGACAACTTCCTATTGACTAGGAGTCTTCTACTCCTATGATCTCAACCCCTCCAACCAAGAACACCTAACAGCCCCAAACCCTTAGCTTATAGGATCTTTTGCTCAAGTGGTGAAGTATGACATTTGTGGATGAAAAAATATGTGAGACATGGCATATTCATTCACTTGGACCTCTTGAAAATATTCTACAAGTTCTTCCAATATCGCTTACCCCTTAGAGACCTAATGAGGGCTACAAGCAATTAGGCCTCCTATTTGGGTTTTTGCTCAATCACTTCCAATCTCCCTTAAAAACACCTAGAAAAAATTGCAGATTTGGACACCCTTTTGGATTTCCTTAGAAACTTTACAGTTTGGCATCTGGGTTTTGAGTTCAAGAGGTCTGTTCACACTGCCCCCAATTGGGGCTATCTAACCGATCTTGGAGGTTTGTCAACAAAAGTCTTCACCAGTCATATCAGCAGGAAGAAATGACACTTGTCTAGGGTTTGTATATGTTCAAGGGTCCCTACCATGCCAATTTCTCACACCCTTCAATTTGTTGCACAAGGGTTTCACCCACTTATTTTGCTACACAAGCTTGCCACGTAGTAGATGTCAAGCCTAGGGCTTCATCTTAAAAATATCAAATGACACTTTTTGCCTCCCAAACCACTTGGAAAATATAGTATACAATTAAATTCAACATTCCACAAGTATTTAGGCCATTCCCACGGTGGAATGTTGAATTGTGACCCTACTTGCATCAAAACCTTGATTTTAAGGGTTTCTCGGGCCAGCGATGAAGAATTTACTCTAACTTTCCAACCAAGATGCTTCAATACCTCACTCCAACACCAAATGAAAGGTGATTCACAGCCTCAAACTTATCTACTCTCAATTCATGCCTATCATCCGTACAAATCCATACAAGTGCAGAAAACTTAAGGAAATTGGAAAAAAAATGTAGTTTTTGTTTGGGCTTAGAAACAAGAATTACATTACCAGCTTCTTCTAACCTGTTGGCATCATTCCTCAGGATTATATTATGCCAAGGAACTCCTCCAATGACCCCCAACATGTACATTCAACCAACCAATCGTTGGGTAACCAAAAATGCAAAAACTTTTCAAAGTTGCTCATGACAACATTGTAACTTTTGACCATTATTACAATCTTGCTCTTGCCTTCACACCAAAAGGCCAAGAATGAACACACAAAACAACTAAGACTCCTAAACACCAAAAACACAATAAAAATTCCTATATAAGGCTTTGGACCAAATTGACACCTTTTGGAGCCTTATGGCTTATTACATTGTCTTGGGATCACCATGGACATCGTCATGGATCAACATGGATCAACACACATCCTACCACAAAACATCACCCTAGATCAATACACAAATAAATAATTCAAACATGTCTCCTTGTGCCCTTGCACCAGTCTACATATACATATTCTATCATGACTACATGTACACAAAATGTTAATCCTATACATGTTAGTCATGGCTACAATCTTATTAATCAATACTCCTACATACCTCATTTCATTAGCCTTTCAGTTGTTTCCCAAACATCTCCTTTATAAACATACCATAATATTCCACATCCTAATTATCAACTTCCACCTACTTATCATAATATTATACCTTCATCTCAAACCAACATGTCAAACTTTAACTCATCCATTGAAGCCATTATCAATAACCTATCTCAAAGTGTGTCATCCTTACAAAAAAACTGGCTTCCTTAACGCAATCTAAGTTCAATGTCCCCACATATGATGTACCTACCCCACTATCCAATGATTTGGTTTGTATGGTTGCTCCTTAAAATGTAGAAATTCCCCATTTGGAGATATATAATGGAAAAGGTGACCCCTTGATTCATGTGAAAATATTTCAAACACTGTGTAGTCATTTATTCTAGGATCATAGACTCATGGCAAAAATATTTGCTTGCACTTTTAGAGATAAAGCTTTGTAATGGTATTACTCTTTGCCTCCTTATTAAATCACTTATTTTCAACAATTGGTTAATGCATTCATTCAACAATTTTAAAATAACACTGGTCTTAAAATTACTTTGTCTGATTTGATTCCTTGTAAGCAAGGAGTTAAAGAAAAAGTGATTGATTACATTGGTAGATATAAACATTTACATTCACAAATTGTTTATCTTGTGCCTAATACTGATGTTTAAATAATTTTCATTACTAATTTTCAAAATGATATTAGAGGCGAACTTCTATTTTCTAAATTTTCATCTTTCACACAACTATGAGTAATTCTTCATAACTATCAGCTTCAAGTGAGCTAGTTTGAATCCTCTTCTTCAATGGCTTTGTTTGATAAGAATGAGAGTGCTCAACAATCACTCCAAAATTTCCAAAAAAAAACAAAGGCTTTGTCAAGATAAATGACAACTCTTCCAATCATACAAATACGCAAATGGTATCCATAATACCAAGTGTGGCCCCTTTATTAGATCAATCTTTAGAAGAGAATTAACTCCACTTTTTGAATCTTTACATAGTATAATTCTTAGTTTGTTGAATGCTAATGCATTGCAATATTCTCCAGTATAATTCTTAGTTTGTTGAATGCTAATGCATTGCAATATTCTCCTATAGTGCCCCTCCCTGAGTCATCTTTCTCTTTTGAATAACAATAGATCATAGTGGTATGGCTTAGTATATTTAATGATGATTTGATGGAATCTTATGATGTACTAACCCTATTTCATGATTATATTGGATATAATAATGATTATGATGATAGTTCTTGCTTGATTGTGGGTACCTTCTATTGTATTCGTGATAGAGATGATGTCATGTCACTCATTGCGAGCATGATATGATGTTGCGATTCTCTTCACTTGCCTGATCATTTATGATATATGTTATTATATATATGTTGTTGTACGTGTATTGGTGGTGATAGGTTTGCAGGTACCAGACATCGACTCCACCTGGCTTCACAGGTCTAAGCATGTCTTATCCCAATGGCAAGTTGATCGGAGATGACATGAAAACTCATTCTACACTCTAGGTTTAAGTTAATTACCCTTGTCAGTTTAATATCTTGGTGTGAGTTGTTGTTTAGTGTCGGTGATCTCTTGAGTTGCCCTTTGTTATCTTATGTGTCGTATTGTGTTTATTTTTTTATTTAATTATTATTAATTAATTAATTGAGTTATACAGTTTAATAATGCTAAATTAAATTAATAGATTTATATAGTTTATAATAAAATAAAAATATATATAGTTGGTAATAATAAGATAAATAATTAATTGAGAAAGAGTAATATTCGATAAATGATTTTATATCATTTGATATTTATTATCTATTATTTAATTAATTGGCTTTTGGAATTATTACCCATTTATATAGTTAAGGCTTTAATATTAGTTTAAGATATTTAATTATATAGCCTTTGATTATTTATTGTGGCTTTAATATATTTATATTCCTTGGTTTATTTTATTTATTGGGCTTTATATTTAATTGTGTCCATGAGTGTTATTGATTGATTTATATTTACGTTCTTGGGTTGATTAAATAAATATTATCCTACCTACCCTATTATATGGTTGGTTGAGTTTATTGGGTAAATAAATTAACTATTATTCTATTAATATTTACCTTGGATTTTGGTAAGAAATATTATTTAGCTTATTATTCTGATTGGCCGACATATTCTATGGTTTTGGTTTTAGTTTTCTATATATCTGCTTTCCTGTGATTTCACGGGGGTTGGTTTTTCAAAAGTATTTTCTACGAATTTGGAATTGGGTTGCTTGGAGGAATTTGGATTGTGAGCTTGTTGAATTCTTTCTTCATCAATTCTTCAGTTCAACTTTTACCAGGTCAAAGGATTTCTTTTCTTGCATTTTCGGTATGGAAAGATTGTCTACGTCGTGTTTTCTCGGGAAATTTTGGGAAAAGAATAATTTATATAGTTTTATAGTTTGATTATGAAATTATTATATAATTTAACTATAGTCCGGGGGAAAATTATTTGTCTGCAATTGTTTTCCATTGTTGTGTATGGCCATCTTTGTGCTTTGCGATCTGGGTCTCCTTGGTTCTCTCTGTGTTCTTTTTGTATGGTAATTGAGGATTTGGTGTTGTTATGAGTTTCCCTCATTGAGTTTTGCGAGGTTTGAGTCTTGTTTGGTTCCCTGAGAATACTCATATTGGGCATTGGGAGGAGTATTTCTCAGAAGCTTGTTTATTTGTTTATGTCTTGAATATTTATCCTTGAGCTTTAAAACCATATTATTATGCTTAGTTTTGTAATTGCATTCCTTGCCATATGGTTTTAGAAGCCTTATATTGATTTTATGATTTTTGGTTGTCGTCGTACGTTTTATCTTTCTGTCTACAGACTAATGCACCAGAAGATGTTTCATATGTGCGATTTCCTGTCACAAATGCGCCAAGAGATCTTTTATATGTGTGACTTCATGTCATAAATGCGCCAGGAGATGTTTCATATGCACAAATTCCTATCGCAAATTCTCCAGGAGATCTTTTATATGCGCAACTTCCTGTCGCAAATGCGTCAGGAGATGTTTCATATGCGTGACTTCTTGTCACAAATGCACTAGGAGATGTTTCATATGTGCGACTTCCTGTCACAAATGTGTCAAGAGATGTTTCATATGTGCTAATCTGGCCATTTTTGACTTCTGGGTCCGTTTCCCGCGTTTTCAGAATTTCAGTTGGTTTTTGTAGTTTCCTTATATCGTTATGATGTCTGTCCAAAGGATGTGTGTTGGTCTTTAGTGACTCTTGGATGTCCGGAGTAGTGTTTTGATGCATTATTTGATCATTTGTATTGTTGCAAGATGAGTAAATTCCTTGATATGATTATGGCTCTTTGCTCTATGTTGTTGTGTGGCCTGTGAGGTAAATGTTATTGGCTCATTGTGCATTTATGATGTTCTATCTTGGTTAGCCGGATTGTATTTTGTGGGCCTTCTTGATTGATTGCTTATGTTGTTAAGTCCTAGGTGCATGATTAGGTGGAGTGGGCTTCCATGAGTCTATCGAGGTCATGAGGAATAGACTGCTAGGATTCTTGAGTAATAGAGCTAGGGTCTAGACCGTTTGGATAGCTCATTGGAATTTTTCCATTGTAATTGATAAGTGATAACATAGTAATATTAATATTAGGTGGGTTGGGTAGAGTAACTCATCTAAGCAAGATAAGAAATGTGTTTTGTAATACCCATCTCATGGATCAGAGACCGAAGTGAAGTGGTAGATCTGGTAACCGGGTAAACCGTACTACCTTGATTTCCTCAAAGGTTGAGATGGTTTCGCATGTGTATCCTATGTGGTAGCATGTGATGACACTCTTTCCCTACATGTTGATCCTAGTTCCTTATGCTTGTATTGTGGTGCCTTTGGATGTCCTATATGGTGGATTATGTCATGATTGTGGTCTTGGAGTTGTTTCATCTCTTTGTTAGTTAAGTATCAACCTAGATCTAGAGTGTGAGTGGGATCTTGTGTCATCTCCTAGCATGGGGGACGGTTCCTTATTGTTCCACATGGTTGGGTGGTTTGATGCCTTTTGCCATTAGGATACTCTCGTCAGATAGTCTTGTGCGTAGATGTGGATTCATATCTTCTCTTCATGTAGATGGATTCTTGGAGTATATTCTATGTATTGTAAATTGAGATTATGTATCTTGTATCATGAGGAAAGTGTAATTGTAAAGAAAGGATAAGTACTTGTAATTTGTAATCGCATGATTGGGACCATGATGTATTGAAATAGAATGTGGTTGTTGAAATTATTGTAAATGAGTATGTTGTAATTGGATATTCATTATGTATGTAATTCTAGATTGGAAGAAATCATATGATTGAGTGATGTGCATGTTAGCATTATATGAATGTTTTAATGGAAATGATGTTATTCTTAGTTCATGGATATCTTTAAAATATGGAAAGGAATGAGAGGCTTGTAGGATGTGTGGTTATACTTAAGGAAGTGAACTAGTTTGCATTAGATGATTCCTAATTGAGAATTAATGATGACTTGTTATGTTAGATGGTTTGGAAAGGGATTAGGAAAATTTGGTTTGGTGTTTTAAAATGAA
The DNA here is from genome assembly GCF_030272615.1 of Cryptomeria japonica. Classification (NCBI taxonomy): domain Eukaryota; kingdom Viridiplantae; phylum Streptophyta; class Pinopsida; order Cupressales; family Cupressaceae; genus Cryptomeria; species Cryptomeria japonica. Next base: position 573,498,640 of record NC_081407.1, on the reverse strand, counting down.
TCAATGGATAATGGGGATATGATAGGATGTGCATTTGTTGAATAATGATTCTCATGTTATAAAAGGAAAATAATTGATTAGGAAATGAATATGAATGTAAAGAATGTTAAATGGTATCATATATGGATATGTGTTTATATGTTAGAGTTGATTACGTGATGGCATTGAAGTACCCTAGGGAATGGTAGATATTGTAATGTATTCTGCTTGCGTAATTATGATGTTATCTAAATGTTAATGATATTTTATGTAATATTGTAGATGATAAATAATTCTTTTGAGTAATGGTAGTTTAATATATTGTATTAGCATATGCTTAAAAATTTTTTTATCTCCATTAGTATATTAGTTTTCTTTATTTTGCATTATTTCTCTAGGGTATTTTAGCGGGAATTACATCTCCCATTAAACATATAGATACCTTTAAGCCTTTACCGGCTTCTTTTGATCATAACTTATTTTTTTCCAATACCATTATCAAGTCATCCATGATACTTGAAAGTGTTACAAATTGAGGCATAATATCCAAGACCTTATTGATTCCAATACCATATTTGTGAAGGGTGTGAATGATAAACGAAACAAATCCGTGACACCTCCTAATCAACATGTGCAAATCTTTACTATTCATTTTCCTTCTCATTATACTAATGTCATTGAATCTAATCCATTCATATTTACTCCTAATGATGTAGCCATAGCATCTAATAAGGTTATGAACCTTATTGAACAACCCAAATCTAAACCTAAACCATGCATTACCTTTTATTCTAGGTAGACTATTGAAGCACTCGATGGGCCATTGTGCATTACTATGAAGATCAAAGGAAAGTTCTCACAATGAGTGATCGTTGATTCAATATGTATTGTAAATGTTATGATTGAAGAACATCTCTTTACACAACAATTTCATAAACAAACAGATGAAAATATTATTTATGATTAAGGTGCATGATTGTATCACTAGTCCTACTATAGGCTCTATCACTCTTCTAGTTGAGGTTTCCACTAAGTGCTTAGATATTACCTTCACTATTATCCCTACCTTCGATCAATTTCATGTGAAGTTGGGACATCCGTGGTTCTATTCCATGAAAGTTATCCCTTCTACCTTCCATAAGTGTTTGAAGTTTCCTCATAATGTGTGTATTATCATGATCAATCATAGCCTTTTCTAAACAACAACATGATGTGAAAATGTCACCCTTGATTACTTTTGGACTCAACAACCTAAACCTTTGGAACTTCAAAATGATGCTATTTTCCTATCTTACCAAAAATGGAAAAATGAGATGACATCATATAAAGGAAAACACCCATCTGATGAATACTAAGAGGGGGGGGGTGAATTAGTATGCCAAAAAGCTTTGCACTTAAACACTTTGCTAGACTAACAGTGAACCGGTAAAACAGTTTAGAAGACAAACCGGTTAGCACACATGCAAACCAAATAGCAAATAATGCATTCACCCACAGAAGCACAAACACCATAACACAAGAGATTTTGACGTGGAAACCCAAATGGGAAAAACCACGGTGAGATGGAACTCACAAGTAACTATCTACAGAATAGGAACCAAACCGGTTAAGGTCATACAATGTTCTTTACCAGAACAGATCCTGTTAGGAATGTCAATCTCTGTTAGGAGATAAGTCCCATTAAAGACTACCTTGCTAGAGGATTTTAGATCCACAGATGTGAACCACCTTGTTAGAGGATTTACAAAAGGCTTTTGGGCCTACCCGGTTAAGGGCTACAGACTTGTCGAAGATGTGAGTAATAAACAAGTGAGTGATCTAGCAAATAGCACAGATTGCTTGATTAGATCCTTGATAGCTCATTCCTAATGCATTCCAACATTACTTCAGTCTTCTACACATTCATACTCTCTCTAACTCCTCAACCACCTTAAACCCTATCAACAACATCAACATCAACAACAACAACAGCAACCTAAAACCCTAGACATGATGTCCTTATAAAGGAATCTGATTTCATGTCGGTCCAATAGGATTACACTACAATTTCCTAGGTTCAATGCATCTAGACATATTCTGTAACGCGACACAAAAAGCACTGTCAAAGTGTCGGCACCGTCAAACAATCGGAGGATGGTAACTCATCACAAATGCCGGTTGGTAACTCATCACAGAGTATTACCGGTTCATACAAAATACCAGTTCAAGCAAAATACCGGTTGTCGGTTTGACAAAATGAAGACTGGGAAATATGTGTTCTGCCGCTTTGATCCTTCGTACCGCTTGAGATCCTCGAACCACTTGGGGTCTACATATCGCTTCAAATCGGTAATCACTTTCTACAAAAGACCAATAGTCTAAGGACTATAATGCATCATACCGGCTAGAACAATTGCCGGTTGAGCATAACTCATACATATAAAAGTAATCTCAATGCAAGTGTGTGTCCATCAATGACAATCACAACATAATCATCAAAAATGCTAACAATCTCCCCCTTTGGCATTGATGACAACACTTAGGAAATTTTGACATCTAGGTGTTTTACAACAAAAATATGCCAGAATCAAAATTACTAAATTACTCCCCCTGAGCATATACACTATCCCTTTTGTAGAAAATACAATGTATACTACTTCTAAATAGAAATAACATGAAAGTATACATCAAAACATTCAAAATTTATACTTCTCCCCCTTTGCCAAAAATGACAACAATAAGGTATGTTACAGATGAACACCTATGTCATTAGTATTAAAAGAATAAGAGTTTATGACAATAAGGAATAAAACTTGTCAAAAACTGATTTGAAGTCCTGGAAGAATTGTTTCATAGATAAGGACCAAGACTCAAGTAGGGAGGTTGCCACTTCTTTCTCTGTCTGCATCTGGGAGACCTGTTCTTCCATGGCATCTAGTGTGCTCATCTCCTGTATCATCGTTAAGGCATCCAGATTAAGATAGCACTTCTGAAGTATTTGCAGATGTGGGAGTAGAACCATTTGTAGCTCCTGCAAATCTTGTGACTGGGTGCTGATCTCATGCTCTATTTTAGTAGACTGGATATGAAACCAGTGAACGGTTTGCCCATAAGCTATAAAGGAGTCATATGGAGGCTTGAAGGTGCTCATGTATGACTGTAAATCAAATTGAAGCTTTTGCTTTTGTGCAAGCACATCATCACAGAACAGACGAGGTTGGAAAATCTTGCTGAGTAGAAGATTCCCCTCATCCAGAGAATTCCTTATATCCTTCTGTGCTTTTTGCAATTCAGACCAAAGATCATTAAGCTTCTTCACTAGGGAAATGTTGAGAGCCTTTTGATGCTCTTGCTTGGCATTTTCCTCTGTTACCTCCTCTAAGCTTTGCACTTGATCATCCACTACTGTGCATAGGAGCTTTAATTGGGCCAATGATGAGTCAGTGCTGGGGAGGTTTGTGTCGAGTAACAAACCGGTAAGAGTGTCCACCGCAGCTTGGATCACATCTTCCTCCTTCCTCCTTAACACCTCAAGGCGTTCTTGAGAAACCTTAATTCTCTGTAGCAGCTCCATTTCGCTTGCAGGCTAGAGGTCAATGGGACTGGTGAGGTCAGCCGGTTTGACTTGACTACCGGTTGCCTTTGGAGTCTCCATCTGCGTGCTCTTTGCTGCTTTTGCTTCCTTGTCTTCCTCTGCCTTCTTCTTCTCTGCTTCTTTTCTCTTTTCCTCTTCCTTATCCTCCTCTACCTTCTTCTTCTCTACTTCCTTCCTCTTCTCCTCTGCCTTATCTTCCTCTTCCTTCTTCTTTTATGCTTCATTTCGCTTCTCCTCTTCCTTTCTCTTCTCCTCTTCTTTGCTTTTCTTCTCTTCTTCTTCCTTCTTCTTCTTGTCCTCTTCATCCTTCTTCTTCTTCTCTTCATCCTTCTTCTTCTTCTCTTGCTTCTTTGTTTCCTCCTTTTTGTCCTCAGTTTTCTTTTGCTTATCTACCTATTCTTCCTGCTTCTCCTATCCTATTGCTTCCGATGGTGTACCCTAAGCAACATCCTCTCCATCCAGAGCATCGACATAAATGGTGTCTATCAGTTCAGTAACTGGGTTTCCTTCATTGTCAAACACTTCACCTGGTTTAGTTATTGTCGGTTCTTGCTTAGCCTTCCTTTTGGCTTCAGCCACTCTAAGCATCTTAAGAGCTTCTAGAGCAAGAGCGTGTGTATTTTTGAGCACTTCTTGACCCTTTCCTTCTAGTAACAGGAGTCTTCTTCTTCTCATGAAGAAGAGGCCTTTGTATTTATTCATTACTTCGAACAGTTCTAAATTTGATACATCAGGAAAATGTTCAGCAAAAACTTTCTCTCTCATTTCCTGTTCCTTCTCTATGGCTATGCGCCATTTATTGTCTAAGGAGTTATACAAAGAATTCGGTGTCTCATATCTAATTTCTGAAGGCGACCGGTCATTAACACATAAATATTGAATGATTTCTTTTTCAACTGCTTCCTTTTCATCATCATTAAAGTCATCAAAACAATCAATCAAATCATTCAACACTTTTCTCCTAATGTTTTTTATAGTTCTTTGACAATGTGTCAAAGGTTTGTAGGAAGAAATGTTGATATTTACCGGTGCCGAAGATGTCGGTTCATTCTTTGTCTTTTTCTTTGCTTGTCGTGTCTTCTTAGGTTTTTCCTCAGACACAGTTTCTTCTGAGTCTAGTGAGGCATTCCGTGTCTTCCTCTTTCTCTCGAACACTTTGGCAGGTGCTGCTACCGGTTTCTTCTTTGTAGGTGACCGCTTGGTCACTTTGGGACTGGCTGGAGTAACCAGTGTTGATGTCGAAGGCACTGCCTTTCCTTTCTTGTCAAGGGATTCTTCAACCAGTGCAACCCTTTCCAGATAGGTGTCGGTTCTCTTTGCCTTGGGATCTAGGGGTGAGGCAATTAGGGTAGAGGCATACCCGTCCAACATATCATACATCACCTCATAGACCATAGGCTCCACTTCTTCCTGTCTGGGCTCAACGGCCTCCATTATGCATTGATCAACTTTGATGATAAAGCATATATCATCTTCATACTTCTTGACAATGTCACTGGATATCCTCATCCTTAGGCTCATCTTGCTTCTGAACTCATCAAAATACTTGTTCAGAACATCAGGGTAGCCGGTTCCGACTGCTTGCAGACTTTCTTTGATCTGCTTGGTAACCGGTTGGTCTGTAGACCACTGAATGTCTCCCACTCTTGGGAAGTAACCTTGGAAATAAAAGAACAATCCGACCAGTAGCTGACCAAACTTGAACTTCAATGCATTATCCTGTTTGATTGATTTCAGATTCAACAGGAGTTGCCTTTACATATCGGTGCAGAGGTCGAATGATGCATCTTCCTTGATCATCCGGTAAGCAACATTTACCGTTGCAGTAGCTACAGAGTTAATTCTGCTGACGGAGAAAGTCCGACATCCAATCACCATGCATGCATATTTCACGAGGTCATCCTTGATGGAATTAACAGTCATTCCTCGTGAGTCGCTCACTGAACCAGTGAGCTTGGACATTTCCATCTTGCTGACCTTCCTTAGGGCTGGCACTTCCCCTATATTGCAGAAACTAGTGACGACATGAATAGATTGTGGAGTGATATCATGCGTTCTCTCCAGGTACATCTTGTCACCATGAACTCTGCTCAGAATGATTCTAATATGATCATCTGTGAAATCCTCAAGGAAGTAAACCGCATTGTGAAGTTTCTTCTTCTCCAAAATGCTATACTCCAGTTTGATCTTCTTATCCTTCCCACAGAATAGACCTAGCTGCGAGTGGATCACAAGATACCCTAGGTCTTTGATTTTGCAGTCTATATAATCTAAAATCCCTTCTTCTACTATAACCCCAGCCGGGTACTTGTGACAAAGCATTATATTTCAATTTTCTTTGAATGAAATCCATAGAATCGACAGTTGCACTAGAACTATCATGAGATGCGGAAGCCATGACAAAACCGAAAACTCAAGAAATACCTTTCGGAAATCGAGAATTTATGGCTTGCAAATTCCACTTCACCTTCCACTTTGTCGGTTGTTGAATCACCAGTTTGAGTTCTTCTCTTGATCGTTTGATATTTGCTTCTGAATCTTCTTCAGGGTTTCGAGATTTCTTTGTACCGCAACACAACTCACTTTTTTGTCGCTCTGCACTTGAAAACCTTCTTCGCTCGAAAAACAATGATAGTGAGAAATGATTTGAAAATTCCTTTTAAACATATTCCTCACCTACTGTAATTAATGCTCCACCATTAGGGCGTAAACCCTAATTTGCTTTTTACCATTTCTGGTCTTCTGCCGAATGACAGGTATCACATACTAGTTAAGGTCTTTTACCTATGTAAACCGAGGGTATGAAACATTTCACTGTTTTCTCCCCCTAAACTTTTCTGATGCTTAGTTTGCTGATTCCGATATTTCTACACTAGGTGCAGAAACCGGTTCTTCTTGCAACACCACTGGTTTCTTCTTCCAGGTTTTGTTCATATCCACTTGAATAGTGTCAATATCAATCTTTCCTTCTGGAGTGACCGGTATATCATCCGATATGTTCTTTGTCGATCTGCAGAATCTGGCCATGTGACCCGGTTTTTTGCAATGATAGTAGACCATTCTAGGTGCTCTCCAAGGTCCATTATTCATGTTGACGTTCTTCCTCCTGCATGTTGCAACAATGTGACCATGACCATGACAGACCATACAGTTAGCTCTCCATCCAGTTGCCGCTTGATATCCACCGCTTCTTGACTGATGATTGAAGGCATTAAACCGGTTGTGATTCCGGTTCACAAAAGGTTCAGGACCAACTCTTTGGGTCCTCTGAGGATATCTTCCAGTGTTGATCATAACAAACCTACATTCAGATGCTCTATGCCCAAACTTTTTGCATGCATAATAGTTACAATTGAATCTATAGGATCTAGGCTTGTCATTTAGAAAATAAGGAAAATTATTGTAAGCCTTACTCCTACACACATTGGCAGTATGTCCTTCTTTAAGACAGTTAAAGCAAACAGGTTTAAACTTTTGCTTACCTTTATCCTTTGATGTCGGTTGTTTCTTTGATGCTCCAGCATTTGTACCAGAGGTCTCACCTTCCTCATGACCAGAATAGCCAAGTCCATCAGTATTCTTGACAGGTTTGGCAGATTCAAGCTTTTGCTCTAGCTTGACAGTACTCTTGTTGAACTTAGCAAGTATTTCCTTTGACTTAGAGAGTTCTTTGGAAATAGTAGCATTTGTTTCCATCAAGTTTTCATTTTCAGACATGGCAATGTTCAATTCTCCTTGCATGTCTTCCTTTTCCATTTTGCTCGCATGAAGTTGAGCAGCTAGGGCACTTATCTCTTGCTTCAGCTTGGAGTTTTCATGATCTTTGTCTTTGACTAGATCTTTAACTTTCCTCCCGTTCTCAAGCTCTTGGCACATTCGGATAGTCAGTCCTTCCAATTCTTTTCTAAGGTTGGAATTGGATTCATTCAGCTTTTCTACTTCTTGAATCAGGGCTTCCATGTCCGCTTCATCAAAAGAACTATTTTCAGATAGCTCCATCAACTTTTCAGCATGTTCTCTCCTTTTTGCTTGAGATGCCTTGTATTTGACCATAAGATCATCATAGGCTTGCTCAGACTGAGTGAGTTGATGAGTAAGTTCCCTCAATGTGTATTCCCCCATATCTCTTTCCAAGTGGTTAAACTTATAGAAAGGTTGGCTCTGATACCAATTGATGAATACTATAAGGGGGGGGTGAATTAGTATGCCAAAAATCTTTGCACTTAAACACTTTGCTAGACTAACAGTGAACCAGTAAAACAATTTAGCAGACAAACTGATTAGCACACATGCAAACCAAATAGCAAATAATGCATTCACCCACAGAAGCACAAACACCATAACACAAGAGATTTTGACGTGGAAACCCAAATGGGAAAAAGAACGGTGAGATGGAACTCACAAGTAACTATCTACAGAATAGGAACCAAACCGGTTAAGGTCATACAATGTTCTTTACCAGAACAGATCCTGTTAGGAATGTCAATCTTTGTTAGGAGATAAGTCCGATTAAAGACTACCTTACTAGAGGATTTTAAATCCACAGATGTGAACCACCTTGTTAGAGGATTTACAAAAGGCTTTTGGGCCTACCCGATTAAGGGCTACAGACTTGTCGAAGATGTGAGTAATCAACAAGTGAGTGATCTAGCAAATAGCATAGATTGCTTGATTAGATCCTTGATAGCTCATTCCTAATGCATTCCAGCATTACTTCAGTCTTCTACACATTCATACTCTCTCTAACTCCTCAACCACCTTAAACCCTATCAACAGCATCAACAACAACAACAACAACCTAAAACCCTAGACATGATGTCCTTATAAAGGAATCTGATTTCATGTCGGTCCAATAGGATTACATTACAATTTCCTAGGTTCAATGCATCTAGACATATTCTGTAACACAACACAAAAAGCACCGTTAAAGTTTCGGCACCATCAAACAATTGGTGGATGGTAACTCATCACAAATGCTAGTTGGTAACTCATCACAGAGTATTACTGGTTCATACAAAATACCGGTTCAAGCAAAATACCGTTTGCCAGTTTGACAAAATGAAGACTGGGAAATATGTGTTCTACCGCTTTGATCCTTCGTACCACTTGAGATCCTCGAACCGCTTGGGGTTTACATACCGCTTCAAATCGGTAATCACTTTTTGCAAAACACCAATAGTCTAAGGACTATAATGCATCATACTGGTTGGAACAATTGCCGGTTGAGCATAACTCATACATATAAAAGTAATCTCAATGCAAGTGTGTGTCCTTCAATGACAATCACAACATAATCATAAAAAATGCCAACACCATCATCATGTATCTCTGAACCTAGTGGGGTTTCTTCCATTCCTCCTCTTACAAGAGAAGAAAATAATCCTATGTTGATTAATCATCAACCTTCACAAGTTTCAAGTTGAACTAAGAAAAATCGTAGTGTGAGAAAACATCGACAAAGACATTGTGTGAAGGTTCATGAAGTTGCTTCCCAAATCAATTCCTTCCTAAAGATGCAAAATGTTGACTTGGTCCCATTTGTCCAACCTTCACCAAACCCTAGGAAGGAAGTTCAACTTAATCCACCATGTCAAAACTTAAAAATATTTAAGCAAATTGATGGTTCATTTCTTTTGCGTGTTAAATATCCTATTGTGATTAAATTATATGATGATGTTGATGTTGATGTTGGTGCTAATAATGTTGATCCTAATGATTCTAATGATATGTATGAGGTTATTGAGATTAATCATAAACTATTGTTGCGAGTATATGTGACTAATATAAATAATCTAGATTTGCAATTAAATTATCTTGATATTGGAACATATGTAGTGACTGAACATGGGTATTCTACTCTATGAGGATACTATAAGCAATGCAATGCTTAAATGTGGATAGTTATTTTGGATAGTTGATTAAGATTTTTTTTATTTCCTTATGATAAGACATCACCTAGAACCATATTGAGGCTTCTTCTTTGTTGTTGCATCATGACAATATTCTCACAACTACTACTTTGGGTTCTAATATGACAAGGTTTATTTCATATTAACTATGTTATTATGTATAATTTTTAAGCAAGGATTTGATTCATATAATTTATTCTTAGAAGTCCCTACTATCTAAGTCATTAAAATGGGTGATAGTTCAATACTCATCAAAGAATTAAATGGTTGATAATCGAGACTGGTGTATGTTGAAGTTGTTCAAAGATTTTATTCATAGTAATATTCACCTTAGCACTTTGAACTGATTCATCAAAGTAAAGATCATATATGTTTTTGTTTCATTTCATTTATATAATCTTTATACCTTAAGATCCATGCGAACTAAGTCTATAAGTGAGGGTTTAGGGAATAACTCAAGGGTAAGGGTTGTTCCTAAACTTGATTATCACTCCCTATTTAGTATTCTTCAACATGAGTTTGAAATTTGTACTAAATGGCAAGGATATCACCTAATTAATGTCCCCACTATATAAATTTAAGCTAATGAAAGGCAAACTATATTTGTCAAGTTTATCTCCTATGAGATTTGTGGTAATTGGAATTCTAGAATTTGCCCTAAGCTTGGGAAAAAATTTAGAGTCAATGCCATAATGGTTTATCTTGATATGAATATGTGAGAATGCCTCTAATCTTATTTGAACAAAAATAATCGAAGTTTGCGTTGAAAATTATGCCCATTGTGTCTTGAAGTGTTGATAAGTATATAAGGGTAGAGGTTATCTTTAAGACCCGAATAGGTTTATTATTCCTAAAATAAGGGTATGATAAACTTGGTCAAGACTTGGCTATTAATGAGTTAAAGAAACTTGATGACTTGTATCTAATGATGGTACATGACACAAAAACTAATATGATATAATGGTGTGAACAATGTTTACTCTTATTAAGTATGGATGGTCTACTTGCTCTAGTTATGTGTCTGATTGTGTGTTGAGATTGGAATGATATTTTTAATGATTGTCTTTGCCATCTATAGGCAATTAACAATAAGTATTACCAAATATAGTTGGATATTTTCCCATTGTATTTATTTAATGAAAAAATGTATGATATGATTATTGGTACTATACAAAATGCTATGTACTTAAGAGTAAGGTATTGTTTAATATTATTACTGTGGATTTTTTTTTGTCTAATAAATAATGTTCTTTTGAATAATGTGTTTTTGAATAAAAGTTTAAATGAATTGAATGGACTTAATTGTTTACAATTTGGTATTTATTTATATATGTTTGAGTAGAATCCAACTCACGTAGGTTCAATGTGTTAACTATGTTTTAGTAATTTGTCCACAAGACCTATAGGACTCTTCGTCCATGTCTATGGATCACTATGTGGCATATAACTAGGTCAAGTTGAGTGGTATTTGTGAATCCTTGTGATATCTTGATTATGTGTATTTGGCTATAAAATGACCCCACGTGTCTAAACAAAGTATATGCATGCAACTCCTTGTTAGAAATACCATGTAAGTGACAAATGTGAGGTGTTATTGTTATATCTTAAGGATTGGTCAAATTTCACTAGCAGCATAGAGGTGAAGAATGTCAAGTGTTATCTATGATATGATAAAGATGTGATTGAGATAGTTGTCACTAGTACCATGTAGGTGATGAATGCCCAAAACTTAATTGGCACATTTTAAGGTCTAGCTAGTTGTTATCAATAGGACATAGGTGATAGATGTCAAATGCTACCCATGATAGGATAGGGCTCATCGAGTTTTCACCATTATCATTAATAAATGCCAAGAGCCACCCCATACTAGGATATACTAACTATCACCAATGACATGGAGGCAATATATGTCAATATTGATTAGCTTAAAAGGTTGAGTTGTGAAAATATTATTATGGTCTTATGTGATTTGTGTTATTAAAATTACACCTTGTCTGGTGATGATCACAAGTAGTAGGGGATGCTTTCCCATATCATGGATAGTGCAAAGAATCAAGAAATGATGCAACTCATGGTGTAGTATGAGATGCATCAACTTTTTTTAATATTTGGAATGTACTTAAAGGGTGAGTGTTAGTGAACCAAGTGATGGGAAGATGCATGGAATAGTGTCACATCCACTTCCTATTACTAGTTGGCCACTATGTATGTATGATTAATCATTGTGTCCTACAAAAATAGTCTTATGTATTGTGCACATTTTTGTGTTTATGCCCTTACTAGTGATGATGACAAGTAGTAGGGATTGCTTTCTTATCATCGTAGGTGGTGATATATTGTGATAAATAACAAGACCCACAAAATAGTATGAAATGCTCATAAATTCTTTTTTTCAAATGGATTGTACTTACAAACTTATGTGTTAATGAATTAAGAGAAGAGTAAAATGCTTGTAGTGAGGTTGCAACTACTTCCCTCTTGCTAGTTTTTAACTATGTACTTGTGAGGTTAATGTATTCACACTATGTATGTGTGGGGTGCTTGAGCTAGTCACACTAGTATATATTGTGATGCATGCACCAATTATTGTGTTGTGTATATGTAATGTATGTGTGAATCATTCACATAGTGTATATATATGGCATATGATTAAAATAGTCACTAATTATACATTTGATGTGTATTGACTTGGTTGCCCTATGTATAACTGATATATGCATAAGCTAACTATCATTTGTATCTATGAAATGTAAGAGCTAACCACCTATGCACATGCATCACAAACTATAGATATCCAAATTATGTATAACTGATATATTCTTGAGTCAATCACTATGTGAACATGTTATGTTGGAATGATATGGTCCATATGTAGCTTTGCGGGTTCATACATTTATGGTTGGCATTGAACCGATACTTGACTAGATTGTGTTTGGTATCATTCTATTGTGATTGGATTAAATTTCAAAGATTAGTTAAGTAAATAGTTTTGATTTATAAGCAAGATAAAATATCTCATACAAGAGAGGATAAAGTCTATCTTTGGTGTGAATTATAGAGCTTCTAATTCCCAAAGGGGTTGCATAGGCAAGGACATTATGAATGATCCCTCAAGGATGAAGGTCAATGTCTAGGAATAACCCTAACATTGGGAGCTTATCACTTTATAGTGTAAGCACTTTAGGCTCTGTTAGACCTAAGGGGTATCCCTGACTTCAATATCAATAGATTATAGCTTATTTTCACAAATATATTGTTATAGCAGAAACGTTCTCACAAATGTTCACTCAAATATACAGGATTAACTTAGAATTGACTAGGTTTGTGTAGTGTAGTAAATTGTACTCCTTTTATTATGAGTCCAATTTCACACTCCTTAGCACTCATTTTAGTTTTTCATTCCCCTAAGCATTTTAGGACCATTTCTTGCCTTTGATTAATCCTCAACTCAAGAATATGAGTCCTATCCTATTTTATAACTTCAACACACTCCTCTTTGGGCCCTCATTTCTAGTGTGCCCTTTCTTCTATATCATTTCAAGCTAATTTGGGTATCATCAATCCTAATATAATTTCCAAATTAAGTATTAGGTCCCTATTATTTCGCTTCAATTAAAATTCAAGCCTATTTTATCAGGACTATGTCAACCGTTGCCATAGACCAATGCTTTTTGGCTGAAATTTTGGAAGAGTAATGTGTTGACTTCAACATTTCCATATCTAGTCTCAAAGTTGGGATATGATCGTTGTAAGTCAACCTAAAAGTGAAATTACCTTAAGAACCCTATATAAGGCATCTTCCCTAACCTATTTTATCATCTCATTCTTACAATTCAAGAGCAATTATTATTCTTCAAGAACGGATTTGGGTTTGAGGGGAATAAAGCTAGAACAAAAAGCTTCAATTATGTTTTCATGATGGATTTTATGATGATTTATCATGTTATTGTTTCAACACTTGGAGGACTTATCCTAAGATCATTGCATCATCAATCAAAGCTATAATCATTTCAATTCAAGCATTTCATTACAGATTTAGCCTCTGCCCTACCAGGGATAAGCTCTTTTTTTCATCATTTTTGTAGGGTTAATTCCAACACAAGGTTTGACTTAAGCAAGGCCATATACAACCAAACACTATTTTCATCTCTCTTTGTGCATGTGTGAGTTCAAAAACAAGTCTCGGTCAAGTTCTAAAGATACAAAAGTTCTTAGGATCTAGATATAGAAACTCTCAAAAATTGCAACTGAAAAGGGGTGGATACTGACAACAAGCGCCTCTATCCTCAAGACTAAGGCACCTAGCACCATAGTCCAAGTTTTTTTACATGAATTTTTACCAAAAGTTAGCTTGGAAGCTCTCGAGACTTGTTTGGTTCTTGTTCTACACATGGAGATCTGTCAAGACTAGGGCACCTAGCCATAGTGTCCAAGAATTTTGGGATGTTCTTTCTATCATAGGCTTCTCTCGACATCCCCTTTCCATTTTTATACCTCTCAATTGATTCTTAGTTCTACATTTTTTTTATGCTAATTACTATCAATTTTGTGTATTTAGACCTAGTTCTTCCATTTTCACATCTCAATCATTATCCAATCAATCAAATAAAAAAAGAGAACAATCAATCACTGTGCCCAAAGCTCCTAATGGTTTTGAATTTGGGCCTATTGGTTGTTCTCTAATGTAATTGATGGGATATAATTCCTAATTTACACGCTTAAACTAGTGAATCTCATTTCCCACTACATTACAATTTTTAATAATTCTTCCTTACTGACCCTGAGAACACGCATAAATTAAAATAACTTATAAAACATATAAATTGAAATGATTTATCTTTTAGAATTTTGAAATTGGATATTGTACAAGATGAACTTTTGATTGGTGCCTACAAGGGTACAAAGTCAATCTATTACATCCAAGTGCCTCTTTCTGACATCCAAACTTCAAACTCAAAGGATAAATTATACCACTACCTTACAATGTCACATCCAATAAAAGGGTATCTCCAACAATTCTTCTTTTGAATCTTAATGCAATACATATTATACATATCTTATTCAAAGAAATTTAATCTATTACTTGAATAGAAGCAACAAACAAGATATACAATGCAACAAATATGCACCAATAAACTCAGAAACACTCTAGTTTTTTATTTATGAAAAAAATGCATAAATCAAGGAGGAAAATGCAATGACACGTGTTGTAAGCATTATTCATATTAATCAATCCGAATCAAGAAAACATGTCATACAAAAAAAATTCACTTACATGCAAAAATCCATCAACAATTCAAAATATTGACCTTTCAACAAATTACACCCACCCAAAAATGGAATTCCAAAATCGTCTTTACAAAATTACAAGTCCCTTATATAGAAAATAAATATGTTGATCTAAAGCCAAAATACATAACCCATATATATCTTTTTAGTTACACTTTAACTTTTCATTTAGTAAAAGTAACTTAGGGACGTGCTCATTACAATGTAAGATCTTCATTAAAATGGACCCTCTTGATAAATTGTAGCTACTAAAGAAGACCAATCCTGATGTTGATGGCACCCCATGAACCAAAATTGTTATACTATTAGAAAATTGCCAAAATTGGGTTATTTGTTGATCTTCATTCTGACCATTGAGGCACATTGATCGATTGAAATGCAAATTCTCCCTAATCAGCATACTTCTCTATCCATGATGCACCAATATTCTCTAAAGTCCATTGGAAAGAGAGTAACTTAGCTACTCTTTCATTATGTATTACATATTTTGTACTCAAAATTATTTGTCTTCTTCCAAAAACTATCCAAATTCATCTCTTGGCTAAACAATTCATCCAAAATAGTATTCAGTAAATTCATACTAAACTCCTCATTTTCACATACAAAAGATGATAATGTTGGCATCATTGCACTAAACTCTCCTTTCCACTGATCTAGAGGCTTGATCTTTCCATCGCTATCTAGAATGTCTGGCATAATCCTTTTCTCTAAAATTTTGAGCAAATTCAGATTATCTTTGACCTACCTATCCAGCTTTGTCACATATCCAACAACTTCTTCAAGCATCACTATCATTTCATTAGCTATTATAATATCTACAAGGACTTCTAGATCAAACTTGTAACATTTAAATACCTACTTCATGATTGCAGTCTTCAGCATCCACCTATTTGTTATCCATTTTCAATTTTCCTTATCTTGCACATATTTGACATAAAATGACTTCAAATCTAAATAAGCTTTCCAAGTGTCATCAACCTTTCCCATTATTCTAGATAATCTACAATCAATCAAATCATTGACTATTCCAATTCCCTTTATTGTATCTTCCTTTACATCTTTCATCTACTCTTTTAGCTCCTTGATCTTTGCAATTAAGGTTTCCTTCTCTAATATTGATGACTCTGCAGAACAAAGTGTAGAAATGATTGACATTGATCTAATCGAAAGTGAAAGTTGAAGGGACTTCAACTAATTCAACTCAACCACAACTTTCACATATTGCTCATGTAGCTTATCAAAATCTACTTGCAACTTTTTAGTTGTTGGCTCACTAAAAAGAGTTGTGTTTATTGCTAAGGATGTTGGTTGAGGGACATATATTTGACGTAAGTTGACTTCAAATTTGAATAATCTTTCCAAGCATCATCAACCTTGCCCATTATTTTGCATAATCTATAATCAATAAAATCATTGTTAAATCCCTTTCATTTTATCTTCTTTGACATCTTTCATCTGCTCTTCTAGCTCCTTAATCTCTGCACATAAGGTCTCCTATTAATGATAAGATTGTTTGTCAAATCATGAATACTATCCACCACCTTTGGCTTATTGTATTAGGCCTCATTGCCTAGGTTGCCAAGGTCTCAAATTGTGTGCTAAAGCCTAATACAAAGAAGGCTTGCTTTGCTTGCTCCTTTGTAGCAAAGGCATCTTCATCTTGTATTTTGATTGTATCAAGAGCAAGTGCAAAGGATATATCCCAATCTGGAAACAACAATAACCCATTGTTTTGCACCAACTTCCTTCTTCAGAAGTAATTTTATCGATATCAAAACCTGCCTCCTACAACACCTTCTAAGAAACTTCTTCATATTGTGAAGGCCTGCATTCATCTTGGCTTTCTCAACTCTCTCTTGAAATTCATCTTTCCTTAATCTCAGCACAAAATCTCTTAACTCTTGGTTCCTAATAAATTCATCGTCTAAAATTAATTGTGAGCAAGTCATGGCTCTGATGTCACTAGTATCATCAACTACTATATCTGAGATTTATCTCCATCCTACTTCTTGGCATACTAGTCATCATGACCCTTGGAGGTGAAGAAAGGGTTATTCACCCTTTGTTCTTCCCCAATGACATTTTTTGCAATATCCTCAGTCTCAACTACCTCCCCTTCACCCACTAAATAAATACGTTTCCTTTTCTTTTGAAGTTGCTTAGAAGGGGCAAAAACAACTCGAGATTCCTCCTATGGAATTGATTCACTCACTGCATGCTCTTTTCCTTGAAAAGAAACATATGGAGGAATAGGAGCACCAGGATCCCTTTCATATGTTCTCCATTCTCCTACTACATGAGATTTTCCAATTAACGTGTCCTAAGCATGGGGTATTTTATTTTCGCATAAGCATCAAGCTAGTTTGCATGCAATTTTCTCCTTTGCTCCTCCCCCTTCATTATGCCAAACCACTTAGCTCTTCTATCATTAACTTCTTCAGTTGTTAAACAATTCCTTATAACATCCTCTTCGTGGAAAATTTCATGAATGAAAGAGAGCCTCTTAATGCTCATTTTGACATAATTAATTAACCCTTAGGATAAAAAATCCTTGTGGGCTCCAAGTCCATTTTGTGAGACTGCAAAATTGGATAGCTTGGATCCAATTCATCCTTATTTATGGCCAAGAAGTCAAAAAACTTTGTGGATGCAAGGAAGAAATATCCCTTCTTTTGTCCCCTCAAATGCGCCTTATCAAATTCTGATGCAGAGTATCCAACACACTCGACCAATTAGGGAGATCTTTCTGCCAAATCACCTACTCAAAATGGTGATTACTCTTCATAAACCTTCAAGATCCCTCATAAGGTCAATAGGTACTCATAAGGCTTCAATACCCCAAAAGTGCACTCATGCTTCTTAACCCTCATCCAACCATTGATACATAAGTATCCACCAACCCAAGGGTCTATATGACATCTCTATGGAGACTCCTCAACATGGATAAACCACTTCTCTTCACCCTCCCATCCACCCTTAAGGCCAAAAAAGAAAGCTACAGTAACAACGTTGTCTTCCTGTAGCAGTCACAAATACTTAGGAGAGACAACACCTATAAAGGCGGGTAGAGTTGCAGTGTCGGGAGCAGATTCAATTCCATTTCGATAACCAGAAGCAAGGGTTGGAGAATCTATTGCGGATACAAAGCTAGAGCCTCGAGGCTAGTTGGGTTGGAACCAACAACTTCAGCAACATAAAAACTGGCCGCATCAGAGCCAACCCTATCTTGAAAGGGGGGAGGGGGGGGGGATCGGAGACAAGTTGTGTAGGATGCAATCACATAAAGAACCATTGATAGAGAGAAAGGACAGTCATAACAAATGGGGTCCTCTCCTCTCACTAGGACTTTCTAGAACCCCCAAGGGTCTCTAAAGGTCTCCACACACCTTTCCCAGTTGTTTCCCACTCATCAAATCAACTCTTTGCATCTTATTCACAAGATCTCAGTCCCCTAATCTTTTAGGACAACAACATACCCAGTTTAGGATAGTCATTAAACTGGTGAGTATTTTGACCAATCAAGCAACAAAAACACTTGATTAGGGTCTAAACTAACCCCTCACACCTCTCCAAGCCTTCACCCAACCATTGGGAGCCCAATATTGTACTTATATCAACCCACACATCACCAACTTGTTGTCTTTTTCAGTCTCAGACAAAAAATCAGACTTTGTGTCATCCTTAACACATGTAAAAATCATCATGGGGCCCTACAACCATTACAACATTAAAGAACTCAATAAAATACAACTTTTCACCCATTTGTGGACTTTTTCAAGGGTGGAAAGTGAGGTTTTACATTTTATTTGTACTGTTGTAAACCCTAGGAAGATTTAGGACAATTTTCACCAAAATTATGATAACTTGCTCAAACCAGAACAAAATTAAATGAAACCAATAGCAAAATGGAGGGGATTCGTGCCCCTTTCACATCCAATCAATGAGAAATGTTGGAGAGTACAATTTCATAGAGAAAAATACAAAATAGCAGAATGCTACGCCTAGAAAACAAGGAAAATGCAGGGTAAACTTTGAAATTTTATTGCTTATGCCTCAATACATGTTCCAACCAGCCCTTGTTTGTGAAAATGAAGATATTTAAAGGCTTTTCCAGCCCTCCAATGTTCATAACCACCATTTTAACACCAACTACCAACAAATCACTTCCTAATGCACTTTTTTACAACAAATTTTGCACTTACAACATTGTCAATTTTGGCAATTTTTGTGCAACTTGACTATAAACCCAAAATGAGACCTATATGACTTCAAAGCATCATTAATACATCCAATTAGGCCCAAATATTCTTCATGCATGATAAAATACCTCATTTGATGCCTTGGACACACTTCAACCCTGTAAGGACAATTTTAACAATATGAGACAAGTAGGACCACATATTGAACTTAGACATTACAAAATGGTCTTCAAGGACCTTGTTACATGAGAATTGTCATTCATGAACTTATTTCATATTTACATAACATTGAAATTCAAAATAACTCATGATGGCCAAATAGGAGCACATGACCACCTAGATGCTCCTACACCAGATTCATTCAATTGCCAAATTATTTCCAAATAGGGCAATCTCCTCAGAACATGTTTGGGCAAGATGTGTGCACTTACCTTACATTCATATATCCTAATTGCAATGACGTTCATATGCAAATACCAATCTCCCCAATTGTGTTGGATTCCCAATTCAGGAGTTTATCCATACTCTCCTTTGGCAATCTAACCACTTCTCCGAAGAAACTCAAAATTCTTCTAATGAAACATTCTTCAAAGATCACATAATTGGCATTTTCAGAATGTTTGTCCCAAATATGAGTCCAACAATGGATAGGGAGGAGATAAACTAAATTATCAACATCCTTTACTTCAAGAGCCTTATGCCACTTCCCTTTTCCTACATACAAGAACATATGACACAAGAGCAAGTACCATCCAAAGTCTATATTCTTACCATTTGTCCTGATGGCCACCAATTATTTATGCATACCCTCTATAATATACGTAGCATAATCATATTCATTAATCACCATTAGGTCAAGGATAATTGCAGCTATATACATAAGAGGGATGGGCATTTTTCTTTTGGCATCTTCTAATAATACTTAGCACAAAGTGTGATGTCTTTAAAAAATAGTCCTCGAATGGATCAATACTAAGAGGTTTTGTTTCAGATTGAGGAATTTTGATAGGCTTCTTATCCAACCCTCTCATCCTATGCTTAGGAAGAAGCAATGTTTTGTAATTGCTCCTATTCAGTTGATATTTTTCTTTAAAAGTATCAAAATTGATGACTTTATTGACATCTAGGCTTAGCCCAAAGACTCTGGAAACGTAGTCTTTAGTAAAACTAATCATCTCTCCTCCATTGTGGGCCAACACCATCCTATTTTGTGCATCATATCTTCTGGCTACTATAATGAAGCAAACATCTACAAGAATACCTGGCACCATGAGCTTAGCCAAATCAAGAAATCAAGCATTCGACAATGGAGCTTGAGATTGCCCTTTTTTGTACCAATGCTCAAATAGGGGCCACCCTGTCAAAGGAATGTCTACATCCCTACACCCTCTTGCATTGTCAAGTGACCTATCTACAATACCACCTAGACCATGAGTGTTCATTGGTCTTCTAACAAACCCTTGAAACTAAATGAGCATATCTTCATCTAATGCCCTCTTTGAAGTTGATGTTTGAGCACTTCAACGACTCATTTTGTCAAGTCTCATAACTTAGGGTTCCTCGTTGTGGTTAGAATTCGCAATTTGTCTCTAGTTCATCCCATTCTTTCTCACAATTCAATTTATGCAAAAATTACAAAAGCTCAAGAGTAAAAAGATAGAATAAAATTCAACAATATTAGCTCCAAAATGAGAACTCGCTTGAATTTACTAGTCACAAGCCCTGATTCTTGCCAGAACGCAACAAAGAGCTCAATTTTTGTCAAAATTCTTCGTCACATTATGTCAATCCAATGGATTATTTATTCAATTCCAATAGCCTCGAATTGGATTGGTAACAAACATTTCCACCATTACTGCTTGCGTGCTTGAACAAAGAATTTGCAACTACTTGTTATAGAGTTTGAATGTGCACCATTGACTTTGGATTGACATGATGGGATCTACAACTATGCCTGACTTGACTACTAGATTTAAAAAATCCATCGTGTACATTGAAAATTCTCGACCAATCACCACTCGTGATGTGAGAAATCACTTTACACCTCATCCTACGGGCCACATACATTAGTTGTCTCCTTAGACATAGGTCACCATATTGCCTGCTTAAACTCTGCATTGGATCCTTCAATTTTGTCTTTGCGAGCATTGGGTCCATGTACATAGACTGCACTTATTACATGCTTCTATGTATGCATTGACTACTAGATTTAAAAAATCCACCATGTTCTCGACCAATCACCACTCACAATATGAGAAAGCACTTTACACCTCATCTTAAAAGCCACATACATCAGTTGTCTCCTTGGACACATGTCACCATATTGCATGCTTAAACTCTACATTGGGTCCTTCAATTCTATCTTTGCGAGCATTGAATCTGTGTACATAGACCGCACTTATTACATGCTTCTATGAATGCTTATGGGCTCAAGAAACATGGCACCAAACTACAGTGGTGCAACATTTACAATGATCTAACAATCATACCTCTACGGTTGTGTTCGACCAATCAAGAACTACTTGGCTAGAAGGATATTTGCTTTAGGTCTTCTGAAGATGCAAGCCTACTAAACATGTGGCAATATAGGGAACTGTTTATTCTCCATACAAAATACCATCTGATCAAAAACACAAAATCTACAAATCACAACCAAATTTTACTCGATTTCTACTAGTTCGATCCTCTTAATCTCTCTTCTCAAAGTTGTAAAAATGCAAAAAAAACCACTGAAAAACTATTGTGTTTTGCAAATTTGTATTTTTGATCAAGCGTCATTTTGTATGGAGAATAGCCACCACCACAATATAACATGCCAATGCAACTTTGATAGTGTATGAGTCTCTAGAGCTAATTGGCACACACTAAGTTGCCAAGAATCACAATTGCATAGCATCACTCACAACTTAAAAACTTAAAAAGACATGAATAATTAAAAGGAATCACGACATGCCAATCACTAGATCAAAGGGGCCGATAACAAAACGACATATGTACTAAAGATCAATTTATAACTTAAGGGACTGACTACAAGCAACAATAAGGCATTGACGAATTAGAAGGAAAAAGTGACTATGACATAAGTGACTATTAGGGTTTTTGACACTTAACCAAAATAAGTGGCTACAAAATATTAAGAAGACCTAGAAAATTCCAAGGTACCACCAAGTTTGTACCTCATCTCTTGAAAAATAGAATATTTTTAAGGAAAAGAAAGGAGTAGAGATTTCATCTAGATCACATAATCTATTTTAAACATTCCCCCTTCTCAAAATCTCCCAACCATTGAAAGTCTAAATCTAGTCTCAAGTGGTAAGCACAAAATGTTGATACAATGAACTTAAACTTTGATGAGGTAGCCAAAGGAAACCATAGACTAGCTAGAAAAGGGACTTATCTATAGAAATATGAAACGAGTGTTGTTCGTGTCTTAAACTTGTCTAAAACCACCAACAAGAAATTGAACTTCGAATTGGAAGAAAGTAAAGACTAGTATAATTGTCAAAGTGAACAATAAATTTTATTCATAAGAGCGATGTGATAAGTAGAGGATAAGCATGGCCATTGAACACGCTATCAAGTTGACAAAGTAATTTAGAAACAACAAATTCAAACATAGTAATAAAGAACAAGTGTGTTGATTGAAAAACAATAAGGTATCTAGTTAGAAAGGTCCAAATAAAATGACCTTTGAACACTAGCATGACTAAAAGATCTTGGAAGACAACTAAAGCAATTTCAAAATCTTGATTAGTAATATGAAAATAATTGAATCAATGATATGCAACGAGAAAACTTAACAATTTTGGTGTGTTATCATGAGATTTAACAAGGTGGATGTTGAATACAATCAATGACCCCCTATTTTCATTTAGGAAATCTAAACTATCAAATCTTCTAGACCTAGAAAGAAGGCACTCCAAGTTCAATAGGGAGATGGTATTGCCTACGTTTCCCATAGATACTATATTATAGGTTCAGCCATACGGCTTCATACTTTTGTCTATTTATAGATATCATTAAGAACCTAGTTCCTTTAGCTATGCTTGGTGGTGTAATTCTCAGAGACAAATCTATATGTCTACTCTCTTATACATTTTACTAAAATGGACTTCTAGTTGAAGGGCCCATTTTTTATATGTTTATTTTTAAATTAATTATTAGACATGGTCAATGGTACAATATGGGTGCTGGATAGACATTGCATTTTTTATGTGCATTTGTGTAATTTAATTGAGCTCCGACACAATTAGAAAAAAAATTTACCTTTATCCAATATCTTAAAAATATCTTTAATTTATTACTAAATCATAATCTCTAAAAACCCTTTGGCTTTCCTAATTCAGAGAACGTGCTTCAATCAATTTATAAATCTTGAACCAAAATTATCTCACTAATTAATTGAAGTTACCTTTAATGTGAGATTTTGAATAAACTATAAGAATTACAAGGACATCATTTACTTTTAGGGTTTTAGTTATATTATATCAAGCACGCAATAGAATGAATTAATTGATCAAAATATCAGGACTCCTCCAATAACATCTCGAGATAATTGTTTAACAAATATCGGCCAGTTGACTGTACATCTAATCTCTTCTCGCTGGGTTCATATTTTCCCTTGCGAAGCTGATAACGATATGTCACAGCAGACACAATGTAAGCTTTGTCTTCAATAGTCACACATTCACCGCATTGCATATTCTGCACAAATCACTTCTTATTTCAGCAGATGCCATGCAAAAAAAATAAAGGCACCACATTAGGCATACCCAAAATCTTACCGAAGGAAAGCAGCGGACCCCTAAGTTCCTCGACGGAGGTGTTACATCAATCACTTTATAGGGGTGATGATCTTGATTTCTTTTACATAAAACTTGTACAACACTGACCTGTACCTTTTCCAACCAACAAGACGACATATTAACAATAATTTCATAGAAAAAGCAAACATCATACAGAAAAGCAAGGAAACGGGATATTATAATTTCAGCATCAAGAGATCACTACCGTGCCTTTTTAAACCCCATTTTTGAAACAATAATGGAAGAGAATTGATAATATTCAAAATCAGGAATGCGTAGCTTCCTTGCTTAACTTATAAACCTACTCTAGTGGATGAGGTCTCTTTGTGCAAAATTTCAGCAGCATGCTCTCTTTGACAGGTGATAAAGCATATCTAACATCCTCTCTTGATTATTTCACTGCTTCAATGACTTAGGTGAGACTGGCGATGAGGCCCATGCTGATTAAGTTTCAGCCAACGAAGGGGCTTCCAGTCAATAACCTCTAGTTAAGGAGTTTGTAGAAATTGCATCATGATCCAACGATTGTCAGTCACAGAGTGGCAGAGGGCTTGAAAACCTACATCGGAAAACTCAAGTTGTGCTGAAAATTGTCATCTATTTTATGTTGAAAATTCTGTGCTTGCATAATATAATAGTCAGACATAAATTTATTAGAATTTGAGATATATGTACAGAGATCAAATTGTAGCATCTGATACTCAAGTGAGAAGAGAGAATCTTATTACTTCAAACAAAAAAACAGAGAAGAATGAATCCAACAGTTCCTTGACCACTTAAAGATGCAGCAAATGGTTTCAAGGTATTATGGTCCTTCACCATTCTCGATGAAATCAATGGATTTGCTTACATCTTGCAGTTCCACTGATTGATGCATATTCACTTACATATAGACTTTACGTAGTCAACAGCCTTTTCTTCTGATACAGTTGTGCCAGCTCATTTAGATGTTCAATAAGTAGAACAAGCAGGGTACAACACAGTTGAGTTGGTATATTAAAGAAGCCAGAAGCCTTGTACAAGAGGAAACTGGAGCATATATCATGTAATGGTCAAATGAGCCTATAAAGATGCTCCATAAGAATCTACAGCCCATCCTGGCTAACAAACTTAAGGCACGAGAGAGACCAAACCAGGAAAAATGAACATTTATGGTCTCAAAAAAGGAAGGAGAGAAATATTGATGACAAACCAAGTAAAATTACCATTCAAAATTTCTGGCTCCAACAGTAGCAACCATAACAAATAGAACAAAGATAAATTAAGCAAACTATAATAGACCAAACAAAATTGTAACAGGTAACAAGGTGTCAACATTGGGCACCTTAAGGAGAATGATATTCCATGGTACAAGCTGAGCCACAGGGCCGAAGTATCCAATTCTAAAGGGTTTTTATTAATTAATGCATAATGATTGATTTCTTGAAAGTGTTTCTGAAATCATTGCAGCTATTCCAGCAAATTAAATGATTGAACTATTTGGAGACTTTGAATTGCTTGGGATGTTTTTGTTTTCCTTTTGGGTTCCTTGTCATCTTAAGGTGTTGATCACCTTTTACATAGTGTATTCTTTTATTAAACATTTAATTGCAATGAGCAGATTGGAGAGGTGTCCAGAAGTTGACCGATAGAAGTTTTGCAATATATAAGAAGTTTTACATCATTTCTAAATTACATTGCAGGGATGTTGGCATTTGAATATGACCTATGGCCACTAACAAGTAAAATTTGGATATATATTCAGAACCCAGACAACATAAATTTGCAGTTGCTCATCTTGCTGCACATAGAATTGTCCAAGCAGATGTAGAATCCACACACTTGATTTTTAAATATCAATTCAATGTTTATAACTTCATTATTGAAACTCCTGAGAATATAGTGAATCATTATATTATTAAGCATATTGTTATTTAAAGTATGCAAGCTAGGGTCCAGACTCCAAACAGATATAGGAAATTCAGTTTCATCAGGCAGACGAATGTTTGCAGACCAAAGAAATTTAGAAGGCTTGGTATTAAGAGATCTTGATTTGTTTAACATTGCTTTAAGGATCAAAATTGTTGCATACCATGCACTTCTGATATACTCTTCTGGAAGAATATTCTCTTGGAAAGGTATCGCAACCAAATGAACCAGAAGGAATTGTACAAGACAGATAGTGTTCGTAAGGGAACATGCATATGAAAGAACAAAATGAGCAAAAAGAAACCAATTGAAAATATATAACATTGGATGTTAATAGGAACTTGGAATGAGTAATCTCCATTGCATCAGAAAGGAAATTTGAAATACCAAAGAGGAAAATTTACATCAGGAATAGTCAAATCAAGATAACCTGTTATACCACCAAGGAAAATAATGTGAACCCTCCAATAAGGTTAAAACTAGGAGTGGCCTGCATCATGAAGCTTTTCTAAACCAAAGCAAGGTTGGATGAAATGACTTCAAATGAATATAGTGACAACTTGGAATTGCAGGCTATGAAGCTTTAAGATAACAGCAACTGATATATGTTTTAGAGGTACATCACAAATAGCTGTTGTTTCAGAAAAGAGGCTACATTGAACCAGGCAGCTGTTCCCCTGCCATCAGGAGGAGCAAACAGCTATGGTCACAGATAATGATAAAGGATATCTCCGCTATGCAGACTAGCGTCTGACTCTGTTGTGTAGTGATATTGGCTTATGAGTTTGTAAGTGCTTGTTTTAGGTTTATTTTCTTTGATATTAAGTAAAGATGAGTTTCTCTCTTTTTGAATTCTTGTGGCCTTATTTTTCTGTGTTTTAACATGTTGCAGAGTCTGGCATCCTGTTGACGTGTATTTTGTACACTATCAAACACAGAATAAAATACCTAAAGGTACCTTATCCTCTCTTGAGTAAAGCCTCTGATTGCTGAAGATATCGCGGAAAAGGATCAATCAGGATGACTCCAAGGTTCTTGTATGTAGGGTCTCTACGTGTGGATAAGCTCTTTGTGGTATGATGTGATTTGCTGGAATCACAAGGGGACTTACATTTGATGATTGAACGTCTGATCTGCTTTGAATATTGCTGGAACACAGACTCTTACTAGCTTTGACTTGAAAAAAAAAGGAAAAAAGATGAGGGCGAGGAAAGGATCTAATCCTAACACTAAGAATGTAAGAGCAACGAATGATCTTTGATGGAATTCTAACTAAGTCTTGTTTTGACATCCCAGGACCATCTCCACAAGGTTAGTGCGATCTTCGAAGGAAAGCTTTATGATGTTCAAATCATCACTGCAGGCATAGACACCATCAGGTTGATGCATATCAATGAAGAAGCGACAATTGAAGTTAAGCTTAAGCTGAATGATTCCAGTTGACTACGCAAGGCAAGTCTGCAATCAACAAACTGCTAGTAGTATGGATGTACGAATTTCACCATCAATCAAGCATATTTCTTCCACTCATCTAATAACATGAAATCAAATATGAGAAGTATAAAGACCATGCAAATTGTCGAATCGACCCATAAATTTCACCATTTCTTCAATGAAGTTACAAGTCTTTTACAACAACATCTTGGCAACAATCTTTGCCTTCTCTCTCTACTCTACTCTAATTGCTATTCTCTCTCTATCTTCTAACTGCTTCCAACTATTCCTAACTATTTCTAATTCCCTTTACAAAATGAAATGCCAGGGCTTATATAGTGCCCTCAATACAATTCGATGGCTTAGATCAATTCGAGATCGATGGCCAAGATTTTACAATGAAAACCCTAACTAGGGTTTGTTACAACCATTACATAACATTTAATGCTTGACCAATGATAAAATTGTATTGCTTGGACACATGTCCTCTCTAGAAAATTCCACCAATGGATAGCTGGGGTAGGTACATCGGAGTTTGCGCCACCTTCCATGAGTTAGGTACATTGAATCTGGAAATGCTGAGGTGGACCACACTGACTGGAGGAGTGATGACTAGGATGCCACCTCGTCTGACACTTGTAGCTTGGTAGATATTCAATTTGATGTTGTTGAGAAGCTATCTTTAATTAACTCTTCCGAAATTATCTGCTTCTTCAACAAACCCTTTGTTCTGACTTCTTGTGTCCTTGATGTGTAGGACGATTGATGTACCTTGCCTTGGAATACTGGATTGGAGAAGTCGCCCTTGATGACGTTAGTCCAAAGAAGGCCGTCCTTGTCGATGCTAGACTGGAAGAGGTCGCCCTTGTCCTTGCTTGATCGTCCTAGACCGTCCTTGATCTTTGCTTGATCGTCCTTGGAGGAGACCGTCCTTGATCTTGCTTGATTTTCCAACTCCGGGATCTCCATTTGATGCCTACACAACATTTCAAAATTAGTAATATATCTTGAAATCTAAAAATTAAACTTTAAAAGGAAGATTCAAGATTTTAATTTAGGAAACCTCATGATAAATCTTGAGTTATCATTTCCTAATTTAGTATTTTCAAAGCAAAATTTAAATCTTCAAAAATGGTGCCAAGGTGATTACGCCATACCTCCACTTGAGAATTAATTCTAGAAAAAGATGCAAAAATAAGGTGAATTCGCTAGGCAAAGTGTAGATCAAAGCTCCCTTTAGCAAAATGCGCCTCCTTTAGTCTTCTCAAGCATCAACTCCACCACCTTAAGTCTTCAAAAATCTGGAAATTCGCCTTCAAATGTCTTCAAAAATCTGGAAATTATCCTCCAATCTAGCAAGAAATACGCCTCTCCAATAGCCTTCAAGATGAATTTCGCCTTCCACTAGCTTCTCCACACTTAGTAGAAATTCGCTCCACTCCTCTGGATTTCGCACTTCCTTCCTTGCTTCTCCAAATCGCACTTGAAACAATGAGTGAATGATTTGAATAATGAAAAAACACCTCCAATATATAGAGCGCTCACCTTCCACTTACCCATGAGGCCGACCTTGCAAATAAAGGCAAAAAAATAAATAAAATTAAAAAAAGAAGAGGCCGACTTGATAAAATGAATAAAAATGATACCCCAAGCGCTCCCTTTTTAATTTCAATTTCACAAAAATTAATTTTAAAAGCCTTTATAATAAAAATTTCGATTTTCTAAGGCTCAAAATTAAATTATTAAATGCCAATGTGTTTTTTATTTAATGCCAATTTAATTTTAATTTTTTAAAATATTTCGAAGTTTTGGGCGAACTTGGCATCTAGTGCGATTTGCTAAAATAAGGCAAAAAATAATGAATTTTGATAACTTCGCTCTGGTCCCTTGGAGAGGGATAGGAGCGCCTATTGCAACTTGGGTTGATTCTCTCCTTTGTAGGCCACTCAAGTTATATTCAACGAATAAAACACACTTCCCTTGACCTCTTCAAATCGCGAAATCACTTAAATCTTGCAAGGATAATGCAAATTCGGAATTCAAGCTCTGGTCCTTCAGTGAGGGACGGGAGCACTTTTTCATTTTTAAGCCAATTCGTCCTTTGCTAGTCTTCCAAATTATCTTCAATGGATGAATCTTGCCCTCTTTCATTCATTTCAATCACGCAACTTGCCTTGCCTTTGCAAGAAATTTGTATTTTTAGAAAAGAGGGACGG
This sequence comes from Cryptomeria japonica, assembly GCF_030272615.1. Taxonomy (NCBI): domain Eukaryota; kingdom Viridiplantae; phylum Streptophyta; class Pinopsida; order Cupressales; family Cupressaceae; genus Cryptomeria; species Cryptomeria japonica. The sequence continues at coordinate 573,469,327 of NC_081407.1, read as the reverse complement.
TCCTTCAGTGAGGGACGGGAGCACTTTTGGAAAAGTGGGACGGTCCTTGAATGAGGGACGGGAGCACTTTTGACATCTTGGCGTACCCTTTTGTTCTTTAAATCTCTCAATTGCATCCAAGGCATAAAACATCCTTTGTCCTTCCCATCCAAGTCAAGTTTTGCCATAAAATATCAAACAAATAGGAGAAACTTGAAAAAGTGGCACGGTCCTTCAGTGAGCGACGGGAGCACTTTTTGTCATTTGGGTTGATTTACTCCTTTGTAGACTGCTTAAATTATATTCAATGGACAAAACATGCCCTCCTTGATCTCTTCCAATCATAAAATTGTCCTGATCCTGCAAGAACAGTGCAAATTTGAAAATCAAGCTCCGGTCCTTCAATGAGGGACAGGAGCGATTTTTGTCCTCAAGGCCAAAATGCTTCACTTTTCACCATGAAATGTCTTGGCTAAGGAAGATCTCATCTTGTTACACGCCATGAATAAGAGTTCAAGTCTAAGAAAGGTCTAAAAATGTGTATATAAAGAAAATCGCTCTGGTCCCTTGGTGAGGGACAGGAGCGCCCTAGCCATTTTTCATCAACTTGATGGCCTTTGTTACTTCATTCCTCCGTGAAACCTTTTAAACATCATTTTGACCTTGCGTCTTTACTTGGATTCGTCCGAATTTGGAGAGGAAGGTTAGCTAATGTGTTTTTCGCCCTGGTCCCTGGGAGAGGGACAGGAGCGATTTTGCATTTATAAGCTCACTTGTATTTTGCTAGCTTCGAAAATTATCTTCAACGGATCGATTGCGTCTTCCTTCACCCACCTCAAACGCGAAACTTGCCTTCCTTTTGCCAAAAACTTGTCTTGAGGGAAAATCGCTCTGGTCCCTTGGAGAGGGATAGGAGCGCCCTGGCCTTTATGAGCTCATTTATGCCTTGTTAACTTTCAAAACTATCTTCAATGGGTTGATTACGTCCTCCTTCATGCCTTTGATGTCTCAATTTGTCCAAACAAGGTCAGGAATGACTCCACTAAGCTTTTTCGCTCTGGACCCTTGGTGAGGGACATGAGCGATTCGCCTTGGACCCTTGGAGAGGGACAGGAGCGATTTTCGCTCTGGATCCTCAGTGAAGGACAGGAGCGAAATTTGACCTTTTGAACTCTCCATCAGGATAATTTTTATGGAATATAACATTTAAGTATAAGTGAATACTTTAAGTTATATTCCATATATACTTTCAGGATGTTTGAGAGTGGTTTCAGACCTCCAGGAGTTATATAGAAAAATCTAGTTTTTGGAGGTTTTTCAGTTTCCAGACTTAGTCAAATTTCAGGATCAGGACATTCCAGACTTAGCCAAATTTCAGGATCAGGACTTTCAAACTTAGCCAAATTTCAGGATCAGGACTTTCAGACTTAGCCAAATTTCAGGATCAGGACTTTACTCCATCAGGACCTGCTATCCTATTGATCTTCCCGACAGCACTCAAAATGCAAAGGCTTAACTAACAAAACCCTAGAAGACCAAAAAACAAACCCTAAAAAGCAAAAAAGCAAGGGTCCCCATTTGCAATGGGGCGATGTGTGAAAACGTCACAACACATCCACAATTCAACAAAAAGATGTCCTGAAATTGTGGTGTGTCTCAGCTGCAGCCAGTAACTCAACCGTTATTTGCATGTCAAGTACAGATTCATCCCAAGAACAACCCCAATTTGGCCAGGTACTTGCAAGACAGCAATACTGTCTACATCTTTATTCAATCAATCATAATGTATAATTCCAAATAAAGGTGTAGGGTTCAAAGCATGGAACAAATCAAAATATGAGTTAAAATGCAGAGACTGCAAAGAAAATAAGTACTTTAAAACAAACACATAGTACTGAGAGAATGCAATACTTACATCTATCTCCTAGAAGACCCTCATCTACATACTAATACACCAATGGCATCAACAAAACTGATAAAAGGAGAACCAGTCACAAGACAAAGACATTTCACTTCATAGCTATTGGTCCAAATTCTGGTCAGTGATACTGTTATGCTTTCAGCACACATCATTGAAAAAGAAGCCCACAATGCATTCCTGTCTCCTCAAAAGCTTTCTAGTTCATCATCAGCTGAAGTGGATCCAACAGCCCCCGACTTCCTTCAAGTAAATTTGCCTTGGAGTCAAGATTCCAAAAGCAGTAGTACAACTTTGAACAAGTTCCAAGCTCCATTGTCAGAAAAGAAGTCCACCCACCATTGATTTCTGATCGGATGGTGAGGAATCAGATATGCAAGTCCCTTCCTTCAAGTGGATACACGCAAGCCGATTTTCATTGGAATCGGGATTCCAAAAGCAAAAGCCGAACTTTCAACAAGTATTGAGATCCATTGTCACAGAAGTCCACCCACCATCAATCTCTGATCAGATAGAACAGATATGTAGTCCCTGGTAGAATCCACTGCAACACAGGCCCCACCATGCACATTCGTTTCCAACAACACACCATCAAGTAGAAAACATTCATCGGCACACATCTTCAATGGGAGTCCTCTCAAACCCACTCAATCCTACTTTCCACTGAAGTACTTTCAAGTTAGCTCAAGCTCACTCTACTTTCCTCTTGTGATCCAATCACACATCACCCCATCCCAGATGGGGACCCCCTACTTTTTAGGCCCTTGCGGTCTTTTGTTTTGGTTTTTGGGGTCTTTTGGTGGCAGTCTCATTAGTCTCTCCGCTTTGCGAGTGTTCGGGGGTCAAATTGATTAAGTTTGCTTTTTGTTTGAGTGAGTTTGATGAAGTCTAGGGCCTGTTCCGTCAATTTTAAGGTTTCTGGCTTTAGTCCTAGATTTTAGGGTTTTTGGTTGGGTTTTGGAAAAACTGAGCGTAGAACTAGAATCAGGACCCTTCAAGGAACCTCCCAGTAAAATTTGAACCAAAATGGAGCGACTTTCTATTTTTAGAAAGTTCTTATTTTTTAAGGATTTTACTGAGCCCCGGAATGTCTTCATTTTGCTGAAAATCAAACTTACTATTTTTAGTAAGTTTTTATTTTTAATAAGTCATTCATGTGTCCTGTCTTGGGATCTAGCACTGACATCTTGAAAAGTTTCTACTTCTGGAAAGTTCATTTGTGACAGGACCATTCAGGCAAGCAACGAAGACCGAATTCACGACTATTCCTAAATCCGAAAGGTTTGAAAAGCAGATAGAATAAGCAAAAAATGGCTATGTTGGCATCCATTCCTGAAGTGGAAAGCTTGGAAAATGTTCTAAGTTTGGCAAGAGCCACTTCAAATGGCAGTTCATCAGGAAATGATCAAATTGAAGGAGTCAAGGAAATCTTGAGGAGAATCCAAAATACTGTGAAATCCATGGTAAGAGTTAAAATCTGCCTTAGAAAGTCACAAGGCGCCAAAATAGAGTCTTCATGGATAGCATGGAAAATTTCCTCCCCTTATGCAAAAATCCGCCCTACTCCTTAAGAGGGCGCCAAATAGGAGAAGTCCAGGAGGAATGGAAAAGTGTGAATTCCTTGGCCATGGTCAAAATCCGCCCCAAGCCTGTGAGGAGCGTCGAAGAGGGGGTGGCATGGAAGATAGTAAAATGAATGAAATCCTTGGACAACTCAAAATGGCGCCCTAGGAAGCAATGAGGCGCCCAAATGGAATGCTCTTGGAATGATGGAAAAAGGAGAAATTCCTCGGCCTTAGTGAAATCTCGCCCTACTCCTCAGAAGAAATGAAGTATGCATGGAAAATAGACAAAACAATGAATTCCTCCTTTAGGTGAAAATTCCACCCTAAGACAAGGAAGGGCACCAAAGTAAGGTGCTCTTGGAAAAGTTGGAAAATCATGAATTCCTTGGCCATGGTCAAAATCTGCCCCAAGACAAGTGAGGGCGCCAAAGTGAAGGATGCATGGAAAATCAAACCAATGATGAATTCCTCCTTCATGAAGAAATAGCACCCAAAGGTGAGGAAGGGCGCCAAAGTTGGGTTGCCAAGGATAACGGAGAAAATTATGAATTCCTTGCCTTGGTGGAAATGACGCCCAATGATGGGGTAGGGCGCCAAATGGAGGTAATGAAGGAAGATTGAAACATGATAAAATTCCTCCCTCATGGAGAAATAGCGCCCAAAGGTGATGAAGGGTGCCAAAGGTAAGGAGTCTTGGAAAACATGAAAAACATTGAATTCCATCACTTAGTAAAAATTCCGCCCTACTCCTGAGGAAGGCACCAAGGTGAGGTCAACAAGGAAAGAGAATAAATTTGCTGGCCAAGGATGAAATGATGAATTCCATGCCTAAGTTGGAAAACTGAAAATTTGTCTAAGGCATGAAAATCTAGGAGTCACGGAGGAAGGAAAAGCAAAAATCCCCTCGAGAGTTTTTTTGAAATTTCCATTTCTAGACACCAAATCTTATCAGAATCCAGAATTTTTTACAGATTTGGGATAGGGAGAGATTTCTCCCAATAATGGACCCGGGTCCTAAATTTTAGGGAGATCCCTAAAAAATAGGGGATGTTGGAAAAGCGTGGAAAATTCCCTCCCAACAGGAAAAATCAAGCTAAGATGGTAAATCTCGAAGAATATTCCAATTTCCCTCAAAAATTTGAAAGAATGGAAAATTAATGAGTTGGCGAAGGAATATTCTAAGTATGATGCATGACTTAGTGCGTTAAGAGAAATTTCCAAATTCGAACTCAACTACAAGGGAAGTTCCATTTGCATGGCGCAGTGATTGCGAAAGTATGAAGCGTAATTAATGAAACTACCAAATTGGATTCTTCCCAACTTAGTAGCACGATTTGAGGAATTCTATATAAGCATGGAGATGCATTTCTTTTCTCACGTGCAGGATTTAAGAAAGAGGAGTTGGAGAAGTGAAGAAAGGTCATACTTAGTGGATTTTTCATCACTTTCAAGGAGCTTTTCAGGATGGCAGAATCAAGCAAGACGGCTACCATCACCCGATAGGCACAAATAAAAGCGAAGATGAAGGGCTTTTTTCCGGTTTCTCAGATAAATTCTAGATGGAAGGAGATTAGCAATACAAATCTGGGCACATTCAACCTAGCCGCATTCAAGATCAAAATGTTTGGAACAACAGGATATAATCCATCCTCCACAGCTATCAAGTTCGTTAAGACCGGAATTGTTGCGGCAGCTAGTTTTCCTCCCACTATTTAGTGTCTAGATTTGATTCTAGAATGTGCAAAGCATTACAATTCGGAGCGGAAGACAATTTCAACGTCAGATGACAGGTTGTTGGCGACATTGACTCCGAAGTCGATTGGTGAAGCCTTCAGAATTCCTTCACGCCATTCCATGACATACAGGACCATTAGTGAAGCTCAAGCAGTGTATGATGCGGGTCTTGCCAGGTGTGCTGATTTAATCAACAAACAGTGGTTGTTGAAGCCTAGGCCACATGTCTCCAAAATGCCAAAGACTCACTATCTTTGAATTCAAATAAGAATATGTGGACCTGATAAAGATGCTGAGCAGGATAATGGGATGTTCACATACTGTGAATTTTGAAACATGGATGTTCTACATCAGCGAGATCATGAATGCAAATGGGTTAGTAGATTGGGCTAGATTGATCAGCCATTACTTGCACGAACAGCTGAGGGACTTGAAAGAAAGGAAGTCTCAATCCTCCTTCATGAGATCCTACGTAATTTATATGCTTGCAAGAAGGCGGGATTTGATGGTCTTCCAGCAAGTGGAATCATGGGTTGCGGACTAGCACAGCTGAAAGTGCATGAGTGTTATCCTCAGCTACATCTTCACAATGTTAGTTCTTACAAGATGGCGAACAACACCTTCACTATGTACCTGACAAGACTTATGCAGAAATATTTGCACACAAGGGTGTCGCCACAGGCTAGGGCCCTGGTTCAGAAGTATGGAGCCACGTTCTTACAGTTTCTGAAATTCACCTATATCAGGACGCAAGGATTCTCATTTCAGTCATACAAATTGCCAAGGTATCCATCTAAAAAATTGGTACTGCTTGAACTCATGAGGCAGTTAACAGCCTATGATCAACTACAGAAGAAGAAGAAGAAGAAGCAATCTATTGAATTTCCAGTTGTCCTAGGTGATTTCATGGAAGTGTGCCCAGGTTTGGAAGCAACTAAGAAAGCAACAGAGGAGTTAGCATTCTATCACCTGGCATTTTATACATCCAGAGCTCAGTATGATCCTTATCACCAAATCAGAAAGGTTGTTGGAGTGAAATTCATACACAAATTTCACTTATAAGATTATTGGACAAGTGCCAAGGATGACCTTGAAGTCTAGAAGAAAATGTATTCCAGACTGCCCCTTGACACCATTGGGATAAGTGTACCAAGTGTCGAATCAAGTGAAAGAGGATTCGGACTTAACGCAACCTGAATTTGAGAAAGTGAAAGCTCAGCCCATTTAGCTGCTAGACTGGTCGAAGCCCAAAATTGATGATTTGAATATCCTGGCTAGACCTGTGCTAAAATTCACCAAACACTGGGTTGATTGGTAGATAACGAAGTTGACGACTTGACCTATCAGTTGATGGGAAGTCTAGATTCCCATAGTGAAACAATTGAAGGATATTCGCAGGCCTAGGCAGAAGGAGAAGTCCGTCTTGATAAAGGGAAAAGTGCTCTGAAGAGGCCAAGGATGACAAGGAAGAAGGATATTCAGTAGTAAGTTCATCATGAAGCCCAACAGGAAATCCATCAAGAAGTTCATCAGGAAGTTCAGCAAGAAATGCAACACGAAGAACCTCTGCAAAAGAGAGAAAGGGTAGAAAGGGTGCAGTCACCGGCAAGTTCTTCTAGTGTGCGGGAGGTAGAAATGTTCGCAAAAGAAAATCTAGCGGATCCACCTCCAAGCATTACTCCAGCACCGGATATACTTAACATCAGTGCTTCACACAAACCCAATCAGCCAAGAAGTCAAAGACAAGGAAGTCCTCCACACCAGGAAGAAACTCATTAGGATAGTTTCGTAGAAACCATCCTTGGCGAAAAAATGGAGGAAGAATCACAAGAGCAAGAGCACATGGAAATCCATAGTCACTACATTCCAGCTCATGATTGGCTGATGGATAGACTGAGGAGGGAGTCGGAAAAAGAAATTGATCCAGCTCGGGAATTAGAAGAGTTGTTGAAAAGGATGGACCAGCCGGCAGGAAAGAAGGCTCCCAGAAAATTTTCCAAGGTCGTGAGGGATGAATCTGGGTCCCGGACCTTGCACATAGCTGAGCCCGCAGTAGATAAGGATAAGAATGAAATTAGGCCGAAAGATTATGTTATTAGACAGGTTGATCTTGGTCCTGCTTCCACGAGACAAGTAATTGGAGACTTCGAAGGATCTTCCTTAGCCATGAAAGAAAAGATGTTGAAAACGAAGGCAAAATGTAAGAGGCCGATGGAAGAAAATAGAGCCTTATGCGAGTACATTAGAAGTCTTAAACGACCGTTCAGGGAAGCAAGTCCCTCATTCATTCCTCCTCCTTCCCTCCCTAAGGAAGTTGTTGACGACATAGAGGTAATCAGAGCAATGGCACAAAATTCCAGGGAATGGGTAGAAGATGTCTACGTTGCAGCAAGAAAGTTCATTGAGGACTTGGCTCAGCTTCATTCTAGGTTCGTGGCCCTTCAGAACAAATTGGAGGTAGCAGAAGGTTTGTGGGAAGATGTTCATATATATCAGGACTTAACCATTCCGCAGCTCAGGGCTTTAACGAAGATTCTGAAGCAAACATTAACTGATGCGAAAGTAATTCAGGAGAAAGAGGTTTATGACTTTCCCCGGTGGTTTTGTGTAGTACCCTTGCCCTAATCAGATTTTAAATTCCAGTTTGACCTTGGTTGATTTACCATGATGTAATGTTATGGTCAGATATTATGATTATTGTGCGTACCTGTAAATGTGTTTTCGCATCGATTCTTATGTAAGTTTATTTGTTCTTCTGATTCGTGTTATTAATCTCATGCTAACACTTTCATTAAATATATATGTATGCATGTGTGGTTCATGATTGCAGGAGATTGCAGGTACAGTACCGCATAGGTACAAGGTTCGTCTCCACCTGGATTCGCAGGTTTGAGTGTAACTCTTTGGTCCTTAGAGATTGGATTAGGTGGTCGTAAGACCCTCGTTTTACCCTAGTCGTGCTCAAGTAAGTGTCGTCAGTAGTCCGTCAATTCCCCTTTGGTTGGGTATGCGGGTCATGTATCTGGTTGGCTTTCTTGGGTTGCGTGTTTTGCGTGTGGTAAAATTGAGTATTTAATCCTTAGCATTTAATTTGATTAAATGTGTTCTTTTACACATTAGTAAATTAAAGGACTAAATCAAATAGGACCCCTTTTTGTGCGATTAATCATTAATCAGAATTGCTCAATTCCTGTTTGTAGCAAGTTCGATTAAATGGTTATTTTAAATGATGAATTAATTAAGTTTGTGCATTTTGAAAGGAAAGATTGAATTTTATTCAAAAATAGAAATATTTTATCGTCCTTGGCATTTTGAAATAGAAATGTTAGTTTCAATTAAATTAAAAAAATCATTATTAGAAGAAAAGCAAGTTTAGCATATTTGAATTGTTTGAAAAGAATGATTTTTCATTTTATTTGAAAAAAAATATTTTAAATCCAAAAATATGAATTTTTGGTCAAACATTTTCCATTTAACCTAGGTTTGGAAAACATTTTGGGGAGGATTATTTTTGGAGAGAATTCTTTTGGGCATTTGGAGAAGAAGGATTTTCTTGAGCTTGCAGGTTGGGCTCTTCATCAAATCTTTCCTAGGATTGCTAAATGAGGTAGGATTCTTGTTTATCTCTTTGGTTTCCTTGCTAAATAGAGATTGTATTGATTTTGAAGGTTTCTAGTTGTGTTTGTTGATAATCTCATTTATTTGGGAAAAAATGGAAGAGTGGTCGTTTAATCTCAAATTCAAACCCTCTTTGCCTTCTTTCCCAAATTAGATTTTGGTTGCTCAAATTGTTTTTAAAACCAAAAATTGGGGTTGACTGTTCCTAATAAAGTTTTGTTTAAAACTCCATGTGAATGTTTTCTGATTCAAGCTTTTAACTGGAAATTAGTTTGGGGTTTGGCAGATTGGTTGAATAACTGTGTGTAAACCAATGCTATTTACCCAAAGATGGTATTTGGATGGAGAGATTTGCCCAAATTTATCTATTCTAGTTCTGGTTATTCTAAATTTTAAATATGTGAAAACCATGATTTCTGGAAAAGGGAGGGGGCCCACGTGGGTACCCCATTATATTTGCTTTTTATTTTTTTTAAACAAAAAAAATAATAATATTTATATTTTTAAATAAAGTTTTTTTTTTTAATATTATTTAATTAAAGTTTATTAAATAATATTTGGTGATTAGTTTATTATTAATTAAATGTATTTTAATAAATATACATTAATTGATATTCAATTTCTAATTTATTAATTAAGGTATATATATAGATATATAGATATATATATAGATATATATATATATATATATATATACTAATTGATATTTTAGTTTGCATATTTTAAATATACGCAAGGAAATATTTTGTTAATTTGGGAAATGTTTATCTATTTTAGTTTCTTTAAATGTATATTTCCATATTCTGAAAAGTGTAACTTGGTTCTAGAAAAGATTAGTATAGAGAAATTGTTTTCGAACTAGTATGGAACGATGTTTTATTTTGAAAAATAAATATCATATTTTCGTTGATTAATGATTTTATTTTGGAAATTAAATATCAAATTTTGGTTAATTAATATATATTTAATTATATCTTTATATGTTTGTGCATATAATTACAATTATATTAATGTGATTTTGGGTTGTTAACTCATGATGAAGTATTTATATTAATGTTATGATGCAAAATGAGTTTTAGTGAGTTAGTAAACCACGAGCGACATGTGCCTAGACAAGGTAGACAAATTGCAATCTAATTAGATCTTTTAGAAAACTGGATCGATTGTAATGTTTAAACGATATGGAAGAAGATTGTCTTTTCCGATTTATGTCTATGCATGTTTGATTTTATGTATTCGCATTTGCTTAAAAAATGGCAAGTCCTTGATTGTGAATGTTGGATATTGTCGTATGTTGATTTGGGTACCTGCTTATGTCCTTGATCTCGAGTATTGATTGTTTTCATGTGATGGTTTTGTATCCGGTCATGTCCTTTATGCGAGTGTTGAAATGTTGGTATGTGGTTGACCATAGCTGGTCATGTCTCTAGTCAGAGTACCGTCAGTCAGTGCACCTCATATGAAGTCTTATTTGGCCAAGTGAGTATTCCTACCGTATTGAACTCCGTATGTTTGTCTTGGTGTATTCCTTGGTTTAGGAGTTCGTTTGACTATGGTCTAGTGTCATATGGGAAAGTGGCTTTCGAGTGGGGGTCGCGCCCAAAGTGGTTGCAGAGTAACCCATCGAAAGTGTGTCTAAATAAGTGATAACCTAATAGCATATTAGAGAGTTTAGTTAATGAAAACAATAAGTAAGATAATTGTGCCTCACGCATGGGATGAGAGTTAGTATAGACTCGACATGCAGTGAGAAGGCCTGAAATGGCAAACCATCAACCTTGTGTTCACGAAAGGATATGTTGGGTCCACATGAGACTTGGATGGGCCGAAGGTTCGGGAAAGGTTGTCAGGGTAACCCAGTAGATGGGGCCGGAACCTATGGAGGCCTGCCATGGTATCCATACCAAGTTATGTGATGACACTTGTTCCTTATGTTTGCTAGTGTGTTGTTTGTGTTGTCTTTGATAGGAGCACTATTGTGGAGTTGTCTTGTTGTTTATGCCCTTGTGAGAACTTGATATTCACGTTAGACCATGGGTTGCTTATGATGGGTTGCGAAGACTTAGTTTCGCAGGTGCTCTAGTTGATCTTTTGTAATTGCTTCTTATCATGTTCAGTTGGATCCTTTTCCTATTCTGGGATCATTCATGTATCTATTGGACCGATATGGTCGTATGTATTATTGGTTTATGTACGCCTCGATGGCAGGATGTAAATGATGTGAACCTTATGTATTCTTCACCCTATTATTTATCAGAGGGGTCTTGCAGTTGAGCAAACCTGGAGATGTAGCCCACTAAGGGTGAACTCCGATATCATTTCGGTGTTATGTAGTATTTATGTTCTTCTGTTTCCTTTTTAATTTAGCATGGATGGATGGCTTTATGGTTTAAAATGTATAATGTGGATTAGATGAGTTTGTTCTTAAATGCATATATGTAGTTAGCTTATTAAATGCAGTAATTTGGATCATGAAGCATGTAGGTTAGCATAATGTAAAGTATTCATTAGCTTTTAATGCTACTAAAGTATGTAAGGAAATTAGATGCATGACATATGCTTTGAATGTAAGATTGAACGAAATATATGGTTAAATTGTAATGGATGAACTTCTCATGTTATCTATATTTTTATCTTATCGAACGAATCTTACCCTTGTTTAAAGTATTATCATGTCATTAAGTTAATCAGCTTAATTGGATTAATTAGCGTGGTTAAGTGTTGAATCAAGTAATCACGTTGGGAAACTCTTTAGGTGTTAGTTAAGTCTTCCGTTCTGTAATCTGAGCTTAATGATAATTCAATGTATCAATATTTTGTTTTAACTTTAAAAAAAAAAATTTGCACTCCATTCTTGTGTTTTAGCTTTATCCCTTCGGGGTTTCTTGGCGGGGCATTACATTCTGCGCTGTTTGCTCAGGAAAGAACAACTTTGACAAATTCAGCATAGAGTCTTTAACTTTGAAAGACTCAATCAAAAGGGTACTGGAAGAAGTCATCAATGCAATTGAAGCACTATTCGCAAAGAAGCTCAATGAGAATGGAGTAACAGTGAACTCCCTAAAATCCCAGTTGCACGAGTTCTTCTTCGTAGGTTTAGTCACTAAGGAACATTTTGCAAATGTTTCTTCATTTTCCAATACAATGAAGAGCACACAGGAAATCATGATGGAGTGGGAAAGCTTCTTTTCCAAGAGCGACGAGGAAATTACCTTGATGGAGTTTGATATTGAAAATATGCCAAGTGTCTCCATCGGAGAGCTGGAAGCCGTCATCAGTAAATTCATTGCGTATGCAATTAATGAACGAGATAATGGTCGTCCATTCTTGGACAAGAATCTTTTGATTGAGTAGTGGCGGCGCATTTACTGTTGGAATATTTTTTACTTAGTGGCGGCCCGGTCAATGCATATTGAGTGCATGAGGAATCTTTTTGCATGCAGCCGTCTTATTAATGGTTTTATGACAGATTCTCTATGCATGTAGCCGTTGCATGGGGAATGATGGGCATTTATTTCTTGCAAGGGAATATTTGTTGTATTTTGGGCCAGTTTGATGTAATGGGGTGCATTTAATGCACAAATGGACACTAGTTTTGGGCTTATTGGATTAATTGTATATGGGCATGATGGGTATTAATTGCTGATTCACACCTTGTTGCATCTTGAGTGGAAAATCTTTTAGGGTAAAACTCTAATTAGGGTTTGCATGTAGTCAAGACCAGAAGCCTATATAAAGGGGTGACCCCCCTCATTTGTAACAGAGTAGAGATTATTGTCTGAGATTGTTGCTAACAGTTTTTGAAGCAAACACTTAATACATTGTTCTATTGTTGGTGTGTTCTTGCATTGTTTTGAAGCTCACATGGTCTCTCTCTTCATCTAGATTAGATTTTATTTCATGTTGATAGATGAATTGGATTTGATAGGATTGCTTGTTGCAAAATGCATGCTCATACTTTTGTGTGCAGTTGATTGTTGCATACTGTGCCAAGTTAGCCTGAGCCTCTATTATATGTGTATGCTTAACTTCAATTATCAGTGGAGATTGTTCGATTTGATGGTTTCTATTGGTGTTTTGCAAATCTTTAACACACCCTCTAAAGATTGCACCACCTTCGTGTAGTTGTTCTCTGTTGGCAAAGCGAAGTGTGGTTGGATTTTGCATAAGTAATTCCGTCTCTGTGTTCATAGGATTAAATTAGTCTTAGCCTAGTTTTCTAAACCCTTTCCCATTTACTTTCAGCATACTTTAAATCCAAAAGGTCCCACAAAAACATTGTTTTCAAAGCTAAATCATTCTTATCAAATCCTTGAACTTGCATATTTGTTATCCTCTTCAAGTGAATGCTTAAGGCCCCTTGGGTTAACAGCAAACCCATCAACTAAATGAGTCACGTCCACATGTGAAAGGAACCTTGAGATTAGCAGTTTGATCTTTCTTTGCAATCTTAGCATACGGCCTAATTTTAAACAAGAGAGAGTGAAGTGATCGTTGGAAACTTTATTTTGTGTTCGACATAGTCCTAAAAAACACGTCAACATTTCCCACTATAGGTGTCACTCTCCTACTGTGCCCCAAAGTTCTAACTATCTATTACACATGCCAAAATAATATCTCACCTGATGCTACAATCATTTATACCTGTAATTTAGGAAATGTGACTCTACAAAAGGAAAACTATTCCTTTGAGAGCCAACTTCACAACATACATTCAGATATCTCCAACTAGTTAAACTAGTGGAAATATCTAATCATAAATAAATAAATAAAGTTTCTGACTACAAAAATGGAGTGTGCGGATGACAAAGATTCTTCAGTCTATATCTGAGCATCTTGACTAAGGACAACAATGCAATACGCAAACGTCCACGCAATACATTGTAGTCTTGTACAAACTACGACAAGAAATACTCAGAAAGTAGCAAAGACCCAACTCTGTGCTTTAGATAACCTACAAAAACTAGAAGTCAGAAATGCAACAACAAATACTAGATAGCAGAGATGAATAGAAATGAAATAAATTGATACAAGAAAACCTTTGTGTGTTTGAGTGCTTCTAATAAACTTGCACACACATAGACGAGGAAAAATGTTTGGGGCTGTTTGGAGACTTGCCTTTGTCAAGTCCCTATTTTGGTGTTTCCACCTCCACAGTAGCCACATAGATAGATAAATAGATCAAACATAAATAGACACAATGATAGATAAATAGACAAATGCTTTGATAAGGGATGTGATAATCCCAAAATACTCAAAGACATAAAGAGATATTACCGGAAAGGCTTGAGGAAGCCAAAAAAGCTGCAAAGAGTATTGTGAGAGCTTGAGACTACTGTAGCAAGTTGTAGAGAGTTGTGCAAGCTAGATATACAAATGGAGAGAGAGCTATGAAAGCCAGGAGATTTTTCAAGAGAGATTACATGTAGTGAAAAGATGGATTTAAAAGAGAGGAAGGAAAGAAAGGGTTGTTGAGCCGTTACAAGCCATTTTGAGTGGATTCCACTTACCTAGGTAGATGACAAGTGGCAAAATGCTTAGAAATGACATTTGAACATTAAAATATCATAGGATGCTAGCACAACATGCAGACGTCTACGCTACACGCTAGTGTCTAGACAAATCACACTCAAAAACGATGCGAGACAAGAAAACCACATGGTTAACACAAAATTGATGCAGAAAGTAGTTGCTGAAAATTGACCCTAAGCATCCTGTGAAGGAAAAGGCTAATGCAAGGGCTGAAATGAGGCTACACAAGTACTATGGGAATGGACACTAAAGTGGATACAAAAGTGTAGGTGAAATTGCGAAGTGTATGCAATTTTCGACTCTACAATACCAACAACTTTCACAAGCTCATCTAATGAGCATCCTTCACCAAATTTCACAAACCTTCTAAAAACAATTAACAAAATTCCCTCAAAGCCATACTATTGTCATAATTGTAGATGAAGGGAAATGCCTAACTATCTCAATCGAGCACTTCATTACTCTGATCAACATCCATAGCCAATCATCAAGTAGATTTTTCTCCACTTCTATGGCCCAATGTAAGATTTGGCTACACAAATAGCAACCAATATCGAGAAAGTTGAAGGCAAGAACAAAGAAATAAAAAAAAAGAATAATAGAATAATGCTCTTCTATTCAAGGATGCAATATGCAAAAGAGAGACAAGAGAGATGCTCAACAAAGAGCTACAAGTGGGCATGTATGGAATAAACCACTAAGAAAAGTGAATGTACAACCAATATAGGATAAAGGAGATGTAGTGACATGTGTGCATGACATCTCCCCAAACTAGGAAATTACAAGTCATATGATATAAGTACAAACTACCCAAGTAAATACCCACCTCAACAAACTTATCCTATCCTAGGTGCACATAAAGCAATAAAGTAAATACACTAATGCAAAAATAAAATAATGCACCGACACCCCCCCTTGACTCTCTCCCTCCACCCCATAGGTGGGAAAGATGGATAAATGGATTCTGAAATATTTGTAACCCTGATAAGTAACCATGGACAAAAGTATCCCCACAAAAAGAGAGAAAAACCATAGGACAAAACTCTCCCCCTATGAGAGGGTGATGAGAACAAGACTATTTGATGCCATTCAAAAGAATTGATAAGGACAAAACCCCATGTGAAGACAAACTTCCCCAAGAATAGAGAGGAGACTATGTAAACCCCAATGTGTAGTCTCCTACATTGATCCTAAATACTTGACTATGAATACTAAAGATGATACATGAACACTAAACAATCCCTTCGGAAGAAACATACACAAAAGTGTATGCAGACGATCTACCCATTCTTGAAAGAAATATGAGGGAACAAAGATCAAAATATGTCTTTAGAAGCTGCTAAAATGTCACCATGCCAAAGCAATAAGATGTTACAATCACATAAGGAGTCTCGAGCCTAATTGAAAAAAGTGACAATCCAGAACCATATGGAAACTATTATAGAACAAGAACCAAAGGCAAAGAGACAACAATTGTGATGGAATTGTCATCGAAGAGGATATAAAAGGCGAATCAAGTGCTCATCCCAACAAGCTATCTCTAGAAGACAAAGAATATGAAACTACTACATTGAATCACTGGAATTTGTGGCTGATGCAACACTAGCCTCAATAGAAGCAAGAGATGATGAAGATAAAATCTTAGTGCATGTCATCCAACTTACAATGCTCATCCCACGATGATGTGTCCACAAAAGATGTTTGAGCATGAACACCAAATGTATTTGCCAATGATAGAACGTAAGTGTCCTCAACCCTAAGATGTTATCTTGTGAATAATGAAGATGACCTCTAATCTATATCAATATTCATATAAGCCAAAGAATCAACTAATGCCTCTATAGGAATAGGATCATCAATAGAAATCTCTATGTAATCACAACAATCGAGCTCTCCCCAACAAGCACAGTAGTTGTATCACAATCATATGGTCGAAAAACATCAAGAGGTACAAGACAATCCATTGCAAGATCCCCTAGGAACGAAGATTCATTCAAGTCTCCAAACATCTCCCATATTTTGATTCAAAGCTCACAAGGGCAATCAATGTGACTAGTGGCCATCATGGTGTCGATGTCAACATAAGTCAAAATCAATCCTAGCATTTGATCAACCTTGTCTTGCCATACAATTTGTTGATGTGGAGTGCTTGGATTGCAAACAAGTCTATAGAGATGGGGCAAGAGATTAAGCCATCAGAAATGCTTCCAAATTCTATCTTTCCAAGACTTAAAGTTCCCTCTTTCCAATTCAATAACTACATTTTTGTTAGTAACCATAATTATCTCCTCAATTTAGTCATATAATAGACCAATCAAGAAAGTCAACCAACAAAGCCAAATGAAACCAAAAGATTGCTCCCCCAAAGATACCCGATAATAACCCCTCCCCTACAATATGATTTGGTACTACATCAATGAAGTGGTCTTGATTTATTGGATTACTGATGCCAATTTAGGCCACAGTGTTGAAAGTACGATTTTGAGACAATGGAAATAATCAAGTTGTATCAAGGAGAAGTACAAGAAAATTTAGGCGCTTTAAAAAAAATTACACATCAAAAAGAACTTGAACAGAGCCCTCGAAGTTCTCAAAATGAGAGTGGCTCAGCATCACCTATGAAAATTTGTGATTTCTAGAAAATATAGACACCAAAATCAAAAGCTATCAGCACAATTAATAAACTTCCAAAAAAAACACTCTAAATCAAAAAAAAAATGCTTGAAAATGGAAGCCAATATGATTGAGAATGAAGTCTCTAAAGTATGAGTGCAAAATCAAAACTACCAATGGAGAGAGGAACAAGTTGGGACAAATATCGTCTAATGGAATATTCTCAAATGAAAGAATATTCTATCTAGATATTGAAAGCACCATTAGTTCACCATGAAACAACTTTAATGCCCCAAAATCCCACTAGCATGTGGAAAAAAATTGGTTTACAATGAAAAAAGGTGGTTTTTTTAGCATGAGCAATGACGTTGAGTTGTGTAGAAGAGGCACAAATGGTATTCACTCTATTGGGAAATTAAATGCTACCAATGGGCAATTTTATGGCTACAAGTGAGCAATAAAGAATGGTTGCCAGTGGAGAGATCCCAAATGATGGTAGTTAGCCCCTACCAAGTGGCACCTATGTAGCCCATTGTTAGCCCCCACTTTAAACTCATCAAAATTTAAAAATTTTGCATCAAAATCATTACATCAAGTAATTCCTAGTCCAAGAAGTCCCTAAGAACCCTCACATGCTAAGTCTTTTGTCATTTCAAAGCAGAATCATCCGTGATCTCAGTTAAAACCCTTGGAGCAATCCTCCAGTTTACCAAGATTCACTAAAACAATTAAATCTCAAAATGTGTGCAACATGGTGCAAAATCATTTAATAGGCATGTTCTTGGTACTATTTCACCTAATTTCACTAGTTTGTGGGTTGAGGAACTTTCTAGGTCAAGATATTTTAAAACTTCATTTTTCCACAAGATGACAGAGAAACAATTAAATTCGCGTCTTTCCAATAGTCAGAACTAAACCGTTTGGCAAGGATGTGTGTGGTATCATTATTGAAAATGTGGCCAAGTTTTGTGACAAAATGTTGACTTGAGAAAAAGTTACGCATTAATATTCATTTGATGGATCAGAAGGTTTATCTGGCAAATTTATAAGGATTGTGTTTTATGTGTTGATTATAGATATCTAAGCATCGATATCAAGGTTCATGAGCGAAGAATTCATAAAATTGTTTTGACATTCTAATGGAGAAGTTATATTTTAAGAGACTTTACTTTATTAATAAGTCACTTGATTGACTACAATAGCATCATTGATCTATAGTGAAGTTTTAATTTCTTCTTCATATGTTGGAAGAAAGAGAGAGTGACGGCAAGGCTAAGCTACCTTATTGGCACGTTCAAGGAATTTGATTATTCATCCATCAAGGCCGATGACAAGGAGATAACTAATTAGTTTTATCAGTGTCTTCTTATAAGCTCATAACATCCATCAAGAAGATCTCAATGAAATGTGATCTCATGAAATATAAACAAAATGTAAACATAGAAAAGGCAAAGGAAATGATTCAAGGTGGCATATCAGTCTTCAACTACAAGTTATCAAGCCCCTCCAAGTTGTCGATAACAACCAAAATACCCATGGTCAAATTAATGATAGTATTCTCGATACTTTGATATAGTTATTAACTCCACTAAAAGGTCAATGAAATGGAAAAGGCTCAATTAAAAGTTGTTGGCACTTTTACAATGGTTTATAACTTAAAATAAATCAATGGTAAGAGTGAATGAAAGGTTTTTGGCACTTTTAATAAGTTGATGAACTTTCTCAAAACGCCAAAGTGTAGGATTATTAAAACTTCAGCCATAAAGACATTATCAGCAAGATAATGTGCTATGTCAAAGCACTAAAACAAAGGAAAATTAAATGCACATCAGTATTTTGTGCAACTTGATAAAGTTACCGATTTAGGTTGGGTAGAACCTCTATATTGCCAATGGTGAAAGAAAGGTACTTACTACAACTACCTGAAATATGTGCGAAAATGGGTAATGGAACAATGTATGGACATCCATTAAAAGCATTCACACAAGCACAAGAACATTTGTCAAAATGCCCCAAACGGATGTCATCTCATGGCTGTCATTGTTGCAACATGCACAGAAAATTGGTTTGTCTAAAAAATTTATAAACTTCTGACTAAATGAAAAAGGCAGATACGACGTAAAGTTCTATAACCTTTGCCAATGTCTATGCCAAGATGGGAGTGCTGCGACTAGTGTGAATGTCTATCCAAGCATAAAAATTTTGTACAGTTTGGAAATGCTTCAAAAATTGTAGTAGCCACCATGAGAAATTGTGTGCAATGTGTGGAGGCTTCTAGATGGGATGTAGACTACTCAACACAATGCCTAAAACAAAATCTGCTCCTACAGAATGGATTAGTTGCAATAAATGCACAAAAAATAAGTGTGTTTAATAGGTTTCAATAACTTTCAAGGAAATGCATTTGGTTGGCGTAAAGTCAAGCGTCACACCTTGCTAGTATCCTTACAGCTAATGTCAAAATGGGATATTTAAAATAATGCATGGCACCACCAATGCATAATAGAGTGTAATTTTGTTAGAGGTTATAATGCCTTGACTATCCTATCGGACAAGCATTAAAAATGGGAAGTATACACAAGGCATGTGAATTGTTCATGCGCCTCAAAAAGATATTTCAATTCATAGAATGCAATGATTTTTGCAACAATAGCATGCAAAAAGAAAAAGAAAAATGAATATATGATAAAGTTTAAGAAACTTTCAAACAATGTTCTTCAGAGGTATAAGGCTGCAAACACATATCTATCTGATGTTGTAGTTGTAATTTCTCTAGAAGACACAAATGCAAAATGTGGATGCATAGAAAAGGCACGAGAACTATTTGCGCAAGTGTGCCTCAAAAAGATGTCAGCTCAAAGAATGAAATGAAATGATTGCAGGAATGTGCGCAAAATGGATTTGCAAGGAAGGTCTCAATTTTTTTCAATAAATGAAACACTCCCGAATGCCTCCTAATATTGTAAGCTTTGTCCGCTTTCAGCTAATGGAGATGAGAGTTGTACATGCTTCAATCACATGAACTGCATATATAGTTGATCAATATGTGCCAGTGGTTGACCTTCACGACCGTGGTGGCTATCTTGAGGACGCCCTAAACCTTATTATTGCGCGTCAAATCTGTAGTGGTTGTGTAAGAGTGTCTTCTTGGTACCTACAAATTATACATGAATATAAGTTGAGTATTTCCAATGACACTACTGTTGGTTCCTAAAAATGCTACAACTTATGTTCTTTTGATAAACATCTATTCAAAAGTTGATACACATGGAGGCAAATTGGATCTTCAGGTGCAAGAAATCAATGCAAAGTTAAAGAAATCGGCTTGGCAAATGAAGGCAACAAAGCAATGTTAATGTGGAAGGTTGTCGGTGATACTAAACGAAAAAAATTGAAAATGGTCTTGCGCTATAATGATGCACATTAAATTGCAATTTTGTCAGACGTAAGTTCCATCTGGACCTCGTACACATGCATTTTGCAAATATGAAGGGCGTTCAAATATTATTCATGGCAAATGCGATCTTGCATATGCATGCAGAATGTAGATGCATCGACAAGGCATAGGGTACATGGATGTTTTACAAAAAGCCACAATAAAGTATGGAGCTCTACAGAATGCACAAAATTGATTTATAGCAAATGTTTTAGAAGCTACCATGCAAATGCAAATGGAAGGTATAAAGCCATGTCATTCCTATGCCAAATGGGAACTTTGTCAACATTCTTGTATGCCAAAAATGGAGCTAAAATAAAGATATGTGAAGAATGGATTTGATTTAAATGCTTAAAAAAAAAACCTTCGAGCACATGCAAATGACATACTATTCTCCAATGCTTTATTTGATGACGAACTCTCTTGGTAGCAATGATGGTACTTGTATCAATACAAATTTCAACGGGCACGTGTGCTCCTAACAACTACGCAGTTGATCGTTATTTTTTATTCTAGTACGCTTGGCTTTTACGAACATTAGTAAGACAATAAACATTGATGGCGAAATTTTGCTTTCTTTCAAGTCATTAGCCATTAATTTTGACGTTATTCTTGTCGAATGAAAAGAAGATCTAGATCCTCATGGTTGGAATGGTGTTACTTATGATTCTTGGGCCAAATGGGTTATTCACTTCAACCTTCCTTTTCTCAAACTTAAGGGGTCTTTATTATTTGATATCAACAAGCCGAGTCACTAACAAAGAATAACATGGCATGACAACAATTTCTAAAGAAACATGGTCATGTTCTATGAGGATTTACCTTATTTTCGAAAGACTTTATTAGAAAAACAAAAACTCTAAATGATGAAAATATTGTAGGCTCTTGAAGATTTCAAACTCTTCACAAGCTAGTCGTAGACAGTGGCAATGCATTTGCATTGAAAAGATGTAACTTTATGCTCCGTCTTTGGCATTTGAGGAGAATCAATGCTCTTTTTGCAAAGATTGGGAAAGACATTCAATTCAACTATTTTTGGAAAGGTTGTGCAAAATTAGTGTGTTACTCTGTTTGTAGTGTACTATGTCAGGTGCTTTGATTACCTTATGGCAGCTCGATATCCTGATGGAAGGACTTGGATTGGTATTGTAATCCCAAATTGCCAACATAAAGATCTCTTGATTCACTATGTTACTGCAATTTACTGGTCCATAGCTAGTCTTTCTACCGTTGGGTATAAAAACCTACATACTCAGAGCACTAGAGAGATGGTGTTTGATATATTCTACATGCTATTTAATCTCAGATTGACTGCATACTTGAGAAGGAAATGTCATATGTTCCTAACTAATGACCATTATGCCTATATGATTAACCTTTGAGGATGAGTTGGCCGAATATGTGAAGACGAAGACATTTTTAATAACATAACTATTGAATCCAATGCTACGGTATGGAAAATGTTGCTAGATTCTTGTACAATTTATGTCAATATAAAGTTGGTGGAAATGATGGCTAAAATTATGTGTGGGTCGCTAATGGACAAGTCAACACCACAAATGATATTGGGAAAGGAATGCAACTAACATCCACAATTAGATATAAGAAGAAACCTCAAGCATGCGGTATAAACATCTATTCAAGCATGTAACTCAAGTTGAAGAAATTTGGAAAATGACAAATAGTACAAAAAGGAATTGAATTCATATATTGAATTTCTTTTGCAAATGAAATCCCTAAGCTCTGTCAAAACTATACAAAAAATCACAATTTTGCAAGGAATATGATAAGCCAAACAATGGAGAAGTTCTTGTCCCATTGCACTCAAGGGCGTCTTGGACACGATCTATATTTGCTAAAACACAAAGCTCGAGTGTGCAATTTCTACTTCCACGAGAATCATCGTTGGTTATGATATTCTTGAGTGCAAACCATATTTACAGTCTAGATATACTAAAGACGTGCTTTTGGTGACAATCCTTGTGCACTCTTCAATAATTTGGCAACGTTCAAGGTTACTACAAACTTTGATATTGATCAGGTGGGATAACAGTTTTATCTAAATCCTATTTGGCCTACCTCTTTTGGAATTCAAGGCATTGGTGATAATAGTTCATGGTGATCAAGAATGGGATTTTTGTAAAGGAGAATATTCAAGCCCATAAAAGATTTGAATGTGGTTCATGAAGAAGAGAAGTTGCTTCACAAATTCAATTAGAGTGTATGTCCTCAAAGACCAAGTTGTTATCAAATGGATTGGAAGAAGACACATCGTCACTTCGACAAAATCAATATCTTGTTCTTTCGATGTAATGAGCTTTAAGTTGTCTTTTTGTAAAAGTGACTTATGGCACACATTGTAACTAAAGTTAGATTTTGGGCTTAATTTCTGTAAAAGTTGGGCAAATCCTAACCTATTTCTAAAAGGTAGTTATTAGAAGTGATTGCTTAGGTATTTATCCCAAGTGGTTATCCTAAATGGTTAACCTAAGTGATTACATAGGTTGTTATTCTAAGTAGTTATGCAAAGTAGTTATGGGTTAGTTATCAAGGTGAGCTTATAAATACAAGGCTAATTCAGGGGACTCTTACAAAGGGAGAACTATGGAGAAATTTACAAAGAAACTTTTAATCACTTTTAGCTTTTCACTATGTATAAATGGGTTTTAGGAAAATAATGAAGAATGCAATTCGGTTCATGTGTTCTAAATGTTACTATTGCTGATTTATCGTATGTTAAATTGGTAATCCCTTTATCCATATGTGCAAACCATTGGAAATCTATGTAATTTATATGATGAAATACACCAATTTCCTATTATCTTGATTTGGATGTGTTAGTATAGCCTATCTCTTTGTACGTTAAGGTTGGTTGTCCTTTCATCATCATTGCATATCCAAACATATTCTATGCTACAACCCCCTTTGTAATTCTTATCACTTGGGAAATCTCAGTGGATATTCATAGGTCTATCGTTGAGGTTTTCATCTTTCACCTTTCATTAGTTTAGTTTTCTAAACCCATCATACGAGGGAGCTACCTCCTCAAATGCAGAGGAAGATTGCAATTTCATTGCAATCTCTCCAACTGTTGGATCTGTTGTCATTGCTCTTTGAGAAAACAAGGTTAGTTTTGGAGAAACGATAGCAATGACAAATAAGTTTACCAACACCCATATAGTGACTTAATGCCACATGGTATTAAAATCCAAATATCATCAATAGACTCTACAATCTAAAGGTACCCAAAATCAAATAAACTTAAGAATAAAATAAATCCATAGAAACCTCATAAATGTTGAAGAAAACTTTGCTAAAACCCACTATTCATTTGTGTACAATGCCTACACAATAAATATTTTGCAAAGAATATTCTTTGACTTTGCGATCCACAAAGGTATGAAAAAATTCCCTAAGGGCTCTAAGGCAAGTTTCCGATTTTGGATAATATGATAATTTATCTATAAGTTTTTGAGCCTTTTGAACACAACAACAATTTCAAAGCTAACCAAAATTGCTCGAAAATATCAGCTACTTGCAAAATCTCCCAAGCAATTCCTACATGAAAACCTTCACAAATTTGGGCTCCTATGATGCAACAAAAGGAAAAAACTACTTTTTTGGATGCTTTAAACTTAATGGTGAGCTCATATTTGCTCCAAGATCTCCCGAAGTAACCTACAAAACAAAGCCTCAAAAGAAAACCCATAGAATCAAATCTCTCTCAAACATTTTTGATTCTCTGGGTCATCAATCGATGCAAAAGAAAAGTATACTAGGCCTTTTGAGAAAAAACAAGATCTCTAATCCTAGATCTTTCTAAAAGACTAACCTTAGACTCTCTTTTGCCATGATACCATATAAGATTTGGCTATGGAGATAGCCACCCAAGATCAAAAAGGTTTAAGGTAAGTACAAAGATATTAAGACCACAATGATAGCATAATGTTATTCTATTCAAAGATGCAATATGCAAAAGAGATACAAGAGAGATGCTCAACAATGAGCTACAAGTGGGTATATCTAAGATACACCATGAAGATATGTGTTTACAACCAATGTGGTATAAAGATGAAGTAGTCATGTGAATGCACAACATCTCCACCAAACTAGGAAAGTGCTTGTAACATGATGTAAGTACAACCTACCCAAGAAAGCTTATCCTATCCTAGGTGCATATATTGCAATAAAGTAAATAAACTAAATGCATAATTATAATAATGCACCAACACTTAGATAACTACAAGTGGAATGATCACATGGCCAATCATATTATATAAATATGGGCTCCACCCCTCTTGTTAACATACTTTGGCTCGTTAAGTAATATTATCATCTCTTCATTGTGTTGCTAACATCTTTTCCTAGAGACAGTCCTTGGATTTTGAGTTCATGTGTTTTATGCATGCTCATGGTCCTCATATCGAACTAGTCTTGTTAACTTACCATGAATGTATGCTCTACAATTTTGTCAATGTGTTTGAATGGAATGGAAGTAGGTTAAACTAGCTTCAGCTACACATTACATGTGAGCATGGATGGAAGGTATAGCTTTCAAAGGAAGGTCAAATTGATCCATAATTCTAACACATTGCCTCTTTTGCTTTTGTTTCCCTGAACCCTATCCTCCTAACACTTTTTCTTGTCATGTTGGGAGCAAGGTAGACTACTACTAGAAGCGGATTGTTGGCACCTTGTATTTCTTACAATAGCATTGGTTTTCGACAACCAACATTGCCACTAAAAAGGAGTTGGCCTTCTCTAGAGATTGTTGACATGTTTTGGGAAATATGGACACAATGTTTTAGCACAATCACCTTCACACTCATCTAGCTCTAGTGGTCAATGTGGTGAGTATCCTCTAGACTTCCACTCAAACTAAAGTGACGCTCCTTTGCTTCCACCCACTCCAACTCCCACATGTGCAAGCCAAAGTCTTCCATTCTTACCTAGAATATCAAGGCATGGCACGTGCGTTGCCAGTGATACATATACTATTTACAATAATTTGATATTTCTTTTCCAACTCATTGGGAAGGGGAACATGACAAACCTCCCTTCTCGGAATTTCTTGTCCCCAAGCAATGCAAGTTTGGTTGCTCAAATGTTTTTGGACATTTCCAAGTAGCATCTTCAAGAAGATTCTTCCATCTCACCAAGTATGTTGTAATGTTTCTGTTTCTTCTTAACTTCCATTCTATGATGTCCATAACAGCTTTAGGCTCAAGAATTAATTTTTCCTTGTCATCCCGAGGTTGTGAAACTATAAAAGTACAAAGTGTTATTTAAGTGGACCACTTGAGACATGACACATGGAAGACATTGTGGCTTTTGCACCCTTTAGTAATTCTAGATCATATGCCATAGCTCCAATTCTTCATACAATCTTGTATAGTCTATAAAAACATCATTTGAGCTTTTCCATTCCACTCATCTAGAAAGATGATTGCTTGTATGGTTGCAATCATAGGAAGACCATCTCCCCTACTTCAAAAGTTTTCTTAGTTCCATGCTAATAGGCTTATTGTTTGTGTTGATTTTGAGTGTAATGCAAGTGTTCCTTGAGAATCTTCAATAAGTCTTGACTTGTTTGAATCAAATGTTTGGCCCCTAGCACCCTACTATCTGAAATGACCAAATCAACTTATATTGGAGTATCATATACATAAAAAGCCTTGAAGCAGACATACCAATAGAAATGTGCATTGTATTGTAGCAGTACTCCCCCAAGAAGAGGAATGTGATCCATGCATTTTGTTGCCCTACATACAATTATTTAAACATCCTTCCACCCATTTGTTGATTATTTTCATTTCACCATATGTTTTTGGTGGTAGCTCATGCTTTAAGTGAGCGCAATGCACACTAAACAAAACAATTCTTGCCAGGATAGACTTAAAAATTTGTTGTTATATCACTAACAATTGATTTTGGCAACCCATGGAGTCTAAAAGAAGAAATTTGCCATTTGTGGTGTCTTGTAATTAAGTGAAATAGAAAAGAAATATGCATATTTTGTTAATCTATTGGCCATCACATAAATATAATCCTTCCTCTGTGTCTTTGCAAGTCCTATGATAAAATCCATAGATACACTTTCCCACTTTTCTTCAAGAATGGGTATGGGCTGAAGCAAAATGGTTGGAAAAGTTTATTCCATTTGTTCTACTAGCAGATGAAACATTCACATACATGCTTGAGTGCCTCTTCCTTCATGTCTTTTTGGGAAAACCTTTTTCTAGGATTTTCTTTAAGTCCATCAATTACCTTAAACCTTTCATCACTAAATTTTTCATCCTGAATATTGTTGGAAAAAGTATTTTTGGCATATTCAACTATTAACAAGTCCTTCCAATCATTAGAAATCTAAATAATGGAACATATGTTTGGCATCCTAGAGAGCACATTAGCCACTACATTCTTTTTCCCTAGCATATTTAATTTCAAAATCATATGCTTGAAGCTTACCCATTTTTGTTGGTGGTCATTAAGGTCTCCCTGATTTCGAAAGAATTACAAACTAATATGATCAATCTTCACCATGAACTTGCCATACACCAAGCATTGCCTAAATTTTGCTAGTAAATACAAGATGGCATTTCTTTATCATAAATGGAGAATAACCTTTCTTACTCCTTTGGTTTCCAACTCTCAAAAGCTATGGGGTGGTTGTTATCCATTAGCATTGCTCCAATTCCTTCTCCATATGCATCACATCCAAGTACAAAAGGAAGTGAGAAATTTGGCATTACAAATAAAGGGAAAAAACACATTGAGTCACTCAAAAACCCTTTGTGCTTCATCATTCCAAGAGAATGCTTTGTAATGTCCCCATTTTTGTCCCTTCCTTAGCGTTAGTGTTTTTTGTGGATTAGCTTATGACTTTGGTTCCCATAGGCTAATACACTAATTAGGGGACTTGTTGACGAGTGTTTTGTGACCACACCAACACAGAATAAAGTTTTCCAACAGTCACTTTATCCTCTCTTGATCAAAATCAGATGTATGCTAGGATTGTAGGAAAATCATACATTGACTCCAAGGTTCCAACTGCTTACTAGCGACTTTGCAATGGATATAGACACATTTGGTTGATGTTGCTGGTAATCCAAGGGGACTTACACACACTTGAAGAAGACTTGGACAATTTTGTGACTTCAAGGAGATTCTCGCGAATGATTTGGCAATATAAAGCTCTCTTTTTAGGATTTTTCAATGAAATAGTGTGGAAAATAAAATGGGAAAGGGTTTAGGAAAGCTATCTAATCTAAGAACTCAATAGATAACAATGATTCAAATGAGATCAACCACACTTTACTTTGCCACTAGTAGACAACCACATAAAGAGTGTGCAATCTTTAGAGGTTGTGTTTGTAAGATTTTAAACCATTAATGAACACCATCAAAGAACAATGTTCGACCAACAATTTAAATTAAGCACACAAATATAAGAGCTCAGTCCAACCTTACACTGTGGATAGAAATCATCTATCAACAAAAGGTATGAGCAAGTGATCTCACCATAAAACACTACAATCAACTTCGTTCATCTAAATGCTTGAAACAAATCTGAACTGAGGAAGGTGAAACATAAATGAACACCAAAAGCCAACGCTTCACTATTATTATTTCAGCAACTTATCGCAAAAATTTCATACAAGTCTCCCTCTATTACAAATGAAGGGGTAACCTCCTTTTATAGGCCTCCAGGAGGAAAATGGACGGCCGAGATTACAAACCAATCAATGGCTAAGATTAAACATGTAAAACCCTAATTAGGGTGTGACCAAAGATTCCAAGTATGACGCCAAGTAGTGGGAATAAACATTAATGAGGAATCATGCCCACTACCAATTAATTATTTCCTGCTCCTAAAAATGGTGTCCATTATGCATTAAATGCACCACTACATCCAAAATCGCCCAACATGCATTAAATGCACCGCTATCTCCTTAAATATGCCAACCGCCATGCAATTAATCAGCCACTACTTGGTCAAATATTCCCCCACAATAAATGTGCCACCATGCCATCATGCAATTAATAGATTCTCGTCCAAAAATGGATGACCATTATCCCGATCATTTATGGCGAATGCAATGAATCTGAGTATGACAACCTCTAGCTACCCTATGAAGACACTTGGCACAGTTTCCATTTTGAATTCCAGCAACGAAATATCCTCTTCACACTTTGAGAAAAACTTCTCCCAACCTGACGTCGCTTCTTGAGTTCAACGCATAGTGCTGGAGAACAAGGAAACATTCTCCAGATGTTCCTTGGAGAAGGATTCCACAAAGAACTCGTGCAACCTGTCCTTTAGGAAGTCAACCGTCAGCTTCTCCTCAGTCAACTTTCTTGTGAACAATGACTCAACTACATTCAAGACTTCTTCCTGTATCTTCCCGACTAACTCTTTCAATGATGTTGACTCCTTGCTAAATCTTTCAAAGGATTCCTTCCCAGTGCAAACAGCTTAAAACCACTGAGGGAAGTTGGAAATTCCGTTCTCCTGGACAACCTTCCCATCAATCAAAGTCTGCCTAGGAATTCCCATTAATGGTCTTAGGTGCAAAATTGTCAAGTCTTGATAGATATGCACATCTTCCCATGAACTGTCCATCGTCTCAAGCCTGTTCAGGATAGCAAGAATTCTCTAGTGGAAGTGAGCCAAGTCTTCAATGAATTTTCTAGCTGAAGTGAAGACATCCTCAACCAATTCCTTGGAACACTGAGCTCTTCTCATTTCTTCAATGCCATCAATGGATTCCTTGAGAAGAGAAGGGGGAGGAACAAAGGATGGATCTTCTTCTCTGAGTGGATGCTTCAAGCTCCACAGATATTCGCACAAGGCCCTGTTTTCACTCTTCAAGTTCCTATTCTTTTCTTCCATTCTTTTCATCTATTCTTTTAGTGCTAAGGAAGATTCATCAAAGTCTTCCACCACTTGTGCTTTGGAAGCACGCCCTAAGTTGACCTCTCTAATTTCATATTCATCGAGCGTGATTTCACTTCTATCCTTGTCCATTTTGGGCACAGCTAAGTGCAATGGCATGGAACCTAACTCGTCTCTTGTGATCTTGGAAAACTTCTTAGTTGCCTTCTTCTCCGTTGGCTTGTCTATTCTTCTTAGAAGTTATTCTAATTCTTGTGCAAGATCCATCTCTTCTTCTAGCTCCTTTCTCATCCTTTCCTTCAACCAATCCGAAGCGGCTGCTGGCTGATCCTGAACTTCTAGTTGCGCCTACTCCTACGAAATCTTCTCAAAAGTGCCTAAGTCTCCAAGATTTGTTTCCATGAAACAATCTTGGTCTTGCGGTTCTGGATTATGAGGATGTTCCTGCCTTTGACTCTCCAGTAGAACAGGTCTATAGTAAGCACTGCTGAGAATATCCAATGCTTGCGCCATGTCAAGATCATCTTCCTACGACTGATTTCTTGCACCTTCCTGTGTGAACATCTCAACCTCATGCACACTGGAAGAACTAGCT
The DNA here is from genome assembly GCF_030272615.1 of Cryptomeria japonica. Lineage (NCBI taxonomy): Eukaryota > Viridiplantae > Streptophyta > Pinopsida > Cupressales > Cupressaceae > Cryptomeria > Cryptomeria japonica. The sequence goes on along the minus strand of NC_081407.1, from coordinate 573,439,441 downwards.
AGTGATTGTGCCTCCTCTATCCTTGGCCTTTTCTGTTGCGGCTCTTCCGACTGAACTTCCTTTCACTTCCTCACCTGTGAATTCCCAGGAATATTTTTCTCTTTCCTACGCTCTGATCTTTCCTGTGGAATTTCTTCTTCCCTGACCTAGGCTCCTAATGACCCTTCCATTGCTTCACTATGGGAGTCTAGGTCTCCCATCAACTGGTAAGTCAGGTGAGCATTCTTTGCCTTTAACTTTGTGGTGTGCTGCTCAAACTAGTGCCTAGTGAATTTTAGGACTGGCCTACTTAAAACATTCAAATCATCAAAGTCTGGCTCTAACCAATCTGGAGCCTAAAAAGGCCTATCCTTCAGATTTTCATACTCAAGTTGAACCATATTTTCATCTTCCTCAACTTGATCTAGCACCTGAATAACTTCAGAAGGTCTTATCATATTAAGGGACAATCTAGAGAACATCCTCCTCCTGACTTCAAAATCATCCCTGGCATTGGCCCAGTAATCTTCCAACTGGATTTTGTGCTTGTGCTTCACTCCAACAACCATCTTGATCTTGTTGTATGGATCAAAGAATGACCTAGCTATATGGAATCTCAAGTGATAAAATAATAGTTCATCTATGAACTTTTTAGCCGCTGCAGATGTTTGACACATTTCTACGTAATCTCCTATGACAATTGGAAATTCTATTGACAACTTCTCCTCCTTCTAGATTTTGTCATAGGCAGTCAACTACCTGGTAAACTCCAACAGCACCATCTTGTCTGTTGGATATCTTGGCAACTTATACAGTTGATCAGAGAACCCTTGGACCCGGATGTAAGTGAAATTCAAAAATTGAATATACCAAGCTCCGAACTTCTTATCTTTCTTGCCTCCTGCAACAACCTCGTGTGGAGTCCACCTTGTAACAATTTGATTATATGCATTGTGAAGGTGTCTCTTACCATCTTGAAAGAAGTAGTTTCATACAAGTGCAACTGTGGATAGCACTTATGAACTTTCAATTGTCCTGGTCCACATCCCATGGGTCCCTTTCCTGGCAAACCATTGAATTTGCCCATTATTCTGGCCAATGAATAAATGGCATATGAACTCATATAGAAGGATTGTGATTACTTCAAATTCTTCAGTTGCTAGTCCAAGTTGCGGTTGATCATCGCTCAATCCATTATTCCTTCGCCTTCCATTACTTCATTGATGAAGAAAAACATCCATGGTTCAAACATGAAGGCTTGTGGACATCCCATGATTCCGCTCAACATCAGCACAAGGTCGACATACTCTTGCTTGAAGTCCATGCTGATGATCTACTTGGGCATCTTGGAAATGTGTGGCTTTGGCCTCTGCATTCAAATTTTGTTAATTATTCCAACACATCTCTCAAGGCCAGCATCATATATCATCGTTGCTCTTTCCTTACTCCTGTAGGTCATGGATTGGTATGTTAGAATTCCAAATGTTTCTCCAATCGTTTCAACTAAAAGGTTGGCCAGGAATTTACCATTTGGTGCCAAAATTGCGCTTCTTTATGGATTGTAGTGCTTTGCACACTCTATGATCAGCTCCAGACACTGGATGGCTGGAGGGAAACCGACAGCTACAACAATTCCACTCTTGACAAACTTTGTGGCAATGGCTGACGGAGCACGTCCAATGGTTCCATAAATTCTTCTTCTGAATTCTCGCAACCTGAAAGTTCTCAGGTTGGTGTCACCGACTTCTTTCCACTTCGAAATACTCTTTGAATCTGGAAGAAATCCTCTTTGCTCATTCTTTATCTGCGCTTACCGAGAGGTGTTTGCAACCTTGTTGGATTCCACCATTCCTCCAAGAACTTCTGGAAAATAATAAACTCTGCTTCTAACTTTTCTCCATTGCCCTATTGCAAATAGGGACCCCCACTTTTTTTTGCTTTCTAGGATAGTGGTAGAGTCTTTTGCTATTAACCTTGTGTTGAAGAAGCCAGTGAGTCAAAAGTTAATCAGGTCAAGTTTGTCTCTTTAGGATGAAGTGAAGTCAATCAGTTATCAAGGCTTTTGGAATGAATGACTCGTCTTTTGCTTGCAAGGCTAGGGATGAAATGCTAAATTTGGCTAAGACATAAAAATTTCCTTTGATCGCTTGGATCAGCAACCGAGGCATTGACAGCACTTCCTTTGCCCAACCAAGGTTTTCTCACTTCCATTTCTCCCAGCACTGCCAGTGGGTGCCCAATCCCGATCACTCCCATTTCCATTCACCCTCACCTTCCCTTCCACCCTTCCATCTCATTCACTTCCCTACCTTCACCTATACCTTTACCTAACCAACCCTCTTCCCATCCTAGTATACTCATCCACTACCCTTCACCTACCTTCACACCTACCTTTACCTACACCTACATTCTCTAACCTCCATCTCACACCATTCTATCTCACACCCTCTACTTAGCCTAAACCTGATGAATACTAAGAGGGGGGGGTGAATTAGTATGCCAAAAATCTTTGCACTTAAACACTTTACAAGACTGACAGTAAACCAGTAAAACAGTTTAGCAGACAAACCGGTTAGCACACATGCAAACCAAATAGCAAATAATGCATTCACCCACAGAAGCACAAACACCATAACACATGAGATTTTGACGTGGAAACCCAAATGGGAAAAACCACGGTGAGATGGAACTCACAAGTAACTATCTGCAGAATAGGAACCAAACCGGTTAAGGTCTTACAATGTTCTTTACCAGAACAAATCCTGTTAGGAATCTCAATCTCTGTTAGGAGATAAGTCCGATTAAAGACTACCTTGCTAGAGGATTTTAGATCCACAGATGTGAACCACCTTGTTAGAGGATTTACAAAAGGCTTTTGGGCCTACCTAGTTAAGGGCTATAGACTTGTCAAAGATGTGAGTAATCAACAAGTGTTTGATCTAGCTAGTAGCACAGACTGCTTGGTTAGATCCTTGGTAGCTCGTTCCTAATGCACTCCAGCATTACTTCAATCTTCTACACATTCATATTCTCTCCAACCCCTCAATCACCTTAAACCCTAGCAACAACATAAACTTTCGCTATATCCACATCAACAAACTAAAACCCTAGACGTTGATGTTCTTATAAAGGAATCTGATTTCATGTCGGTCCAATAGGATTACATAACAATTTCCTAGGTTCAATGAACTTGGACATACTTGGTACCACGACACAAAAAGGCACCATTTAGGTGTCGGCACCGTCAAACAATCGTTGGATGGTAACTCATCACAAAATGTCGGTTGGTAACTCATCACAAAGTATTACCGGTTCATACAAAATGCCGGTTGCCGGTTTGACAAAAATGAAGACTGGTAAAAATGTGTTATGCCGCTTTAGTCCCTCGTACCGCTTGGGGTCAACATGCCGCTTCAGACCGGGAAACACATTCTGCAAAACACCAATAGTCTAAAGACTATAATACAACATACCGGTTGGAACAAATACCGGTTGTGCTCAAACTCATACATATAAAGGAGATCTCAATGCAAGTGTGTGTCCATCAATGACAATCACAACATAAACATCAAAAATGCCAACAATCTCCCCCTTTGGCATTGATGGCAACACTTAGGAAAATAAAATTTTGACATCTAAGTGTTTTACAACAAAATCATGCCATTAGCAAAAATGCTCCCCCTAAGCATATACACTATCCCTTTGGCAATACAATGTATAACAATTTTGCATAAAGAGCATAAACATTGAGATATTCAGAGCATATATCAAAATTTTGATAACCAGATACTTTTCTCAAATAGAATTCTTCTCCCCCTTTGCCAACAATGACAAAGTACAGCTGATCAATCCTGTTTTCAAAATAATAAAAGTTTATGACAATAAGGAATAATACTTGTCAAAAACAGATTTAAAATCCTGCAAGAATTGTTTCATTGATAAAGACCAGGATTCAAGTAGGGAGGTGGCTACTTCCTTTTCTATCTGCATCTGGGAGACCTATTCTTCCAAGGCATCAATTGTGCTCATCTCCTGTGTAACTGTTAAGGCATCCAGGTTTAGATAGCACTTCTGAAGAATTTGCAATTGTGGGAGTAGAACCAGTTGTAGCTCCTGCAAATCTCTAGACCGGGTGCTGATCTCTTGCTCCATTTTTGCTGACTGGATGTGAAACCGGTGAATGGTTTGCCCATAAGTTGTAAAGGAATCATAAGGGGGCTTGAATGTGCTCATGTAGGACTGCAAGTTCGTTTGAAGCTTTTGCTTCTGAGCTAGCACATCATCATAGAACAGATGGGGTTGGCAGATCTTGCTGAGTAGCAAATTCCCCTCATCCAGAGCGTCCCTTATATCCTTTTGTTCTTTCTTTAGTTCAGATCGGAGCTCATTCAACTTCTTCACCAGAGCTATATTAAGAGCTTTTTGATGCTCCTTTTTGACATTTGCCTCTGCTGCCTCTTCTAGACTCTGCACTTGATCATCCACTACTGTACATAGGAGCTTAAGTTTAACTAGTGATGAATCGGTGTTGGGAAGATTTGTACCGGGTATCAAACCGGTAAGAGTGTCCACAACCGCTTCAATTACATCCTGCTCCTTCCTTCGAATAATTTCAAGGCGCTCTTGAGCAACCTTGATGCTCTGCATTAGCTCTGTTTCACTTGCAGACTGGAGATTGATAGGATTGGTGAGATCAGCTGGTTTGGCTTGACTCTCGGTTGCCTTCGGAGTTTCCATCTAGGTGCTCTTCTCCGCTTCTCCTGCCTTGTCCTCTTCCACTTTCTTCTTCTTCGCTTCTCTCCTCTTCTCCGCTTCCTTGTCCTCCTCAGCCTTTTTCTTTTCTACTTCCTTCTTCTTCTCCTGTTCCTTATCTTCCTCTTCTTTCTTCTTCCTCTCTGCTTCCTTTTTTTTCTCCTGTTCCTTATCTTCCTCTTCCTTCTTCTTCCTCTCTGCTTCCTTCTTCTTCTCCTGTTTCTCATCTTCCTCTTCCTTCTTCTTCTTTTCTTCTTCTTGCTTCTTTTTCTCTTCTTCATCTTTTCTCTTCTTCTCCTCTTCATCCGTTTTCTTCTTCTCTTCTTCATCCTTTTTCTTCTTCTCTTCTTCTTCCTTTGCCGCTTCCTATCAGTCCTCGGCTTGCTTATCAACCCATTTACCTGTTGCTCCTATCCTGTTGCCTCAGATGGTGTTTCCTGAGTAACATCCTCTACGTCCAGAGCATCGACATCAATGGTGTCGATTGGTTCAACAACCGGATTTCCTTCATCATCAAATACTTCGTCCGGTTTGGATATAACCGGTTCTTTTTCAGCTTGCCGGTTGGCTAGACGCGCTTTGTGAGACTGGACAGCAGTTGTCATATAGTGATGAGTGTCTTTTTCTACATCATCAACTCTACCTTCTAACAGCTAGAGTCTTCTTCTTCTAGTGAAGAAGAGTCCTTTATTTTGGTCAATAATATCAAATAATTCAGAATTTGATAGGTCCGGAAAGTATTGTGCAAACACTTTCTCCCTAATTTCCTGTTCCTTTTCTATGGCAATGCGCCATCTATTATCTAATGACATATATAAAGAATCCGGTGTCTGAGATTTAATCTCTGAGGGCGACCGGTCATTAACACATAAATACTGAATTATTTCCTTTTCAACCGCTTCCTTTTCATCATCATTAAAGTCATCAAAACACTCAATTAAGTCATGTCGCACTTTTCTCCTAATATTCTTTATTGTTCTTTGACAATGTGTCAAAGGTTTATAGGAAGAGATATCTATATTTACCGATGCAAATGATGCCGGTTCATTCTTTGTCTTTCTCTTTGCTTGACGTGTTTTCTTTGGCTTTTCCTCAGACACAGTTTCTTCTGAGACTGGAGAGGTATTCCTTGTCTTCCTCTTTCTCTCGAACACTTTAGCTGGTGCCACTTCCGGTTTCTTCTTGGCTAGTGACCGCTTGGTCACTTTTGGAGTTGCAATAGTGACCGGTGCTGATGCTGCAAGCACTGCCTTTGCCTTCTTCACTGCAAGTTCTTTTCCTTTCTTTACAGAGGGTTCCTCGACCGGTGTAACCCTTTCCAGATAGGTTCCGGTCCTCTTTGCCTTAAGATCAAGAGGTGAGGCAATAAGGGTAGAGGCATACCCTTCCAGCATATCATACATCACCTCTTAGCCCATTGCCTCCACTTCTTCTTCTCTAGGCTCAACAGCCTCCATTATGCATTGATCCACCTTGATGGTGAAACAGATATCGTCCTCATATTTCTTGACGATGTCACCAGATATTCTCATTCTTTGGCTCATTTTCTGTCTGAACTCATCAAAATACTTGTTCAGAACATCAGGGTAACCGGTTCCAATTGCTTCAATGCTTTCCATGATTTGCTTGGTCATCGGTTGGTCAGCAGACCACTGGACATCTCCTACTCCTAGAAAGTAGCCTTGGAAATAGAAGAACAACCCAACCAGTAGTTGCCCAAACTTGAACCTTAGTGCATTATCCTGTTTGATCGACTTTAGATTTAACAGGAGTTGTCTCTGCATACCGGTGCACAGATCAAATGATGCATCCTCCTTTATCATCCGATAAGCGGCATTTACTGCTGCAGCAGATACAGAGTTAATTCTGTTGGCTAAGAATGTCCGGTATCCAATCACCATACATGCATACTTCACCAGATCATCCTTGATAGAATTGACTGTCATGCCTCGTGAGTCGCTCACTAAACCGGTGAGCTTGGACATTTCAGTTTTGCTTACCGTCCTTAGTGCTGGCACTTCCCCTGTGTTGAAGAATCCGGTGACTGCATGAATTGCCTGCGGCGTGATATCATGTGTTCTTTCCAGGTACATTTTATCACCATGGACTCTGCTCAGAATGATCCTTATATGATCCTCTGTGAAATCCTCCAGGAAGTAAACAGCATTGTGGAGCTTCTTCTTCTCCAAAATATTATACTCTGGCTTGATCTTCTTATCCTTTCCACAAAATAAACCTAACTGGGAGTGGATGGCTAGAGACCCTAGGTCTTCAATCTTGCAATCTATGTAGTCAGAAATTCCCTCTTCTACTATCACACCAGTCGGGACTTGTGATAGGGCATTATACTTAGACTTTCGTTGAATAAAACTTGCAGACTCGACAGATGCACTAGAACTGGTATGAGATGTGGAAGCCATGATAGAAATTTCAAGAACTTGAGAAATACCTTTTGAAACACGTGAATTTAAGGCTTGCCGATTCTCCTTCACTTCACACTCCGTCGGTTGCTGAATTACCGCTTTGTGTTCTCCACTTGACCGTTTGCAGTTTGAATTTGAATCTCCTTCGCGGTTTCTCAATTTCTCAAAATCTCAGCTCAAATCGCTTTTTCGTCGCTCTGCTCTTTGAAAAACTTTTCTACGCTCGAAAACTGATAGTGAGAAATGATTTGAAAAATCCTTTTAAGTATGTTTCTCACCTACCGTCATTAATGCTCCTCCATTAGGGCGTAAACCCTAATTTGCCTTTTTACAGTTTCTGGTCTTCTGCCAAACGACAGGTATCACATACTGGTTAAGGTCTTTTATCGGTGTAAACCGGGGGTTCGAAACATTTCGCCGTTTGCTCCCCCTAAGCTTTTCTGAAGCTTAGTTTGTCGGTTCCGTGATTTCCACACTAGGTGTAGAAACCAGTTCCTCTTGTAACACCGCTGGTTTCTTCTTCCAGATTTTGTTCATGTCCGCTTGAACAGTGTCAACATCAATGTTTCCTTCTGGAGTGACCGGTATATCATCAAATATGTCCTTTCTTGATCTACAAAATCTGGCAATGTGACCCGGTTTGTTGCAGTGATAGCAGACCAATCCAGGTGCTCTCCAAGGTCCATTGTTCATGTTTCTATTCTTCCTCCTGCATGTTGCAGCAGTGTGACCATGACCATGACATACCATACAGTTTGCTCTCCATCCAGTTGCCGCTTGATAGCCACCGCTTCTTTGCTGATGATTGAAGGCATTAAACCGGTTGTGATTCCGGTTCACAAAAGGTTCAGGACCAACTTCCTGGGTCCTCTGAGGATATCTTCCAGTGTTATTCATAACAGACCTGCATTCAGATGCTCTATGCCCATACTTGTTGCATGCATAACAGTTACCATCAAATCTATAGGATCTAGGCTTATCATTTAGGAAATAAGGAAAATTGTTGTAAGTCTTACTCCTACACACATTTGCAGTATGTCCTTCTTTTAGACAGTTCAAGAAAACAGGTTTAAACTTTTTCTTACCTTTATCCTTTGATGCCGGTTGTTTCTTTGATGTTCTAGCATTTGTACCAGAGGTCTCACCTTCCTCATGACCGGAATAACCAAGTCCATTGGTATTCTTGACCGGTTTGGCAGATTCAAGCTTTTGCTCTAGCTTGACAGTGCTCTTGTTGAACTTAGCAAGTATTTCCTTTGACTCAGAGAGTTCTTTGGAAATAGCAGCATTTGTTTCCAACAAGTTTTCATTCTCAGAGATGGCAATGTTCAGTTCTCCTTGCATGTCTTCCTTTTCCACTTTGTTTGCATGGAGTTGAGCAGTTAGGGCACTGATCTCTTGTTTCAGCTTGGCGATCTCATGATCTCTTTCTCTCACCAGATCTTCAGCTTTCCTCCGGTTCTCAAGATCTTGACACATCCGAATAGTCAGTCCTTCCAATTCCTTTCTCAGGTTGGAGTTTGATTCATTCAACTTGTTTACTTCTACAATTAGGGCTTCCATGTCTGCTTCATCTAAAGAACTATTTTCAAATAGCTCCATCAGCTTTTCTGCATGTTCTCTCCTTTTTGCTTGAGATGCCTTGTATTTGACCATAAGATCATCATAGGCTTGCTCAGCCTGAGTGAGCCGATGAGTAAGTTTCCTTATAGAGTATTCCCCCATATCTCTTTCCAAGTGGTTAAACTTATAGAAAGGTAGGCTCTGATACCAATTGATGAATACTAAGAGGGGGGTGAATTAGTATGCCAAAAATCTTTGCACTTAAACACTTTACAAGACTAACAGTAAACCAATAAAACAGTTTAACAGACAAACCGATTAGCACACATGCAAACCAAATAGCAAATAATGCATTCACCCACAGAAGCACAAACACCATAACACATGAGATTTTGACATGGAAACCCAAATGGGAAAAACCACGGTGAGATGGAACTCACAAGTAACTATCTGCAGAATAGGAACCAGACCGGTTAAGGTCTTACAATGTTCTTTACCAGAACAAATCCTGTTAGGAATCTCAATCTCTGTTAGGAGATAAGTCCGATTAAAGACTACTTTGCTAGAGGATTTTAGATCCACAGATGTGAACCACCTTGTTAGAGGATTTACAAAAGGCTTTTGGGCCTACCCAGTTAAGTGCTACAGACTTGTCAAAGATGTGAGTAATCAACAAGTGTTTGATCTAGCTAGTAGCACAAACTGCTTGGTTAGATCCTTGGTAGCTCGTTCCTAATGCACTCCAGCATTACTTCAGTCTTCTACACATTCATATTCTCTCCAACTCCTCAATCACCTTAAACCCTAGCAACAACATAAACTTTCGCTATATCCACATCAATAACCTAAAACCCTAGACATGATGTCCTTATAAAGGAATCTGATTTCATGTCGGTCCAGTAGGATTACATAACAATTTCCTAGGTTCAATAAACCTGGACATACTTGGTACCACGACACAAAAAGGCACCGTTTAGGTGTCGGCACTGTCAAACAATCGGTGGATGGTAACTCATCACAAAATGCCGGTTGGTAACTCATCACAGAGTATTACCGGTTCATACAAAATGCCGGTTGCCGGTTTGACAAAAATGAAGACTGGTAAAAATGTGTTATGCCGCTTTAGTCCCTCGTACCGCTTGGGATCTACGAACCGCTTGGGGTCAACATGCCGCTTCAGACCGAGAAACACATTTTGCAAAACACCAATAGTCTAAAGACTATAATACAACATACCGGTTGGAACAAATACCGGTTGTGCTCAAACTCATACATATAAAGGAGATCTCAATGCAAGTGTGTGTCCATCAATGACAATCACAACATAAACATCAAAAATGCCAACAAAACCTACCCTTCCATCCTACATTTTAATCCATCCCTACCCCTTATACCTCCCACCGCAGCCCCTATAACTCCCCACGTCACCTAGCCTACCCACGCGACATCACTTCACATTCCCACTCCCTTTCTACCACCTTCCTCCCCCTTTCAAACTCTTTACTTTTAGTTCTCCATCCCTCCTACCACGTAACATGCTTGGGCCCCACTTTAAACTCAAAATGGAGAATTAAATAAGTTTTTTTAAGGACTCTTTTGCTGGGACCCACTAACTTCTGGCTTGGGGATTTAAAATGTTTTCTTTAAGGCATTGCTATTGCCTTTGACATTGCATGGACCCCACCAAAACTTTGGAATGAAAGAAAAAAGTTTTTTTTAAAGGCATTTTCAACAAAAGGGAGAGCATCCACCTCACTCTACCCCCACATCCCTTCCAACTTAACCCCTCCGTGGCATCTGCGTGCCATATTCCTCCATCTTCTTTGCCACAATATCCTCTTTACTATTACACCTTTCCCCTCCCTTTTTACAGCCGTGGCATATTTGGGCTCCACTAAAACTTTAGGAAGTGGAAGAGCACATATAAGGAATAGCACCAATATAATCATTTCAACATTTAAATTCATTGAGTGCAACCAAAATTCAGGAATAGACCAGCAGTGGTTAGGAGCAAATTTCATCAGCCAAGCAGAGAGAACATCAGGAGCAGCAGTCATTAAGGCAAATTTCAATTGAATTTCCCAGTAAATTCTATCAGCACATTGTGTAAAGGTGAATTCCATGATGGTTGCAACTATTTTGATCAGCAACAGAGGCAATTTTCAGATTGATTCTCAAGCAGTTTCCAGCATAGCCAGGGTAACATCAGAGGTTATTCAAGCAAATTTAAGGCAGAGATGAGATGAATTGTAGTAGGAGGAGGGTGATTTTCCATCAGAAATTAGACTTTTCAAAGCAATCCAAGTGAGTACCAACAGAGGAAGGCTCAAAACAGATGCAAGACAAGCAATGAATGAAGGAGGACAGTGTTAATGTTAAAAGATTGAAAGGAGAAAACCTTCGAAGGAGAAACAAGCTAATACATACAAATCTGAGTGGATTTCCTCATCAACATCAGCAGTTCCAAATTTTGAAACATCATGAGACGGGTAATACATGAAGAATGATTGTTGGATGAAGTTGAATGATGAGGAAAGGAACAACAAAAATCCAAAAGAGTCAAGTTTCAAGCCATACAAGGAAGCAAACCAAAGATAGAGGCTTGATTAGGACAATACAAATGAAAGCAGAATTTGAATGGAAGAAAAACTTTGAGAATTCTTGGTGGTTGGAAGGCTGAGAGCAAGCTGGAGATAGCAATTTAAGATGACTTCCATTGCCTCCTCAAAATCCCAATGGCACTTCCTTTGCCATTCAAAAGGTGTAAGGAGTCTGTTTGAAGGGCATAAACTAGTAAAGAGATCGAATTAATGGATAAGTTGGTGATAACAAGCTGGAGATGCCAGGTTTAATACACTTCCTTTGTTCTTCTTAGGAGCGAAGTCACTCCCTTTGTATAATCGAAGGTGATGGGAGAACGAATCTAAAGCCTTCAACTTGAGTGCAACCTTGCTTTTGATCATTGAAGGGATCAAATTGATGAAGATTTTGATAAAGAGCGGGCTGGATGGTGATTTGAACCGCACTTCCATTGCTCCTCAATTGGAGTGAAGTTGACTTCCTTTGCTCCCTCTTTGGAGCGAATTTGACTTCCTTTGCTCCCTCTTTGGAGCGAAATGGCTTCCAAAGCACTCATTGAAGATAATTTGATGCATTTACACGCATGGAGAGCAAAATCCCAAGACATAAGTTGATGAAACAGTGGCTAGGAGCCAGCTGGGTGGCAAATTTAGTGCACTTCCATTGCTCCCTGATTGGAGCGAACTACACTTCCTTTGCTCTGTCTTTGGAGTGAAATGCACTTCCTTTGCTCCTCCTTAGGAAAGAACTTCCTAACTCCTATGCCCAGCAGCATGAAAATGAACATTTTGGCGCCAAAGATTCAAATTTAAAATGAAAATGTTTAGAAATCACTAAGTCAGCCCTATAAACAATAATGTTTTTTGTGCAATACCTTATGAAGTTGGCTTTGGTAGTGAAAAGACACACCTATTCCTTGAAGGCTTATAAATATCAATTCAAAAATAGCCATTTGATCACCATTCCAAACGAATTTTTTCTCCAAAAGGGGCAGGGCAGCGAGTTTAGATCATAAGTGCAGCGTATTAGATCAGGTGTAAAAGTCAAAGATCAGGAACTAATGCAAGGAGTGATACATGAAGAGGGAGAAAACTTCACAACTTGAAAAGATATCAAGTCATACAAAAGGAGATTCAACAATACAATGAGGAACACTTCCAGAATTTACGAGTCATTTCCAGATCTTGAAGGGTTTCATCAAGCAAAATTTGTGCATTATCATGCATTCAGTTTACTTTATCCACCATCATAATCTAAGATTCTTCCTTTCTTTTTAGGTTTGCTACAAGGATGGAAAGCTAGGAAGGGGAGGGACAACTCCAGCAATCAAAATCAAAAATCAAAACAAAACGAATGGGACTTCAAGATGATTTACTCCAGCAATAAGGAAAAAATCAGACCTGCATCATATCAAAGTCAGCCCTAATAAGCAGATTCAAGATGACTTTAGAAAAAACCAAATCACAAGCAAATCAGTTCAAAGCATGGTTGCACATAATTGACATCAAGAGGAAAGACGAGCTCATTGGAGGACTCTTAACATCAGGATTCATGCTTCAACATGAGAAAACCAGAAGAGGATCAATATTGCAAGAAGCATTGCTAGTATAAAGAAGGAGAAAGGTAAAAGATGCAACAGCAATACGAAGGCAGCATTGCTCTATGTAAAGATCATTATAACCTCAATCAAAAGCAGGAAGCATCATGGGAATTTCACCAAACCAAGGATTCCACAACATGAGGTTGAAGATCATGAATAAGGAAAGATCAACCATAATCATCACTGCTGAGATGTTGAGTATCAAGAGATATTACCCAAGACATCAATATTCATTCATGATGACTTATCAAGAACCAGCAAATTGAGGTGGCATCCTAGTCTCCACTCCACCAATCAGAAGGTTCCGCATCAGCATGTCCAAGTTCAATGCACCAAACTCACCCATGGAGGCACAAACTCCAATGTACCTACCCCCACTATCTATTGGCCAAATATTCAAGAGAGGACATGTGTCCAAATGTTGTAATTATTTCATTGGCCAGAATAAAGTTTGTTGTAACAAATCCTAATAAGGGTTTCCATCTTGCAATCTCGGACATTAATATGGATTCAATCCAAGCCATTCATTGTAAAGAGAGCATTATAAAAGGCTCCCTCTCCTCATTTTGTAAGGGTTAATAGAGAATAGTAGATAGCAGCTAGAGTAGAATAGGATGAGAAGGCAGAAATTGTTCCCAAAGTTGTAAATAAACTTCCTTTTCATTGAAGTTACGGTGGAATGTGTTGTTTCTTTACAAGTACATGGTTTCTTGTTGGATCTGCATGTTAGATGATAAATAATTAGATCAATGAAAGGAATTGTGTATGATTCATGGTGAAAATCCTAATCCATATTGTTATCACAAAAGCTTGCACCCTTGTTGAGCTATCAACTCAGCAACCTCATGAAACATGGAAAAAGCAGAAGAATCGTCATGAATCTCGGGAGAAGGCCGGCTTCCTTCTCAGTCCATGTGTAGGTGTTCAACCAACTCAACACTTCAAAACTTACTCCTAAGCCTATCCTAACAAATTGCAGAGGTAAAGGTAAGAAAGAAATGCTTGAAATAAAAGGAGGTGATGCACCAAGAAGAGATTGTTCCTCTCCCCACCCGAAATGGCACAAGGAATCAACTAAAATACCCAAGAGATGCACAAACTTCGGTTGCATGAATGACCCAAACGCGTGTATGGAGGTTAGAATTTGCTAAGTGTCAAGAGGGGAGAAGGATTCCCACAAGTCACACTCAGAAAAACAAGTTAACACAACATATATGGAGAGAAGAGCCACAAAACATACACTTATGATGAAGGTAAGGAAACATACACAACATGCATAAGTTGAAGGAAGGCAAGAATATAATTTCAATTCATTCAAAGGCCAAAGGCCACACTTACAGTTGCAAAAATGCAAAAATAATTACATGTCTTCAAGAGAAGAGAAAGAGCATAGGAAAGCTCAAGGCAGCAGGGAGAGAACCCTTTATAATGAGGCTTAAAAGCCTTATATAGAAAAATGGTTACAAGAGTGATCATGACCCCTGTATGTCAGTCTGGGAGTGCAGGGAAGTGCATGCACTTGACTTCAGTACTTGCAAGCAACCTAGCCATACCCACAAAAGGCAACCCTGAGAAGGTGGATTGACTGACCTTCCAAAGTCAGAGTATGCAGACATGACATAACTCACCACAACAAGCATGGCCCCATACCTCCCTTGATGGAAATCCTGCCAAAAACATTAAATGCACCCATGTGGCTCCACAAAATAAAGTGCATAAGTCACCAAAACTGTCAGAGCATTTAAAGCCTTGAGTGTCCATCACGCCATTCAGAACTATCGCCAGTCGGAAAGAAGTCCGGGGACTTCGGAAGCTCGGGCTCCCGAAGTGGGAAAGACAAGGAAGGAACTTCGGAACCTCAAGGTTTCGAAGTTCTGGGGAAGAGGAAAGAGACGCAACAGGGAAATTCAGAACCTCAGGGTTCCGGAGTTCTGGGGAACTTGGAGAGAAAAGGCAAGGAGGGAAGGAACTTCGGAACCTCGGGGTTCTGGAGTTCTGGAGAGAAGAAAGGGAAGCAAAGGAAAAGAACTTCGAAACCTCGGGGTTCCGGAGTTACGGAGAAAAGAACGAAGAAAGGCTAGGAGGGTTTCGAAGTTCCGAAGAAGGCAAGGGGAAAGGAACTTCGGAACCTTGGGGTTCCGAAGTTCCGGGGGAACTTCGCAAACGGACTTCGGAACCTCAGGGTTTCGGAGTTCCGGTGAAGGGAAGGAGAAAGGGAAATAAGGAGAGGAACTTCGAAAACTCGGGGTTTCGAAGTTTCGGGAAAAGAAAGGAGAGGCAGCAAAGGGAAGGAACTTCGGAACCTTGGGGTTCCGGAGTTCCGGAGAAAGAAAAAAAACTAAGAGGGAACTTCGGAACCTCGAGGTTTCGGAGTTCTGGAGATGGAAAAGCGAGAGAAGGCAAAGGGAAAGAACCTCGAAACCTCAGGGTTCCAAGGAAGGAAGAAAAGGCCAAAGGAGGAACTTCCTCTAGTCAAGGCAACAACTCACACTTCATGATTCTTCTGCTTTTTCTTTGATCAACTAGGGCAGCGCTGGTCCATGGATCGTATCTCTGATCGTTCTTACTATGGACCAAGGGTGTCATAAAATGACAACATTTTTGGCAATTTCTATGGGATGCTTGCCTGCTAAGCATGAAGTCCAGAAGCCTTGAGCATCCATTGGGCACTGAGTCATTGAAAAGACACAAAACATGTGTGTGCCATCACTTGGAAGAAAACTGAAAACTAGAGCGCACACCCTCTTAAGGAGAATGCGGTAGGTGCACAAGCACTTATGAAAGCAAAACAACTTCTAGTCTAATATTTACACAATCATCAACACCCTCTTCAGAAGCAAGGCTTGAGATGAATCCCTTTCACTGGGATTGGAAGAACTTCGTAATCAAGCTTGGAGAGATGAAATGCATTGGCCTCCTTGCAACTAGTGATGACATATGGGCCACTCCAGATACCATCAAACTTGGAGTGTCGCCCAGCTTTGGCTCTGTCTGCATCCCACTTGAGAACTAGATCTCCCTCTTTGAAGACCCTATTAGTCGCCTTTTTGTCAAAAACTTTCTTGAACTGCTCATGATGAGTCTCAAGTGTATGCATAGCCTGACTTCTAACCTCCTCCAGCTCCATCAGCTCAGCTAGCCTTACTGTCATGGCATCATTCTCTGCTAATTCCAGCTGATGTGCTAGTTCAAGAGAGGGTAACTCTAGGGAAGTTGGGAGTCTTGCTTCCTTCCCATATACTAGCATGAAAGGGGACTTACCAATCGCCCTCTTGGGTGTGATCCTGTCAGCCCATAAGGCTGTCCTCAACTT
This sequence comes from Cryptomeria japonica, assembly GCF_030272615.1. NCBI lineage: Eukaryota > Viridiplantae > Streptophyta > Pinopsida > Cupressales > Cupressaceae > Cryptomeria > Cryptomeria japonica. Next base: position 573,423,231 of record NC_081407.1, on the reverse strand, counting down.
AGTGTGCCATGCCCTCTAATTGTCTTCAACTGTCCTTGTAATTATCTCGATGAGGTTCTAGTTGGAAGATTCAACTAAGACGTTACCCTGAGGGTAATAGTTGGATGATGTCTTCAAGTATACACCGTTCCTAGCTGCCCAAGAACTGATTTGGGTTCCAACAAATGCCTTGGCATTGTCTGATATTATGGTGGAAGGAACACCGAATCTTGTCACAATTCCCTCAAGGAATTCCAACACTGAGGCCTCAATGGCATCCCTTAATGCAACTGCCTCTATCCACCTAGTGAAGTAATCTGTTGCGGCCAAGATCCACTTATGGCCAGCACTAGAAGGTGGTTTATCATGCCAATGAAGTCTAAACCCCATTGGGCAAACGGTTGATTTGCTTGGATGGGATGAAGAGGTAGGGCAGATAGTCTTTGCTTCCCAGAGAAGAGAGCACATTTCTTGCAATTCTTCACCCATCTATGTGAGTCACTGAATAAGGATGGCTAGTAATAACCAGCCCTCATTATTTTGATAGCCGTAGTCCTTGCAGAAAAGTGGCCCCCTAAAGAGCCATCATGAAATTCCTCTAACAATCTGCTGACTTGGTTTTGCTCGATACATCTTAGTAAGACTCCATTGGAGTCTTTTCGAAAAAGAGTGTCATTCACTAAGACATAGGGAATGGACTACAACCTGAAATGCCTTCTTTTGGTCCTGTCCAGACCTTGGGGGTATCTACCTTCCATTAAGAAGGTGGTCATGTCACCTACCCAACTGAATTGAGTGTTGTTGCCAATTGGTTGGTCCTCATGTAACACAAGGGTGACCTCTAAAATAGTCTCAGAAGATGACACAAGTTGTTCACATAGGCCCTTGCCTCTTACAAGCTTGGTGATCTTGATGTTGATGTCATACTCCATGACCTTGGTTATCCACCTAGCCCTCTTCTCACTGATATCCTTGTTTAGAAGGAAATCCTTGACACTTGCATGGGGAACTAAGAGTTGGATCCTGTTGTTGGACCACGTGTTTGAACTTTTTTAATGCCCTTACAAGAGTGAGGAATTTCTTTTCTACATAACTATACTTAAGTTCATAGTCCTTTAGCCCCTCACTAAAGAAGCCAATAGGTTGCTCCAAATTATAATCGTTCAGTTGTGTTAGGACAGCTGAGATGTTGGATTCTCCTCCGACGGTATAGAGGAAAAAATCCCTTTCATAATTAGGATTGACAAGGGTAGGGGCCTGAGCAATTGCTTGTTTGATGTCTTCAAAACTGGCCCTTCCCTCCTTGGTCCAACTAAAAGCCTAGTTTTTCTTCAACATGGAAGTGAGGGGTTTTACCATGGTGGCAAGGTTGGGAATGAACCTCCTCACAAATTTGATCCTACCAAGAAACTTTGCAATCCTTTCTTGTGACTGGGAAGTGGAAGAGAAAGAATAGCCTCCACTCGCTTTGGATCAATGGTCAAACCCTCCTTGGATACGATGTGTCCTAGCAATCTTCCTTGATCAGTAGCAAATACACACTTGCTAGGGTTCAAGGACACACCATACTCCTTGCATTTCGTGAAAACCTGCTCAAGATGACCAAGATGGTCAGCTGCATGCTTCGAAAAAACAGTTATGTCATCAAGGTATACAAGCACAAACTCTGCTAATACACCCTTGAAAGCCATGTCCATTGCTCTTTGGAACGTGGCACCTGCATTGGTTAGCCCAAAGGGCATTTTACAATAAGCATAGGTACCCCACTTAGTAGTAAATGCAGTCTTGTGTTGGTCTGATTCTTGGACCAAGATCTGATTGTAGCCTGAATACCCATCCAAGAATGAAAATCTTTCCGAGACACTGACCTTTTGGAAAATCTGCTCCTTAGAGGGAAGGGGATAGTGATCCTTGAGGGAGGCTCTATTGAGATCCCTAAAGTCTACACATAGCCTGATTTCCCCATTCCTCTTTCTTACAGGGACAAGGTTGGCTACCCAGGAGGAGTGCTTGATAGGGAAGATGATATTGGCTTCTATGAGCTTGGTCAACTCCTTCCTCATTAGTGGCTCAATCTTGGGGTTTATTGGCCTTTGCTTTTGTCTAACTGGCTTTGCATCCAGGTTTAGCTCTATGGTATGCTGGGCTAAGCTAGGGTCAAAACCCTTCAAGTCTTCATAGGTCCAAGCAACTATGTCATCATACTTTTGGCAAAGCTCAACAAAGGCCTCTTGTTTGGTTGAGGAACACACCTTGCCCAAGTTTAATGACCTACCCTCAGTAACAACAACTGGCTTGTAATCACCCCTCTTTGCAGCCAAGTTCATCTTCTTCCTCAACTGATCATCCAAGTTGAAAATGCCTTCCAAGGTAATTAGACCTTTAGGCAACTTGTTGGAGTTGAGTTGCATGATTTGATCTCCATTCTAGTCTTGCAGCTTAGGCTGACTTTTAGTAGAAAACTCTGCTTCATTTTGCAAGAAGTTGACGATCTGCTGATCGCTTTCGAACACTTGCCAATTTACCTGATTATCTGGGACAGCAGGCCTCACAACAAGCCTGATGTGTTGCTCCTTCTCACTTGCAACATGCATTGGTATGTCGGAATTGAGCACCAATCGTTGCAAGCCTATCAACATGCTTGTTCTGACTTCTAGGAATGTTCTGGATATTGAAGGCCTGAAAACCTTCAATCAAATCTCCAACCCTGTGTTTGTATGATTTGAGTAGGTTGTTTTTTGCTACACTTTGGGCTCGGATGTGGTTAACAACCAACTCACTATCTCCAAATACTTGCAAAGATCTGATCTTTCTACTTTGTGCAAGTTGGAGGCCTTGGATTAAGGCTTCATACTCAGTGACATTGTTGGTGCAACCAAATTGAAGCCTAAAAGAGAAAAAATATTTTCTTGCTCAGGAGAAACAAGCATCACACTGGCACCTACACCGTTCTTGTTTCTTGAACCATCAAAAAACATGTTCCATAACCCCTCTGAGTCTCGTTGTGTCTTAATGAGGTTAGGGATAGGAGTATCCTCTTCATGGATACAATAGGTGACAAGCCCAGTCTCTTTAGTCTCAGCTAATGGATCAAAACTGAAAAGCATTGGCCCATTCGTCCAGCAAGCAATTAGGAACCTCTTGCAAAAGAGTGGCAGGCTCACGGACATTACACTCCTCCCCCTCTTCATGCAAAGTGCAGTTCATGTTTATAGGGCTGGGGGTGTAGGGCTCAATGTGGTTTTGGGCAATGGGTTATGCCCTTATGGTAACCTTGGTACCATACCTTGTTCGAAATAGCATGTGGGACCAATCAGAAGACAGGTACCCACCTATCTTGGCGGTAAAGTCTCTAGACAGGCAGATGGCAAAGAAGGTAGGGAGGTCGATGATTGATACGTCTTGCAAGACAGTGCAACCAGGGCATGCATGCAAGGTTAACTTCAAATTTTTTACAACCCCAACTGTCTTAATAGAAGTGTCAATGCAATTGGACCACCCCTTTAATCACAAGTTCATATTCTATGCCAAGAAGATCAGCTACCTTCTTAGCCATGACTGAGCTACTAGCTCCTGAATCTATCATGCAGTTGTGAACCAAGTCATCTCCTATGATTAAGGAGAGATAGAAAGGGGGAGGCTTGTTGATCTTGCTTGAATCTTCTTCCTCCTTGGGTTGCACCAAACTGGCGGAGATCGCCCTTTTTGCTGACTGTTGTCTCGTCACCTGATTGATCGACGTCCTTCAATGTCTCCTTAAGCATATCCCTTTGAGATGGGATGGAAAGGGCCTCCCACATAGTGACATTGAGGTTGGCCTTCTTCATCTGATCAACTATGTTGAAAGGAACACCAGCTGACTTTAGAGGCCCCTTTGAGGCTACAAGGTCTACTTTTGCTCTTTGGACGACTTGGGCATCCTCATGTCTCTTACTCCCCTGCATGGTATTTTGGCTTGTATCATGGACAGCTATATTCGGCGTTGGAGCTTGGGCTGATGTTGAAGGTGAGGCAGCCTCCATGGCTCTCTTCTTTGACCTCGTATACTGCAACATAGACTCACCATTAGTTTGGTTCAAACCACAGAACTCTGCCTCCTGCCAATTGGCAAAGGTAGAATCCCCTTGTAAGTAAGCCTGAGTGCCAACACTTGGCTGATTTGGGTCATATTGCTGGCCAGAAGTGGTCGGCTCATCCTGCACTACTAAGGTTTGGACAAACCCTCCATTTTGGCATGCACCTTGGATGTGTGGCTGATAGCATGGTTGACACCAATCTTGCTCTTAGGCGAGATTGTTTTGCATTGGAACTATTGCTTTTGAGCTACTTGCAGCTATGGGGTTCACACTATTCAAGGGTCTAGCATCACTCCATTGGTTTTGCCCTTGAAAGGGTGGCCTATTTTGCTGATAGTTCTGATTTTGTGCCTGATAAGGTCTGCTATGTTGGGCTTGCTGCCTCTTTAGTGTCACCAACTCATTGCTAAAGTTTTGCAATAGAGTCTTAACCTCATGGAGCTCACTAGAGTATGTGGAGGGTGTGGATGGTTGACCTGCAGGTGCCATGGGGATAGGAGCCAAGGTGGGTTGTTGAGTAGGAGCTTTTGGGAAGAGAGGCATTGGAGGCCTTGGAGCTATCTTCCCAACCTTAATCAAACAATTTTCTGCCCTTATGGCTATGTCATATGCACCCGGTAGAGAGGCTCCACCCATTGATTGTACCATGACATCTATATCGTTGTTGAGAGCTATAAGATAATACAAGAAGGCATTATTTGGAGATGGCTTCACCAGAGCAGGAATTCTATTCCATGTCATATGGAATCTGAAATTGAAATATTCCATGAGCTCGTGGGGTGCCCTCTTGATCGTAGTCAACTGCTCCACAAGTGATAGGTGGTCACTTTTGTCTTCGAAATGGTTGCACAACCTCTCCCCCAATTCATCCCAATTGTGAATGGAGCTAGACGGCAACCTTCTATACCACAGCAAAGCTTTGCCTTTCAAAGAGGTGGCTAAGAGTCTGACAGCAACATCATCCTGAGTGATATTATGGATGGAGCAGATGTTTGCAATGTCTCGAATGTGCTCAATGGGCGTAGTAGTTGTTTCACCAGTGAAGTATGGTATACTCTTCAACGCAGCCACTGGTATGTCATTCCATTGAGTCAAAATAAGGGGACTCCCCCTATCGAAGGTAACAAAAACCTGATTTCTTGTCATGCGAAACAATGGTCTATTGATATGAGTGGTGGGAGCCCTTGATAGTAATGGTCTTGTAAATGGAGGGGTAGAATGAGACCTGGGAGATGGAGTGTTTACAACTCTGACCTTCCTAACTAGTGATAATGAAGGTCTACCTCTCTGCCTTCTAGAGCCTGAAGATGAGAGTTCTCTAAACTGGAAACTAACTCTAGAAGACGCCCTTGTATGAATTTTGGGCATGAAATCCGGAGCTGCAACAAGTCATGAGCAAGTGGACCTGTTGAGCAAAGACTTCAGAACCTGGGGGTTCCGGGGTTAAGCACTTCAGAACCTGGGGGTTCCGAACCTCTGGAGTAGCGAACTTCGGAACCTGGGGGTTCTGGACTTCCGAAGTTGTGAGAGTTGCGATGACTTGGGAACATGCGGGTTTCGGGGTCCCAGAGTTATGAACTTCGTGTAAACAAGAACTGGACCTTGAGTAGAGTCATCAAGTGCTTGAAGATGACTACCTCTAAAGGCTGAGATGCCAAGAACATCATTGAATCCTTAGCATGTAAATCGAATGAAATCCCACCGGGCATGCCAAATACTGTTATCACAAAAGCTTGCACCCTTGTTGAGCTATCAGCTCAACAACCTTGTGAAACATGGAAACAACCCCGAAGTGTGGGACCTTGCACAAGGGGTTTGAATCTCCGAAGAAGGTCGGCTTCCTTCTCAGTCCAGGTGCAGGTGTTGAGCCAACTCAACACTTCAAAACTTACTCCTAAGCCTATCCTAACAAATTGCAGAGGTAAAGGGAAGAGAGAAATGCTTGAAATAAAAGGAGGTGATGCACCAAGAAGAGATTGTTCCTCTCCCCACCCGAAATGGCACAAGGAATCAATTGAAATACCCAAGAGATGCACAAACTTCAGTTGCATGAGTGACCCAAACGAATGTATGGAGGTTAGAATTTGCTAAGTGTCAAGAGGGGAGAAGGATTCCCACAAGTCACACTAAGAAAAACAAGTTAACACAACATATATAGAGAGAAGAGCCACAAAACATACACTTGTGATGAAGGTAAGGAAACATACACAGCATGCATAAGTTGAAGGAAGGCAAGAATGTAATTTCAATTCATTCAAAGGCCAAAGGCCACACTTACAGTTTCAAAAATGCAAAAGTAATTACAAGTCTTCAAGAGAAGAGAAAGAGCATAGGAAAGCTCAAGGCAACAAGGAGAGAACCCTTTACAATGAGGCTTAAAAGCCTTATATAGAAAAATGGTTACAAGAGTGATCATGACCCCTGCATGTCAGTCTGGGAGTGCAGGGAAGTGCATGCACTTGACTTCAGTACTTGCAAGCAACCTAGCCATACCCACAAAAGGCAACCCTGAGAAGGTGGATTCACTAACCTTCCAAAGTCAGAGTATGCAAACATGACATAAGTCACCACAAGCACGGCCCCATACCTCCCTTGATGGAAATCCTGCCAAAAACATTAAATGCACCCCTGTGGCTCTACAAAAGAAAGTGCATAAGTCACCAAAACTGTCGGAGCATTTAAAGCCTTGAGTGTCGATCACGCCATCCGAAAGTGTTGCCAGTCGGAAAAAAGTCCGAGGACTTCGGAAGCTCGGGCTCCTAAAATGGGAAAGACAAGGAAAGAACTTCGGAACCTCGGCGTTCTAGGGAAGAGGAAAGAGACGCAGCAGGAACTCCGGAAGAAGTTCCGGAGTACTGAAAAAAAGGGGCTAAGGAAGGAACTTCGGAACCTCGGGGTTCCGGAGTTCTGGGGAACTTGGAGAGAAAAGGTAAGGAGAGAAGGAACTTCAGAACCTCGGGGTTTTGGAGTTCTGGAGAGAAGAAAGGGAAGAAAAGGAAGAGAACTTCGAAACCTCGGGGTTCCGGAGTTCTGGAGAAAAGAAGGAAGAAAGGCTAGGAGGGTTCCGAAGTTCCAGAGAAGGCAAGGGGAAAGGAATTTCGGAACCTCGAGGTTCTGGGGTTCCGGAGTTCCGGGGGAACTTCGCAAAGGGACTTCGGAACCTCGGGGTTCCGGAGTTCCGGGGAAGGGAAGGAGAAAGGGAAAGAATGAGAGGAACTTCGGAAACTCGGGGTTCCGAAGTTACGGGAAAAGAAAGGAGAGGCAGCAAGGGGAAGAAAGGTTATGAAGTTCCGGAGAAAGAAAAAAAAACTAAGAAGGAACTTCGGAACCTCGGGGTTCTGGAGTTCCGGAGAAGGAAAAGCGAGAGAAGGCAAAGGGAAAGAACCTCGGAACCTCGAGGCTCTGGGGTTCCAGGGAAGGAAGAAAAGGCCAAGGGAGGAACTTCCTCTGGTCAAGGCAACAACTCACACTTCATGATTCTTCTGCTTTTTCTTTGATCAACTAGGGCAGCATTGGTCCATGGATCGTATCTCTGATCGGTTCTTACTGATGGACCAAGGGTGTGATAAAATGACAACACATACCACTAGCAATTTGTTGATTGCAAATTTGCCTTGTATGGTCAACTGGAATACTTGAATGAGCTTAAGTTCAATTGTTGTTCAATCATTGATATGCATTCAATTAATGGTATTTATGCTTGATAATGATTTGAAAATCATCTAATTTCCTTAGAAGATTGCACTAAGCTTTGTGGAGTTGTTGCTTTGCATGTCAAAGCAAAGCTTGGTTGAATTTCACCTAATCATCCATTGTCTCTTGCATTCTTAGTAGAGTAGTCTTCCTAAACGCATCTCTTTTGCTCTTTTTTTTAATTCTCCAAGCAAGTAGTTAGGATCTAAGTTCTAGCAATTCAAGTATTCAATTATTCAACATAAGGCCCCTTGGATTACCAACAATCACATCAACCAATTGAGTTTATCCACAAGTCAAGACCCGACATTAGGAACCTTGGAGTCTTCCAATTGATCACATAGTTTAGCATTTGGGAGGACTTTGCTCAAGAGAGGATAAGATACTTTTGGGTATTTTATTTTGTGTTTGATTGTGCCTAAAAAATACATCAACAAGAAGAAAATTTGAATTTTTGCCTTAGCCATGAATTCGAATTCCTCATTCTATTTTGTCTTTGGGCGTAATTTCTACTGAGGAAGAATTTTGGATTGGATTTCCTCCCCTTCATGTTTCTAGCAGTCCATTCCTCTTTGGGCGCAATTTGCCTAGGATGGAGGAATCTTCGGCGTGGAGGAAAATTCCTCCTTATCTTGACTTTAGCGCCCCCATCCTTACCTTGAGTGCATTTCTCTATGGAAGCAGGAACTTTCTTTGAGTTTCTGTTTTCCTCCTTGACTCCATTTTGGCGACCAAGACCTGTCTATAACGCATTTTGAAGGGTATGTAGGAATTTTGGCTAGGGGAAGAAAATCCTCCTTAAGCTCACTTTAGCGCTCTAGCTCAATCCTGGGCAAAAATTGCATATGGAGGAGGAATTTTTGCCTTGGGAGGATTTTCTTCCCTTACCTCATTTTGGCGCCTTACTCCTGTCTAGAGCACAGTTTCCACCTAGTAAAAGAATTTTAACTTAGGAGGAAATTCCTTCATGACATGCTTTTGGCACCCTCATCTCTTCTTGGGCGCATTTTCACTAGGGAGGACGATTTTGTCTAAAACTTGGAAATTCCTCCTGTTGACGTGGCTAAAGTCGTACCACTGCAACTCTATCCGGCCAATGCAGAATAGAATGATCTCGTCGAGTATCCTATCCTCTCTTGTATAAGGAAGCCCTAATGCTGCTTTTGATCGATCAAAGGGGACAACCTCAAGGTTCCAAATGTCAATTCTTGACTGCGGGATAACTCAACGGTCTATGTGTTTTGCTGGGAGCACAAGGGGACTTACATTTTGCAACAAGTTGGTCTGTATCTAATTCTCGAACTGGGAAATAAAAGCAAAAGAGAAGGGTTTAGGAAACGTAAAATTAACCAAGCCGATATGCAGGTAGACGGATTCAACATAACCAATCCCTGCTTGGTCAAAATGGCTCACAACCTTGTAGGAACGGTGCAATCTTCAAGGGGAGTTGGAAGATTTTCAGACTGAAAATGCATGGCTAAGCACCCAATTCTGGCGTAGCTCAAACGGACACCTGCAATTGAACTAAACACAATTAAAGGCTCAGGCTAACCATACACAAGGATACACAATCAGCATATCCTCAATGGTATGAGCCTGAATCCATCAAATACTTGCACACCCAAAAGAAAGATCTATCTAAATTGCTAAAAGAAACCATGCAAACGGAAGAAGACAAAGACAATAAACACCATATTTCAATGTTCATATATTTGCTTCAGCTGCCATTACAACAATTTTTGCAACATCTCTATGCTACTACTAAAATTTAACCTTCTACAAAACTCTAACCTATTCTAACTGAAATCTAATAGCCTAACTGCCTAAAAATCTAACCCTTTACAAAAGAAAGGCCTTAGCCTTTTATAGATTTTGCAAACTGAACCGGTGGCCAGGATTGGCTGCATCCAAGGGCTGCAATCTGCCCTCCAGAAGAATGGCAGCTTTAACCCATGCCTACTCAATTCTCAGTTGTCCCCCCAACCACTATTTCAACTACCTACAACTGTTTGGCTTCAATTCGATCCACCTGGTAGTTGGGGATAACTGACCTGTGTTCCACTTTGTTTCAAAATATCTTGAGCGAGACCCACAGGCAGCTTTACATTAAACAATTTCAGTTTTCAAAACTGAATTTCTAGAATTAAATCCAGCTGTGTATCCTTCAAGAATGCATAGTTGCTGCATTCTGAATGTTCTTCGGTCTTTGGTCTCGGTGGTGGACTTCCACTCGTCGTTCAGCAGCACGCTTCCCAATGCTTGGTTTCAATCTCGCGCTCCTGCATCCTCTTCTCCAGCTTCCAATGCCTGGCTTCGTCTTGTGTTAAGTCGTTTTAGCTCCTCCTGATGTCATTTTCCTGTGAACAATCAATTTCACCTTTAATCAATCAATTTGAAAAATTAATTAAATTAATTTGACAAATATTAAATTTATTTAACGTCTGGCTTCGTCTCGATGGAGTTCGGGCTTGAGAAGCTTTGTCAAATGTATCTTTTAAATGTCTCTCTTCAAATGTGAAATCCGATCCTTCGTCTTGATTCACTCTCCAACTTAGACGAAATTCAGGCCTTCTACATGTATTGAACGATTTTGGCTTTCCATTTTAACACCACTTTTACTTCTGAAATTCACACCCTTGGATCAAAACGTGCGATCTAACCTTGTAATCAGCTGAGTCTTGGAATTTCGGGTATACTGGAGGTTTTGAAAGATTTACCTTTTCACCCTTTGGACGCCTTGCTTTGAGTTTTGGATTGTTTGGATGAAATGGGAGATGATCTTTTAAATTTGAATGTCCTCCTTTCATCACTTCAAGCGAAATAGGTGACATTCAAGGTTTATTCAAAATCACAATGTTTGCTCATTGCGAATTTCGAGCCCTAGAGGCCTTTTACAAGATTTCGAACTTCAAGTTAAAGCCACTCCTTTTGAATTTCGGGCCTAAGGGCCATAATGTGAGACCTTTGTGTTTTGAATCTGAAACTCAACACTTTGAACAAAAATGGGAGAACTCACCCAACTCGGCATTTTCAATTAAAAATGGCGATTTTGTTTTTGGGCCCATTGGGCAATTTTGTAAACTTCACCTCTTATCAGCCTAAGTTGGTCTTTACTATGCCCTTTGTAAATTGGAAATTCGGCATGCTTAGTAAAAATATGCGTCGGCCATTTGTGATATATTGCATGACACATTCATTTCTTGCCAAATTTTTGGCATACTTGGGGCTATACTGTGAGTTTTAGTGATTTGGAGGTTTTGTTATTTTCGGCTTAGAGGTCGATTTTGGAGAACTTTGCCGAACTTAGCATTTCGACACTTTAAGCTGATTTTGAGAGTCTTCTGTCATTTTCGGCTCAGAAAGCCTATTTGCGCGATTCTCATTTTTATGATTTTTCGGGTATTTTGACTTAATTGTGAGATCTTGGGCCCCTTTGGTTGCTATTCGCCTAAGTTTTCCAATTTCGGGCCTAAGAACTTTTGGATTGCCTCATTTTCGGCCTTCATATGTGATTTGTGCGACTTTGAATCCTTTATTCATTTTTGGGCTAATTGAGGACTTCTCTAGATTTGGACTCTTTGGTTTTTTTCGGCATGATGAAGTGTTTTGTGCGAACTTAGACTCTTTGTTTATCTTCTATCAAACTTGGGCCTATGGGCGAATCACGATTTTCAGGAGTCTGTGTTTTTTGGCCCTAGAGGCCGATTTGAGAGCTTTAAGTGGTTTTTGGGCAAATAAGGGTCAATGTTGCAAATGGTCTATAAATTTCTTTTACTTCATTTTCGGCTCTTAAGGTAAAATGTGCAAACTTGACGCTATTTCAAAGATTCGTGTAATTTGATTATGAATGCCTCCCTCCATTACTTCGGCATTCTGAGTCGAAATGTCTCTCTCCATTGCATCGGCACCTCACACAACTCACAAAAATGCCGAGTTTCTCCAATTTTAGGTTGAATGCGTGATATTCTTTTGGAATTTTCGGTCTACATGTCAATTAAATTTGTGATTTTAGGGGAAAAAATGCAATTTTCCTTGGATGGTTTCAGACATCCTCCTCAACAGGCCAAAACTCGGGAGTTTTAATGAGAATGGGCGACTTTGCTTGGCTTTGCCTTAAGCCTCCAAATTTCGGGCTAAATGGCCGAATTGCAAGATTTTACTTGACTTAAGTTTTTACCCTTAGTCTTCAAGTTTCGAGCTTGGGAGTCCTTCTACACGACATGAATTTGGTCTCTCTTATTTGCACATTAGAAGTTCAAGCTCCTGAAGGAATTTGTGCGAGAAGATATTGTTTCTCACAAAACTTAGGAAAATGCCGAGTTTGCATTCCGGGATTTTGGGTTTGAACGGCTTCGAATTTTACTCTGGATTTCAAATGCTTGACCACGGGAAGAACCTCTCTCTCCTACACGGGCAAAGAGGGGGTCTCTGTCAAGGACGGGGTGTGCAGTGCAAAGCACAACACCTCCCCTTCACCATTCTAGCGCTCTGCCCCTATCCTTGGGCACTATTTCACTATGAGGGAGGATTTTTGGAAAATCTTGGAATTCCTCCATGACCTTACTTTGGCGCTCTATCCTAGTCTTGGGTGCAAGTTGACTAGGATGAAGGAATTCTTTGAAGATTGGAAATTCTCTTTTGCTTTGCAAAATATTTCATCTTTCCAATTTTGACTACCATCTTAGGATTGAAGGAGGTTTCTTGTGCCTTGGAATAATTTTTCATGCTTTTTCCTCTTCAGGAAAGAATTACATACTCAACCATTTTTATGATCATCTGCCTACATTTTCGATTCTCCAGATTTGGGACTCGATCTTCAAGAGAATGCTCTGTATCAGTGCCCTGCCCACTGCCTGAAATAGACCTGCCAAAAATAGACTTACTAAAAATAGTAAGTACTTCAAAACATCAAATTAGAGCAAATCGAGACAAGGTGATACTTACTAAAAATAGAAACTACTAGAAATAGTTTGTTTAAACGCAAAATTAGGCCAATCCGGGACATAGTGAAACTTAAAATAGTAAGTGCTCAGAATTCACTCAAATTTCACTGCTAGCTTACTTAAAGGGTTCTGACTTCAGATTTTCCAAAACCCTAAGAAAATGACCTCAAATCTACAAAACAAGCTCCAAACTTAGCCAAATTTACTCAAAACACTTGAAGACTTGATCAAAATTTGTCAAAAAAATTGCAGACCTGGGGAGACCGAAGGGATTGCTGCAAAAAGACCCAAAAGCCCAAGAGGACCAAAAACATAGGGGGTCCCCATATGGAATGGGATGATGTGTGATTAGGTCACAACATCTGGCGACTCCACAAGAGAAGTGTTGAAAAACACTTCAGGACTAGAACCCAAATTAAAAACACTTTCATCTAAGATTGCTTATGTGTATGCATATGCATTAATTCCATCTCATAAGACCATCAAGACCCCTAGAATCACTCATGGCAAGCTAAAGGTATCTATACTTCAAAAGCATCTTGAACATTGCCTCACTACTAGTCAAGCATCCATAGCTCCGACGAGGTTGTCACTGAAATTCCCACGAACATTGCTCCACTACCAGTCGGGCGTCCATAGCCCCAATGGAGTTATCCGCATACTCTCAAAGCCAATGCTTGGATATTTCTTTTCATTTCATATCTTTTCTTTTCTTTTGATATCACATTTTCTGCTTTTGTCAATTCCTTTGGCTCGTAAGCAGTGAAGCTCACTATGGGTTTGGAAATTTCAATGGCGTTGAAGCAAGATTTACGATTTTCACTGGCCATAACTTCTCCCAAGAAATGTAAATGACTTAGAGCAATTGATTAGACGTGTGAAGTATGTCAATCTCAATATTCCTATGCCAAGATATAACATTGGTGGAATACAACCAGACTTGTGCAAAGGAAAGCATCATCACCTTATTCGCAAACAAAGACTTCAAACATTCAAGCCACTCAAAACCCTAGACCTAAGCAAAACCACTTGAGAAGACAACTTAAGGGAAACCAACACCAAAGCCAAAACCAAAAACCAAAACCAAAACACAAAACGGGAAAGGGGAAAACCAAAACAAACGGGAAAGCAAACCAAAACAAACAAAAGGGAAACCTAATCTAATACGGTACAAAGGAGGTCTCGGAAGGAAACCTACGATTGGAAATAATGCTTGAGGAATTGTCCATTGACGAGCAATGGAATGTGCTCTCCTGTCAGAGTTTTTAGCTTAAATGCATTATCCCCTAGGATTTCAGAGATCTGATATGGGCCCATCCATAACTTATCAAAATTTTCATGATCACTCTTCGCTCATGGGCCTTATCCCAACATAAGACCAAGTCAGAAATCCTGAATGACTTAATCTTGGCCTATTTGTCAAACCAACGCTTGACCACCCCCTGATGCTTAGCAAAATTCTCCAAAGCCTAATCTCTCTTTTCTTCCAAATGCAACAGCTGGGAAAGACGTGTTTGAACTTTGTCTTCACCATCCAAATATTCCTACAGAAACTGCAAAGTTAGGATTTTCAATTGAACTGAGAAGACTGCATCTTGTCTGTAGACCAGATGATATGGAGATGTTCCCAAGGAATTCTCTATTCGGGTTTTGTCTGCCCAAAGGGTAAATCTAAACTGTGTATGCCAATCCTTGGGATTCTTGTCCAGTAGCTTCTTGATTGCATTCAAAAAATTCTTGTTTGTTGGTTCCGCTAGTCCATTACCCCGTGGGTAGTAGTTTGAAGAAAACTTCAACGTTATTCCATACTCAAATGCCCAATTAGAAAACTTCAAAGATGAGAATGCAGGGCCATTATCACACACCAACGCATGAGGACATCCAAACCTTGTAATGATATTCTCTTCCAAAAACTTGATTACTATGTCAGTTGTGCAAAGTTTCAAGGCTTGGGCTTCTAACCATCTTGTGCAGTAATCAGTGGTAATAAGGATGTATTTGTGTTGTGCTAAAGAAGGTAGATTAATCATTCCAATGAAGTCCAGTCCCCACTTAGAAAATGGTTGCACTTCAATGACAAATTGAAGTCGCATGGCAAGATTCTTCTCACAAATAGCAGCCACCTAACATGTGTGGCATGCCTTCAGATGTTCATATGCATCTTTAAAGAGTGTGGGCCAATAGCATCCTGCTCTTGCAATTTGATGTGTTGTGGTCAGACCACCTCCATGACTTGTTCCAAACTTACTGTGGAAGTGTTCCATGATTTGCTTTGCTTCTTCCTTCCCGACGCATCTCAAGTAGACTCCTTCACGATTTTTCCTATATAGCACAGACCCCTAAAGCATATTTCGTTGGCTCTTCATTCTTAATGCTCTCTTTTGCACAAGGTTCAAATGGGGAGGACGCCAATGATTCAACAAATAGAAAACCATGTAATTGTACCATTCCCCTGGAGACACTTCATCTAGAACATAAGTTTATTGTACTAATTTGGGTCATGTTGTAGCAATTGTCTGAGCTAAGGCCTGTCCATGGACTAACTTCATTGGTTGTATCTCGATATCATACTCTTGATTGGTGGCGATCCACTTCCCTCTTCTTTCCCCCAATTCATTTTGCATCAACAAGGTTTTCACTGCGGCATTGAGAACTATTGCATGCACCTTGCTTCTCAAGAGGTAGTGTTTGTATTTCTTGATAGCCTTTACCAAAGCATAGGCCTCCTTTTCAACATTCGGGTACCTTAGCTCTACATCCTTCAACGGTGTGCTCATAAATGCAATTGGATGCTCATCTTTCTCTTTTGTTCTCTGAGTGAGAACCGCACACGTGTTCCGAAGCAACGGAAGACAAGAATGGTTTGGAATAATCTAGGCTGACAAGAATAGGAGCATCCACAATAGCTTGCTTGATCTCCTCAAATGCTCTCTTTGCTATAGATGTCCAATCTATCTTTGCTCCCTTCTTTAACATATCATTCAACGGCTTTACAATCTCAGCAAATCTGGTAATAAACTTCTTTACGAAGCCAAAGAATGATTTCAACTCCTTTTGACTTGTAGGCAATCCAGTCCTTGAGATAGCTTCAATGCGATCGGGATCAACTGAAATTCTTGTACTATCCCCTTCTTAGTTCTAGACTGATGGATGGAGTCTTAGCCTATTTTGGAAACCCGTAGGCTAATCAGAGACTAAATTAGGGTATTTGTCTTCAGGAAGGTTTTCGAAGAGGTGTTTGCAGGACGTCTACAGTTTGCTCTCTACATTCTTTCTGGGTTTTTCGTGAGCTTCGAGATGGTATGACATGCATTCCCATCAGAGAAGATTTATGAATTTACTATTTTTAGTAAATTGCGATAGGCCAACGACTGTTTTCTTTATAGGGTTTTCTAGTTTTTTTGAGATCTCCAGAGTGGTTTGACATGCAAATTTTTCGGAGATGATTTCCGGACTTACTATTTTTAGTAAGTCATGACTACCACTCAGAATGTGATGAAAATGACTTTTGAAGCACTTACTATTTTTAGCAATATGCTATTTATAGTAAGTACTATTTTTAGCAGTGCTATTTTTGGCAGTGGTTCTGCAGCTCGGCTCAGTGGCTATGTCTGGCAGTGTTATTTTTGGCGGGATCATGTGTTCGAACTCAGATGACTATTTTTAGCAGTTCAGTTCAGAGCTACAACTCAGTTCAATGTTGGTGATTTCCAACACTTCAGTCTCCGGCTCAATTTGGCAATAATCAGTATTTGGGGAGAAGGTATTTTTAATTTATTAATAGCTTAGCCATAAGGTTTTAATATTTGATTATTTTATGGATGGACGACTTAGGAAAAGGAGAAAATAATAATTCTATCCTAAGTCTGCTTGGGCAAATTATTTCACCCGCTTGCTGGACGCCAAAATACAATGCATTATTACTCTATATACTTTATGTTATCTCCAAAAGTTCGACTTAAGAGGGGTCATGTTTGGACGCCATTTGCTAAGGGGAAAATATGAAATAAAACGCCTAAGGGGTGAAATGAAATGTAATGGAATTTCGGCACCACTTGAGTGGAATTTGAATTTGAATTTGGCTAGCAAAAAGTTATAAATACAGGGCTTGGGTTCTCATTTGGATGTCCAATCTTGTTATGATAACAAAGTGCTATCGAAATGTCGTCAGATTCTTACTTCGAGGGATGCATACCTCCTAGTGCCTCAATTTCGTGCTTGAAAGATAGCGCCTAGCTGAATGTATGACTGTTTCTCATCCAGAGGAGCAGATTGGGCTCAATGTGGTGAAGATTTGTCACGATTTCCGAGTGTTCTTGTTGCTGGTCGGGGAGTGTGCTGAAGTGGATTTTTGGTCGCAGGTCTCAGTGTGTCATTCTCCTCGTTCTAGGTATTTCAGCTATCTTTCTTTATGGTTTAGGCAATTCATTTTGCAAGTTTATAGAGCTTAAAATGGTGTTTTGGATTTTATTTTTGCAAAATCATACCTTAGCTGGTCGTACCATATGGTTGGGCGCTTTGGAATGTGTGCATAAATTATTGGGGTTGGTTTGCCATGTTTTGTTGTCCTAGGAGTGATCACCTACCTCCTAGTGATCATTTGCTTTCAATTTTGTGTCATTTGGTTAAGGATTGGGTGAGTTGTGAGTGTTTTAGTGGGATTTGGTGTTGCTGGTCTGTGTGTTTTCAGCATGCTGGGAGTATATCAAAATTAGAGTTTTAGGTGTTTGGACTTGGTTTTAGGGTGTGTGAGTTCATTGGTGTGAAGAGAAAGGACTTGGTTTTATTTGCAGTTGTTGGTCATGTTATTGCACTTGGTTCATCACTCTTATATGCTATGATTCATATTGTAATGTTGGTAGTAGTACTAACAGCAGTTTCTATTGTTTTTTCTTGTCCCACTGCATAAGTGGAAGAGGCTGGCCTTGCCGCCTATCTTTGGAATAGTGATTTCCCTTAAATTGTAATCCATATTGTGCATTGTAAAGCTGGTAAGTAGTACTAACAGCTATCTAATTGGATTATTGCTCTTAGTCCCACTGCATAAGTGGAAGAGGTTGGCTTTGCCGCCTATTTTGAATATTGTAATACTGTCCTCTCGCTGCATAAGTGGTAGAGTTGATTGTAATTTCATTTCTAGTCCTCCCGCTGGATAAGCGGTCGAGTGATTGCTTCTTCAGTTTCTTGGCTTGTCCTTCGCTGGTTTACTACCAAGTGATCTTTCAGTATTCTCATTATCCTGCTGAAAAGTGGAAGGGGTTGGCTTGCCGCCCAAGTATTGTAATCAATTTCAGTTTCTTGCATCTAACGATCCCCTCAACACTGTATGCTCTCACCCTCCCATATTGGGCTCTTGGTGATCAAAAGTTGGTAAGGGTAACTTTCAGCAATATTGGGATTTCATTTTCTAACCCTAACGGGTGTTTGTGTTGATTGTAAACTGAAATAATTGAAAAAAATTAAGGGGGATATTACAGTGGTATCAGAGTTGATTTTCCTGCTAGCCTGTGAGTTCAAATTGATCAGAGTTCTCCATGAGTGACAGAGACATCCAATACTACGACAAAGAACAAAGAAGACAGCAGTATCAAATTCCCGTAATGCCAGTTGAAGACAATTTTTCAGAGGTAGCAGTTGATTCAGTTGATTCTATGGCAGAGAGAACAGCAAAACATAAAGAAACCCCTGATGCCAAAGTAGAAAGAAAGTTTGATGCCATGATGGATATGATGTCACAATTGTTGGCCAAACTTAATCAAAATTATGGTGGGACTCCTAATCAGCCCACTAATGGACCTGAAGCTAGCACTTATAATAACCCTGGAGGAAATGGAAACGGGAGTAACCATGGAAGCAACAATGGAGGAACACCTGGAGGGTCAGTATCAAGACCTTTGCAACCCGTCTTCCTACCCAAGGAAGTGCATCAAGCTGAAATCGAGATATCAATAGCGGATGAAATAAGGAATAGTTACGTGGAGTATGCTTCTCTCCCTGCAGAGATCCGAAATATCCTCACCTTGGACCAATTTATGAACCAAAAGAAGAAGAGAGGTGGAAGATATGATAACCGCCCTTATGCTCCACGAGATTATCAGGAAGCCCTTGGAAAGGTTGCTCTAGCCCACTTTGACGAGAGTGATAAGTGTTATGTTAGATCGTGGGTTCAGAAGTTGGACAATTATTTGTCCTTGAGACCAATGTCAGAAGAAGATGAAAAAACCGTAATTGGGGTTGTGCATGATGAACCTCTTAATGTTTCTTATGGAGCCAGTGACAATGTTGTATGCACTCATTTGCTTCTTGAGGAAGAGCAGATGAAAATTGAAGATGTTAAACAAGAGGAAAAAGATAGAAATTTAGATTGCTTTTGGGATGTCTCCAATGAAGTTCATGTAACTTCATATGATGAGGAAATGGATACACCTAAGGATGCCTACATGGTAAAATTAGAAATGGCAAAGGTTAACAGGTTGTTGAATGGAGATTCATGTTATGAAGCTGAAAATATTGCAGCTAATGAGGAAGTTCCTAATGACCAAGAGGCTGTCCTATTTTGTGAGTTTAAAAAATACCAAGATGATGACATTCAAGGGGCAGATTTAGAGGACCAATCAGAAATTGCATTTCGGAATAATGGTGTTGAGACACATAATTTGAAGAATGAGCTTGACCAAATTTTGAAAGTCTTTGACTTGGAGCAGTGTCCTAAATTGGAATTTTCAGATTTAGTACAGCAGGATAGTTGGTCTAAGTTGGAAAAAGGAAATACTTTTCAGATTGTTGATAACCCTCTTTTTGTGATGAGTGTTGATGTGACCTTAGATAATCCACTCTTTCAGTTGGATGATGAGATGGCTCTTAACCCTGATGACATGAATGAGATATGGGATCCAGGTGTGGTATGTAATTGTGAAGTAGAACGGGTCGAGTTGTCTATTGGGCCATCCAAGTTTGTTGGTGACTTACTCTCTATAGAGGACCATGATGGTGTGGATTGCCATGATTTGATGGTTGACCTTGGAAGCCTACAGTTTGACAAGGAGTATTGCATTGGTGATGAATCTACAAGCATCATTGAATGCATTTTCAGTGGGAGCCAAATGGGAATCTTAGGAGTGCAGCAACAACATGGCAGAGCCACTCTTGGGTTTGGTATCTATGCACCAAACCCTCTTCAAGGATTGTTGGTGACAAAAGACGATGGAAGAAGTATACCATGGAGTGTTGTGAATCTGAAAGGTGATTTTAGTGTTGTTGTTACCTCATGTTTCCGTGACCAAATGAGCCCATTTGAGTTCTTGCAAATGGAATGGAAAGAGATTATGAGTAAAACTTGGTTTCCCACCAAGTTGGTGATTCTTGGGAAGTCACTTCTAGCACATGGTTTGAAAATAAAATTGATTTTGGCTGAAGTTACTCAGTATTGCAGCAATGGTTCTTTAATGCAAAGGTTATATATTGAAAAATCAGATTTTCTCAGCTGTAGATTTGAACAATTTCAGTCCAATCAACTTATTGTTAGGATTAATTTTGGGCTTCAGATAGATTGGATGTCTATTTAGGCTAACCAGTTTGGGTTTTGGTTGAACATCCGAGCACTAGAATATTGTTATTGCTTACACTCAGCTTGCATTTGCATTTGGGACAACAGATTTGATCTTAGAGACAATTTCTATGACAAAGTGCAAGGAATGGGGAAGAACACCATTGTGGTTGATGCTTTGTCAAGATGGCCGCATTTGAGTTTGTTGGTTGAGATTACTACAGATTGGAAACACTAGATTATTGCAGAGTATGCCAAAAATCAGTTTGCTACTAGCCTAGTGGAGGGCACTTTGCATGATGGAAGGTATCAGATGGATGATGATTTGATACACTATAAAGGTAGAATCTTCCTAGTACCTGATTCCAAGTTCAAGAAGAAGATTCTTCAATCATTTCATGACATCCCCTTGGCTGGTCATCAAGGGTATTTCAAGACATATCGGCAGATCCAAGGAAGATTTTCTTGGAAGGGACTCAAGGATGAGGTCCTTCGCTACATTATAGAGTGTTCGGTCTGCCAACAGAACAAAGATGCACACACTTTCCCAGCTGGTTTGTTGCAGCCCTTACCTATTCATGATGAGAGAAGGCCAAGCATTTCAATAGCTTTTATCGCTAGGCTACCAAGGATGCAAGAGAAAGATTGCATATATGTTGTTGTGCACATATTGGCTAAATTTGCACACTTCTTTGCCATTACCAGCTCATTTGCAACGGCTCAGGTTGCTGATCTCTTCTTCAGAGAAGTGTTTAGATTGCATGGTTTGCCAAAAACCATTGTGAGTGATAGGGACAGCAAGTTCCTAAGCATCTTTTGGCACGAGATCTTCGGATTGAGTGGCATAGTACTCACTCCTAGCACCTGTCATCACCCTCAGACTGATAGACAAACTGAGGTTGTGAATAAGTTGTTAGTAGGTTATCTCAGAAAGTATGTGTCAGGGCAGCAGAAGGTTTGGGTGAGATGGCTTCATTTGGGAGAGTATTGTTACAACTCTTCCTATCGCATGTTGATTAGGATGTCTCCTTTCACAACCCTGTATGGATATGAGGCACCAAGCTTTGCTGATTTGACTTTTGGAGATAGTAGAGCCCCTCAATCGAGGGATATGTTGCAGCAAAGTCAAGACATTCTGAGATCTTTGAAGGACAGCCTTCAGCATGCACAGAATCAGCAGAAGATGTATGCTGATTGGCAGCGAGTAGAGCGCTCTTTTGAGGTTTGAGAAGTGGCTTATCAGTTGGAGTTGCCTTTAAACAGCAAGATACATAATGTTTTCCATGTGTCACGCCTCAAGAGGGCACTTGGAAATAATGTGGTAGCTTCATCACATCTACCTCCCCTGGATGAAAAGGGGTAGTTGGTGTTGATTTCAGAGGCCATTATTGATTCCAAGGAGCGTTCGTTGAGAAGGAGGACTCTCAAGATGTATTTGATTAAATGGAAAAACCTACCAATTGAGGATGCAACTTGGGAGAATGAGCAGATTTTGTAGCATCCAGCCTTGCTATTGCTTGAGGACAAGCAATTTTGGGAAGGGCGGACTGTAATGTCCCCTTCTCAGTTCTAGACTAATGGATGGAGTCCACCTATTTTGGAAACCCATAGGCTAATCGAAGACTAAATTAGGGTTTTTGTCTTCAGGAAGGTTTTCGGAGAGGTTTTTGCGGGAATTCTACAGTTTGCTCTCTACATTCTTTCTGGGTTTTTCATGAGCTTCAGGATGGTATGACATGCATTCCAATTAGAGACGATTTCTGAATTTACTATTTTTAGTAAATTGCGACAGACTGACGACTATTTGCTTTATAGGGTTTTCTGGTTTTTTTGAGATCTCCAGCATGGTTTGACATGCAAATTCTTTGGAGATGATTTCCACACTTTACTATTTTTAGTAAGTCATGACTGCTGCTCAGAATGTTATGAAAATGACTTTTGACACTTACTATTTTTAGCAGTATGCTATTTATGGTAAGTACTATTTTTAGCAGTGCTACTTTTGGCAGTGGTTATGCAGCTTAGCTCAGTGGCTATGTCTGGCAGTGTTATTTTTGGCAGGATCCTGTGTTCGAACTCGGATGACTATTTTTAGCAGTTCAATTCAGAGCTCCAACTCAGTCCAGTTTTGGTGATTTCCAGCACTTCAGTCTCCGGCTCAATTTGGCAATAATCAGTATTTGGGGAGACGTTATTTTTAATTTATTAATACCTTAGGCATAAGGTTTTAATATTTGATTATTTTATGGATGGACGACTTAGGAAAAGGAGAAAATAATAATTCTATCCTAGGTCTACTTGGGCGAATTATTTCACCCCCTTGTTAGACGCCAAAATACAATGCATTATTATTATTCTATGTACTTTATGTTATCTCCAAAAGTTCGACTTAAGAGGGGTCATGTTTGGATGCCATTTGCTAAGGGGAAAATATGAAATGCAATGCCTAAGGGGTGAAATGAAATGCGACGCCTAAGGGGTGAATGAAATGTAATGGAATTTCAGCGCCATTTGAGTGGATTTTGAATTTAAATTTGGCTAGCGAAAAGTTATAAATACAGGCCTTGGGCTCTCATTTGGATATCCAATCTTGTTGTGATAACAAAGTGTTGTCGAAATGTCGTCAGATTCTTACTTCGAGGGATGCATACCTCCTAGTGCCTCAATTTCAGGGACTTGGGGACGGCCAGGGCACGTTTCCCCCTGTCCCCAAATTGCCAAGAATTTAGAGGGGCGTCCCCGAAACGGGGGGAAGTCTACCCTAGCTAGGGGGGATGTTTGTACATCTTGGGGACTACTAGGGACGGTTGGGATGTCCCCAATCCATCCCGGAGACGGCGAAACGTCCCCCACATCTAAGACTATTAAAAAAATAAAAAATGTCGTATTTTCAAAAAAAAAAATTAATTTTATGATATGGGCCCCTATTAATTCAAATTGTTATTAAAAAAATTAGAAGGCAACATTAATTAAATTTTAAATTTAATTCATATCAAACGTTTAAAATTAATTCATATTATAAATAGAAAATATTAAATTGTTAAATTAATTGGTAAACATTTAAAATTAATACATAATAAATTATAAATAGGAAATCAAAATAATTAAATATTAATTCATTAGTGCTATTTTGATTTTCATATCATAATTGACAATGAAACTATATGGCAGCAGTGTAGCCTTTGGGCATTTTGACATTTTGTATGTTATTTCTTTAATATCTATTATGATATGCATATTGAAAATGTGAATGAATTGAAATTCTGAATTATGAATGCATAATTGCATATCGAGTATTGACAATGTTGTATGTTCAGAATTTACATTCTAAAATGTTTTCATAGTATCATAAACATGCTATATCCATGTTTTCATATGAATATAATGTATATATGCATGCTTTATACATGTTTTCATATGAATATAATGTATATATGCATGCTTTATACATGTTTTCATATGAACATTTAGAATTTTCCTATATATTTTAAATTTTCCCTATATTTTATATAGCCGTCCCCCGCCGTCCCCAAATTTGGCAAACAAATCTGCTGTCCCCTATCGTCCCCGTCCCGGAAACTCAGGGTAACATAGGGGTTTTGATCTTTCAATCTGGGCCCTTGATCATTGCTCGATCTCGGTCGTTCATAATTTCTAGACTACTATATATAAGGTTGCCTCCTCTCATTTGGAGTGTGAGGTTTTTGAAACATTGTCGCGAGAAGGTCATTTTCAGATAATATATTACTTGTGTGCTTTCTCTTAAGGCTTTGTAATCTCTATTATTTGAATGATTGGCGAGGTTTTCAATTTCTTCAACACATTAGTTTAAAATTTATTTTATGTTGTTAGATGAATGAAAGATCTGATAAGTATTGGTTTATGGTGCATCTCCGCTCATACTTTTGGTGAATGGATGATTTTCATTCATTGTGCAAAGTTAGTCTGAGCTTTCCTTTGTGCATGTTTAACTTCCAAATCATAAGCACGTCCTTTGAAGATTGCACCCACTTTGTGTAGTTGTCATGAATGAGGCGAAGCAAAGTGTGGTTTATTGAGGTCATCGAACCAATACCGTCTCTTGAATTCCTAGGAATAGATTAGAACTTCTAAACCCTTGTCTCCTTTTCAATGTTTTCCATGATCCAAGTCCCAAATGATAGAGCTTCATTGTCTAAACCTTCATTGTGAATTGAACAATCCAAGTGTAAGTCCCTTTGTGTATTACCAGCATATCACAACGCCCATTGAATTTATCCACACGTCAAGACTTGACAAAGAAACCTTGGAATTGCCATGTGATCTTCTAGCAGTCTTAGCATAAACGGTGAATTTTCAAGAGAGGATAAATTATCTTTGGGTACTTTATTCTAATGTTTGGTAGATTATAAAAGAGACACCAACAAGCCTCCATTCGTTACATTTTGAGTTTTGTCATTTACATTTTGGCATTTGTCTGACTCTTTTGTAATGCTATTGCTATTAGTATTTGTATTTGGCTACTCATTGTAATGATGAATCATGTAATCATCTTTATAAACTTTGCAATGGCATCAGATATCCATATTTTATGTTTTCGATATAATAGAAATCTCCAATTTGACAATTTCATTTGTCAAATTTTATTTAGCAATTAGCATTGAAGAAATCTTGGTATTTAGATTTAGTATTTCAAATTTCCTAGTTTCATTTGAAATGTAATTCTTATACTGTTATATTGTCATACATCTTTTCAAAACTAGTTTTTCAAGTACTATATGTATATGTATAACTATATCAGCACCACCAACTCACCACCCCCTCGTCGTCCGCAAACTTAGTCCCTTGGTCCCCCCGTCTCGGAAACCCGTCCCCCTATCCCCAACGCCGGTGAAACACTGGTATTATTTGAGGAGAAACAGATCCAACAATAACCTCAACAATCAAACCGGAGCAGGGCCAAAAGATCCACCTGTAATTGAAGAAATAGGCCATCCTATTTCTGTTAGAAATATGGGTGAAAGAAGAGACCCGGGTGAGGAGAGGTTTTTACAATTATTAGACACGCTAGTACAAGGGCAGTAGTTAGGAGAACAAAGGGCACAACAACAGAATTAGTGGTTGGATTTGTTGACTCAGATGTTAGCTAGACAGATGGGTATTAATGTGAATAACTTAGGTGGTGGTAATGCTGGTAATAATCAGCAAGGGGGAAATAATGGACAAAATGGAGGCAACAATGGTGGGCACAACGGAAATGGAGGAGGGTAGATGGCAGATAATTTTAGTCATGCAACACAACCCACTAGGACAGCGAGTTCTAGACCTCTCATACCCACCTTTCCACCTAGAGTTCCAATTCAGACAGCTATTGAGCCATAGATTGTAGACTTATAGGATCAGTTTCGGAGAGATTGGGAGTGTGGAGGACAGGACTTTCAAGCAAGCTATAACTCTTCGGGACTACATTGACATGAGGATGAGACACATGTCTCGTGCAAGAGACAGGAATCTGAACTATGAGCTAAGGAAGAAAGTGGGGAAGTTATCTTTACCTTATTTTGATGCTTCTGGTAAGACTACAACACGAGCTTGGGTCCAAAAGGTGGATACTTACCTTCAGCTAAATCCTATGCCTAAAGAAGAAGCTATTAAGTATGTTGCTATACACCTTGATGGAGTTGCACATGAATGGTGGCACCATGGTATGGTGACTATGGTACATGGATAGATTACTTCCTATGTTGAGTTTACTAAATGATTGATTGAGAGATTTGACACCAAGGATCCTGAGTTGCATTTCAAGGAGCTAGCACAATTTAGACAGTTGGGATCAGTAGATGTATATATTGCAGAATTCCAAAGGATTGCAGTGTTAGTGACTGATATCTCGGAGAGGAGGCTTGTTGTCTTATTCATGGATGGTCTTTCAGATCCTTTACGTGGTTGGGTCAAGGGACATGATCCTTTGACATTACAAGAGGCCATTTAAAAGGCTAAAGACTTGGCACCCTCATCCTATAAGAGTAAATTCTAGTCTAAGGACTCTCATTTCAGGAAGGACAAAGACAAGAAAACATTCCAAAACGATTCGCATCAGCCACGTGAGAGTACTAAGAAATTGGATAGTGACCAGCTGAAAGAACTTAGGAGGAAGAAACTATGTTTTCACTGTAGGGAGCCATGGGACCCTTCTCATAAATGTCCTCTTAAGGCTAAGGCCAAGCAGATTGAGTACTTTTCAGCTGAGGAGACAGCCTCTGAATTCTCCAATTTGTGCGAAGAAATCGTCTAAGTATGGAAATTTGTTTCTTCTTGTCATCATCTGATTCTAATTGGGAACTTGTCTTTGACTCTTCAAGAGATGAAATCCTTCAAGAAGTCGGAAATCCATAAGTTTGAGGACTTTTCTTTCTTGATGCCTTGAGATTCTTTCAAGTGCCTTGAATTTAGAAAGAATCCCTTCGTGAAGTATTTCTCATACTTAGCCAAATTTTGGCCATCTCCATGCTTGGATGAACCTTGCTCGTGGACTTGTCTTCAACTCTGAATTTGGCTTGAAACTCCATTTGTGTTTTATGCGCTGATCCTGCCTTAGATCTCATCCAAAACCTGCAAACCCAAAAGAAATTAAGTTAGAATCCTCATTTTGAGCTTTAACTTTGAAGGTTTGATGGCAGTGTGTTCTGATTTTCCAATTCCTCAGAATTTTTGACAAGTTGTAAGCACTTAGAATTTGGAAATACTCAAGGAACTTGATCTGATTTGAGAATTTGGAATTGAAATTGGTCCTCAAGAAACCTAAAAATGGAAAACTCAGTCCCCAAAATCTGTGAATTAAAGTTGAAATCAGTTTCAAATTCTGGAAAATATGTGAAAATGAGACCAAAATTTCCCAAAAATCTTAAAAAGTGGATTGAAAACCCCACAATCATGCCTCAGCTTCTTGATAATTTTTGAATTGTTCCTGAAGTCTCCTGAAATCTTCTGAAAACTCTCAAAACTTGTTGAAAACTCTTGAGACTTGCCAAGAAAAACTCTTAAAATTCTCCTCAAGTTCGAACTTTCATCATGAATGAAATGAATGAATGAATGACCATTTGTATGAACCTTCAAGTAGTTTGAATTTGTGCAATTAGAAACACAACTGGTCATTCCAATCTTGAACTAGTTTTGTTTCTATATTTCTTCCATTCATCGAACCTAAACATGTCTTGTTTCTTTGTTGAGTTTAGTCTCTTAAGAAAGTTTCTAATTTCATTTCAATTGAACTCAGTCACTTGGGAAAGTTCTGATTTTGTTTCTAATCTGAGTTTAGTTCCTTGAGAAAGTTTCTATTTTCAGTTTGAGTTCATCAATCGAACTCCATCTTTCTTTCTTCTTCCAAATTTTGAAACTTTATAAAACTTTCTTCTTTCCCTTAGCTCGAATTTTGAAACTTTCTTTCTTGAATTCTTTGTTAGAACTTAAATACTTGATAGCTAGGCGGACTTTGTGAAGTTTAGGCACCATGTATCATGCTAGGGCGGACATCATCATGTTTGTGCACTCAACTCTTGATAGGGCGGGCTTTGTGAAGGTTATGCACTTCATACCTTGATCAAGGGCAGACTTCCTTGATTTCTTAACTTAATACCATGGTATTCTCATTCACTTGGGCGCACTTCATGAAGTTTGTTTCTATTTGCACTTGAGGTAGGGCGGACTTCAAAACCTTTCCTAACAGCTCCAAGGTGGACTTTATTGAAATCAGGAATCATAGACTTGCAGGTTGGGCGGACTTTACTAACTTTGTGCACCATTTACCACCTCGAAGGCGGACTTGACTGACTACCTAACTTTATACCCTCTCTCTAGGGCGGACTTCCTTGATTTCTTAACTCTTTTTTTCATAGAGTGGAGACTTGGTGAGAATTGTGCTCTATCTCCAATGGCGGGGTTCATCCAATTCATGCATCTCACTTCAACCAAGGCAGACTTTGTTGTTCTTAGGCACCAAGTGTATGCTGATATAGGGCGGACTTTATTAACTTCATGCCACATTGCTTGTTTGCTAGGCGGACTTGCCTTGGGTTCTGCACCATTCTTCATGTTTCAAGAGGACTTTATCAACTTGTTGCACTTCAGCTTGTAGGGGAAGGGCAGATTTGAAGAAACTTAAGAACCTTTGCCTATTATAATTCCTTACTTCAAGTCGGACTTCATTAGCATGCTTCCCATTGTCTTGACTAGTCCTAGGCGGACTTCCTTCAGCTCATGCACTTGGATTTGTAGGAGGGTGGACTTGATGAATTTCACGCACCTCTCGTTGCTGATCAGATTTATCAATGTAGGGCGGGCTTAGTCAATCCTTTGCACCTCTTTTCTTGTTGCCTCCTTAACCATTGGGTGGACTTTCTTAACTTCATGCACCTCTGACTTGCTATCTCCACACACTTCAAGGCGGACTTGAATTGCTTCTCTCCCTTTTCACCTTATACATGGCGGACTTTGTGAGTTTCTTTCTCCATCATGGGGCGGACTTCATCAAACCTATGCACTATGTATACCTCTTCAAGGTGGACTTTGCTTGACTTGGGCACCATCTTCATAGTGAACAAGGGCGGACTTTACTTGGCTTAGGTACCATCTTCATATCCTTGGGCGGATTTTGTGATTATTAGGAACCAAGGATAAGCAGACTTCAAGAATCTTGTGCACCAAGGTAAGGGCGGAGTTCATCATGTTGATGACCCACCTCACCTTTCCCAAGGCGAACTTGGTGGATCTTAGGAACCACAACCTTAACCAAGGGTGGACTTCATGAACTTCAGGAACCACATGATCAAAACTTGAAATCTCCATAACTTGTGCAATTTTTTCCAGATTTGCTTGAAATTTGAAATTCGTACATCTTTCATCCATTGAATTCCTCAAGACCCCTAAAATCTAAGAAATTGGCTTTTTTGATCAAAACTTCAATTTTGGAGGAATTTGACGATTGTTTCTGTGTATCTCAATGTGAACAGTGCAAACCCTAGATCCACTTTCTAAAAATAGAAAAAGCAAGGTTCCCTAAAAAATAGGGAAAACTTTCTAAAAATAGCCATTTCAAGGATAGTGCTCAAAATGCCAAAAATGAAACTTCCTAAAAAATAGGAAAAAGCGAAAAGCAAAACTTTCCAAAAATAGAAAGCTGTCCAAATTAGCTCAAATCAATTGCGATCTTCGTCCCTTGGGCTTTCTAAACACAATGACGATGTCTAGACTCTATTCTAACCATGGCTTGCACACACTGAATCATAATGTTCAAAACTCAGGTCCTTCAAAACTGACAAACTTGGTGCGAGAGGTCACAAGGGACTAACAAAAACCCTAGAAAGCAGTAAAAAGGGAGGGTCCCCATTCTCAATGGGGCGATGTGTGAAAATGGTCACAACAAGGCCTCTAATCATTTGCAAACTCGTCATCACTGGAACTACTAAACTCCTGAATATCAAGATCCCTCAAGCTCACACCAACCAGCCCTGAATCTTAAGTGGTAGGATCATCCTCATCAATTTGTGAAGGCTCCTCTGGCTCTACATCTCATCGTGCCGCTGGACTCTCCTTGTACACAAGTCTCTTGCGGTCCATGAGACGCAAAGCACTATGTACAGCCACAAGCTTCTCTCCTCTCTTAGAGGTAAGTCTGTCTTTCAAAATGAGAGTGAAATCAACAAATAAAATGGTTTTGTATTGTTTTGGGGGAAGGGGTGGGGCCCTGTTGATGTGTTTTTATGCACATGCGAACACAGAATAAAATACCAAGGTATCTTATCCTCTCTTGAACAAAGTTATTCGAATGCTGAAGATTTGCCTAAGGATCAATAGAAATAACCCCAAGGTTCCTTATATGTAGGGTCTCTACGTGTGGATAAGCTCTGTGGTCTGATGTGATTATGTTGGAATCACAAGGGGACTTACGTTTGATTGCCTGAGTGTTTAATCTGCTGGAACTTGAGTCCTATTTATTCACCGAGAAGAATAAAGAAATAGCAAAAGGTGAAGAGCTCAGAAAATCTACTCTAAGACTTAGAATGTGAGATGGATGAATGACTAGTTGGAGTCCTACTGGGCTAGGTCTCACCATCAAACTGAACAATTCAACACCAGCTCAATGCGATCTTCTAAGGGATGCTTCAAATATGTTCAAATCGTTACACCATCTGACATTGATCACCATTCAAGTTAATGCATGAACAATAGACGCGTAACGACTCGAGAGTAAGCTCATTCAATGCCAGTTGACCACGCAAGGCACCCTTACAATTAGCAAGAGGCTAGTGGTTTGGACTAGGCGGATTCCACGCGAGTGCATTCAGTAACTTCCTTCATTCACTCTAATTAACCATCATCTAAAATGAAGATTCAACAAGAGACCATGCATATTGCAAAGAAACGACACATTTCACCATAACTTCAATGAAAATGGAATTCATTTACAATTTAGGCAACAATTTCTTGCCTTTTCCTCCTATTCTATTCTAGCGGCTATTCTATTTTTACTGACTATTCACTATTGACTAATTTCTAACTATTCACTATTCTCTATTAGCTAACTATTAACCTTTACAAATGAAGAATCAGAGCCTTATATAAAGAGCTCTTTACATTTCAATGGCTCTGATTGATTTACAATCAATGGCTAGGATTACAAGATGAAAAACCCTAATTAGGGTTTGTTACAACAAACTCCTTTAGCCAATGATAAAATTACATTTCATGAGAATGGACCAATAGATGTCAGGGGTAGGTGCCTCGAAGTTTGTGTTATCACTAGTGAGTCAGGTACATTGAATCTGGACATGCTGAGGTGGAGCTATCTAACTAGAGGAACAGTGACTGGGATGCCACCTTGTCTGGTACTTGCTCATATCTCTTTTGATACTCAATTTGGTGATGCTGAGAAGCTAGCTTTGATTAACTCTTCTGAAACTATCTGCTTCTTCAACGTGCCCTTGCACTGACCTCAGTGATCCTCCTTCGTCCTTGATGTACTCGATGAATGATTTACCTCCTTGACTCCCATGTGTTTGTTGAAGCCTCCTTCCCGGTCAAGTCACTCCTCCTCTGGTAGCTCATATCGCTTTGAAGTTTAATAAGATCTTTTTTCTGATATCTTGTGGTTTCTCCATGTGGTAGAATGAAGATCTTGAGGATAGCTTGCAACTCCTTGAACACTTGAAGTCTTCCAACACTTTAGAAGCACCTTGAGTCCTCCTCCATGCATTTGAAGTGTCCTTAATGATGATGAAACTCAACAAGATTGCCCTTGTCTGTTCTTCCTTCTAGCTCGGTCTTGTTGATCTACAAAACAAACAAAAGATGATTAAGAATACATGATATATATTCATTCTAACATGGCATTTCTTACCTTAAATCATCAATAAAAAGATATTTGAATCAGTTTCCCTTGAAGCTAGGAGGAAAAGACACACTTTTAGAAGAAATTCGTTTCTTTCGCTTTTGTACCTTAGAGAGGTTCAAGAGCGAATTTGACATTTGTGTTCAAATTCATCAAGTTTACTCATTTCTACTAGCTCAAACCATGATTATAGGTCCTTAAGGCTTGGATGAGGTCATTCTTCCTTATGCAAAGTTCTTGAACCAAGGATTCTACCCAAACTGGAGGCGAGATGTAGATTTTGAAAGAATTCGCTCCTGTACCTTTGGAAGGGTCAGGAGTGAATTTGATCCTCTAAGCTCGATTCATACTCCTTTTCACTTAGCCTTGTCTTAGACTTGACCTTTCAATCCCTCTCTCTTGAAGACATCATTGATTTGACCCCCAAAAGGCCTAAAAGAAGGATTTCGCTTTGGACCTTGGCCAAGGACAGGACCTATAAGGAATTTCGCTCTGGACCCTTTGGAAGGGTCAGGAGCGAAATTGGCATTTTTGGATAAATTCTTCACATTTTGTGACCACAACTCACTCAAATGCATGCCTAAGGATGCTTCTAAGTTCAATCCACCTCAATCAACGCTAGGCTTGACACAAAATTGGGAGCAAATGAGGTTTCAAGAAAATTCGCTCTGGACCCTTTGGAAGGGTCAGAAGGGAAATTTGTGATTTAGCCTCAATTCTATCATTTCCTTTGCTCCAGATCACTTCTCAAGGCAAGACTTAACAATTCTCTCCCAACAATGCCTTAGGAATCAAGATCTTGATCTCAACAAGGAGCAAAATGTAGTTTTAAGGAAATTTCACTCTGGACCCTTTGGAAGGGTCAGGAGCGAAATTTGCATTTTGACACCATTCTTCTTCTTTTCAAATCTTCCTCTATCATCATCAAGTGAATTCGCCCTCAATTTGGCCTAAAACAAGATCCTTTTGGGTGCATTAGATGAAATAAGGAGTCCTCCAAAGGATTTCGCTATGGACCCTTTGGAAGGGTCGAGAGCGAAATTTGCATTTTAGGCTCAATTCACCTTCAATTTGCCTTGGATTTAACTTTTCCACCCCTACCTTATCATATTCAAGCCAACTTGCTCTCAAATTGGTGTCCATTTCAACACCTTTTGCAAGAAATTAGGCTATCCTAAGGATTTCGCTCTAGACCCTTTGGAAGGGTCAGGAGCGAAATTTGGAAAATAGGGCTCATCCTTGATAGAGTTTTCTCTTAGCTTGCTCGTTTAGCTTCAAACCACCTTAGGAAAATACCTTGAGGGCAATTTGCTTTAAAATTGTGAGGAAAATACATGTTTTTGAGAAATTCACTCTGGACCCTTTGGAAGGGTTAGGAGCGAATTTTGCATTTTGCACAAATTCTTCACCTTCTCATCATTTTTCTTTATTTCAATTGTCTCCAAGGCATGATAATGTCCTAGTTGAGATCCCAAGGCATGAAATTAGTTCATATTTGAAGCAAAAAGGAGGGTTTCAAGAAAATTCGCTCTGGACCCTTTGGAAGGGTCAGGAGCAAATTTTGTCTTTTGACCTCAAATCCATCATTGCCTTCACTTCCATTCAGTTCTTAAGACAAGTATATATCCATCCTCCCTCAACCATGTCCTAGAAACAAAGATCTTGGTTTGAACAAGGAGGAAAATAGTGTTTTTAGGAGAATTCACTCTGGACCCTTTCGAAGGGTCAGGAGCGAAATTCTTCCTAGGCCAAATTTCTTTATCCATTTGTCCTTTCTTTGCCTTGAATTTCACCAATCACACCTCCTCCCATCACCATCAAGTCAATTTGCCATCAAAACAAGGTTGTCTTAGTGCACAAGGTGAAATTGAGAGTCTTTCTAGGAAATTCACTCTGGACCCTTTGGAAGGGTCAGGAGCGAAATTTACATTTTGCTTGATTTTCCTTCACAAAACTCCATTTCTCATCCTTTAATCATCAAAAACAAGTCTTTTGCCTTCAAAAAATGCTTGGGAATGAGTTAGTTCGTAGGTTTGAGCAAGATATAATGCTTTATGGAAAAATTCGCTCTGGACCCTTTGGAAGGGTCAGGAGCGAATTTGCTCAATTAGGCTCAATTCTCATCCTTTTTCACTCATCTTTGCTTTAGACTTGATCTTTGATCCTTTCCCTTTCCAATTTGCCCAACCATTCAATGGCTTTGATGAAGAATTAGGTCCTTTAGGGAATTTCGCTTTGGACCCTTTGAGAGGGTCAGGAGCTTGGATAAATTTCGCTCTAGACCCTTTGGAAGGGTCAGGAGCGAAATTTGCAATTATGCTCAAATTCCTTACTTTTCCTCATTTCACTTTGCTTCACACATCAATACTCTCTCAATTACGCCATAGGGATAAGGTTCATGAGGCAAATGAGGACCAAGAAGGGAGATATAAGGAAATTCGCTCTGGATCCACACTTTGGAAGGGTTGGGAGCGAAATTCCATATATATTGTCAGGATGTTTGAGAGTGGTTTCGGACCTCCAGGAGTTATAATGCAAAATCTAGTTTTTGTAGGATTCTTCAATTTTCCAGATAGTCAAATTTCAGGATCAAGATGACATTCCAGACTTAGCCAAATTTCAGGATATTTGAGGATCAGGATGACATTCCAGACTCCTTAAGGCGAATTCGCTCTGTCCTTGATGTAAGGGATGGGACCTAGGAGGACATTATGCATTCAACCAAGGTTTGATTTAGCAACTTGAAGTGCGACCGGATAGTACACAAAAAACACCCTAGGAATGATCTAAACAACCCCTAATCACTCAATTGACCTGACCTCTTGAGGAGATCCACCTGACTCAATCCCTTCAATGCAAAGGCTAAGACACTAAAACGACTAACAACAAAACCAAAAGGGCTAACCCCAGAAAGCAAAAAGTGGGGGCCCCATTTGCAATGTGGCGATGTGTGAATATGTCACAACAGGTCCACGTCAAATTAGGGTTACCCCCCAACCCCCAAAAATGTCACTTTTTCAAAAAAAAATTAT
This sequence comes from Cryptomeria japonica, assembly GCF_030272615.1. Lineage (NCBI taxonomy): Eukaryota > Viridiplantae > Streptophyta > Pinopsida > Cupressales > Cupressaceae > Cryptomeria > Cryptomeria japonica. The sequence goes on along the minus strand of NC_081407.1, from coordinate 573,388,597 downwards.
TTTTATTTTTGCATTTGACATGGGGCGAAGGGAGAAATCTAGGCATCTCCCCGCCCCTCGAGAAACGCCTTCGTGTCTCCGTGGAGACGTGGAGACGTCTCCCAAGGAGACTTGGGGACATCCCCATGTCTCCTCGGGAGACGCGGAGACGTTTCCCCGTCTCCAGCGGAGCTCCGGTGGCGGTGGCGAGACGACGGGAGACACTGCGTCCCCATCTCCAAGACACGGCCCAAAAGGGGGGGAAACGCGTCCCCGTGGAACACTGAATAATACTAATGATGCATGAGTTTTTAAACCCTCGAGTTGGCAAAATCTTATGCTCTGATACCACTGTAATAGGCTGCCCTATCTGCTGTAGTTTTGTTGTGACGTTTTCACACATCGCCCCATTGCAAATGGGGACCCATGTTTTTTGCTCGTTTTGTTCGTTTTCGCTTTGCTTTTTTTTAGGGTTTTGTTAGTTTGTTAGTTGTCTGGATTTAGGGTCAAGCCTTAGGGTTTTAATTACCGTCTTTTCGGACCAGAATCCAGTCGCTTTTGAGAGCTTTTGAGTTTCCTTTTCTAGAATGCAAATTTTGAATGAAATGAATTCGCCAGAATGGTCTAATTTTCAATTGGAATGTTGACGCAGAGTCTAAATTCGTCTAAGTGTTGATGATGAAACATGAATTTTGTCCAATTGAGTAATTTTGACCAAATTTTGACTTTTTTGATTTTTGATCCTAGGCATTTCAAATGATTTGTTTTCGCCTTGTGAAGTGATAAAATGTGTAAAATCATGATATTTTGGCCTGTAGGAGCAAAATCGCTCCTGTCCCTCAGTGAAGGACCGGAGCTACAAATCCAATTTTGCTTTGTCCTTGCAAGATTTTAACGTCTTGACGATGTGAGAAGGTCCAAAGAGGTACATTTTATCAAATGAATATAACTTGAAGTGCTGTCGGGGAGATCAACAGGGTAGCAAGTCCGGCTTGAGTGAGGTCCTGATCCTGAAATTTGGCTAAGTCTGGAATGCCCTGATCCTGAATTTGACTAAGTCTGGAAACTGAAAAAACCTCCAAAAACTAGATTTTGCAATATAACTCCTGGAGGTCTGAAACCACTCTCAAACATCCTGAAAGTATATATGGAATATAACTTAAAGTATAAGAAAGAAGAAACATAGAAGGAAATGTCACTTATACTTAAATGTTATATTCCATTAAAATTGTCCTGATCGAGAGTGCGACAAGTCAAATTTCGCTCGTGTCCCTCACCAAGGGACCAGAGCGAAAATGCTTAGTTGAGCCATTCCTGACCTTGTTTGGACGAATCGAGACATCAAAGGCATGGTGAAGGACGAAATGAGCATGATAGAGCATCCAGACTTGATCAAAAACAATGAGATGATGAAGTTTTGCCTAGAGGGTCAAATTCGCTCCTGTCCCTCACTGAAGGACCAGAGCGAAATTCTTCATAAGGTACGATCTAGGCAAAGATCAAGCAAATTTTATGTTCGAAGGCAAGAAAGGAGGTCAATCGAACCCGTTGAAGACAAATTGAAGATTATCAAACGTCAACAAAGGACCAAAATGCTTAAGTTCGCTCCTGTCCCTCAGGAAGGGACCAGAGCGATTTTTGTTGTGGATGACTTTCTTGCACAGTTTGAACCGATCTCAAGGCATGGATGAATAGAAGAGCACATTACGAACCCGTTGAATATAAGTTTTGAAGGTGACAAAGTGAAATAAGGCCCATAGAGCTAAAATCGCTCCTGTCCCTCTCCAAGGGACCAGAGCGAAATTCTTATGAAGGCTTAAAATTTGAAAGTTTATCAAGCATCAAGTGATCACGAAGGATCAAGGAACTTTATTTTGCACGATGATGGTGATTGCAAGTTGGAGAACGCAAGCATGAACCCAAAGACTTGAAGTTCGCTCCTGTCCCTCAGGAAGGGACCAGAGCGATATTGATTATAGTTGCTAATTCCTTCAAAAATCACGTTAAGTCAAGGTTTTGCAAAGGGGTAAAAGGTACAAGGTGTCTTTTGAAGATGATATGCAAGAGTTTTGAACGTAAAAGTGTTATCAATTAAGTTAAAGGACTCATATCGCTCCTGTCCTTTGGACAAGGACCAAGGCGATTTTTACTAAAACACTCATGTTCCGACAAAATCAAGACAATGCAAGGATAGCTAAGGTCAAGGACGTCCTTTAAGAGGCAATGAACGAGGAACCAAGGATGAAAGATGACACGTTTTGGCTAGAGCTTCAGGATCGCTCCTGTCCCTCTTCAAGGGACCAGGGCGATATCACATCTAAGGGACATTTATTTGCAAGACAAGTCACTCAAGTTTGAAAATCCTAGCGAAAATGCCAATTCCAACGTGAGGTTAAAGGCTTTGAACGTCAAAAGTGCAAAAAATCAAGACCAAGTGATGGATCGCTCCTGTCCCTTAGTCAGGGACCAGGGCGATGAGGTACATATTTTCCATGTTTTTTAAAAATTTTGGCGCTCAAACGCATTTTTGAATTTATTTAAATGCTAGGAAAATCGATATTTAATTAATGGCATTTAAATTTAGCGCTTGGTATTAATTGATTATTTTTGCCTTGTAAGAAAATCGAATTTATTAATTAAAAAGGAAGGCATTTAATAATTGATTATTAATTCATTAAAAAATTAAATGGAGCGCTTGGTATTTATTTGTTTTATGGAGGTCGGCCCTTGTTATTCATTTAAAAATCATTTAAATTGCTTTATTTTTACAAAGTCGGCCTAAATGGTGGTGAGAGGTGTGAGCGCTATAAAGGGAGGGGTAGTTTATTTCATTTTCACATCATCATTTATCATCTCTCATATGCGACTTGGAGAAGGCAAAGGAGGAACGAATTTCATTTCAAGCTAGAAGGCACTAGTAACTTCCAAGGTGGCGCGAATTTAGAGTTTCCATTTGTGCGAACTTGTCAAATCCATTGGAGAACACATCAAAGATTCCAAGGGTGGCGAATTAATAAGGAGGACGTTCATTATCCTTCAAGATCAAGTCAAAGGCTTTAAATTTTGATTTTTGCCTAGGCAAATTCCTCATTTTGCATTCTAGAGTTAAGCTCTCTCCTGAGGTATGGCGATATTGGATTTATTGTTTTAATTTCGAATTTTGATCGTCATTTCCTTAATTTTGAATTTTGGAATTTTGTTTTGCCTTAGCTCGGTTGTTTTTAGGAAATGATTAATAAAGGACTTATCATTAAGTTTCCTAAAAATTGCTCTCTAATTTATGTTATGTATTGCAAAATCATGTTACTAATTTTGAAATGTTGTGTAGGCGTCAAATGGAGGTCTCTTCAAGGAAAATCAAGCCGGATCAAGGACGGTCTTCGCCAGGACGATCAAGCCAAGACATGGGCGACCTCTTCCAATCCAGCGTTCCAAGGCGAGGTACATCATCCTGCACATCAAGGACAAAAGGAGTTAGAACAAGAGTTAATCAAAGATAGCCTCTCAACGACATCAAATTAAATATCTAGCAAGCTTCAAGTGTCAGATGAGGTGGCGTCCTAGTCATCATTTCTCCAATCAGAGAAGTCCATCTCAGCATGTCCAGATTCAATGTACTTAACTCATGGAAGGTGGCACAAACTCCGATGTACCTACCCCGGCTATCCATTGGTCGATTTTTCTAGAAGGGACATGTGTCCAAGCAATACAATTTTATCATTGGTCAAGCATTAAATGTTATGTAATGGTTGTAACAAACCCTAATTAGGGTTTTCATTGTAAAATCTTGGCCATTGATCTTGAATTGATCTAAGCCATCAAATTGTATTGTGGGCACTATATAAGCCCAAACATTTCATTTGTAAAAGGAGAATTAGAGTGAAAGAGATTTTTAGATAGAATTAGAGAGATTTGTAAATAGTTGAAAGTAGTTAGAGAGTAGAATAGGAGGACAAGGCAAGAAATTGTTGCCATTGATTGTAAACAAACTCCATTTTCATTGAAGTAATGGTGAAATATGTCGTTTTTCTTGCAATTTGCATGGTTTCTTGTTGAGTCTTCAATCTTAGATGGTAGATAATTAGATGAATGGAGGAAATGTGATTGATTGATGGTGGAATTCGTACATCCATACTACTAGCAGTTTGTTGATTGCAGACTTGCCTTGCGTAGTCAACTGGAATCATTCAGCCTAAGCTCAATTTCAATTTGTTGCCTCTTCATTGATATGCATCAACTTGGATGGTATCTATGCCTGCGGTGATAACTTGAACATCATAAAGCTCCCCTTAGAAGATTGCACTAGTCTTGTGTAGATGTTCCATTGATGTCAAAACAAGACCTAGTTAGAGTTTCATCAAAAGGTCAAGTCATTGCTCCTACATTCTTAGTATTAGGATTAGATCCTCTCTTCGCCCTTATCCTTTTTCTATTTTTTTTAATCTAAGTTAGTAAGAGCCTGTGTCCAGCAAAGCAGATCGGAAGTTCAATGTAAGTCCCCTTGTGATTCCAGCAAATCACATCATACCACTGGAGCTTGTCCACACGTGGAGACCCCACTAAAAGAACCTTGGAGTCTACCTAACTGATCCTTTACGCGAATCTTCAGCAGTTAGAGACTATTTTCTCAAGAGAGGATAAGATGCCTTTAGGTATTTTATTCTGTGTATGATGGTGTACAAAATACACGTCAACAGAATTGGCGCTAGAGGGAGGTCTTGTACGTGAACTCCAGATTCTATCACTTCAAATTTACGGAGGTTATCTCAAGAGCTTTTGTCCCTCCTCCCGCGCACAACAGAATTGGCGCTAGAAGGAGGGCTTGTACGTGAACTCCAGATTCTATCACTTCAAATTTACGGAGGTTATCTCAAGAGCTTTTGTCCCTCCTCCCGCGCACAACAGAATTGGCGCTAGAAGGAGGGCTTGTACGTGAACTCCAGATTCTATCACTTCAAATTTACGGAGGTTATCTCAAGAGCTTTTGTCCCTCCTCCCGCGTCAACAGAATTGGCGCTAGAAGGAGGGCTGAGCATTTGAAAGTCCGATCTTGTCAAGAACTTTTTACCCTCCTCCACGCTCGACAGATTGAATTAGGAGTGCTTGACAGTGAACACGAACTCTTGAATCCAAGGAAGATCAGTGGAAAGCTTTTTCTCAAACACTCGAAGGAAGGTGACTGCTGGATCGTTAGTTGGACTTACGCAAGAAGGAATCAAGCTGGAACCAGTTGAACGTTCAAGTTGAATCCGAGATATTCAAGATCTCTCTTATTCCAGAAAATCCAAAAAAAAAGCGAAAAATAGAAAATCCAAAAAAAGTGAAAAATAGAAAATCCAAAAAAATCAAAAAATCAAAAAATCAAAAAGAAGGATTTCTCAATGGAGCGACAACAGTTTCACGAGGAGCAACAAGTTGATTTTCCTGAACTTTGGTGGAGGTTAGATACACAACTTTATCCACGTAGATTGTCCGAGTTTGCAAGACCAGGGCAGTGTCGAGTTCACGAGACAGAGGAACATGATGAAATGCATTGCTTGAAGTACTTATCAAGGATGGAATCGGCAGCACAGGGAAAAATCTTCTTTTGGGATGTCCCAAGGCCAGAAACGGAAGAAGGCAACTTCAGTGTCCCAGAGACTAAAGATCCTCTTCTAAGCTTCATGTGGATGATCGAGAGTCAACTCGTTTTGGATGGTGAAATGCGTCTGGAAAACATATTGCTACCATTGTGGTGTAGAATTCACAACTCACCTCACTCGGAATTTACTTGCTTAGTATGTGAAATGGCTATCAATCAAGTCATAAACCAGTTTGGAATGCCAACTTTGTCCGAGGAAGAATGTATCATGAATGGATCTTGGGGTGCACATCTCGCAGCCGAATTTAGGAGAACCTATGAACAGGACATTGCTCCAACATCTGAATGTGAGAAGGATCAAGTGTACGTTGACAATACCAATGCACCTGATGATCAATGTATTACAATGGATAGCCTGCCATGCCTTGCACCTGAAAAGGAATACTATGAAACAAAAGTTGAAGAATCAGTTGAGAATATTCAAGCAATAATAAAGGAAGATCCAGGAGTTGAACAAGCAACTAAAGGAAAGGACGACTCATTCCTTGAAGAATTCTCACTTATGCTACAAAAGGAGATCCTTGAAATTGAATTGCAAGAGTTTTCGAATGGCCTCATTGAAGAAGACAATCAAGTTGAGATATTGAGTGAAGAGCTACAAATTATCATAAGTGAGCCCAGGTATGAAGAACAATTCAAAGGGGCGCTTGAAGATTTTATCACCATTATGCTATTTGAGGAAGCATTGAAAGATTTTGCAGAGGAAACACAAATGGAATCACTGCCAAAATTTTTTCTAGATAAGCAAGTTACTGGGAGTGATATGATCCATCATCAACTTCGACCTCCCGAGACTATACTTGAAGAAGAAAGGTCACCTGAGATTATCTTTGATCCACTAGAGGAGATGTTTGAAGCTCAATCTATCAAGGAGACTCTCATTTTTGAAGATATGCTAACAATATTTCATGAAGATGCCTGGTTTATGCAAGATATCTCAGTGAAAACAGAGAATCTTGAGCTATTCGAAGGGGCGCTGAGCTTGTTTCAAGAGGAATTTCCTAATCAAGATCAATATGTTGTGGATACTCGTGGAATGATTCGTCATCAATGGCGACCTCCTGAAGCAGTTGGTGACCTCGCTTCCGACAATACAATGTCGTCTGAGCCTGAAATACGCCAGGTTGTCTCTTTCCTTAGTCCTAGCCTTGAAAGTTATTATGATTTTGATTATGGGGATTTTGGGAAAACAACTTGCATCTGGATTGATCATGGTCCTAACGAATTACCTCAGTTGATCATTTTGAGTGAAAACTTGCTTGAGTATGAGATGTGCATGGTGAGAGTTTGCCTTTTTGTATTTAAGGATGAATTTGCCCGATTGAGAACCATCACGTTTGCCATGCTCCTGTTGCACAACCTGAGAAATCATGTAAAGTCATGTACATATTTTGCTTCTTTGAGTCGTGTCGAGTCTAGGACTCTTGTATATAGGTTTAGAGTAGGTTTTCTTTTTGTGTTTTTAGATTAGAGGTCTTTTGAGCCTTGTTCTTAATTTGCCTTGAGTCATTTGACTCATGATCTAGTGTGGCTCAGGTAGTTTAGTTGTTTTCTTTTGGTGTGCGTTTTAGTTTAGTTTGCTTTGGGTCGGTTTGTCGGTCGGTTTGCTTTAGTTTAGGTGTCTTGAGTGGGAGCCTCCATCTTGTGAGAAGGGCGTTTGTGTTGTTGCCCGCACGCTGGCAATATCCTGGATCTTATGTTAGACTCATTTCTTAGATATCTATTCATGAAGTGCTCGGAATCCGAGGTTGTTCCTCTTCAGCTTTATCATCTGATCAGGACCTGTATTTGACTTGGAAGGGAATCATTTTCTGTGTCTTGATGCCGACATCTGTTGATTACTATATCTTCACACATTAATAGACTCCGAGTCATTATGGTTTTTAGGCAAAGCTGTGATTGGTGAAAAATCTAAAATCTGGCTTCAGCGCCACCGCAATCCTCAAACCCCAGTAAGCTTCACTGCTTACAAGCCAAAGGAATTGACGAAGAGAAAAAGCAATATCAAAAGGAAAAAATGAGAAAAAAGAGAAAAAAAAAAGAGAAAATGAAAGAAAAAAATGAAGAGAAAAGTGAAATGAAACGAAATATCAAAATTGGCTAAAGGGAATATGCGAGTAACTCCATCGGGGCTATAGACGCCTGGCTGGCAATGGAGCAATGTTCGTGAGCTTGCGGCGATAACCTCGTCGGGACTATGGACGTCTGACTGGCAGCGAGGCTCTATCCAGGATGCTTTTGAAGTTCAGATATACTACGTAGCCTATCACAGGGGAACCTGAAAGTCATAGTTGTCTTGTCGAGAGGAATGAATACACTTGCACACACCTGGGTAATCAAAGACTAAGTGTCTAGATATGGTTAAGGATTCTCCTTCTACTTTGAGTACATTTTCTAATCTCTTGATGAGCTAGGTTGAATTTTCCAGAGGTTCTAGGTGTCGATTGAGTCTTTATCTCTGAAATGTTTTTCAACATTTATTCAAGGTGGCGCTAGATGTTGTGACGTTTTCACACATCGCCCCATTGCAAATGGGGACCCATGTTTTTTGCTCGTTTTGTTCGTTTTCGCTTTGCTTTTTTTTAGGGTTTTGTTAGTTTGTTAGTTGTCTGGATTTAGGGTCAAGCCTTAGGGTTTTAATTACCGTCTTTTCGGACCAGAATCCAGTCGCTTTTGAGAGCTTTTGAGTTTCCTTTTCTAGAATGCAAATTTTGAATGAAATGAATTCGCCAGAATGGTCTAATTTTCAATTGGAATGTTGACGCAGAGTCTAAATTCGTCTAAGTGTTGATGATGAAACATGAATTTTGTCCAATTGAGTAATTTTGACCAAATTTTGACTTTTTTGATTTTTGATCCTAGGCATTTCAAATGATTTGTTTTCGCCTTGTGAAGTGATAAAATGTGTAAAATCATGATATTTTGGCCTGTAGGAGCAAAATCGCTCCTGTCCCTCAGTGAAGGACCGGAGCTACAAATCCAATTTTGCTTTGTCCTTGCAAGATTTTAACGTCTTGACGATGTGAGAAGGTCCAAAGAGGTACATTTTATCAAATGAATATAACTTGAAGTGCTGTCGGGGAGATCAACAGGGTAGCAAGTCCGGCTTGAGTGAGGTCCTGATCCTGAAATTTGGCTAAGTCTGGAATGCCCTGATCCTGAATTTGACTAAGTCTGGAAACTGAAAAAACCTCCAAAAACTAGATTTTGCAATATAACTCCTGGAGGTCTGAAACCACTCTCAAACATCCTGAAAGTATATATGGAATATAACTTAAAGTATAAGAAAGAAGAAACATAGAAGGAAATGTCACTTATACTTAAATGTTATATTCCATTAAAATTGTCCTGATCGAGAGTGCGACAAGTCAAATTTCGCTCGTGTCCCTCACCAAGGGACCAGAGCGAAAATGCTTAGTTGAGCCATTCCTGACCTTGTTTGGACGAATCGAGACATCAAAGGCATGGTGAAGGACGAAATGAGCATGATAGAGCATCCAGACTTGATCAAAAACAATGAGATGATGAAGTTTTGCCTAGAGGGTCAAATTCGCTCCTGTCCCTCACTGAAGGACCAGAGCGAAATTCTTCATAAGGTACGATCTAGGCAAAGATCAAGCAAATTTTATGTTCGAAGGCAAGAAAGGAGGTCAATCGAACCCGTTGAAGACAAATTGAAGATTATCAAACGTCAACAAAGGACCAAAATGCTTAAGTTCGCTCCTGTCCCTCAGGAAGGGACCAGAGCGATTTTTGTTGTGGATGACTTTCTTGCACAGTTTGAACCGATCTCAAGGCATGGATGAATAGAAGAGCACATTACGAACCCGTTGAATATAAGTTTTGAAGGTGACAAAGTGAAATAAGGCCCATAGAGCTAAAATCGCTCCTGTCCCTCTCCAAGGGACCAGAGCGAAATTCTTATGAAGGCTTAAAATTTGAAAGTTTATCAAGCATCAAGTGATCACGAAGGATCAAGGAACTTTATTTTGCACGATGATGGTGATTGCAAGTTGGAGAACGCAAGCATGAACCCAAAGACTTGAAGTTCGCTCCTGTCCCTCAGGAAGGGACCAGAGCGATATTGATTATAGTTGCTAATTCCTTCAAAAATCACGTTAAGTCAAGGTTTTGCAAAGGGGTAAAAGGTACAAGGTGTCTTTTGAAGATGATATGCAAGAGTTTTGAACGTAAAAGTGTTATCAATTAAGTTAAAGGACTCATATCGCTCCTGTCCTTTGGACAAGGACCAAGGCGATTTTTACTAAAACACTCATGTTCCGACAAAATCAAGACAATGCAAGGATAGCTAAGGTCAAGGACGTCCTTTAAGAGGCAATGAACGAGGAACCAAGGATGAAAGATGACACGTTTTGGCTAGAGCTTCAGGATCGCTCCTGTCCCTCTTCAAGGGACCAGGGCGATATCACATCTAAGGGACATTTATTTGCAAGACAAGTCACTCAAGTTTGAAAATCCTAGCGAAAATGCCAATTCCAACGTGAGGTTAAAGGCTTTGAACGTCAAAAGTGCAAAAAATCAAGACCAAGTGATGGATCGCTCCTGTCCCTTAGTCAGGGACCAGGGCGATGAGGTACATATTTTCCATGTTTTTTAAAAATTTTGGCGCTCAAACGCATTTTTGAATTTATTTAAATGCTAGGAAAATCGATATTTAATTAATGGCATTTAAATTTAGCGCTTGGTATTAATTGATTATTTTTGCCTTGTAAGAAAATCGAATTTATTAATTAAAAATGAAGGCATTTAATAATTGATTATTAATTCATTAAAAAATTAAATGGAGCGCTTGGTATTTATTTGTTTTATGGAGGTCGGCCCTTGTTATTCATTTAAAAATCATTTAAATTGCTTTATTTTTACAAAGTCGGCCTAAATGGTGGTGAGAGGTGTGAGCGCTATAAAGGGAGGGGTAGTTTATTTCATTTTCACATCATCATTTATCATCTCTCATATGCGACTTGGAGAAGGCAAAGGAGGAACGAATTTCATTTCAAGCTAGAAGGCACTAGTAACTTCCAAGGTGGCGCGAATTTAGAGTTTCCATTTGTGCGAACTTGTCAAATCCATTGGAGAACACATCAAAGATTCCAAGGGTGGCGAATTAATAAGGAGGACGTTCATTATCCTTCAAGATCAAGTCAAAGGCTTTAAATTTTGATTTTTGCCTAGGCAAATTCCTCATTTTGCATTCTAGAGTTAAGCTCTCTCCTGAGGTATGGCGATATTGGATTTATTGTTTTAATTTCGAATTTTGATCGTCATTTCCTTAATTTTGAATTTTGGAATTTTGTTTTGCCTTAGCTCGGTTGTTTTTAGGAAATGATTAATAAAGGACTTATCATTAAGTTTCCTAAAAATTGCTCTCTAATTTATGTTATGTATTGCAAAATCATGTTACTAATTTTGAAATGTTGTGTAGGCGTCAAATGGAGGTCTCTTCAAGGAAAATCAAGCCGGATCAAGGACGGTCTTCGCCAGGACGATCAAGCCAAGACATGGGCGACCTCTTCCAATCCAGCGTTCCAAGGCGAGGTACATCATCCTGCACATCAAGGACAAAAGGAGTTAGAACAAGAGTTAATCAAAGATAGCCTCTCAACGACATCAAATTAAATATCTAGCAAGCTTCAAGTGTCAGATGAGGTGGCGTCCTAGTCATCATTTCTCCAATCAGAGAAGTCCATCTCAGCATGTCCAGATTCAATGTACTTAACTCATGGAAGGTGGCACAAACTCCGATGTACCTACCCCGGCTATCCATTGGTCGATTTTTCTAGAAGGGACATGTGTCCAAGCAATACAATTTTATCATTGGTCAAGCATTAAATGTTATGTAATGGTTGTAACAAACCCTAATTAGGGTTTTCATTGTAAAATCTTGGCCATTGATCTTGAATTGATCTAAGCCATCAAATTGTATTGTGGGCACTATATAAGCCCAAACATTTCATTTGTAAAAGGAGAATTAGAGTGAAAGAGATTTTTAGATAGAATTAGAGAGATTTGTAAATAGTTGAAAGTAGTTAGAGAGTAGAATAGGAGGACAAGGCAAGAAATTGTTGCCATTGATTGTAAACAAACTCCATTTTCATTGAAGTAATGGTGAAATATGTCGTTTTTCTTGCAATTTGCATGGTTTCTTGTTGAGTCTTCAATCTTAGATGGTAGATAATTAGATGAATGGAGGAAATGTGATTGATTGATGGTGGAATTCGTACATCCATACTACTAGCAGTTTGTTGATTGCAGACTTGCCTTGCGTAGTCAACTGGAATCATTCAGCCTAAGCTCAATTTCAATTTGTTGCCTCTTCATTGATATGCATCAACTTGGATGGTATCTATGCCTGCGGTGATAACTTGAACATCATAAAGCTCCCCTTAGAAGATTGCACTAGTCTTGTGTAGATGTTCCATTGATGTCAAAACAAGACCTAGTTAGAGTTTCATCAAAAGGTCAAGTCATTGCTCCTACATTCTTAGTATTAGGATTAGATCCTCTCTTCGCCCTTATCCTTTTTCTATTTTTTTTAATCTAAGTTAGTAAGAGCCTGTGTCCAGCAAAGCAGATCGGAAGTTCAATGTAAGTCCCCTTGTGATTCCAGCAAATCACATCATACCACTGGAGCTTGTCCACACGTGGAGACCCCACTAAAAGAACCTTGGAGTCTACCTAACTGATCCTTTACGCGAATCTTCAGCAGTTAGAGACTATTTTCTCAAGAGAGGATAAGATGCCTTTAGGTATTTTATTCTGTGTATGATGGTGTACAAAATACACGTCAACAAGTTTCCGACTAGGAGAAATTTTAACAAACATTTACCATGCGCTAACCCAGTACTGAAATCCTTCCCTTGGAGTTAAGAGGACTGAGTTTGTTGTTGCCACTGTGACGCACTGCCTGAATATGAAAAGTATTGTCTATTTTTTTTTAGAGTTTTCCATGTGGTTTCGCTGATACCTAGTGCATTTGTTGGTTTTGGTTTTTCAAGCATTCAATCACTTATATCAATGTATTCAATAATGTTGCCATACAAATTACATTCTGAAAAATGGTGCATAAATTTAGCATTAGAATTATTGTAGTACATTCCAAACTTCAGTTCAAACATGGAACTCTATCCGAGTTCATACACAAACTAAACTTTAATCATTTAATCTTAATTTCCAAATGCAAATAGCACCTCAAAACCTGGTTCATGGCTGTTGTAGGTCTTTTCCAGTCACCAGTCGAGATCTTCTGCTACGATTGTAATGTTGCGACTCACCCTTACACTTTACACACCATTTTGGAGATGGTCGGTAGACTTGGCAACAAACTGTCTTCAACTTCCAATCCCAAATCGCACTCCCAAACCCAGTTGTACCTCTCCCAACCACACGTCTGAATAACCACAGCTCAAACACTTATTCTGTGACTTGTCATTATGTGTTGCTTATTACCTTCGCCGCTGGAACTTACCCCTATGTAGCAACCTCTATGCTGACCAATGCATGGTTATTTCCTCCAAATCGTGCGAACTGAAATGTTACTTCAGTTTTGTGTCTTAAGCGTGTCTCCACAATGAGCAATGACCACGACCCCCAGTATACAATCTTCAGACAATGAAAAAAATACGAACAGCAATTAAATCTCAGACCTGCGTTTTTTAAAGGAATTAAGAGTCCACTTCTCCAGCAGCAATATCCACTCCAACATCTCCAGCCAATACGTCTTCCCTGTCTGAACCAAAATGTCTTCCCCTGTGAATTACTATGTCCTACGTCTAAGTGAAATATTCTTACCAATCATCCTAGTACTGCGATTCCTCTCATGGATGAATTTCAACCTACACCTTTCCAGAATCCCTATTTCCAGTCTCTACAATTTTTGATTTAAAGATTTCCCAGAATCGATCTTTCACGAACGTGGGGAATGTGCCAATGAGGGTGAACGTCCCCAAAAGCCAATAAGTTTTCCAGATTTCTCCAGAAACACAATTTCCAATAACATTGTTTCCAAGATGTCCGAATCTTCATTAAAATCTCATATTTATTACTTCGTTTTGGCACACATCCCAAGGCACCATCAATGTGGGATAAATGAAAGATAGAATAAAATATTATTATCCCCTTATGTCTCCACAAGGAAGGGGTACTTTTAATTTTTCCCCTTTAACATTAGTTTCAGCATTAAATAACCACTAAAGTTAATTAATTAAATTTAACTTCAAGAAATTTTAATTTATTGCCCAAATAAATGATGGCTCATTAAATTCGCAATCCAGGTGAAGAATTAAATGCACTAAAATATTGACAACCAAAACTGCTCCAAAATTTACCAGTCACTGAGCCAAATTGACTTACTATAAATTGTAAGTTTCTGGAAAACCTGTCAAATCCCCTCTGATTGGCCTACAACTGAAATTGCCTAGGCCAAATCCATCAACGATCCCTGTAAGGTCCTGGTTAGCCCTCAGGACCATGGCAAAAAGGGCTAACGACAAATCGTCAGATGACTACTAAAAAGGGGACATTACATCCATGTATATAATTATGCATTTTCCAACCAAGTCACGGAAAGCAATGTACTTCGCCCTCTGGAAGGTGGCTCCTACATTGATGAGGCCAAACAACATTCTTCTATAGGCAAATGTGCCCCACTTGGTGGTAAAGGCAATCTTTAGTCTATCTTCTTCTTCCACCATAACTTGATTGTACCCGGAGTAGCCATCTAGAAACGAAATCATTTGTGAACCATTAACAATTTGCAACATTTCATCCAGCAATGGCAACGAGTAGTTGTCTTTCTTTGAAGCTCTATTCAGGTTTCGGAAGTCTACACAACCTTATTTCTCCAATTTTCTTTCTTACCGGAACTAAATTGGCGACCCACGTCGAGTGCCTAACTAGAAAGATGATCCTTACTAAGAGTAACTTCTTAACTTCTTGATATATCAACAATTCCAGCAATGGATTAACTGGTCTCTGCCTTTGTCGGAAAGGCTTGCTTCCTGGCTTAAGTGAGATTGTATGTGTGAAGAGAGAAGTATCATATGGCTTTAGATCCTCATATCCCCATGCAATACATCAGAGAATCCTCTCATATTTTTCAGGATACCTTCCTTCTCCTCTGGTGTACAGACCTTTCCAATGAAAACATTCTTAACTTGCCCGTTTGTTCCTAGTTTCACAGCTTCACACTTGCTTCCCTCAGTTGTATGATTTCTACTTAACTTATCTAGATCAAAGATTCTTTCTAGCTCAATCATTCCTCTAGGAATGGTATTCGTTTTCAGGTTCATGATCCCTTCAACATCAAATTCAACTTCTTCCAGCTCCTCCTCATCAATGATTTGAGTGGCAAATTGTTGGTGTCTATTTTATCATCTACCAAACATTAGAATAAGATACCCGAAGGTATTCTATCCTCTCCTGAAAAATCACTACTGATTCCAAGGTCTATATGTGCGAACAAGCGACTTTACTGGGATAGCTACTTGGGTAGTGTTTGCTGAAAATCTCAAGGGGGACATACATTAACAATTGTCTTTGAAGGTGCTGGACTTAGACGGATTTAGCAATTTTAAGCTCTCTTTTTTTTTTTAGATTTTCCATGATTTAGACTTTCAAAAAGGGAAAAAGGGATAGGGTTTGAGAAAGCTGATCTAATCCTATGAACTCCGGAGAAGGTATCAATTGGGTGCTCTCGAGAAACCACCCTTTGCTTCGCCACAATGAGGACAACTACACAACGCAGGTGCAATCTTCAATGGGTTGTGCTTATGATTGAAATATTGGCATGCACAGTGGATAGGCTCAGACTAACTTTGCATAATGAAATAGAAATCATCCATTCACCAAAAGTATAAGCAGAGATACACCGTCAATTAACACTTATCAAATCCTTCATTCAATTCTAATAACATGAAAGCAAATCTAAATTAACTTTAACTAATGTGTTGAGGAAATTGAAACCATGCTAATCATTCAAACAACAGAGATCACAAAGCCTTAAGAGAAAGCGCACATGCAATATATTATTTGAAAATGACCTTCACACAACGATATGTCAAAAACCTCACACTCTCCAAATGCGAGGAGGTAGCTTTATATAGTTTTTCAAAAATAAATGAATGGCTGAGATCAAACAGTGATCAAGGGCCCAGATTGAAAGCTACAAACCCTAATTAGGGTTTCCCAAAACTCTATTAGTTTGAAAGAATGAGAAAGTGACAAGTGGCATAGCTGCTATTGTCACTGAGGTGAGTGTCCAATTTCCCCTTTTGCAGATCCGATGTATCTGGACACGGTGAGCCTGACCTCCTCCATAGTGACACTTGGCAAGTTGCTAATCTGGAAGTTGATGATGTCCACATCATCAGTACATGTGGCGAGGATGCCATCCCACTCAACTGCTTGGGCAAGAAAGTTCTCGTCAATGAAGAGAAAACTTGCAATCCTTGAAAGATCGCCCTTATCAATCATCCCCGAGTCTTTGAAAAAGCTCGAATGAATTCTAGTTCTCAGGTTCTCTGCCTGCAAGTGTTTTTCTCATCTACTCTCTTTCTTCTAGATCTCTGATGCTACACAAAACACCTTACTCAAAATTTCCCTGACACTTTCCTCTGTCTCAAAGCACCTAGTCTCGGATTTCTTCAGGACTTCAATCTTGGTGACCAAAGCATAATACCAGGTGTTAAAGTCATATATATCCCCAGCCTGTATGACACCTACATCCACCAAACTTCATTTTGATAGACCTTAGATAACCTTCAATTGTGGAAGTATTTCATCTTGAATTTCTTCAACATCTTCCCAATTTGCAGCTAGGTCCTAAATTCGGCTGACCAATGAAGAGGCCGACTCATGTGCTGATACTAAATTTTCTACAAGTATGTCAGCACGTGCGGAAGGATCTGAAATCCATTCCTTGGCCTGTGTGAATGTGCCCTTCATGTCCTCGTAATCCTTCATTGACTCTTGCTGAAGGGGCTGCAGAGGGGTGACCGATATCTCATAGTTGAGTGGCCTGGTGAGATGGAGAACATATTTCCTCCACTGTTGATTCTCTTCCTCTACCTTCTTCCTTTTCTCCTTCTCCTGGGCTAGACTTGCCTTGAGGGCATTGCAAGAGTCGTCAAAGTACTGGACTTCTTGGTCCTGGGTAGGCTTACCCAACTCTATAGTGGTGATCTTATAATCCTCTAGGGCAATATTGTCCTGGGTTTTTCCTTCCTTTGGCACAGCTATCTGAACTCTCTGAAACCCTGCACTATCCCTCTGAATCAAAGAGAATTTTCTGGCTGGCTTAGGTGGCTTGACTATGACTGGTTCGTTCACCTTTTCCAGAAATGTTGTTGTATTCTCTTCAAAATAGGTTTCCTTAGGGACCTTAGCCCTTATCCTTTCCCTCAGCCAATCAGGAATTGTTGACTGCTCCATAGTATTTTGATCAAACCCTTGGTCCAGTAACTATACCATCGAGGAAAACTACTGGGGGCTCAGGCTCTTCAACTTCTGTGGCTGCATTTGAAATTTGTTCCCTGTCTGGACTTTGGACAACTTCTTTCATTATTTCCTCAATTGAAGGAGAGGGCACTCTTGCTTCATTATTTACCATATATGTGTCCATCTCTTGCTCTTCAACTGCATTTTGATCAGGCACAGCAGACGCGACACTCGGGATGGAATGACCTTCGTTGGACTCCCGTCTCTCCCCGAAAATTTTCTTTCCTCTGGCCTTTCCAAAGCTTCCAACTAATTCCTTCCTTTTCCGGGACCCAACACTCTCTGGATTCCGAGCATTGCCTGCAGAGATACAAGGGTTGGAGGACAGAGAGTCATCTACTCCCATTAAATCATAGGTCAGGGCCACACCTTTAGACTTCAATTGTTTCGTCCTCTCAGATGTCCACCACTTAGAGTATTCGACCACCGACCTCATGAGGTCTGCCAGATCTGACTTCTCTCCCTCTGACTAGTCGATCAAGGCTAGTGGCTCATTCCTCATCTTCTCAAAGCCTGGCTGCTGAAGCTCAAGGTTGTCTTCTACTTGATCAGCAAACTCTGAATACTTTCATTGCTCTTACCATGCTCAAGGGAATCCTTGAAAAAAATCTCCTCCTGATTTTGAAACTATCGGCTGCGTTAGCCCAATAATCTTCCAAATCAGCTTTGTGCTCAAATGCCATCCCTTCAACCCTTTTCATCCTATGGAACGGATCAAAATTCTTTCCTACTTTGTACTAGTAAAAAGGGTACCAAGCCAGCTCTTTCTCAGCAGTGGCAGCAGCTTGTGATGACGGGCACATCTCTAGTCCATTTCCAATCGTGAGAGAGGAGGTTCCTACCTTCTTCTGCTTATCTCTTTGAACTGTCATATATCCCCCCAATTGCCTCACAACCTCTAGTAGCACGACTCGGTTGGTAGGGTAAGCTGGGAGCTTATAAGGAGATCCGAAAAACCCCTGCATTCTGATGTAAGTGAACTTCGGGTATTGAATATACCAATATCCGAATCTACTTATAAAGTCCATAGACTCTTGAGAGAGTCTCTGATGTAGTCCACCTTGCAGCGTTCATGTGATGTGCATGAGAAATGTGTCATTCACCCTCTTGAAATGGAACTTTTCTTCCATGTGAAGTTGGGGATAACAGTCATAGACGGGAAACTGATTTTCTTTGTTTCCCACTTCCCCTCTATAGGTGAGGCCTCTGTATCTGTAGGTTCTAGCCAGGGAATAGAACAAGTACGAGCTCATGAAGAAGGTCCTATTTGCTTCCAGATTCTTTAGTTGGCTGTCCAAGTTATCACTTATCATTCAAGCCCAGTCTATCATCTTAACTCCGTTCATTATTTTGTTTATGAAATAATACATCCAGGGCTCAAATGGAGCGCCTTGAGGATTACCCATTATCCTATTCAGCGGGACAATCATATCTCCAATATCTTCTTTGAAGTAAGCCCTCACCAAGCTCTTCCTCTATAGTTTGGAGGCACCTTTCCTTGGCTTGTCCAGCCAGGAATGATTGACGATGGCATCATACTCCTCCAAATGATCCCGATACATGCGATCAACTTCATCCTTGGTTACGTACAAAGCATTATGATATTCTGGAATTCTGAAGGCTTCCCTGATGGCCTCATCGTTGATGTTTGCCAACACTTCCATCTAGTGCGACAATATCCCTACTAATAGGGTTGTAGTGCCTAGCGCACTCAACTACCAACTCAGTGCACTGCATGGTAGGGAGAAAACCGGCAGCATGCACGATGCCACTTTTCATCATCTTTCGCACGGTCATGGTAGGTACAAGGTTATCCAAACCAAACATCCACTTCTTGAACTCCCTCAAATTGATATGCCCGAGGTTAGTGTCGCTAACATTCTTCCAATTCGAGGTCATTCTCAACTCAGGAGGAGCATCCTTGTCTACTTGGAACTTCATCGTGCCTAAAATCTGGAAATAAACATGAATCCTTAAGTTAGGAAATTAGATCTTAGATTAAAGAAAATTGAGGCTGTGAATGGCTAAGTGCTTGGAGATTTTTTTTTAACTTTCATACTTAGCCACAAAAATGGATTTTTCACATGTAAACTCTTCAACCTAAGGACATTTATAATTGTAATCCAAAAAGGCCAAGTTTTATAACTTCAAAATTCTCATTCCACTTAGTCAACAAAATGATTTTTCTCACTAAAACCTTGAATAAGTCCACAAAAATTACTTCCAACGAATCTGGAAAACTCAGAAAATGCAATAAATCTGCATTTAAAAAACAACTTCACCTTCGAATGAATGAGAATAAGGCTAGGAGATAGAAGGAATCTTAAGAAAACTCAGAAAAATTGATGAATCTACCTTCTGCCAGCTAATTCCACTCCAAAAATCCGCAGATACTTGACAAGAATGAATCTAATAAATCAGAATTCATCAAGAAGCTTGCCCAAACTGCAAGAGATATCCTTGCAACACCAAAATTTTCTTCCAAATGACCTTCAATCAGCGAAATACTTCTCAGTATTTTCCTTAGCTTGCTCAGAAAGTTCTAACTTCTTGGTGTGAGAATGAAGAAATAAAGAATGTATTTGTAATGAAGTTGGTTTCACAATGAGAAACATGCAAATACCATCCAACTCATGTTTCTAAATTCAACTTAAACCTTGGGAAAGTTTCTAGTTCAATTTCGAGTTGTGCTGTCATCTCTTTGAGTTCGAAAATCTTACTCTTGTGCAAGTTTCTAAATTGTTTTGCCACTTCATATTCGAACTAGGCCTATAGATTGGCATCTTCCAAAAGGTTTCTAATTTGGAACTTAGTCTAAAAATCGCCTCAATCTGCAAATATCCTCTTTCCAATTTTGATTCATAGTTCAAACTCGAGTTTCCATTTTGATTTCCCAGCTCATTGATCTTCGAATATCTCTTTTTCAACTTTCTAAATTAGTTAGCAGTTCGAATTCTAGGAAGATTTGACGACATCACTCGCATTTTAACCCAATTTTGAACTTACTGTTGACTTTGTTTGACTTCCAAGAGTTGGGCGGAGTTTTCATCTTCCATCTTGATGCTTGGGCGGAGTTTAGAGATGCCTCTATCATCATGTTGGAGTTTTGCTTGCCTTAAACTTCTTCCATTCCATCCATAGGGCGGACTTTTGAAGGCTTACCATTTCATGGCGGACTTTCTTGTGTTCACTCTTTTAGGCTCTCACCAAGGTGGACTTTTGAAGCATCCCCAAGGCAGACTTTTGGACTCTCTCCAGAGCGGACTTTTCTCATGCTACCTCCATCATCAAGCTTGGGCGGAGTTTGAAGAGATCACCAAGGGGGCGGACTTTCATACTACTTCCCTATGGCGGACTTTTGAGACCACTCCACAACTTCATGGAGGGCGGACTTTTGGATGACCTCTTCAAGGCGGACTTTGAAGACACCTCTTCAAGGCGGACTTTGGAAGGTTGGCCCCTTCAAGCATGGTGGATTTTTATGTGTTCACTCTTTTAGGCTCTCACCAAGGTGGACTTTTGAAGCATCCCCAAGGCGGAGTTTTGGACTCTCTCCATGGCGGACTATTCTCATGCTACCTCCATCATCAAGCTTGGGCGGAGTTTGAAGAGATCACCAAGGGGGCAGACTTTCATACTACTTCCCTAGGGCGGACTTTTGAGACCACTCCACAACTTCATGGAGAGCGGACTTTTGGATGACCTCTTCAAGGCAGACTTTGAAGACACCTCTTTTAGGCGGACTTTGGAAGGTTGGCCACTTCAAGCATGGCGGATTTTTATGACATCTCCACCATAGGGCGGAGTTTGAAGGCATGACTACCAAGGCAGACTTTGGAGACACCTCAACCAAGGCAGATTTTTTGAAGCACCTCATGGCGGACTTTGAAAGCTTGACCATCAAGGCGGACTTTGGGAAGACGCCAAGGAGGGCAGACTTTTGGAGGCTCTAGGCAGGGCGGAGTTTGGAAGCATGGCTAGGCGGAGTTTGATGACCTTTAGGCAAGGCGGAGTTTTATGCTCCCTCTTTAAGGCGGACTTTCAGACTTAAGAAGGAAAGCGAACTTTGTCCACTTCACCATGGGTGGACTTTGAACATCTCTCCATGGCGGACTTTTGAGCTATCATCCCATAGGGCGGAGTTTTATGACCTCTCCACCAAGCATGGCAGACTTTGATGCCTCCTCAACTTGACCTTGCTTGGAGAGCGGAGCTTTGGAAGGCCTCAAGCATGGCGGACTTTGAAGACACCTCCATCACTAGCACCTTGGGAGGAGTTTTCATCACCTGCCTGCCATAACACTCAACATCATTCATTAGCTAGACTTAGAAAAATTTGGAAAATTTCAAAATTTCACAATTTTACCAATTTTTATTAGAATATTTAATTATATTTTAGTCACCTATATTTAGTTCCTTGTTTAATGGTCATTTAGCTTTTTAGTTAATTAGCTTTTAAGCTTTATTTAGCATTTAGCTTTTTAAGCTTAATTTAGCTTTCACGCTCTTTAATCTTTTACTTTAACATTATGTTCTAATTATAGAACATCGTCTTGTAACCTCTATATATACGTGTGTATATCATTCAATGTAATCATCCGATTATTGAATCATTCATTCAATTTATTTTTCATGGTATCAGAGCAGGTCGATGGGATTCTTTAAAGTTTGGCGAATTTTTTAATAAAAATTCATGCCCTTCTTTCTAGAATATTTTCCAGATTTTTTTTTTATTGTTTTTTTATAAAAAAACGATTTTGCTTTTTAGAAGGCTTTTTGAGGGTTTCTGGTTCGTGGGCGAATTTCTTTGTGCTGGGCAGCAATTCATGTTTTTATTTTTTAGCGTTCTGGAGATTTCCGGGCTTGCAACCTGGAGTTTTTTTGCAGATTGAAAATTTTCCTAGGGTTTCTGCAATTTTCAACTAGGGTTTTGACCCTCTAGTTCAAGTCGAAATTTCATTTTTCTTGCAGATTTTTGGTGGGTTTTTCGAGACCTCAACTGGGTCATCGTCATATTTTTCTGGGTGCATCGTTTTCCATGCCTCGATTTTTGAGCCATCGGATCTGTATTCTGTTTTCAGATTCTTGGTGGGTTTTTCGAGAGCTTTTCTGGGTTGGTCTCAGATTTTTTTGAGGGCCTCGTTTTCCGTGCCTCGAATTTTGTCCCAACAAATTTGCCTTGGAATTTAAAAACAGTTCACAATTTCTACTATTTCTGTGGACGTTGGGATTTTTGCTGTTTTTTGGGCACCATTTATGCTGTTTTAAGTTTGCAGAAAATTTTTAATTTCTGGGTTTCTTCCAAACCTTGAAATTTGCGCCTTAGAATTCGTGTCAGAATTCTCCTCTAGGGTTTCAAATTTTTTGTGTAGCTGCTTCTATTCTGATTTTTGAATCAGATTCTTTTGTCTCATGCTTTCACTATGTTGACCTCGTTCAACCTCCATTTTTGTGATGGCATCTTTGACCAACATCATGTTGGAACACAGTCAGAAGTTCAACAGCTACCACAACACCTGGAAACAGTGCATGTTCACGATATCTGAATATCGTTGCCTTGATCAGATTGATTTAGGCCAGACCTCGTCTTATAGGTCCCAGGGTTTTTACGATTTTTTCCTGAAAAATTGTCTGTCGGTTTTCTGATTTTTTCCACAAAAAATCATGGGAGGGTTTTCACGATTTTTTCCTCAAAAATTGTTCGTAGGGTTTATAATTTTCCCTTAAAAATTATCTCATCTGTAATCCGCGATATTCACGTAAGATTTTAGTTATCTAGGTTTTACCATTTTTTTCCACAAAAACGATGATTTGTAACCTCAAATTTCTTGGTTTTTCGATTTTCTCCTCAAAATGGTAAATTCTCTTTTCAAGGGTTCCCATTTCAGGGTTCGACGATTTTTTCCTCGAAAATCGTGCTTTGTTGCAGTCAATTTTGGTCGCACCTGGCAGGGCGAACATCTACAACTGTGGTATCTTGCAGTCAGTTTTGGAGTTGGTACTCTTCTGCAAAAGGGTTTGCTGATTTTTTCCTCAAAATCATTGTTTCAGGCTTCAGTAATTCGTGTGCCAGATCTCTAATTCATGTGTGAAGGCTACATTAGCTTGGATGGCTTTTGGTATTCTTGGTCATTAACACTTTTCAGATCCAGGGAGGGTCTCCACCGCAACAGAGTGTTCTTTTCATTTGTGATCAAAAGACCTGCAGTGTCTTCTGTAGAGTAGTTAGTAGATAGAATGACCATTAAGGGAGGGTGTTAGAATATTTAATTATATTTTAGTCACCTATATTTAGTTCCTTGTTTAATGGTCATTTAGCTTTTTAGTTAATTAGCTTTTAAGCTTTATTTAGCATTTAGCTTTTTAAGCTTAATTTAGCTTTCACGCTTAATTTAGCGTTTAGCTCTTTAATCTTTTACTTTAACATTATGTTCTAATTATAGAACATCGTCTTGTAACCTCTATATATACGTGTGTATATCGTTTAATGTAATCATCCGATTATTGAATCATTCATTCAATTTATTTTTCAATTTTAACCAGATTGACTTGAAATTTGAAATCCACACTTAGGCAAACCATCTGAAGCATCATGACCCCTAAAATGTAGGAAACTAGCTTTTTAGGTCAAAACTTGGAAATTCTTGATCGCGATTGAAGCATGTCAGTGGTATTAGTGCAAACCCTAGGTCCCCACTCCGAAAAAGCAAAAAGCAGATATCCCTAAAAAATAGGGAAAACTTTCTAAAAATAGCCATACCGGGGATTGGGCTAAAAATCCCAAAGACGAAACTTCCTAAAAAATAGGAAAAAGCAAAAAAGCAAACTTTTTAAAAATAGAAAGTTGTTCAAATTCGTTCAAATCAATTGCGATCTTCATCCTTTGGCCTTTCTAGGCACTTTGTTGGTATCCAGACTCTGGTATCACTTGGCTTGCAAAAACTAACTTTCAATCTCTAGGACTCGAACCGTTCAAAATTGAAGCAGAAGGCCACAGGCACTAACAAAAACCCTAGAAAGCAGGAAAAGAGAGGGTCCCCATTTGCAATGGGGCGATGTGTGAAAAAGGTCACAACACAAACACATCTAAATTTGTGAGAAAGTCTAGAATATACTTGTCATCCTCAAACACTTGGAAATTAGTAATATTGTCCGGAATAGAGGGAACTGAAGTCAACTCCACAGTGAATTTCTTCAAACCTTCCATGGCAAGAGGTTCTAGTGAACTGACTGCTTGTGCTAATGCATTCGTTGTCTAGTTCTTTGATCGGTATATTGTTTTAATGTTGAATGCATCAAAGCTTCCGATGAGATCCCAAGCTTTGTTACGGTAGCGACTCGATCTCTTATCATAGCAAGCATACAAATTCCTTGCCTAATAACAATTTCAAAATCCTCGAACACATGCAAGATCTTTGCACCTTTCTAGATAGCCAGTAGCAATCCATGAACTAATGATTCATACTCGGCGACATTATTTGTACAAGGACTATAGTCTATGCATGGCCAAGTAAGCTTCTCTAGTTGGACGAATTGGTTTCAGACCAGCTCCATTCTCGCTCTTTGATTTGGATCCATCGAATCATAGTGTCCATATTTGATCAGGCGCTCGAGTATCAGAGGATTGAGCATGCAATTATGTAGCTTCTTTCTTGTTTTCTTCTTTTCTCTCACATTCAAGTTCTAGCAATTCTCCTTTGGAAGGACTTCCAACATTTTTGGTTTCTGCAACGTTCTCCATTGTTGGGGCTTGTGCACCCATCTTAGATACTTGTTCAATGGCAATCTTACACATATCACATGTGAACTCTGAATGAAAGGCATTATGAATTCTACATCAGTTGGGCAATAATAGGTCTCAAACACTTGTGCCTTTACCCAATTCAACTTCTTGTTTAACACTTCGTAGAACAAAATCTCTGAAGCTCTCAAACATGTCCACATTTTCGTCTGGTTGTGCACCATGATCATCTTCTATGAGTACTTCAGGAGAGTCAGGTGTTTCTTCCATTTGTTCTCCTTTAGTTGAACCGTACAACATGAGGACTTCTTCTACCTTGGGCTTGTATGAACCCAATATTTGTTTCTAGAAACAAGATTTCATTTCCTTCACCATATTCAGTAATCATCAATCAGAGTCTAGGTATGCTTTCAATCTTTATTTGGTTCAAGACTCCTTCCACGGCAACCACATGTGAGAAAAGTCAATTGATATATATCCATTTAATTTTCTTGACCAATCTCTACTCAGGAGCATGTCGTATCCATCTGGTATGTCAACAACTGAAATATCAATAAAAACTCTAGACTCTTGGATCGGCTGCTAGCTACATGTGGATGTTGTTCAGCTCTCCTACAACCGGTACCTTTGTTTTGTCTAGTTGGGTGACCTTCTTGTTTGTCTGAATAGGCATCAATCCCAACCTTCTACATACAGCTAAAGGCATTACATTGCTTGAAGCACCAAAATCAATTAGGCAGTTGTGTAGGAGTTTGCCAAAGATTCTAATAGAGACCAAGAAAGGAGCAGGTTCATCCCTTCCTTGATAGAAAATTGCAAGCTTTGTTCTTTGGTCATTTGTGTTGTTGACCTCTTGACTTCTTGTTTCTTGCTGAGCTTCATTGTTTCCAGTTTGTGCTTGAATGGTATAGGCAAAAGCTTGCTTTATAGGCGCACTGGTGCTCTTGACTGTTTCTTTCCTTTTTGTTGTAGGCTTACTTTGTGGAGCCCGTTCTTTTGTCACGGCATTCTGATCTCTTGGAGCATCAAGTGAGCTTGGCACCATTCCTATGAAGATTGGCGGCTACTGAGGAGCATCAGAGGCATTGTAAGTCGTCTACGGCACATCCTAGACTACATTCGTATTTTGTGCCTAACTGAGCTGAGAATTATTAGGTGCATGTCTGGGAAAATTCAGCGTATTTTGAGGAATATTCCTCACCATAGGATTATCATTCAAGCTTCCCAATAGGGTATGCCGCTAGATCAATCAATGAGGCAGCCAGCTGAGAGAATCAACAAACAAATCTTTTGTACTAGCTACAAAGACAGAGAAATCCCCAAACTATGTCAATTTCTTAAGAATCAGCCAACTAATGATAGCTTGGATCTTTTGTTGATTCACCTGAACTCCTAGAGCACTAATAACATGTCCCAAGTACAAGATTTCAATCAATCCAAACTCATATTTGGATTCTTTAGCCTACAAGGATTGCTGCTCCAAAATCCAAGTACCTCATCCAAGTGTCTCAAATGTTCTTCCCATTTTTTGCTGTATATCAAGATATCATCATAAAATTCTAAAACAAATTTTCAAAGCTCCTTACCAAGCATGTGATTCATGCATGACTGAAAGATGGCAGGCACATCAGTGACACCAAATGGCATGACCAAGAATTCAAAGTATCTATAATGGCAATGAAAGTTGTTTTTGCTGCATCTACTTCACAAACTTTAATTTGGTGATAACCAGATCTTAAGTCAATTTTAGAAAAATATACAAATCCATGGAATTCATCAGTTTGAGGTATTGGTGTTGGACATTATTGTTGCTAGGATATGTTGTTGTCATTGATGTCAACATATTCCTACTCCGGTGACTGTAGATTGGTTCATTGTGATCTTGGTTTGGTGTATGGAGTATTTATATCATCACTATATTTTGCTATATTGGTTTTGGTGATCCGAGAAGCTTAATTGATCATATCATATGATCCGATTTTGCAGTCTGTTTATTTGATCAGTGCTTTGCAAAGTTCAGTATTTACTCCAGTATATTTCGGTGTGATCAGATCTTGAGCTAAGATTTTGGGATACTGTTTGGGATGGTCTTGTGTATCTTCATTTTAGATGGTTCGTGATTTGATGCTCCGCAAGTTATCTTTTCTTCGTGACAGTTGTTGTTGTTTGAGTGTTCTTGAGTTTCAGATGATGATCAATGAAAATTTGACAAGTGGTGTTGGTGTAGCTGTTACTAATGATTCTAACGTGCTTGCTCATGTTTCTTATTTGTTTTAATGATCTGCATTGATCGTTGTGCGAGTTTTTGGTGATTTTGTTGAACCGGTGATGTTCTTTGTGTTATGCGGTTTTCCCGATGGTGTAGCGTGTTGCGGTTGATCTTGGCATGATTTCCGGTGGTGTTGCATGTTTGAGCATTTGATTTATGTCATGTATATCATTATATTGGTCTGGTGGTTGATCTTTGTATCGTGTGATGTACTTTTGTAATTGTGAGTTGAGGGTTTAACCGATCTTGTTATCAAGGTTGATGAATTGTATATATAGGTGATATAGTCATGTAATTTAGGTATCAAGGTTGTGTCTGCATTATCAAAGAGTGGTGTATGTGTGATCAAGTGATTCATCCTTCGGCATTGTGATTGAGCAGAGATTGGTGTTGCAGAGCAGACAATTGAGCTTAACCGGAACTGTCATCAGGCATTTGGAGATGCTATTCTTTCAGTTCATTTCTTCTGGATTGTAGTCTGAATCTTGTTGTAAGTCAGTGAGACTTCCCTGAGGGTTGTAGCCTTCCGGGTCATTATCTTTTGAGCAGTGAGCTCTAGGCAGTGTGCCTGAACGCATGTGCATTCCCAATTGTAATATTTTCACATACTACTGAAGAGTATCATCTTATAGTGGGTAGGTTCCCACCGTGGTTTTTCCCTTAACCAGGTTTTCCACGTCAAAATCTTGGTGTTGTGTGTTGTGCTATCAATTTGCTTATCTCTATTATTGTTGCAGTTTATCAGATCTGTTTTGTGGTTAAGTTTGATTCCCCCCCCCCCCCCCCTTTCTCTCAGTTTTCTCTCATTATTGTTGCCAACAATTGGACACCTGTTCTTGATAGTTCTTTTGATCAATACTCTGTAATTGATGCACTTCCTCATAGTGCCATATTTTTCCTTCACCAAGACTACTGAAGAAGCAAATGAACTAGAGCTCAATATGATGTGGCCTACTACCAACACTTCTTTGATTGCCTTGTCTATTTCCTATTTGTGCATTCATGGATGTCTATAAAGAGTATTGTAGGAACACCCCTTTCATTTTCCCAATTTGTGCCAAGGTAGATCACAATATAAACATACCAATGAACATGGTAATGAAGATTTGTCCAGTGTCAAATATTCTAATATGATTTGCAATTTTCTTATAACTGTTATTCAGATTTTCTTGGGTGATAGATTCATTAGTATGAAACTTCATTACATAAAAGATATTCATTTAAATCACAACATAAAGTCATCACACTCATACAATGTAGGGAAGTAGAAGTTACTGGACTGAGATAAATGACCGGCTTTCTCATAACTACTGTTGCATTGATTTTTTGATGAATAGCCATTCATAAATTATACTAAAAAATGTAATAGACAAACAATGAAATAACCCACTTAAGTACCTTGTAGACTGGATTAATGTGGCTTGTTTCTTGGTCTGAAAATAGCTTGAGAGGGACATTCAGACCTGCTGTTCACAACTTGCAAGATGTGGCATTCAAGAAGCTCCTCAAAACCCACTTCTAACAGTGTGATACATTGTCTAGCGATGGCAGTTAGTAATAAACACTTCCCAGCTCTCCAAAAAATGACCCTTGAGAACACACAATCTGCATATTTATGGCTTGAAATCCATTTTCAGTTAGCATCCAAACTGAAACCCATTACCAACACAGGCACTTTTACCAAATCATTACTCAAAGCACCAAGCGGTTCCAAAACCTTTCAAAAATCTCTGCAACGGCAGCAAGTGTCTGGACACTCTTCTTTGTTGAATAACCAACCCAAAAAACCAAGCAATATGCACCCTTAAACAACACGTACATCAGCCCCTAGCACATGAGCACCCACCTCTAGGGGTCAGCCCTTCGAAAATAAAATAATCAGCAGCAAATTTACATTAAAATCATATTTAACCTGCTCGCCCACATAGAAAGGATATCCCAGAAAGAAATTTGGAGTTTGCCCTCAACACCAGAAACTTATCAACAAACATGTGGTATGGGCTTCCATAGGAAACTAGACAGCCAAGCTGATAAGTACCCTGCAAACTTGCCAAAAAATCACTGCCAAAAGACTACTAATCAATTTCAAACTACCTTGTATATTTTCAATTTTTCCAAACCCCGATTCCGAAAAATTATGAAAACCAATGTGCCTCCTATATGAAAACACCAAACCAGCTAGGATGGATCGTTCACCATCAGAACTAGTGAGTTTTGATGAGGGTTTCCCTCCTTAATCAACCCTGGGAGAGCTTCTTTGCTCACTGCTGCTGCATCTTGGTATGTGTGTAAACTTGAATGAATAAAAAAGAGAGTCAAAACCCCTTTATAAAGAGTTGCAGGGAATTAGGGCAGTTTCAAAATTCAAATTATTTCATTTTCCCTCAAAAAGACTCCTTTAACATTTTAAAACAACTTAAGTCCCCATTTTCCACTTTACTAGGCATCTAACTTGGGTACATAACATCACTTTATAATATTAAACATTAAAGTGAATATTAAAATGTTACTTTATAACTTTAGTGCAAATATTTAAATAATTCCAACCAAAATGTGGAAAGCCTTGCCAAGGCACCAGAAACTGAAACTAACCATACCAAGACTTTAAAGACGTTGAAGAAGGATGTTGGGTGCCAAAATGAGAACTTACCATGAATAACAGTGATCTCCAAGAACTGTGGAGAACCTAGAAGGCCAAAAACACTACACAGAGCGTCGCCAACAACTAGAACACCAAACCATCACTGGATGCCAAGAAAACCCGAAAATGAGCTCTCCAAGAATATTGGAACTCTTCCAGACCACTTGGAAACCTTTGGAAAACCTCGAAAACCAGCCAATGCTCATAGAACGTAGTGGCATAAAAATGGGGGCATTGTAGTGGTAATGATAGGCTTAGCCCCTATCTCCAAATATATAATGCTCTGAAAATCTCAATCTAGTGGAAGCCTCAAGGGTATATCCTCCAAGATCTTACCATACTGCCCCAAAATTGTTTGAATGTCTACTAGGTATGAGTCTCTTTTGTGAATTGATTTTGATGACCTAATGAGGAAATTGAGAGTCCATGCAATTTGGTGCTAACAAAAGGATCTTTCCATCCTCTTCCTAATGGTGATCCTGAGTGTCCATCAAAAATTCCTCTGAGCACTACCTCTTTTTGTCTAATTTAATCTTGAGTTCCATTGACTAGGTTTGAGTTAATTCCTCAAGGGATTGTATCGATTACACACTTAAAACCATATATGTTTCTCCATAAACTTTGTGAGTATGGAACTTGGGAGGTCGTAAAAGTACAATCAAGGTATTGTTGTTGGTCCTTCATCCCACTCTTTCAAATTCATGCTCTTCTTCCATGGTTATTATCTCTAACTAAGTCACAAGGTTTGCCCAATTACTAGAAATTCATTGAAATTTGTTTGGTATTCATATGGACAAAAGGCGTCGTGTTTTTAATTAAAAAACATTTTTAGGGTTCTATCCATATCACTGTAAGAAGTTTTCTTCCACATTTAATTTGCATTTTTTTGGTGCTAATCACAGTTAAGAAAGTAGTCTTCGAAAGGGGGAAGGAGTACCCACAAATAGATAGAGGATGGAGATTTGATCCATCGAATAACGCATTTTGTGAGTGCTCAGCTTCTATTATTTCATTACAGATACTCTCTTACCATTGTCGGGCAACTTATTCACTGCCTCCCACTCAGGGGCAACCCACAAGGTCAAGCAACTTATTCATTGCCATAATTGATAGGAAGCAACTCTCTTCCCACCACCAGTTCAAACCCATCCCCTTTTTCCTCATCTATAGTTTTCCAGGGCTAATAATTGTGAACGTTGTTTATCTGATATTTATTATTTTTAATATGTTCTTAACATTATTTATTTTATTATGTTTTTTTGTTTTTTTTATATTATTAATTTATATTATGTCTTTACATATTCCTAATATTTTTTATATGTAATATTTATTTAATTTTTAGCAAGATACAACAAAGAGAAGAACAGAGCAATAAACCTCAAAGAACCTAATGGAGAAGGAACCTAAGGCTAAAAGATAATTCCTACATATGCCCAATTTGCATAGGCAACAATTGATCCATCCTCCATATTATTATGCTTGATAATGACTTGTATAGTAAGCATATGCCACCATATTATTACGCTCGATCCATCCTAAAAGAGAGAGAGAGAGAGAGAGAGAGAGAGAGAGAGAGAGCTTGCTTCAAAGTTTCACTTACCATTGCTACCTCAATACTAAAGGCATCGCATACAAGTTCAAAGTGTGGCACTTGTTGAAACCTGAAATTACCTTCTTCACCTCAACCTAATATCTAAGATTAAGAAAGTCACCAACAAGCTGCTTTCCCCAACTTTTCTTACCGTTGTCATCACACTATTAGTTAGAAACCTTTCAATCAATCTTCCATCATGAATGTGCCACTCAGCCAATCTGTGCTCCCCAACAATCGCTCAAATCGACCTCACATGCTCCGATTTTGGAACACAACATAGATGCATCAGCTATGCAGAGAGATCCTCTTGCGCACGCTGCACACATAGCTCGAGATGTGGATTAGCCCCACTATACTTCCATGCCCAGGCATCACGCACCAAGAATTTATCAGTCAACATCCCTAGAGAAGCTATAAGAAGTCACCCTTAAATCTTCTTAAGTTATCCTCCTCAAAGATGAGAAGATTTCTCAATACAAATTATGTGCTCTAACCCAGGCCACGTCCACATATCATTTGCAAAAGATCTAGATTGATGTTGATCCATTGCATATTTTGAAAGAAAGTCCACTACCAAATTGCCCTCTCATAAAGTATGTTGTACAGTAAAGTCACAGGCAACGTCCAAGTACTAGGGTATGCGCTTGAGCCACATTGACAATCTCCAATTAAAGGATTTCCTTGAGATTACCAATGCAGCTATTTGTGAATCCCCTTTGATAATCATAAAGCTTATGCATTTCTCCAAGCAAATCTTTAGGCCTTCATATAGTGCAACATACTTAGCATCATTGTTGGTACCATCCAAAAATTTAATCAAGCATGCCCAAATGAGGATTCTTGCATCATTCCTTAAAATGTAACCAGCACCAGAGGCACCAGGATTACCTCGCAAGGCCTTGTCAAAATTTAACTTGAGTCTACCACTCAGAGGGGCCAACCATTTAACCATCTTCCTATTAGCTTTCATGTCACAAACACTTATGTAGGAATTGGAGATCTTAGGGAACGTTCCCATGTGGTTTCTTAGCTTATTTTGGTTAGCAGTCATTACTCACCTTTTTGAGCAGCAATTTGTGGAGCTAGTGGCCCCATGAATATTAAATTTTGCTGCTTATTTTGAAGCAGTCATCTTAAATGGTAGTCTTAAATGAAATTCTTAATAATAATTATTGCAAATGAAATCTAGAGAAAAAAATGGAGGCAAATAAAAAGGAGAGGAAAAAATTGTTCAACCACATGTCATTTTTCCCGTTGTTGTTGCTTAATAAGCAGAAAATTGTACATAAGCAGTCACATGGGAACATGGGGGTTAGGACACTTCAAGTTGGGCCATTCTTTGGCATGTAATATATTGTTTTATTTATATATTTAGTTATTATTTTGTTAATATAAATATATAAAATTATATATTTACATTGTACGAAATATATCTTATTATATGTTTTTGGTATATGTAATATTTATATGTTTTTGGTATATGTAATATTTATTGTATTATGTCATTTTATATATTTTTAATATTTGTGTTTCTATTATGTTTTTATATATTTTAATAGTATTATATATAATATGTTGTTTATATATATATGAACTTGTACTTGTATTCGGGTAAAATAAAAAAAAGTCATTCCAATTTATCTAAACTTAGCTATTTAGCAATGAAACTATTTTGATAATTTTGTCGATATATTATAATTTTAAAAAACATATATAAGACATATTTAATCACGATTTTTTTATTGATTTCTTTCCTCTTGCCTAACTTATCCAAATTTTGTTGTTGTCGAACACGAACTCAAACTCAAACCTTGTGACAAAGGTTCTAACTCTTCTATTTCAAGCTCGTCATCAAACAACATTGATATAATAAATTTGTCCCTTCCCCAAGCAAGGATTGCTAGGTGGCCATGGCTCTCAATAGTTGAAGCACAATGACTTCCTTCTCAATTCAATTCCCTTTGTTTTGATTGAAAGGAGGTCCTTTGGAAATGAATGTATTCCTTCACACTAAAGATTATAGACCTGGGGCCTTCTTAACTACATCATGAAGAGTTGATGGATCAACGGCTCTAACTAAGCCCTTGTGGGGTTCGACTAACCCCTTGATAAAAAGAACTGTGATTCTTCTATCTAAAACATCTAATACCATTACTAAGTAACCTCTGAAATTCAATCACATGGTCTTCTACTGATCCATGATTATTCAATTGAGCTAGCTCTCTAAAATGAATTTCTAAATCCTTCCTTTTAATCCTATCCAATAACTTCTTCCAAAACTTTTCTAAATTGTCATAGAGTCATATCCCTGGTTGATTATCTCATGATACCACCACTTGTGAGCCAACCCTTCTAGGTGAAGGGCAGCAAATTTTATAGCCTCACCTTAAATCATTGGGTTTAATGAAAAATAGATATCAATTTTTTGCAACCATGCTTGGGTTGCACATTTGTTGGATCCATTATAGGTAAGAATGGTTAATTTGCCAACTCAACTCTGAAAGTCTTTGGAAGCCTAATATGGAGGGGTCCTTCTTCCTCCCCTTCTTGGTAGGTTCCTCATATGCAAATCACAATAAACTTTGTGGGGCATATCCATCTGGAATCTTCGACTAAGATTGTGATGCTCATGGCAATAAACATTCATCATCTCTGGGGATGGGTGTTGCCATTCTGCTCCTTCCAATTGTCGTTCTTCCCTTAGTAAGAGTTTAGATCTAATGAATCTTGGAGTTTAGATCTAATGAATCTTGGAACTAAGCTGTTAGGAACCCAACTACTTATAATGGACTACTCTCTGCATTGTCGACCTTGCTCTATTGTTGTCACGTAAAGTAAGAATCAGATTGGCTATGGAATCTCTCACTGAATTTGTGTAATGTCCCCTACTAGGTTTAGGCTTGTTTTAATCATAATTAAGCTATTTCAATATACTTATGACTTAAACTAGGTTGATTAAGAGATATATCTATTTTAACGTGAAACGAATCCGTGATATTCCATAGTTCAATCGATCAATTAGCTACTAAGTAAATTGTTCATCTACCCCAATGGATAATTAACTCTAGCATACTGAATAATTAATTTTATTCTGATTTATTATAAGTCATTTACATATTTATTAATTACCAATTATATAGATTATTATGCATTACTGCAGATTAATTTTAAAAAAACTATTATAATAATTATAATTATTATAGTAATATCTATATATACAACTATTGTATTACTATCTACATTTATATTATTATTAAATTCTGCATAAGAATATTATCAGACTTCATATATTAAGCAAACATATTAAGCACACCCCATGCATAGCACCAAGAACAAGGATGTTACTGCCTGTAATTAATAATAGTTCTGATCTGATCTGTATAGTGTTAATGCAATAGTAGCTTCTGCAAGATAAGACTCTCCTAACTCATTCTGTTATTAACTTATTCATCTATGCTATTAGATTATTGATTCATGCTTTATATAACATTGATCATAATTATTATATTGACAATTGGATAAAGATAGATTAGATCGACGACTGGCTTAACATAGTTAAGCGTCGATCTAAATGCTATTAGTTATCAGACTTATTTACTTTGACACCGATTTACTATCGGGTGTGTTTACCAATCTGTTATCATCTACAATGACACCGATTTACTATCGGGTGCGTTTACCAATCTGTCATCATTTACAATGACACCGATTCACTATCGGGTGTGATTATCGAACTGTTATTATTTGCAATGACACCGATTCACTATCGGGTGTGATTATCGAACTATTATTATTTGCAATGATACCGATTCATTATCGGGTATGTTTACAGATTTGTTATCATTTACACTAGCACCGATCAGTTATCATTGAATGGATCGGTTGATATTGGTAAGAGTCACGACCAAGTGACATCTTGGTTGATATTGGTAAGAGTCACGACCAAGTGACATCTTGGTCAGACATGTCTAAAAGACATGTCCGATCAAGGTGCCACTTGGTCGTGACAACCTTACTATATATATATCATTCAAAAGAAAGGAGATGACATTGAAATCGATACATGTTCATCCTCCTTACCTGCAGCAAAAGAAAGATAACAATATTATTGTCATAGTTATAATATCAAAATTTTAAATACACCATCCTGCATATAACTTGTTCTTTAAATTGGAAATTGCAATAACATTTACATGGTATCAGAGCCAAGTTGATCGAACTTGAGGCTATTCAATTTCGTGAAACAAATTTAAGAACAAGATTATATACTACATCACATTTCTCCAATGGCCAGCGCTATCAGATTCGAAGACAGACTCGGAGGTGGCGATGATTTTTCAGCCTGGAAATTCAGAATTCAGATGATCTTAAAGGAGAACAAAGTGGATTCATTTGTTCAAACTAAAAATGACCAACCTGAAACTGAACCTGACAAAACAGCATGGATTGAGGGAAATGAAAAGGCAATAAAAATAATAGTTGATGGGGTTAGAAACAACATAATGCCCATCATAAGAAAACATCAGACAGCCTATAAAATGTTCAAAGCACTTGAAAGCACATTTGAGATATCAAATGCAAGTCGAACTCTAGCATTAAAACAAGAAATAAATCATATCACCATGAACAAGGGGGAGACAATCAACGCCTACTTTATGCCGATATCAATTCTAAGAGATGAATTAGCAACTTTGAATTACGAAATCCAAAGCAAAGAGTTAACACTCATTGCTCTAGATGGGTTGCCTAATGGATGGAGCACATTCGTCCAAGGCATCAGTGCAAGGTCCAAGTATCCTAAGTTTGAAAGATTAAGGGATGATTATCTCCAAGAAGAATCAAGATTGAACAAGATGGGAATGAAACATAAGAATATAGATGAAGACCTACAAGTCCTAAACACTAACTCCACCAAGCAAAACAAGAAAAGGCAATTTAGAAAGAGAAAAGGTCGTCAAGGCAAGAATACTTCAAAGAAGGACTTATCTCACATTCAATGTTACAGATGTGATCAATTTGGACACTATGTTGCAAAGTGCCCAGAAAGAACCAAGAAACATGCTACATTTGCCAAAGTAGGAAAGACTAAAGGGGAAGATGACTCCGAAAAATATGTATTCTACTCAGCACTTACAAGCCAAGCTTCTAACAAGATCAACTCATGGGTGATTGACAGTGGTTCATCTAGGCACATCACAGGGTTTAGAGAAGTACTTGACTCCATGACAGAGGAGAGTGATGAGGACGTAACCATCGAAGATGACTCCACATGTCCAGTCAGAGGAATAGGAACCTGCACCATCAAATTGAAGACAGGCATATCCTTGCGGCTCGAAGGAGTACTATATGTCCCCGGCATCAAAAGGAATCTAGTCTCCATATCGGCACTGGAAGATAACGGATACAGAGTGACATTCATGGACAACAGAGTATTGGCCTGGCCAAAGAACTCTTCAATCAATAAGGCAAAGACCATTGGACAAAGATGGGGCTATTTGTATGAGCTATGCACAGAACCCAACCTAGCCCTAATCCATGAAGCCACTAATGCAAATGAAGTTTGGCATAGAAGATTAGGCCATCTAAACTTTAGGGCTTTATCTTCAATGGGAAACCTTGTCACAGGTCTACCCAAGTTAAAGCAAGATCATTCAGGGGCATGCAAAGGATGTGCCCTAGGTAAAAATACCAAAGGTACATTCCAAAATAGTACTAGGAAAACTAGTAAAATTCTAGAGTTAGTTCATTCTGATGTATGCGGACCTATGTTTGTATCCTCTCTAGGGGGATTCTTGTATTATGTAATATTTGTTGATGACTACTCTAGGAAGACTTGGATCTACTTTCTAAAAAATAAAGAATCAGAAGAGATCCTCTCTAGGTTTAAAGAATTTAAATCACTAACTGAAAACCACTCAGGAAACAAAGTTAAAACCCTAAGCACCGACAATGGGGGAGAATACACATCAGATTCGTTTAAAAAATTTTGTAGAGATAATGGGATTAAGAGGGAGCTCACTATACCTTATAACCCCCAACAAAATGGGGTAGCTGAAAGGAAAAATAGGACTATAGTCGAAGCTGCCAAGGCCATGATTCTAGATCAAAACCTTAACACAAATCTCTGGGCAGAAGCATCCAGCACCGCAGCATATATACAGAACAGATGCCCTCACTCCCATCTTGAAGACAAAACTCCTGAGGAAGTATTCACTAAAATTAAGCCAGATATCAGCCAGCTTAGGATATTTGGATGTCCTGTCCATATCCATGTACCTAAAGAAAAAAGACTAAAACTAGAGCCTTCTGGAAAAAGAGGATTGCTTGTAGGATATAGTGAAACCTCCAAAGCCTACAGAATCTATGTACCTGTTTAAAGAAATATTGAACCAAGTAGGGATGTAATCTTTGAGGAGGACCTAGCCTTCAAAAGAGCTCAGAGCTTCATAGAACCTGAAATCCCTACCTCTAACTTAGATGAAGATCCTGCTCCTGAGTTTCAGAGGGAGAACCTAAATGAAACTGAAAATGAAAATGAACACTCACCTAGAAATCTCAAGAAAAGACCACTATGGGCCACCAAAACAGTAGAAGAAGCTCAGGGGTTTGTTGCTCCTTCAGGAACCTTCAGAGAAAGCAAAAGACCTAATAAATTTACTAGCTATGTTGCTCTTATGAATGATCTATCTAAAAACGAACCTGACAATGTAACAGATGCCCTTAAACATCAAGTATGGAAGGATGCTATGTCTGAAGAGTATCAATCCATAATAAAAAATGATGTATGGGAGATTGTTCCCAGGCCAACTAAGAAATCTGTTGTTTCTTCTAAATGGCTTTTTAAGATCAAACATGCAGCAAATGGCAGTATTGAAAAACATAAGGCAAGATTTGTAGCCAGAGGGTTCTCTCAAAAGGAAGGAATAGACTATGAAGAAACATTTGCTCTTGTAGCCAAATACACCTCAGTAAGGACTGTGCTAGCCATTGCAGCAGCAAAGAGATGGAAGGTACATCAAATGGATGTAAAGACAGCTTTTCTCAATGGAGAGATATCTGAAGAAGTATACCTAGAGCAACCTGAAGGGTTTGAGATTCATCATGCAGAGTTTCATGTGTGTAGACTCAAGAAAGCTCTATATGGGCTTAAACAGGCTCCCAAGGCCTGGTATGAAAGAATTGACACATATCTATCAAAACTAGGCTTACAGAATAAAGGTGATATGCTAATATTGATTTTATATGTTGATGACTTATTAATCACAGGAGAAGATCACCTTATAGATCAATGCAAGAAAGAGCTATCCAAAGAATTTGATATGAAGGACTTGAGATTCCTTCACTATTTCCTAGGGTTGGAAGTATGGGAGAATTCTGATAACATTGTTCTAAACCAAGGCAAGTATATCTTGGACATCCTGAAGAGATTTGGAATGCTAAACTACAGACCCATGACCACTCCAATGGAAACCAATCTTCATAAACTTAAAGAAGCAGCAGCAGAATCACCTTCTACTGACCCCACTCTATACAGGCAAATGATTGGGTCTCTTATGTATCTGGTAAATACAAGGCCAGATATCTACTATGCAGTAAATGCTTTGAGTCAGTTTATGTGTGAGCCAAAGGAGATACACCTGGTTGCAGTAAAACACATTATGAGATATTTACAAGGCACCTTAAATCTTGGTCTCAAGTATGAGAAAGTTGATCTTAATCTACACGGATTCACAGATTCAGATTGGGCTGGAAGTGTGACTGACCAGAAAAGCACCTCTGGGTGCTGCTTCAGTTTGGGATCAGCCATGATATCCTGGATCAGCAGAAAGCAGTCTTCTGTAGTGCAAAGTTCCATCGAGGCCGAATACATTGCAGCCTCCATGGCTACCTGAGAAGCAGTGTGGCTTAGAAAGTTACTTGTGGGATTGTTTGGTGAACCTATGAAACCTACTATCATCCATTGTGACAATCAAAGCTGCATAAAACTTTCAGTGAATCCAGTGTTCCATGATAGATCCAAACATATTGAGATCCCATACCATTATGTACGAGACATGGTAGATAAAAATGTGATCAAATTGGAATATGTTAGTACAGGAGAGCAGACTGCCGATATTCTGACCAAACCACTTTCCAGAGTGAAGGTTGATCACTTCAGAAAGGGTTTAGGTATGATAGAAAGGTAATCTGCTTTGTAAATAAGATGTTTAATGTGTAAACTTCTTTTTGTCATGTTGAGACATTCTGGGTTTTACCCCCTGTGTTCATATCTAAGAGGTGACGATCTCTCAGATTATGAACACTTGTATGCAGACATCATAAGGTGACGATCTTATGATTCTCAAACCAGTTATCATGTTGGATCTCTGGTATGTCATGGATGTGCCATGATGGTGTTGTGATAAAACATTTGAATAAAATGTTTGTGCACATATCACAACCTGGATAAGATGAGGATTTAACCATCCTCATATGTTTATCCTTAGTATTGCATGTCTAGGCAATACTAATATCACGTGTTCAGGTGATATCTTGTCATAATAAAATGATGAGTCTTTTATATCACATGGTTAGGTGATACTCTATGTCACATACTTACAGTGATGTTTTATATTTGTATCTTATGTCCTGATGGTACTTCATATGTATAGATGATATATATTCTTGGAGACTGACATTATGGAAAAGAAATGTGATGCAGGTTACTTTATCTATCTTCCAAAGCTAAGAGGGAGTGTTAATGCAATAGTAGCTTCTGCAAGATAAGACTCTCCTAACTCATTCTGTTATTAACTTATTCATCTATGCTATTAGATTATCTGATTCATGTTTTATATAACATTGATCATAATTATTATATTGACAATTGGATAAAGATAGATTAGATCGATGACTGGCTTAACATAGTTAAGCGTCAATCTAAATGCTATTAGTTATCAGACTTATTTACTTTGACACCGATTTACTATCGGGTG
Organism: Cryptomeria japonica; assembly: GCF_030272615.1. Taxonomy (NCBI): domain Eukaryota; kingdom Viridiplantae; phylum Streptophyta; class Pinopsida; order Cupressales; family Cupressaceae; genus Cryptomeria; species Cryptomeria japonica. Next base: position 573,348,243 of record NC_081407.1, on the reverse strand, counting down.
TGTTTACCAATCTGTTATCATCTACAATGACACCGATTTACTATCGGGTGTGTTTACCAATCTGTCATCATTTACAATGACACCGATTCACTATCGGGTGTGATTATCAAACTGTTATTATTTGCAATGACACCGATTCAATATCGGGTGTGATTATCGAACTATTATTATTTGCAATGATACCGATTCATTATCGGGTATGTTTACAGATTTGTTATCATTTACATTAGCACCGATCAGTTATCATCGAATGGATCGGTTGATATTGGTAAGAGTCACGACCAAGTGACATCTTGGTCGGACATGTCTAAAAGACATGTCCGATCAAGGTGCCACTTGATCGTGACAACCTTACTATATATAAATCATTCAAAAGAAAGGAGATGACATTGAAATCGATACATGTTCATCCTCCTTACCTGCAGTAAAAGAAAGATAACAATATTATTGTCATAGTTATAATATCAAAATTTTAAATACACCATCCTGCATATAACTTGTTCTTTAAATTGGAAATTGCAATAAAATTTACAAGTTCTTTTGTCTTTTTATTCTGCTGTTTGACTCATTTATTCCCGTCTAAATTATATTTTTTCAGAATTGTATTATTCTCTATATCCCCCTTTTCTTGGGACCGAAATCTGAATATATACATATACTCTTCCTTACCATTTCACGAAGAGTCAAGTCCCTTCTAACTTTTCTTTTTATAAATGCATCGCCGCTATTCATAACTATTAGTTAAAAAAACGATTCATAGAATGATTTGTAATTATCAGAGCATAGCAGAAAAGCAACTTCAATCTTATGCGATTTATGTTTTGACCACGATAAGTATATTTCCTTTGTTTTTATCGAAGATCTTAGACTTTGGTTTTTGGTTACCACCGATCTTCAACCAACTTTGACCATGTTAAGACTCTTAAGACGTGGCTTTCCACTGTTTCCATGTCAGTTTTGACAGTCTTTGCATCCATCGTAGAAAGTGAAGAGGAATCTTATTTATATGAATATCTTTTAAATATTATGAAATATATTATTATTTGTTTTTGTCACCTATATTTATCACTTAGTTTGACCATTGTTTGCTGTTGTCACTATACAGTATACTGATTTTATCACCGCATATATATTACTGCATATGTATGTGTAAGGCATCCTCGGAACATAGCAAGCATACAATCTTCTTTGTCATCAATGTCAATTTTTCCATCAAATTATGTTTATAATATAATATTAATTTATTTTTTATTTGAATATTTCAAGATATTACTAGTAATAAACATTAATAAATATTAATTAAATAAATAAATAAATTTCAAATAATCATTATTTGATAATTATTATATTAATTAATAACAATAATTGATATATATATATATATGACGATCAAGGAGGGGACATGACAATTTGCCAATGCTTTCTGGCTTTGTTCATTGTACGAATTGAGCTGCAAATTCTCTCAAGATCTCATCAGATGATTATTTTTCTCTATCACCCATCTTTTCAGTTTTTGTATCTGAATTCTGAGAGTTCTCTCTTTTCTCTTTCCAAATAGCAGGGATCTCTGGCATTAGATAGCATAGACTCACCCTACAAGCTAGCAAGATTACTACTCTAATATCATTGTCATATCCCCTCTTAATTGTTGCTGATAATTAAGAATGAATATCTTTAAAAAAACATAAAACTCAACAAGATAACCTTATTATCATACCAACAAGGGTTTTGCAAGCAGCCAATAGCCAATAATTCACAACCCAACTAGAAATTATAGTCACTGTCACAGCCAATGTATAAAGGAAAGTACAGTCCAGAAAGGATGAGTTATTGGGTTAACCAGTTTAGGAACAAAAATTCAAAAGACTGCAGTTTTCTGCACAGTACAACTATAATAGCTGGTACTTAGATATATCTAAATACGAGCAGAGGTGAATATTCACCAGAAATTCATTAATAAACTGAAAATCTCTTACTTGACTATGCTACCTCAGAACACTGGAATGAACTGGACAGTTTGCTGCTATGGTTGTACCCCTGCAAGCTGCAAAATTTGTGAAACTGCAACCTACAACTGGAATGATTCTAATTTCTAATTGCTAAACTGCTTGTAGAAATTTCTCAAGTTTTGTGCAATTTCGGAGCTAGAATCACCTAAGAAATCTGAGGGCTTTCGTCCCCAATTTCACTTGAGACGTTCAAGGGTTTCCATCATTGAAACTCACACAATCCAGGAGGTTTTCATCCTTTGGATGGAATGAACAAGTACTCAAAACGAGGGCTTGAAAACAAAAATGACTAAATGCTAAAGTTATAGGCCTCCACTTGTTTAAATAGCTTTTTAATCCCTTGGGTGGTGGCTTCTAGGGTGGACACTTCATTACTTTCTATAAAATAAAAACCTTATCCTAAATGAGGCAGCCACTTTTTGGCTCAATATGACATTAATAACATTTTAATATTTCTTTTCCAGCTCACTGGAAAACAGAACGTGACAATCAATCAATCAATCTACACAATAAGATTTATCGCAAATGAGCCAGATTTATAGAAAATTAATAGTAAGGTGGTTTTGTTTTTTAGGCTAAAATTAAATATTCTTGAGTATAGTCCTCAATGGTAACTTAAAATTCATTCCTTCCCCTGCCTTTGTGGCCTTTTTCCTAAATGATTTAATCATTTCTTTCTATTATAACAATAATGTAGAGCTTATTCATTTCATCCCTGATTTCTCTCATACTTTATGATCAACTTCTCCATAATCAATTCTATTTTGTATTTACACCAACAGGTCACTGTAAATAATTTATTTATAGGCTGGGATTTCTTATTGCAAGTTTATAATGGAACTGCCAGCTTCTCAAAAAATCTCTGTTAAATTATTTAGAATTGGCCATAGTTTAAGTTTTAGACCTTAAATTTTTAAACTTATCTACCACTACAAAATTTGTGGCACCACAATTTCAGCAGCACCTGCTGAAATATTTTAGGAACACCCCCCACCTCCATGGGGCCGCAGCCTAGTTGTACCATATGTTTATTATTTACTGGTGTAAATCTTTCTGCATACTGCATTTGTTTGATTTATCTGCCTGATCACGAGTTAAAACATTGCTGCATATTCTTTTGACAAAAGTCTAAGATGACTCTTCCTCACTAGCTTCTGCTATTTTGATTCTGTTCATAGTCTTGAGCCTTGAGTATTAACTTGCAGGAACAGGGTATATTGTGCAGTTTAACTTATAGGGGCAGAGGCTTGCCTGCGTTAAAGGCAAACGCAACAGTATAGTGGAATCAACAAAGTCATGTTAAAAGAAAAAATGCAGGCTATCTTCACTGTAAAAACTCTTACCGGAAAAGCAAGCTAACAGGGAAAACAATGTGACAACCAGCATGATATAACTAGCTCACACAGTCTAGACTCTAAAAGGCTGGAAGATGGACCACTCCAACCACAACTTAGAGTAATCTTAAAAGACTTATTCAAACTAAGCCACAGAAATAAGGTCAACAATACCTACTTCTACAGTGTCTTTCCTGCAACGACATATAAACCAACTTAATAAAGACAAGGCATAAGGAAATTACCCTTTTACTAAATTCTCACCAATTTTGACAAATTACCAGGCTATTGTAGCATAACAGGCAATATGTTCTCCCAAATTCATGCCTAGAACAGCGACACCAAATTGGTGGGGTATTTGACATCGGTATCACTAGCTCAAAATCAAAATCATGCTCTAAATACCAGATGTCCGACAATCCTTTGGAGTGATTACTAGATTAAGGTAGAAGTGAAGGTGATTTTTAATGTCATTGCCTACCTGGCATGCCAATTCAGCTTACAGCCCCCCGCTTCTGGAAACAGGGGAAATTTTCGTTTACTTTACATTATAATTTGAACACGAGATTTCTAAATTACTTTGCCTCATATATTGTACAGATTTTGTACTCCACGGCATTTGACTCTAGTATCCATTTTCGTAAAAGAACGAGATGGTGAGGTTCAAAAAATTGCTAAATATGTTTAGCTTTACAAAAAAATACATGAAAATAGAAGAGAGGAAAAACATCACATTGAATTATTTAAAAGCATTCTGAACTTTTTGATGAAAATTTTTCATTAGGATCACCAAAATTAAAGGAGAAGAAATTGGATCACCATCGACTCTCTTCCTCCTAAACAAATTTTAATACGCACAACCAAAAAAGCAAATATTCCAAAGCATGCAAAACACCCTTAATTAGAATTTGTCACCAAGATCGACTAAGGTTTTAAGAGAGATTAGATCATAATTGATCCACAATGTCCAAAGAAACGAGATTCCATAGAATGAACAAAAGAAAGGTTTGTTCAATTCAATTTGCAGGTAAAGAAAGTTTTCTTTACAATGTAGGAAAAATGGTAGATTTCTTAATTCAATTTGAAGGTTATTTTATTTAAAAAGATCCCAAAGTACTGCGCTTCATTGGAGAAACGTTAACTAGTAAAAAAGGCCCCTTGAAAGTGTAGAAGTATCTAGCCATGCAAGTGCAATGTTACAAAGCCAAATCTATATAAAAGAATCAAAGGTCCCGCCTGTCAAGCCTAATTTCTCTGAACTGTTTTGTACAAACCGAACTTGATATTAGGGTCTAGTGTAGCTTTGTGCATATAAATTCACTGTAAAGAATTTGATATTCGCAGTTGCGATGCAAATTGACCCGTGGTTAACCGTTGCAGCCAAAATTCTAAAAACCAGAATATAATTTGCCTGCTACAAGCTACATATCATGTTAATATTTCTTCAATTTTAACGAAAACAACAGAAAATCGTGAAAGCTGAACCTGGTTGTGACGCTGCTGATTGGAGAAGCGATAATTGTTGCACCCACGAAGAGAAGTGGCTAATCTTTTAGTGGAATGTATTTTGGGCGCTCCCTGAAATGCCATGATTATTTAGAAGCATAGTGCAGTGTGACACCATAAAATCAATCCTTTACGTCAATAATTAAGTTAATAAGTAGTCTGTAAAAGCTGCCCTGATCTTTAACGTCGTCCATAAATGATAAACAGAGGATTTATCAATCTTCTTAAAATCTTCATGTCGTGGTATGTAGTTGTCCTTTTATTATAAAAAAACTCTATTTTAGATTTTAGAAAAATACTAATTTCAATGTTCCCGTGGCCCTCTCCTCCATGTTATTAGAGGTCATTATATCATGCTGATATTGAATTTAGTATTTTTTTTAATTTAAAATGGAATTTTTTTTTATAATTAAGGTTTGGAGGTGTTATTTGTGTCTAATGATAAGTGTTCTTAAGATGTATTTTAAAGATTTGATCAAAATTTAATCTTGAAATATCTAGTAGTCAGATATCGAAGTATCATTTGTTATTAACTAGCAATTGCACCTTGGTGTGAAATGGGTACGTCGAAAAGGTGTGGAAGGTCGAAAAAAATGGTCTATTTTTTGTAGCCATTTGTGCAGTACATTAGGTCAATTGGTAGATAATTTAACAAATGACGTCGTTTGTGCAACACAAATCTCAACAGAGAACTAATAGCTCTAAATCAACTATGCATCCACAAATAGGAATCCAAACATGATTGAAATAAAACCTCTAAATCAAAATATACTTAGGATCCATTACCAACATGCTCATGGAGTGTTTGTAATAGAGAGAAGGAGAGAGGGGGAGTGATAAGGATAGAAAGAGGGGGAAGAGTGAGCGAGAGAAAGCGATAAGGAGATTATATATATATGGGATAGAGAATAGAGAGGAAGATATAGATATATATGGAGATGGAGAATGAAAAGGAGAGGGATATAGAGAGGAGGAGGAGAGAGGGATATATAGAGATGGAAGAGATAAATATATAGAGATTGGTTGATAGCTTTTTCATTAAGTTAAACTAACGGATAGTTTGTGATGATATTCCTAGCGATTACTTGTGAAATCCATGTATTATTCACTGAGTTTAAAAAGTTAAATTAATTAAGAAGAATATCATTATTAATTTCAAAATAAATATCATGATTTGAGATAGAGATAGAAAGAGGGAGAGATAGAGATAGAAAGGAGATATAGTGAGATATATATAACTTGGGAAAAATAGAGGTATGAGAGAAAAAAAATTATAAAGTGGGGGAGATTGAAGGAGAGAGGACGATGTGAGGGAGAAACAAAGATAGAAAGAGGGAGGCAAAGAGAGGGGGAGATGGGGAGAGATAAAGATATAAGAATCAATATATAGAGGTGATTCATATATGGAGAGATATCCATTAAATACACATTTATTATTACATGTCTACATTGAAATTTATTATAATTCAACCTCTCTCTCTTTCTACTTTGGTATATCATATTTATTATTACTATCTTTAATAGTGAGGGAGAGATATAGTAAGATAATTACTATATATATTATTAGGTTTATTTTTAATGTTATATTATTATTAGTTAATATAAATGCCTAGAGAGATATAAATGAGTTAATAGAATATAAAACAAGATACATTGAATACAATTGAGTAAGCTACATAGTTATACATAGTTTTTCCTTCTCCATAGTCTCTCCAGTAATATTCTTCTTCCTAATATTGATTACTATTCTTTGAATAATATTTTGTCTTCCTTTATTTGTCCTTATGTCAATTAAAGTGGGAATTGCAATAAACTGTACCCATTCTTAGTTTTTTATATACTTCGAAGCAAACTCATGAATATAAAGTCTCTTTGTATGGTAGATGTACTCTCTTATCACACTTTGCTTCTATCCCATAAACATTCTATAGTTTTTACCTTGTTCCTAAAAGACTAGTCAATCCATCATTCTCAAACTTTTATCATTTAATAATTTAAATATAATATAATTATATAACAATCAATACATATTTAATGTATTAATTATCATACAGTATTTAATAAAATTCAAATAATATTTAGTATCAAATAAAAAGTTAAATTTAATATTATTATATAATAAATGCTATATTATATAATACTACCTCCCTGAAAATAAAGCTAGTTGTTATTCTACTCCCGATGGTTTTGTTTGGATGGAATGAACTTCCCTGAAGCATTCAATACCCTGGATGGAATGAACCTCCCTATCGGGGGTGAAGTTGTTAGCAAGAAAGAAAAAGAGTGGGTGAGGGCAAGGACCCCGATGGATGGATGGGAACAAACTATCTTGCCTCCTTCTCGCTGAGATAAAATAAACTACCAAGTGGGAATCAACTCGTGTTTATTGTCTGGGGGTGAAGCCACTGGATGGAATAAAATCAACTAATTTGGCTGGGCAAGGAATCTACTTTCTCGCCAAACATGAAATAGCTAGCTTTCCTTTGTTGTCTGCAACACAAGCGAGAATAACAAGATATGCATTGTCTACCTATCCAGCCAACCGGGGAATGAAACTATCCAGCCAGCTGGGGCCATCGACTAGTTTTCTCTATCCCTCCACCCTAGTCCTCCAAGTTAGTTGACTTCCTTCTATCTTGTCCTAACTCGACAATGAGTAGTATTCTCTAGGGGGTGTAACTGAGGCTCCATCCCCCAGTCTCTTTCTCGCTCCACCCCCGCCTGGGAGCTCCTCCTATTTCTCGTCTCCTCCTCATTAATTAGCATCACCCACGGTATCTCCTCATTAAGGGAGGGTATTAAAAACAATCCTTCTTTCTAGTCAGAGATAAATTAGTTACAATCGGTTGAACGAACAACTAAAGGTAGTGGACTTCCTTCCCAAACAATCAATCGAGGGGGTCAATTGCCAATTAGAAATTAGATATAATGAGGAGAATTCCATCCAGTGTGTGGGAGCAAGAGTTTATTTGTATTAGCTGGACTAAGGGACCCGAACTTCAGGACCAAGCTCGAACCAAAATTCTAGTCACTTATAACACATTCCCATTACTTATCAATCCATCCAATTAAATAAATGAAGGGAGAGCTACTTCTCTATTATTCCCACCATTAATTTAGTAGGGCATGTTCATTATAAGTGAATTCATAAGCCTGCCTAGATTAATAAGCCTGCTAAAATAACTAGAAAAAGCCCTTTATCCCCCCACCTAACCCCACACATGCTAGAATAAGAACTATTGCTTCCACCATAGAATAGTAGGGGCCCACCCTTCAGGATAGTTGACTTCAAGCGCGTATCTTCTCTCCATCCATGTGCCTACTCACACTACTATTACGAATACCAATGTGGTAATTACAGTCCCCGGTTTGATGTTCCTTCGAGGTGGAAACAACAACGCTAGAGCGCTAGAACTTTTACTTTTCGTCATAGAATTGAAGGAGAGACATCTCGACGACATATATTCTTTCATCAATGCCTCTAAATAAGTGTTCATTAGTTTAGTGGGTGTTCATAGGAATAGCGAACTACCATGGAATTGTGGGGGCCCTCCCTCTCGCCATTAGAAGAGTAGGGCAACTAATCTACCTCTAATTAATCAGTGCCCTATTGTTCTAAGGATCCCCCCCATCATAGTTGTTATTGTAGGGCGAAAAGATTGCTAGTAATAAGCAGCCCTTTAGCCCCCCACCCAACCCCACACACTCTAGAATAACATAATCAGTGTCCTATTGTTCTAAGGATAAACCTACTAGAATAAGCTAGAATAAGGGGGGGCAGGTTGGGTGGGAGTGATAGAGCCTCCCACCCACTACAATTATGCCATTATGATGTGCTTATTCCCCTCAAATTCTATGGGCGATTCTATAAATTTAGCAGCAGGGGTCTAGTTATTTCAGATTAATTAGCTTGCTACAATAAGCTCGCCCTATAATTATATGGGATTGATTAATGGCAGTGGGTTGGGGAAGTAGAGTGGGAGGAAATAAAGTGGGGCGGGCCCCTACTATTCTATGGCAGTTACTCTAGCAAGCTTATTAATTGGAGGTAAGGGCTGAAAACTATCTATAATTCCTTCCCACGTGGGGCACCCTAGTCAAGCTTCATCAAAATAATGTTGCCGCCATTTTAGCATCGGGGCAAATGGATCATCGATAGTTGGCCCACGATTCCCTATCTTCTTCATTGGTTGATGCCTAAAAATGGGTAGTTGATAAGATTTTTGTCTCTTTATTTTGGACATGACTGTGAAAGTGACTTAACCCCCCCACCCAGATTCTATACGTAACATGCCCAATTCTATACATAACATTGGAACTGCAGGGTGGGCCCCTACCATTCTATGGCCCTACTATTCGCCAAGGGGTGGGAGGAGGAGACACCAAGGCCCCTAAAATTCTATTGGCTATCAGTTAATTAATCAGCTCGCTAGAATAAGGGAGGGTGGGAAGCCCCTACAATTCTATGTGGTAAAGTTTTGGGGTGGGCCCATGCCTCCCACCCAACCCCACACAGAGAGGCTATAGTAGGGTGGGGATTGTAGTTGAATTGCCCTACTATTTTAAGGGGCAAATCGATATAAAAGAAAAACTATTCATAATATATCATTTAAATATTATAGGTATATTATATAATGTAAAATACAAATATATAAAATTAATTTAATATATTTTGTATAATATCTAACATAAATATATAAATAATTTATAAATATTATATTATTTATATATTATATAATTTGACTATATATAATAAATAATATATTATTATATTTAATATCATACAAATATAAAAAATGCCTATAAACTATCAAAAAGATTATAAAATCTGAATCTAAAATTAATATAAATTAATTGAACTTAATACTTAACAAATACCTAGCAAAATTTTAAAAAGAGACATAAAACAATGGATTAACATGGCAGAAATAAAAGCCTATACCATATCATATGTTTCACTTGATATTCTACTTTTCAATTAGAAATAGATAAAAGGATTGCGTAAAAATAAACGGCATCCACTAAAGTGGAGCTAAAAATAGAAATATAATAAATTAATTGTCCAAATTGAGAAAGAAGACTATAAATAATCAGTATGGGAGGAAATTTATTAAATAGTTGCACATTTTCCAAAGTTAAAAGAGCAGACGCTTGAGGCGGGCAGTTGAAAGCTTGCAGTGAAATAAAAAATCGATGAAGCAAAAAGTGACAGATAAAACAAGGCAAGCCATGAAAAAAATGGTGAAAAGTGTGTTAGATTTGTGTGAATGTTGTCATTGATGTCAAAACCAATGATCGGGTTGAACCGAATGTACCATATTGAGTAGAGCAATGATATTGAACATATAATGAGTAGTAAGGTATGTATGATCTACTGGAGTCATTTCCAGAAGATCCTCTTCTCTGGATTCTTGTGTTTTGCTTATCATGGTTTGTATCGAGTTTCGGTATCAGTTGTGTCTGTGGTATTGCTATAAGAATGGTTGTGTTGCATTATGATTTATGTTCCAAAATCTGTGATACCTATATCTTGAAGTTGGGAGTTGTGTTTATGGGTTTGTATCTATGGGTTCGGTAGACCCTTGTTTTGTTCTGGTGATTGAGGTGTATGCTTTGCAAAATGAAGTATGTGAAGGAAGCATGTAGAAGATTAGTGAAGGTGGACTTGGTTATGCTATTTTGGTCGAGGCATATTTTGGATAATGTGTTGATATGAGCAATGTATTATTGTATAAAGCATTTGTTCTTGGCAAACATATTATATCGGTGTATGTGATTATATCTATATATATATATATAGAGAGAGAGAGAGAGAGAGAAGATGTGTGTGTGTGTGGTATTCAGAAATGTGTGTGTGTGTGTGTATAACAGTGTGTCGGTTAGAAGAATAAGAAGTATGTGTAGCGTCCTAAAATTGCGACACTTGCAATTTTGACTGCATTCGGGTCTTCACGATGGCGATGCAACATGGAACCTGAATGGAGACCCCGAAACTTGTTCATGACATCAAAAACTGCATTTTTCAGTACCCTGGCCTGATCCCTCCTTGCACCCTGCTATCCCGGGAGGTGGGACCATGGCGCCCAGCGCCTTGGTCCCTGGCCCTATTTTGGGCCCGGTCTCTTTTGGGCATCGGGTCTCTAAGTTTGCAATTCGGGAAATATTGTTTCCTGGTCAGCCTAAGGTCAGGAAAATCAGTCTATCAACCCTAATTGACAAGTATATAAACTACATTTCCTCTCTCAAAAAGAGAGGAGGACATATGTATGAAAAAGGCGGAAGCGATATTCAAACATTCAAACATTCAAGCATTCAAGCATTCCTTCAAGCAATTGAGCATTCTAAGTCTCCATTCAAGGCTAGGTGTTGCATTCAAGACAAGGATTCAACCATTGAAGAGGAGATCACATACAACATACAACATACTACATACATTACACCTTCGCATGTAAGAATACAAACATTCTTACAACAAGGTATCAGTACTTGTTTACATTACAAACATTTACATTTACAGCATTCTCATTTCTTGGTTAATTCCAAAACCGGGGTTTGACCTAAAGGCAAACCCCTCATCCCTAACCCCCCAATCGTCCTCTCTTTTCTGTGTGTAGGTTGCAGGTACGCGACTGTAATTGAAGATCTGGAATCCTTGTGCAGAGACGAACAGATCCACCTTCGTTTCATGGACTTTTCGGAGGACCGTGTGCACGCCGAGCGCCATCGTCCCGTCAACTTTCGCTCAAATTTGCAAAACAGCACCGTCTCGACATTTTACTGCTAATTCCAGGTCCGCAGCTTCATCCTGTATCCCTATCTCTATTTATAAGCGAATCTTTCCTATTTTACATTCATTCTTAGTTCAATCTTTCTATCTACATTTCTTTACAAAAGAGGGTATCCTTGACGTCTTAACCCTTGAAACTCATTTAGAATCCAATCTTGCATTTTGTGGGATTGGATCTTGTGGGTTTCAACCCCTCTTTTGAATGTAAAGTCCTTCCCAAGTGAAAACCATCAACCCTAGTGACTCTCCCTTCTCTCTCCTCGGAGTTGGGGAGGGGAGAACGACTAGGGTTCAATTTTTCCGCTTTACAGTATGTGAGTGGTAGAGTTGTGGCCAAGAGAGCAGTAGTAGTGTGTGAATGGTGTGCAATGTGAATAGTGAAGTATGATGCATGTGTAAAAGCGAAGGTGTATCTAAAAAGTTAGAGTGTAGACAATGTTGCAGTAATCCCTTATCAGATCTATTGCAAGCAGTTGGATTAACAAAGTGCAAACAGTGTTGTGGTCATCCCTTACCGGATCTACCACAATCAGTTGTGGATAGTTCGGAAAGATCCTTTACCGGATCTATTTGTGAGTTGCTATGAGTTGATGTATGTGCTTATCTTTGAAGTGACCTCATGCATTTAGAGATGCAATTTTATTTAGTTCATTTATTTCTATTTTAGTGAGCATTCCGATAGTGAGTTGCATTATAATTAGGCAATGAGCCACCCATTTTGTAAACACCATATAACTAGTTATATTATCTTGAGAGTTAACCCTCTATGTGGTTTTTCCCAATTGGATTTTTCACATATAAAATCTGGTGTTCATTTTGTGGTTGTGTTGTTTACTTATTATACATTTGTTGATTCATGTTGATGAGATTAATTACTGAAGTTTAAATACCAGTAAAAGTTTTATATGATGTGTGAATACTAATTCACCCCCCGTCTCAATATTTCGGTCCTCTCAACCATTCAACAATTGGTATCAAATCTTGGTCTTGTTGGTTGAATCATGGCACCGATAAGTATGACCAAAGAATATCAGATGGATGAAGAATTGAAGACAACTCTTGAAGATCTAGAAAGTGTGGAATCTAAGAATGAAGAGTTGAAAGAGAATGTGAAGGTAGCAAATGAATGTGTGCAGAAGTTGAGAGAACAAATCTGGAAGTTCAAGTCGAGACATAAGGAAGTTAACAATCAATTGAAGCAGACGAATGAGACAGTTAAGGATCTAATGCTCAAAATTGACGAGAAAAACAAGATAGAAGAAACACTGAAAGATTCAATCAAGCTAAAGACTGGAGATTGTGAGAAGTTGGAACAAGTGAAGAAGCTAGAGATAGAAAGTAAATTCCTTGAAAGTAGCAAACTACTAGAAGATTTGATTAACATGCAAAAAGCTCATATAGATAATACTGGACTAGGATTTCAGATCGACGAGCGTTCAAATCGGAATGACAAAGACAAAAGCAAGGAGGTTAAGGTAGATGTAGAAAAGAAACCTAGAGATGCAAGCAAGACCCTCAATTAGAGATCTACTACAATAAGACTACTGACTCGTCAATTGAATGCACAAAGGTACTCATCATTTAATGGTTATTGTTTTCAATGCAATAAATTTGGTCATAAGGTTATATATTGTAGAAGCATTCAATGTAACAATTGTGAGAAGTTTGGTCATAAAGTGAATTACCATAAAAATCATGTTGTGAATCAAGATCATAATTTGGTTGGAATGAATAGGATGTATATGAACTTTCATGGATATTGTCATCTATGCAATGGCTATGGTCACAAACCTAATGAGTGTAGATCTAGAACACATCCAAAAAAATTAGTGCAGAGAAACATCAAATGTTATAAGTCCAAGCAATCCAGACATTATGCTAATCAGTGCAGAAATGAATTTGGTATGGAGAAGTCTGTGGAGAAGAATGTAGTGAAGTCTATTGAATCGAAGAAGGAAATCATGGTTTGGAGAAAGAAGGAGGTGAACAATGAAAGCAAGCTTGACATACTAGAATCTAGTGCAGGCACCTCTTCCTTTAGTAATTGAGCTTATTGCTTTGGCTCAGGGGGAGCTTTTCAAAAAAACAAATTCATCCCCCCTTTCCAAAGTAGTTCATGTTGTGGGTCCAGCATGACTGTGTTTGACATGCAATCTAGTAATTCAATGAATATGCTAATGTCGTTGATAAGACACTTTTTGGCGGAAAGCCCCTAGAAGGTATTGGCAAGATAAATTTGAGTTTTTGAGATCATTTTTATACGTTATGCGAAGAAAAGAGTCCAAGGAGTGAAGCAGTAGTTAAAGAGAAAGAGTAGAGAAGAAGAGCAAGTAATCATGGAATCAAAGATGATCGTAGAAGAATTGAGTAGCAGAGCATTTCAATATTTGGAAAAGATACAGCTAGATGAATTTTTGACACTGAAAAGATCAGAAAGATGGAGAGCAATTTAAGTGAAGCAGATTTGCAGAAGGTAAAGGAGTTAGGTCATAAAGGATTGGATTTGTGGAGTGAATTCATGTGGTTTGACAATGAGGATGTGATCAGATTAATCCTAAGTCGAGTGTAGAATGATTATATCGCGTTGGATAAACCCTATCTGATTTCAAAGGACATCATTTTAGTTGTTACTGGTCTATGTGACAAAGGGAGTGTACTGGTTAAGAAGAATGTAAATAACAAGGAAGTTGAAACCCCAATTGGTGTGATGGGAGATCAAAGAGTGTTATTGATCAATGAAATCAGCAATCTCGTGGTGAGGTATGTTGTGTATGGTATATCTTACAAGATTTATTTTAGGAATAGGGAAGGTTATACTTCGGCTATTGTTGTGTATGTTGTGTACATGATTGAGCTATTGAAAATGCAAATTTTGATTTGTGTGAATTATTGAAAAATTAGTTGTTAGAGAACATCATAATGACAAAAGATCAAGGTTATCCCTTCTGGTTTGGATCATTGCTTGTATGTTTGGCAATATATTTTCTGGGATCTTTATCGACGAAAGAAAATGTGTTGTGGGAATCTCAAGCCCCGGTTGCTAGACAGATCTATCAATATCTAAATGGTCTAGAAAGGAGAGAAGAAGCTTGTGATGATTACTTTAATTCATTTCAGAAGGTATGGTGTATTGGTACCGATTCTGCTATGGAAGGTCCGACCTCTGAAAAGAGGAAGCTGAAGGAGATTATGTTATTTGGTTCTCCAAAACTTGAGAAGAAGAAGAAGAAGAAAGAACTGAGGCAGGAAGATATAATCGAGTTAGATGATCAAGCATCCCTTGTGGCTAATGAAGAATTGGAGATTGCAAAGCAAGAGAAAGATGATTCAGAGGAAGAAGAAGATAATATGCAAGATATACTGGAGAAATCAATGATGCACAAAGAACTCTATCCGCATGCATAAATGAAAGGAGAGACTATATCAATAGTGCTAGCAAAGTTTACAGATATTGTCTACAATGGCCGGCTGCTATGGTGAAGTCAAAGCAAAAGTTGAATCTATTGAAGAAGAATTGAACTCTATTGGTAAGTCATTTGATTTTCTGAGTGACAAAGATGGTGAGAAATGGAATAAGGTAAAATTCCCTGAAGTCCGAGTTATTATCCTTGCAAAGGCAGAAGGAAGACTAGGTGAGTGTTTTTTCTAAAAATTTAAAGAAATTATTGAAGATAAACTGGAACACTTCTCAGACTTCAGTATTGCTTGATGATTTAGTTGAGTATGAGCAGAATCCATCCATTCCTGATAGTCTATCTCATGTTATTGATGTGTTGGTTGAATGCAGAAGCTTGTCTATTAGCATTAAATTTCTTGTACAATAATGGAAGGTTCTCCTTCCAGAGCTTAAGGAGAAATGCAAGCAGATCTTTTAGAAGAAAAGCAGTTAACGAATCGCTTTTTTATATACAATTTTGACATTATTTTTTTGATATAAGATATTGAACACATTATTTTTCCTTTTTCATCAAAGGCACCCTTTGTCCTTGATGTCAAAGGAGGAGAAAGGTTAATGGAGAAATAGGGAGAAAGGTAGTGTAATGAAGAGATATGAGTGATATGAGCAAGGGGGAGTTATATGCAGATATTCATGCGAACATGTTTTTGAGATTGTGTTTTTTTTAGATGTTTTGCCATCAATGACAAAGGGGGAAATTTTTAGATTTGTGTGAATGTTTTCACTGATGTTAAATCCAGTGATCTGGTTGGACCGGATGTAACATATTGAGCAAAGTAGTGGTATTGAACATATACTAAGCAGTAAGGTATGTATGAACTATTGGAGTCGTTTATGGAAGATCCTCTTCTCCAGAATATTGTGTTTTTCTTATCATGGTTTGTATTGAGTTCCGGTATCAGTTGTGTCTATGGTATTGCTATCCAAATGGTTGTGTTGCATTATTGTTTATGTTTTGTAATCTGTGACACCTGTATCTTGAAGTTGGAATTTGTTATGCTTGGAAGTTGTGTTTATGGGTCTGTATCTATGGGTTCAGTAGACCCTTGTTTTGTCCCAGTGATTGAGGCACATGTTTCGATAAATGAAGTGTGTGCAGGAAACATGTATAGGATCAATGAAGGCAAACTTGGTTACCCTATTTTGGTCGAGGCATATTTTGGATAACATGTTGATTCGAGCAATGTATTATTGTAAAAATCATTTGTGCTTGGTCGACATATTATCTCAGTATATGTGCTTACCAGTATATATATATATATATATAGAAGATTTGTGTGTGTGTATAATAATGTGTCGATTAGAAGAATAATAAGTGTGCGGGTGACAGATTTGTGAATAGGAGAGAAGTAGTAGTGTGTGAATGGCTTACAATGTGAATAGTAAAGTATGATGCATGTGTAAGAGCAAAGGTGTATGTGAAAAGTTAGTGTACAAACAGTGTTGCAGTAATCCCTTACTAGATCTGTTGTAGTCAATTGTGGACAGTTTGGAAAGATCCTTTACTAGATCTGTTGTGAGTTGTTGTGAGTTGATATCTGTGGTTATCTTTGAACTGACCTCATACATTTGGAGATGCTCTTCAATTCATTTATTTCTATTACAGTGAGCATTCTGATAGTGAGCCGCATTGTAATTTGGCAGTGAGCCACCCATTTTGTAAACACCATATAACTAGTTGTATTATCTTGAGAGTTAAGGATCTCTGTGGTTTTTACCAATTAGGTTTTCTACATATAAAAATTTGGTGTTCATTTTGTGGTTGTGTTTACTTATTCTACATTTGTTGATTCATGTTGATGAGATTAATTGCTAAAGTTCAAATATCAGTAAAAAAATTATATGATGTGGGAATATTGACTCACCCCCCTCTTAGTATTTTGGTCCTTTCAACCATTCAACAAAGTGATGAATAGACAAAAATCATTCAATCATCTTGCATCGATAAGAAGACCAAGATAGTCGTAGATATGTAATGGCAAGTTGTTCAATTCATATAAGGAAACACCTTCAACATAAAAATGATTCATATTATTCTTTCAAATATAACATATAACATCCAAATGATTCTAAAACTTTTTAATAACTATTATTATCATATTTTGTTCTTTTGTTTAACATAGAAAATTAAATAATTAAACATATATATTTTTTGTTTAAAAAAACATTTTTATATCACATAAATATTCTCAAACCTAATTCTACTCTATATTTGTATACTTCATCTTATGAATGTTTTATCTACCCTTTAAATATCAATACCTAACCTTGAATTGTTACACCCTAAATCTAAATTATTAATAGCTAAACTAAATTGATTCACCCTATAGTCCATAATGATAATTATTAACTATAAACTTCTAGACACTAGCATGTACTTTATTACAAAATAACCTTATTTACATTGTCTTATCTCTTTTTTCCATCAAGCGGCATGGCATAGAAGAGTATGAATGTACTCAAATGCCACTAGCTCACCAGGATTTGCACAACCAAATGGTGGATCCTATTGCAAATGGTACAAAGAATGTTCTACATGCAGCTATAAAGGTCAAGGCACATTGAGTGGTGTTCATAATTTTTATTTCACTTTCATTTTATTTACATCTTGTTGAATTTTTATTTCACTTTCATTTTATTTACATTTTATTTGAGAGAGAGGTAGAGATAGAGAAGATGCTAGAGATATGGTGGCCATGGCAAGGAGAATTTGTCTCACCAACTATGGAGGGGAGGAGATTTATTAATGAGAGGATGTTAATGGCAAGTAATGAAAGGTCCATCTCCTATATATAGATAGGGGAGTGGATGTCTATATCTCTATTCTCCAATGCATAAGCTAGCAACAATGCTCTTTCTTCCTTTGTTGAATATCAAATAGAGAGATGGGTGCAACAAATATGATTATTAGTAACTTATCAACTTAAAGCTTTAGTTGTAACTTAATAGCGAAAAGATGCAGCTCGGAGGAGTAGGAAGCGACAATGGGAGAATTCAAAATTCAAATTCTCTGAAAGGCGGGAACTCTGGTTCCAATGGTGGGAGTGGCCATAACAAAGGAGCTAGTCCTATGGGAGAGAAGGACAAGCCTCCAGATATTCCGAAGGCCGTTGACATTTTACAGACTGGTGGTACTCTACCAGAGAAGAAAGTAGGTTCTGGGTTTTTGGGGGAGGGGTCCAGCGGGGGATCCAGCCCACGTGAAGAGACCTTGGAGAACGGAAAAGAATCTAGAAAATGGTCATCCCTTTTTGGAACAAAACCATCTTGTAAATCCTCTTTACCTCCTGTCAAGAATATTTCTGATCCAACTGGTGGAAAGTTCGCCATCTCTATCCCTGATCTAGTTCTGGATCATAATATAAACAATATGTCAATCTCCCTGGTAGGCAAATTTATGGGTTCGTGTCCAAACATTGAAGTTGTAAGGTCTTATGTCAAACGGAAATGGGCTCTGAAGGGTAACATTGAAATCTTGGCTTTGCCTAAAGGCCTCTTGTCTTTTACCTTCTCGTGTGAAGAAGATAAATTAAGGATACTTTGTGGTAGTCCCTGGATGGTAGGAAAGACAACCTTGGTTCTTCAGAAATGGCATCCGAATCTGAACATGAATGACTCTCTTCTGGCACAAGTTCCAGTTTGGGTAAAGTTACCAGGTTTGCCTCTTGCATATTGGGCAGAAAGCATCTTCTCAGGAATAGCAAGCTCCTTTGGCGAACTCCTCTCTATAGACCCAGTCATAGCTTCAAAAAGGAGACTCACTCATGCTAGGTTTTGTGTAGGGATAGCCCATGATGCATACATGTCGGAACAGATAGATATAGTGTCAAAGTTAGGGACATGGAAATAATTAATAGAATATGAATCTATCCCATTTGCCTACTTCCATTGCAAGAAAGTAGGTCACTGGGTGAAATCTTGTCCTATCAAGCCTAAAGGAGAGCTCAAGCAGACTAAACCCTCGATCGAAAGTAAAAAGGTACCAGATAAAAAGGTATGGCAAGTTAAGAATTCAAAAAATAAGGAAGTTGACTTTACTAACAACAACTATTTTGAACCCTTGGGGGAAAATAAGGAAGTGGTATCCTCAACTTCTGTCTCCAATCCTCCAACCTAGGAAGTATTGAGAAATAAATCAACCAAAGTAAAAAACCCTAGGACAGAGCAGATCCGAATAGAGGAATTGAAAGAACTGACCGAATCTTCAAAAGACACAGCTGAAGTGGTCATCATTGATACTTATGCTGATAAGGAAATGCAAAAGAAAGAGGAACAACATGAGGATGGAGAGATCTCTGGCTCCCAAGAAGAAGAGACTGACTCTTCCCCGCTCATGATAAGCTCTGAAATACAAGAAGCCCAAAAATGTGCAATACTGGGTATGAACCTTTCAGACTCAGATCAAAACTCAAAAATAGTAAACAGTGCTTCACATGATTCTAGAATCCCTAATTGGGGCAATGAAGATGAAATATCCAGAATCCTCAGTAATTCGGAAGCGGTTCTCGAGAAAGAAGCTGACTGGAAAATACCAAAATACAAGAACAAGAAAGGATCCACTCCCTCGACTTCTCAACTAAGGAAATCCAACATAATAGCTCAAGTAGATGTTGGGTATATCTCCTCTTCCCCAGGTCGACCTTCTAACCTTAAAGTTAGAGACAAGGAGGCCAGTAAGAACATTGCAGATGGGACTCAGAAGACTCTTAAGGAGTTAGGAATCGGTAAGTAACTATGAAGATTATCTCTTGGAATATTAGAGGACTTAATAATCCTCATAAACATGATATCATTAGAAATATGATAAGGGATAGTAAACCTGATTTTTTTCTAATTCAAGAGACCAAAATGAGTAGAGAAAAAGTTGAATCTTTGAAGTTTTTTAAAAATGGGAGTATCAGTGGTGGTAGCTTGGAAGGTGCTTCGGGAGGTATAGCTACCATTTGGAATCTTAATAGTGTCAAAGGCCATGTTCTTATTCAAGAAAATAATTTCTCTTACATTAGATTTGAGCATTTAAAAGATGGAACTTCATGGGTCATCACCAACATTTATGCACCCAACACCTTGAAAGATAGAAACTTCTTCCAGAAAAAACTTATAGAAACTAGGGACAGCTTCACGAATCTTAGATGGCTGTTCATGGGAGACTGTAATACTCCTTTGAGAGAGGAGGACAAATTTGGTGGAAGCCCCTCTCAGTTGGAAAGTAGGTTGGGCCTTATGGACTTCATAAATACATAGGCTCTCAACGATGTGGAGATACAGGGATGCAATTACACATGGACTAATAGGAGAATTGGTAATGATCTTATCCAAGTTCCCCTTGATAGGGCTCTTATTTCTGATGAATGGTACAGACATTACTTTTGCTCCTTGTCTGCCCACATCTGGGTTGGGTCATATCATTTTCCCATCACCTTCATTGCTGACCCAATTAATAGAAGAAGACATTTTCCTTTCACATTTGAAAAAATGTGGACTCATCACCCTAACATCAATCGTAATATTTAGAAATGGTGGAGTATCCAAGTAGAGGGAATTGCTATGTATAGAGTTTTAAAGAAACTTAAAAGTGTTAAGGACAATATAAGACTTTGGAATAGATCCAGCTTTGGGAACATTTTTGAGGCCAAAGGTAAAGTTCAGGATGACCTTAAGAAAATACAGGACCAAATTCAAAAGGATGGTTTCAGTACTATGTCTATAGTTGAAGAAAATGAGACCCTTAAAAAATACCATGAAATCATTCCTAAAGAGGAAACTTTTTGGAAGCAAAGATCAAGATGCATTTGGCTAAAGGAAGGAGATAGGAATACAAGATTTTTTTCATATGTCGACGATCAAAGATAAAGTGGCAAATAGGATTACAAAATTGGCAGTGAACAATGGGGAACTGGTCAAGGGGGAAGAGATAAGGAATGAGGCCAAAAGGTACTTTTCAGAACTTTTGAGGAGGGATCACAGGTTGGATGTTGATGCTCAATCTTCTTTTCTTCAAAATATTCCTTATCTCATTGATGAGCAGATGAATGCCTCTCTTTATTCTATTCCTTCGATCTTGGAAATAAAAAATGATGTTTTTTCTTTTGATGGTAACAAAGCCCCCGGTCCAGATGGCTTCCCCATGTTCTTTTTTCAAGATTTCCGGGACATTGTAGGGAAAGATGTTTCCAACGGGGTCAAGGAATTTTTTGGGGCTAGAAGAATTTTGAAAGAAATTAATGGCACTTTCATTGCACTTATTCCTAAAACCCTAGGTGTTGACTCCATGGACAAGTTCAAACCAATCAGCTTATGCAATTCTTTTTATAAGATTATCTCCAAGGTTCTTACCACTAGAATCCTGACTGTAATTCCTTCTTTGATTAATCAACAACAAAATGGTTTTGTCCCAGGAAGACAAATTCTCGACTCCATTATTATTGTCCATGAGAATATTCATTCTCTTGTTAGGGCTAAGAAACGGGGTCTCATCCTCAAGCTTGATCTCTCTAAGGCCTATGATCGGGTTGATTGGTCTTTTCTTGTGAAGGTTCTTGTGGCTTATGGTTTTTCCACCAAATGTGTTGACCTCTTCAATCAACTTATTACTTTAGCCTCTTTTGATGTTCTTGTCAATGGTTCCCCTTCCCCCTTTTTCCAAGCATCTAGAGGATTGAGGCAAGGGGATCCCATTTCCCCTATCCTCTTCATCATTATGGCTGAATGTTTTTGTAGGTCTATGGAAAACATGGTTATGCGAGGATCTTTTAAGGGACTCCAACCTTCTTCAGATGATCTTATCTACTCTCACCAACAGTTTGTGGATGATACCATTGTCATGGGGGAGTCAATTATCTTAGAAGCCAGAACCCTGAAGGACACTCTTTGTAAGTTTGCCTCTTCATTTGGTTAGCTCATTAATTGGGTCAAAAGTGAAGTTTTCTTCATCAACACACCTGAGAGAAGACAACAAAGAATCAATAGAATCCTGGAATGTCGGATTGTTGATCTTCCTGCCACTTATCTTGGCCTCCCCTTGGGCATTGCACCTCCTGATTCTTTTTGGAGCTCTCTAGTGGATAAGTTTCACAAAAAGCTAGCTGGTTGGAAAGGAGCCCTTTTAAGTCAGGTTGGAAAGCTTCAACTTCTTAAAGCTTCTCTTCAAAGCATACCTATCTATGCCCTAAGCCTTTTCAAAATTCAAGTCAAGTATGTTGATGCAATTGAGAAAATTCAAAGAAAATTTCTATGGTCAAGGGTTGAGGATAAGAAAAGAATGTCTCTTGTGGCTTGGGATTAGGTATGCAGAATGAAAAGTAAAGGTGGTCTAGGCCTGAGAAATCTGGATCTTAAATGAATCTCTCTTGTCTAAACAGGTTTTTAGAATGTTCCACTCAGAGAGTGAATGGTGTAAAATCTAGCGAAGTAAGTACTCTCTTCTGTCCTCCTCTCTTTCCTCTTTTATCAATTCTGAAATCAACATTAATGGGTCCCATATCTATAATCATGCTTCTAAGTGCAAAGATAGTGTTGCTAAAGGGGTTACTTGGAAAGTAGGCAATGGTAGGAAAGTTAATTTTTGGGAAGACCCCTGGCTTTTTGATAAACCTTTGACTGATTTCCCAGAATGGGCCCCTTATGTCCTCTTGTATTAGAACTTTTGGTCCTTTAGTTGAAGGGTATTGGACTGGTAATAAATGGCAGAACATAGAAAGTATTCACCCAAGCCTTATCAAGCTCAAAAATCATCTGTCTTCGGCCTGGTTGAATAAAGAGGAAGACTCCCTCATTTGGAAATATGAACCCAAAGGTAATATCACTGTCTCTTCAATGTATGGTGTTCTCTCCCCCGCCCCTTCTGAAAATCCTTTCTGGTCTAAAGCTTGGTTAAAGGGTCTGACCCCCAAAATCAACTTTTTATATTGGACTATTCTTCAAAACAAAATCTTGACCTTAGATAACCTTAAGGGTAGAGAATTTGCCTTTCCTAATAGATGTGCTTTGTGTCTTAAGGAGGAAGACTCAGTGGACCATCTGGCTATCCAGTGTTCCTATTCTACTTCTATCTGGGAAAGATTTCTTAAGAGTTTTTGCATTGATTGGGTGTTTCCTAACACTATCAGTGAGTTGTTCTACTCCTAGAATTACCATTGGTCTAACTCTTTTTTGAGATCTCTATGGTAGCTATCTGTCCCTCACATTCTGTGGGGATTATGGAAAGAAAGAAACAATCGTATTTTTAGGGACACTTCTCTTACTCAGGATATTGTGTTCCAGAAAATACAATGGGTAATTGTGGAGAACAATGGGATCATTGGGGGTCCCTACTTTTTGACCAACCCATTGGAATCTCACATTTTAAGTTCCTAGAGTTTGATGAATGCTGGCAGTTTTGACCCCAAGCAAAACAAAAGATTAGAAGCAAGATGGCAAACTCCCCCTCATGGTTGGTTCAAAGTCAATTTTGATGGTGCTGCAAAAGGTAACCCGGGCCCTGTGAGATGTGGAGCTATTCTAAGAGATGACAAAGGTATATGTAAGGAAATGGTTGTTGTTCCAATAGGAAGCCAAACAAACCACAAGGCAGAATCAATGGTAGCACTCCAAGGTATTCTCCTCGCAAAAAGATGGAATTGCCCCTACATATGGATTGAAGGGGACTCTAACAACACCATCAAATGCCTTAAGGGGACGTCTAAGCCCTCATGGTCTATTAATAACATTGTAAAGCCGCTAGAGACCTCATTAATAGTTTTGAGAAAAGTTACATATCTCACATCTACCGTGAAGCGAATGGTTATGCTGACTGGGCAGCCAATGCGATGGTCAATCAAGACAAAATGATTACTTGGAAGGGATAACAAGGCCTCCTAGAGGATGTCAGATTAATAATTTTTAAGGATTGATACAATAATACCCCTAAGATCATTGATGTACAAAACAATAATGAAACGGATTAAAAGGAGTACTTCGAGCAATTATAATATTGTCAGCACCATTTATTATAACACTCAATCTATCACTTCCCATGCTTTCTGGGTAAATTTGGTAGCTCTGAGAAACTCTCTATCTAAATCTCTCTACAAGTTTCGACATTCAACTCTGAATAGAAAAAATATAGGCGGAAATAGGCGCCGCTACGAACCTAGCAGCTATAAGGAATGGAAGCAAAAGGAGGCAGTCTAGAACATTCTGCAAAAGGGAGGGTTTTCAAAATTTATGGAGAGGCTCCATGGATGGGACACCATAGTCACCAATTTCTTTTGTAAAAACTAGAGAAAGGGCACTTTGAATATGGGAGACCAGTCTGTTGTCATAGATGAAGACCTTATTGCCCAGGCCACGGGTCTCCGAAGGGAAGGAAGCAACTACTACAGAGACACAAAAGTGAGCAAGGAGGCCATTGAAAGATATTCTGAAACTGAAAAGGAGAAAAAACACCTAGTGAAGCTAAGTAAAACTTACTATCCCCCTAGGGCTTTTGTTAAACCATGGAGGGAGGTCCTTTTTGTTATAATGTGCTATATTACTTTGGATGGTAGATTCACTAAAGTATACAACTACCATTTTGTTTTGATGAATCATTTTAGGCATGACGAGAAGGTTAACATTCCATATTTTCTATTATGTTCTATGAATGCCACCATTAAGGCCTATCAAGAGAACCCTACGGGTGACACTGCCATGCATCAAGGCTTAATGGTTCTTATTTATGACCACCTCAAGGCTAACCAAATAGCCTGCCCGCAACCCTCTATTTCTGAGTTTGAGGGGGATGGGTCGAACTCTGTTTTTTCTTTGGATGAGGGTTCTAACAGTGATCCAACGAGTGAATCTGAGGAGAGTATGGATGAATCGGAAGTTCAAGAAGGCAAGAAGAGGAAACATTTGAAAACCAGGCCTTCCTCCTCAAAGGGCAAGAAATCTAAAGGCAAAATTCTCTAGCTAAGCTCCTCCTCCTCCTCCTCGGAGGTCTCTGAAAATTCAGAGAAGGAGAAACCCCAGGGTTCTCTAAAAAAGAAAACCAAAGCCCATACTCAGACCAGAAACAAACAAAAGAGAAAGGATGAGAATGTGAAGGAGCTGGAGGACATCAGAACTTGGAGGAGGTGACCACTGGAGAAGTTCATAGGGCTAAAGATAAAGCTACTGTTGGTGACACCCCAAATAAGGAACATGACAACTCTGGTAAGATAGATCCCCCCTCAAACCCTCCTCCCGAGGGTTTGAAAGGTTTTATGGACACCATGGAATGGTTAATCATCAGTTACAAGAAAGTTGTGGATGACAACAAGAAGCTTAGACACAGAATCCAAATTCTGGAAACTATCAACACTGGTGAAGGGAAGACTATGGCAGATTATATGGAGGATTTGACAAATATAGTTGCTAAAGTTGAAAATATAAGAGACTCCTTCAACCCAAAATTTGAGCAAATCGAGAAAGACTTGCTGGAGAGGAAAGCGAATGCTAATGCTATGGACCAAACTATGTTGGGAACTGTCAGTAAAGTCGGTAAAATTGAGGATTGTCTCAAAAGTATCGCAGAGCAAAGCTTAAACATTCTGAAGGTCTCTATTGGCAATACCAAAACTCTCATCAACAAATTGGATGAGGAGAAGGACATCCTGGAAATTGACCCTGACACTGAAGGTACAGGAGATGTTCAAGGACCCAGAACAAGAACCAGAGGTAAAAAGAAGGAGAAGCGACCTAATAAGGACCTGGATGAACTCAAAGTTGTTGCGGCCACCTATGACCAGTTGGTGATTAAGGCGAAGCACCTCTTGAAGACTCGTTAACTGTGCAGTGTTTTCCTGGTTTTTGTTGTTTCTATCTTTTGTTGTCCTTTCTATTTACTGGCCTTTTTGCCAGTCATTTTGTAAGTAGTTTTTTATGGTCTGGATACTCTATGATGATACTTCTTAATCTCCTATGTTAAAGGTTTTGGGTCTTGAAAACCTGTTTTTCTTATTAATCATAACAAATATGATTATTAAGTATAAATTGAGAGATAGATAGTATATAGAACTTTTCCGCATTTTATTTGGTGGGGAACTCCCTTGAATGGAACTATATTATACATTGTATATCTATTGTTTAGTAACCATGATTTTTTTTTTTTTGAGGTTTTCTAAAAAGTTCCTTTTCAATATAAGTTTGTATGATATACTTTCTAGTCTCCTATTTGAACTATTTGGAACAATCAAGCCATTAATATAATTTCACAAAATTAAATTATGACTAAATATGTTATGGGGGGAAATATAGTTGTGTCAAGGTCACCTCTATTAGGAAACCTACTTCAATTGAGCTAAAATAAGCCTCATTTCACATTTACACAATGGGCTAGGAGATATTGTCATATTTGTTGTATTTTAAATGGAGTCACCATGTTAGTTGCTCTCAACTCATCAAAGCTTGCAAAAGAGGTAAACAAGAATTGAACAATCTTTTTGTTCATGTTGGTTCTTCTTAATCATAATTAATGGGATTTGTAATCCCATTTCACCTATAAAATGATCTCAAATGAGAAAGGGTTTGCACATAAAGATGACTAATATATAGCATTGGTTCCTATAAAAGGATCTAATTTCAAAGTGGTTTTCAAACAAAGTTATTTAATGTAGAGCACAAATTATGATATGGTAGAAGCAACACACATTGAATGACAACTATCATATAGCTATTTTCATTCTATAATTCCTGTGCAAAGGAAATTCTCTCTATATCATTCTTTTTTTTCATTTTGTACATCTTATAGAATAATCTTCTTTTTTTAAAATCATTTCTATAGTAATCACCACTATAGGCATTCTACATAACTATCATAGCTATTCTTATAATGAATGAAACCCTAATGTAATTTATAAATAGAACAAATGAAACCCTAATGCTATTTCATTTATAGCTTGCAAGGGGTGACAGGGAGTAGCCACTAGAGATATGGTAGTCATGGTAAGGATAATCATCCATATTTTTTATGTTTCCCATCGAACAATGTAGCTATAGATCACAAATATGCCAATCACTCTTCTCATGCAATTCTCATTAATAGACATGTTGTAGGTGATTGTTATTTTATGTAGGAAATTTCATTATGTTGTATGCCATTTCTAATGCCTATTTGTTGATTTTTTTTGAAGGTGTGTATCCATACAACATTTTTGAAGGAATATTGTTTTCTCTAGAATGTAGTTGTACAATTATATCTACTTACATATTTCATGAAAATGGCAGATGTAAGACTTCAAAGTTAATTCAATAATATAATTTTGCATGTATTGAAGGATTTATTCAATTTAATTAATATAAAAGAGAATAATATTTGGAAATGTCATCATTATGATTGATTGATTTATTTGCGTGATCAATTATCTCTACAATCCATTTTAAAAATTTATAGTTCAAAGCAAAGGGAAAATTGATGTACACAACTTATGTGAAAGGAGGAAAAAGTCACTATTGATTTTATTAGGATAGGTGACATTATCCTTGAATTCCTATGTCATTCATGTGTCTCCATGTTTCTAAGAAAGTGTTATAGGGGACATGAGAGCAACAAATTTTAATATTTGTATTATACGACAAATCATAATTGTATCTTCAAGAACACGTGTTAGTGATGGTTACAAGGTAAAAAGAGGATAAGATACATCTTACGCATCCAATTTTTGGAATGTGAGGAGTCATGAGTCGGGCACCCAAGATTGGAAGGTGAAAGGTTGTGTCTTGTCTAGTCCAAAGAGTCATAAGGGAGTTACAAAAGTATTATGGCCTAGGCTGAGTGGTTATGGCCTAGGCACCCATTTTGGAGCCATGTGAATTATATTTTTTATTATCATGTTTTCTTCTTGTTGATTATCCTAGGCGTGGGTTTTTGCAAGTTACCTTTCTTGCCTCTTGTTTTGGGATACCATAGTGGTTAAATCCCTCTCGCAAGTTTCTATAAATTGGAGCCATGACATGGTAGTGTTATGAACTTTGAATTCTTATAGGTAATAGGGTATTTTGGAGCTTATTAGATGATAATAATGAAGTGTCTTATTGTACATCTCTTCATTGAAGATTAATAATATACTTTCCCCTTTCCCGTGTGAATTTTTTTGCGAAAAGGGTTTCTCCATCTGGATTCAATGTCTCTTATGGTTTGCTAATTTTTATATGAATGTTGAATGTGTAATCACATAATCTTAATTTGGTAATATTATTTTCAAAATTTTAATCACTTGCATAAGAATATTTCAACTTTGTTTCACTTTGTTTTCAACTTTTGGTATCATAGTATAGAAAAAACATCTATTAAAATGCTAATAACAATACACATCAGAAACCAAGCTCAATAACAGAGCGATGGATAGGAGAGCGTTAGGAAGCTCTACTAGGGTTTCGGGGGACGCGACATTACTGAGACAATAGATGAAGATGGGGAATCCAAAGATGCAGATGGCGATGGGAGGAAACAGAGGGTTGCCTACGGTAGGTGGTGGTTTCCAGAGTTTCTTTGGCACTTAGGGCCCCCTCTTCCCTTCCCTTCCATTGTCTTGGGTGCTTGCAGGGGTCGTACTGGTGTGTGTTCTGCCTTTGGAGACCTTACGTTGGTGGCATTGTCTCCTGCTAGTGCCTGTTGGGTGGGGGTTTGTTTTGTGTGGCTTGGGCCTTTCGTGGGTCCTCTGTTCTGTGGGGTTTATTTTGTGCAATCTGGGCCTTTTGTGGGACCTCTGTTCAGCCTCTCTATCACAGTCTTTTCCTGGATATTTAACCCTACTTCTCTTTATGAGTTGTTCTCCTTTCCTATGGAGGTGGATTGGACTCAGGTGGATTTTCCTAGGTTTACATTGTCTTTTGGCTTCCTTTTTTGCTCTTTATGCCTGTAATGGTGGTGTTATCTCCTATTGAAGTGGAGATATTATCTGGGGCTAGAGCTGGAGTTTCCTTTTCAGAGGTTTTTTTGCCTGATAGAGGCTGGTTGGCTCTTAGGTTGTGGTTGGTGTGGCTTCTCCTTCTGATGAACCTTTTTCCCCCTATTGAGGTGGGGGTTGTTCCTTTGGTAATGGAGTTGAACACTTGCGATAGACCTGATTCTTTGGCATGCACCCTCTATGCTTCTCTTGTTGGTATCTTTCTAAGGGTTTGTTTTCTTGCTTCTCATTCCCATGGTTCTCCTCTTGAGGTAATGTGCCCTTCTATGGAGGTGGAGTGGTTGCATGGTGATCAGGTGGTTAAGGGGATTCTTGGTTTTTTTGCTAGTATTGTGGAGGGAGGGTTGGATTTGCGTAGGGCTATCGACGCCTGGTTTTGTCTCTACGGGAGAACCAAGGATGGTAGGTTGGCTGCCTTTCTTTCTCTTTCCCCTATTGAGGTGGGGTTTCTAAAGGATCTTTTGTGGTTTTATTTGTTCAGTTTGATGGTTTTGGGAGCCATTTTAAAACCCAAATGGAAGGTTAGGGGATCCTTTCAAAACCCCCTTTTTTTATGTTTGGCTGGATGCTGACTGTTTTGAAGGGCCCAGCTTAGTTTATGTTGGTTTTTGGTTAAGGGATATGCTAGCCTTTTGCTGCCTGATTTTTATGTATATGGGGAGGGGAACCTGGAAAATCCCTGATGTCTAGATGAGGGAGTTCGTCAACTTCACTTATAGGGTTAAGCAGTGTTGCCAGCAGATTTTATAATGATTTTCTTTTAGTCTGGTTGGCTTTTTCCTGATTGTGGTAGTGTTGGCTTTTGGCTGGCACTTGCTAGATTTGTTGTTATGGTCTGTTGATTTTATGTGTCTATCCTTACTATCAAAAGATTCTCTGTAGGTTCTAGATCCTAGCAAAATCTGAGGGTTTTGGGTCGCTTCAAAACCTGGTGTTCAGGGTTTCTGGTCCCCTCAAAACCCGTTTTCCCTTAATCAAAAACTTTTGGTATCATAGCTAATAGTTTTGTTGAAAGGGGGATACCTTTCTCTTAAGTGTTGAAGGTTTTTTGGATGTAGTGGGAGTTTTTTTTGGTGGTATTTTGTATATTTGCAAAGATTTTTATACACCATGGCCACTACCTCTCACCGAGATATTGATAAATTTAATGACACTGGTTATGATATGTGGACATTGAAGATGTAAGATTACCTAGGAAGAGAGAGATCATTGGTTGCTAGTTTTACAATAAACAAAGCCATCTACAATGTTTAATGAATATTGAAAGAAGTTGGAAAAGAAGGAATGAAGAACCATTCAATCATGTCTTACGGATTTCATCCTCTTAAATGTCTCCATAGAAGACTATGCATACAAGTTGTGGAAGAGGATATGTAATATTTATCAAACTAATAGTTTTTGTAATAAAATATATCTCAAAAGATATTTGTATCCTTTAAAGATGAAAGATGGTGATTCTATTGCAGATTATTTAAATGCATTTAACTTAATTATAATTCACCTTGCATCAATAAATATGAATTTAAAAGATGAGGATAATTGTATCTTGATTATTTTTTCTTTGCCTAAATCTTGGGAAAAAATCTAATTGTCGCCACTAGTAGTGGTAATGTAGAGCCAAATATGGACAACATTATTTGAATACTTCTTTTAGAATAGATGAGGAGAAATTTTATGAATGTTATCTCCCAAGATGCCTTGTATGTATATTGTGATCCTAAAAATTTGGTTAATTATGTATTCAACATGCACAATTAATGAGACAACAAATCATAAATGGAAAGAAAATTGAAAACTGCATAATGAAATCAACCCATAAGCCTTCCTTGAGATGTCCCATTTTCCTCTATTTTTTAGTACCTTGAAGGTGTTGGATTGTTGGCTCTCAGCAAGCAATGACCTCCAAAGTGGCAACTCAAAAGTTGAGTAGCTATACGATCATGATAAGCAAATGCATGAGGCTAGGATGATTTGATGCATGATTATAACCAGGATGATTGATTAGCTAAAATGAAGATTTAAGCTACATTATTTGATAATTGAAACTAGATCAACATGATAAAAGCTATTCTAAGCATGCTATTATTTCATCTAAAATGCTAATTATGCTAGATAATATGATGTAAAATGCTTATAATAATAATGCAAAAACTATGAATGCAATGGATCTTTATTGCTCCAAAATGAGGGGTATTTATAGGAATTCCAAGGCCAAAGTTGAGGTGACAGAAATCGACGGTGTGGATTCGATCTGAAGATATCAAGGGCTAAGAATGAGGAAGTTGGAGAAGAGGTTGGAGGAAGGGACACTTGTCATCTCTATGGTGACAAGTGTGAAAGAACCTTTCTCATGAGAGGGCAAGTGTCAAAGGGAGAATACATGTGGCAAAAGTGTCATGTGTCTCAAGGAGGAGATATCCAACCCACAAAAGGTTAGAATAAAAGAGGTTAGGATGTGCAAGATAGGATAGGGTTAGTTAAACCCAAGATTAGATAGAATGGGTTAGGTTAGGGGGTGGTTAGGCTAGGTGGTTAGAAGTTAGGAGCCATGTGCTCATATTTGAATTTATAAATTTAAATATTAGGAAAATGGTAATTAATCGCAACAAACTTGTGTTTGTTAGTCTTAATTAGGAATTAGAAGAATTGATTAAAATGAGGGGAATTAATTAATCAAAGGGGGATTATTGAATGAACTATATAAATAAATCACTTAGATTTATTTACAAGTAGATCAATGAGGAAATTAATCAAATTATTTGCGAATTCAATTAATTGGGAAGGGGTATTAATTAAATAACTGTGTATTTAATTAATTATCTTCAGACCAGTTTTAGGTGTATACATTTTGCCTCTCCTTGAAGCGATGTATGACGATGCGTTGGTTCAAAGAAAACACGATTGATGATGTTGATGATATTGATCTCATAGGATGCAGATTCGATCTTGATTTTGATGCAAGTTTAGTTTTGATATGATATTGATTCGATTCGAGATGATAAATCTCGATATGATGCAGATTCAATTCGATATGATGCTCCATATGCTTATTGATAGGTTATGATGCGAGGATGCCCCCTCGGGAGATGAATTGGATGGTTTTCGATGTTTTTGAATTTTTTGCAATTTTTAAATTTTTTGATATTTTTGAATTTTTTCACGGTTTTCAGATTTTTAATGATTTTATGATTTTTAGATATTTTCAGAGTTGATCTGATTCATTTCTCGATAAGAAATTTGAAAATGTTGCCCTGTCAGGCTGATTAGTTAATTAGATGATTAGAAATAAGTGAGATAAAAATCCCACTGAAATGCCCCACTTTGAGTTTAAAAAGTGAAATTCACTTTTACCACTCCTCATTTGTGCAGTTTGAATGGTTGAAAACTTCCTCTAGAGAAGGAAATGACTATCCCGTACCACCAGCATATATTCAAGCGAGTTCAACATCATGAGCGTCCTTCGGCCTATGGTCCACCGGTACGTACCCCGAGAAAACCCATCTTTGTTAAATTTGTAGTTGATTTTTGAAAAAATTAGCCAATTTTAGTAAAAATCAGTTTTTGTCATTTTGATCATGTGGGTTTGAATAATTTTTGCATTTTGAAACTGGGTTGTATACGTTTTAAAATGGGTTTGAACCATTTTTTTAAAAATTTAAATTTTGCATTTAAAAAAAAGTTATTTATTTCGGTTTTTGGGGTAGGGCGGCGACAACATAGCGTTGTCAAGGGTGCCACTGTGGTCACCACGAGTGGCACCGCGACCACTACCAAGGGCGTCGCATAGCGGGTTGTGGGTGCCACTAGTGTCGAGGGCTCCGTGGGTGTTGTCGTGGGCGCCATGAGTGTTGAGGACGTCGTCGCGAGCACGATCGATAAAATGTCCAAAAAGAATGATAAAATCAGAAGCACTCAAAATGAGGTAAAAATTTTCGTTGCGCCTCAACCCCCAAACGTCGCAATTTCCGACAAAGGCAATGAAATGCTGCCAAGCTGCTTTGATTTTTTATTTCGATTGATTTTGATAAGGTAAGATAGATTCGATTAGGTATCAAATTGATAAAATTGGATACTCTTGATTGATGAAATTTGATGATTAGTTTTGATTATCTTGATTTGCATGCTAGATGAGATAGGATTGACAACAACCTCATGATAAATGAGTGTCATTGATAGGGGCTCAACAAGATTTGATAGAAATCTCAAGTGAGCAAGATGTACTGATAGGCAGATTGATTTGATTGGTAGATAAATCAAGATACCGATATGATGATATGATTTGATTGTAGGAGCCCTTTAACACTCTCTAGTCTCGGGAGCGCTTCTCGAAGACATGGATGTTGATACCTCACCTTAGCCAGGCAGAACAAGACCACATCGATAAGTGTGGTTTATCTTCCCTTCTTGATATGTCCCAATCTTTGATTAACTGAGGATTATTCATAACATTGGCTATGCATTGGCATAGTGAGCATAATACCTTCCATTTATCGACCAATGAGATGACCGTGGCACCCGAGGATGTGTATCGGATACTGTGCATCCCAGTGATGGGTGAGGTGGTCTATTATGATCTTAGTGAGCAGGGTGGGACAGATGCACTTCACACATTTTTTGATGATGATGAGATTGGTAGATACAACATTGCATGGTAGGAGATGCTAGATCTAGGTTACGCCACACTACCTACTTTGCTTGCCGAATTCATTGGGGGTTTCCTTTGTCCTGATCACAGGTCAAAGGGGTTATCCATTGGATGGGGTCATCTCCTTGAGAAGTTGGTGACACGGGGGACTCAATTTGCGTGGGGATCTTGCATGCGGGACCACCTATATTATGATTTACACTGAGTAGTGTATCAGAGATCAGTCGGATTATCAACAAAGGTTACAGTTCTCCAGATATGGGCCTAGGAGAATCTTCCCATCATACAACCACTGGAAGACAGAGAGAGACCTATAGGTAGGCCTTACACTTACAGATATGCAGGTATCATTGTCTAGCGAAAACTGGGCAAATTGGAGTATCGGCGACGAGTACTAGATGATTTGGATACAGTGATATGGAGACCCTACAGAGATTGTGAGATCTGGCTAGAGGATTTAGTAGAGATGCCTTATGTATTCTTGACTTGGTACGTGATCGGATCTACACCCTATGTTATCAAGTGATTCCTTTGCATGAGGGTGCTGAGACAGTATGGCAAGATAGAGGGGATTCCACTAGGTACATCCCACTATGGGCGTATGAGACTTGATGTGGCTACTTAGGGGCCCACTATTTTGTATGAGAAGGCATGTACAAAGTACCTATCATTGGGGTTGCTGGATTGGGATTATTTACTAGGTACCATAGATAGCGAGATGACTGGCGAGTATGCTGCATATTTTACTGCACATAGGTTTCCTAGATTGACTTGTCTAATGAGCCAGAGCCATCTTTAGATGAGGACGATGACAGGCCATGATGCAGAGCTCCTAGACAACTCAGGGATAGTGGGAGGAGAGGAGGTGGGGGTGGAGATGATGGCAGAGATAGAAGGGATGATGCAGATGGATATGAAGGAGATGCATGAGATTATGGTGGTGGAGATGGAGATGAAGGGGATGATGATGGGGGGATATGGTAGAGTGGTGGAAGTGGTATTGACAGGCACACCAGGAGCCAACAATTTGATATCTGCTAAAGAGTTACCTATGGGTTGGATGACCTGGGTGGTCAGACGGAGGAGATCAGGTCCACTGGATCAGGGGCAACAGGTCCTAGAGAAGGAGGTTCCCCAAGTTGAGTAGGTATCTATAGGAGTATCACATGTTGAGCAACTATAGGAAGAGGCACCACGATGGATCCTCATTAGGATGTCGTCTCATCAACAACAGGCTCAAATTACTGACTTGCAGGGTCAAGTGTAGCAGCTAGAGGGTCGGCTAGTAGAGAGGGACTCTCAGATAGCCCGACTAGAGGTCCAGATGGCACAGTTATAGGTACAGGCACAAGCACATATGTCCCAGGTATAGACACAAGCACATGCTCAGATTTCCTAGGTAGAGGCTCAAATGGCCTCTCTCATGGAAGAGAGAGATGCAACCAGGGATAGGTGTCGGCAGGCTGAGGCACAAGTACATATGTCAGGAGAGTCTAGTTCAGGGAAGGTTGCCCTGAAGATGATGCGCCAAGCAATTTGGGAGGTTGAGTATTACAAGATCTTATACTATACTACTATTCCTATTGATTAGAGGGCTCCAGGCTTCTCATAGATGAGCAAGAGGTCGGGACAAAGCCAGTATGAGAGTCGAGGAGTGACAGGGCCACTTCAGAGAGATCCCTCAGGTGGAGACCCAAGTACAGAGGTATCAGTTGGTGTTACCAAACTTGTCAGACTAGGATAGAGTTTCGGTCTACGTCCTAGTGGTCACACTGATATGGGACATTGATCCATTGATGTATACACCTATGTGTGATGAGATATTGATGATTCACATAATGTATATTTGTAATGTATCTCAGATATTTTGTGATATCATTGTACTGTGGACATTGATCTTTTTGATGATATGATATGAAATCGATTCTATTCATTCTATATGACCTATGAGATTATGGATGCATTCTATTTGCTATATGATTATGTTGTGCAACTACTTTCATGATATATGCTTTTCTTTCTATATGGCTTTAAACTCTAGATGATGGATGTATGCTTTCTATATGATAATGCAATATTTACATGATGGATGTATTTATGTACTATGTGATGCATGTGCAATGAAATGTTTCCTATTTTTATGATGTTTTTATGATTTTTCCCATGCATGCCTATATGAGATTAATACAATGCAATGCCATGATGATGCCACTTTACATGATTGATATTTATGCCATAATGGATCGATTTTAAATGAATGATTGAATGATCTAGATGAATGATGTCTTATTATGCAATGCTTACATGTGATGAAATGAACTGACTTATCATGCAGAATGAATGAGTTGATTATTTTTGTTAATATCCAATGTACTCAATCACTTAATAAGAAAGATAGCACCATGTTGAAGCTTTTGGTCTTGGAAAAGATGATCTCTTGTGATCCTATGCAAAATGAAATGCAATCTACTTTAAATATGCAAATGAAATGAAATGTTGCAATCAGGCCGGTCATTTGGTCATTGCTTTTTATCATCATTGAGCCTTTAAAATGTGGGAACTGAGTACAAACATCGATAGTATAATTGAACCATGATGACCTGAGCACTACTTTCCTAGGTTTTGATACTGCAAGTTAGGACAAGAATTGAGGTATAATTGAACGAAGATGACTTGAGTGTGTTGGCAGTGAGCCAACATCCCTTGCGAAGATTCGCGACATGGTTTAATAGCCTCCTGTGGATTCTAGAAGTCTAGTGGTTGTATCGAGCATTGACAGGTTGATCTTTTGGTGCAATGGAAACCCTATCTTGTAACAAGTGGTATCAGAGCTTGGTCATAGGTTCGAATCATGCAGGTCATGACGAGTGACGCTGGGAGGGAGATTGTTGGCAGTAGCCAACATCCCTCGTGGAGATTCACGACATGGTTTAACAACCTCTTGTGGATTCTATAAGTCTAGTGGTTGTATCAAGCATTAACAGGTCGATCTTTTGGTGCAATGACAACCCTATCTTGTAACAGAGTGTTGCTTGTATAAAACAGGCGATATTAACCATTTCTATATACAAATCCAAATTGTCCTTGATGATATTTTGATGATCATATCCTGAGACAAATTTGCACATATTAACGATTAATTTACAGATAGTAGACAAGAAAATATCATTTTACTTCCTTGTTCCTCTAGTCAAAGACATCTTTGAGTCACTCAGGAATTATGATAGCGAAAATCAAGATATAAAAGTTGAACCATTATTGATAAAGTGTTAAAACCATTAGTCAAAAGATATCATCCATTAATATGTGTTTGTTATACGCAGACAAATTGTTGATGGTAGATAATTTGATCTTGTATGCAACGTTGGATGTGTCACAATTTTCACTTGACAAGTTGTGCCTAACTGTTGTTCGACCCGTTTGATTAAGCTCAATGAAATTTTGCCCCTAGCTAGGTTCAGGATTTTGCCTCCAGTCTAGAAATAAACTTTATTATGGTATATACAATGATCCAAACCATGATGAGAAATCGCATGCGATGCCTAGGTATGTACAAAGACTTTATTATGGATATGAACAGTGCTGATGAAAATGAATGCAAGCAGAAGGATGCATGAACTAATAGATAGAAGAGCTAGCTGACAGATAGTGCCTATTGCCATGTTTTCACCATATGTTTTTATTGCACTTTTTCTTGATATTTGATTTTTTAAATTATTTTTCACTATTTTCGTTGTTTTTGTATTTTCTACTTTTACACCATTTTTGGATTTTCTGCTTTTTCACTATTTTTTGGATTTTCTACATTTTCACTATTTTTGGATTTTTTGCTTTTAGACATAATTTTTTTATAGATGCATGCTATTGATGGGTTCCTCGAGTTGATCCCCGTCTGGCGTTGATAGCTGATAGGCTCCTGACCCAAATGTTGTTGTGACCACAAATGGACCCAACCAGTTTGGTTCAAATTTCCCTTTCTTTTCTCGATCTGACTTGTTACATGGATTTTTCTTTAGCACTGTGTGTGTCAAAAAGGGTCTGTAGCTGCAAGCACAACACTTCAATTAAGTCATTACATGTATGGTTAGTAAATAATAATCAATAAGTAAAAAACCATAACAAAGTGACTAATTGCCTTCTAAAAGATGCAAGTATAAGATTGCTCTTAGATTTTTATAAGCAATACCAGTGACTAGACTACACCAAGATGAAGGATTTAATTTATATGATATTAACTATATGGATGCAAGATGGATGAATAATTCAAGCAATAATGGTTTCAAGCAATATGGATTCAAGCAATATGGATGCAAATAATCTAAAAAGCACAATGATCTTCAATGACTCCAGAGAGAAATTAGGGTGATAATAATCTCCAAACGTGTTCTAAAAAATCTCTAGGGTGAATTGGAATGAGAGCTGAAGACTGAATTTATAGAGAATTACAAAAAAAGCTCAATTTAGGATTAATTGAAAATAATTGAGAAATCAGGTTTAGTTAACCTTGAAATAGATTCCAATTATAGTTTAATTAAAATGCATTCAAATAAGAAGTTCAAGTTGCATTGGAAATAATATTAAATTAATTCCATGCATCTGTGATAAAAATAGATAATTCTTTGCATATATTTGATTTATTCAAGAAAAGAGTCTTTTCAATACAACTGAACTTCTTTTTCAGAAAAGCTTTTAGTTCCAATTTTAGAGAATAATTCAATTAATTGCTTTTATGATTTCAAGTTCTAAATTTAGAAAAAGAAATAATATCTCAAGTTTGATTTCTCTCTCAATTCAATTCTTTTTGTTTATTTTCAATTCAACTCGTGCTTTGTGATTAATTCTTCTTTTTTAATAAATTAATTCCTTTTGCATGATTAAATGACAAATTTATTAATTAATTAAATATGCAAAGATATTTAATAAATTAAAATAGGACAATTGATCAAAATGATATTCTTGGAAATTATTCAATTAATTAAATGAATATTTAATTAATATTGAGTAATTGATCTGCCATGTGATTTTTGATGATTAAAGAATTAATAATGTGCTCAAGGTTTATTTTAATTGCCTTTGGTTAGGACCTTGGTGATGTTGTCAAGATTAGGGGCCCATGGTGTAGATGACCATTTTTAGGGTATTACATTTGCCCCTCTTTGAATTAATGTGCGAGCAACACGTTGGTTCAAAGAATAGTTGATGTTTAGGAGATGCCAGTTCTGAACTTGATTGATCACGAACTAGATGAAGAGCAAGGTGTTTAACTTGATTCAAAGCGACGAAGCTGAATGAAGTCTGATTAAAGCGATACCGTTCCCGAACTTGATTGAACTTTGATAGAAAACAAAAGATACCGAGCTTGAACTTGATTGATCAAGAAGCGGATCTTACTGATCTAGAACTTGATTGATATAGACACAGCAAGTGATGATAAAAATCGATCTTGAACTTGATTGATCAAGATACGATGAGCGAAGATAAACTGTCCAGCTTGATCAAGAAATGAATACTGAACACCTGCTTAGATTGAGTGTGATCAAAGATACTCTTTAAACTTTTGATTGAGTTTAAATGAATAATCAACTTGATGTAAAGCAATAAAACTGATTAATGTTAAGAGATTGATTCAGAAAAAGACAAATATCAGCTTGATTTGAAGCGATGAAACTGATATGCCCCTAGTAATTGATTCAATTCAGATGATCGAGAGATCTCAACTTGATGTGAAGCAATGAAGCTGAGATGCCCCTTAGCAAATAAGATATTGATTTTCTTTAGTTGAAAAGGTTTTGCTCGACTTTTGATGAAGATTTGAAAAATTTCTTGACATGTGAGATGTGAAGTTATAAGGTCACGAGTATACCCCCTCGGGAATGAAATCGAAAGATAACGATGGTACATTATAGGCAATTGTTGGCGATAATAAGTTATTTGAACACAAATTGATCCCAATGAATATTTGAAAAATTCGGCGTTGATTGATAAGAAATTGAGCGCAAAGTTGATCATAAAATTGATGTGTAGAATTGAAATTGATATTCGGCGTTGAAATTGAGCACAATTTGAAGAAAGAATGAGCATTTGATGAAAAGAGCGCTAAGTGGTCCAAATTGTGAAATTGATTAACAAAATGATCTCGAATTTTGATTTCGATCCTGAAAATGGAATCAAAATGGGCAAATTAGCTAAGGGTACAATTTTCATGTCCATCGGAGCAAGTTGAAAAATTAGGGTTATGGCTATATATGGGACAAAAGTGTCATTTTCAAATCATTTTAACCCTCCAAGTTTGAAAATTCAAAAATCCTTCTGCAAAGAAAATGGTGGTCCCTACTTGTACGCATCAATTCAAGCATCAAAGACATCATAATCGACCCCGAAACTATGAGCCAGTGGTAAGTGATCGATCTTAAGCCTCTTTATGTTTTCAATTTTGAATTTTTTTGCTTATTTTTCAAGTTTTTGGCATGTTTGGGGTTGGGTTTCACGTTTTATCATGCGAGACAGGATTCTATCTCATACGAGTAACTGTTAAAATTTCTTTTGTCGTTTAAGGCCATTAGAATTATCGTTCGGACCTTACCCTCATATCGTACGACAAGTTTGTAAAAAGACCATTTTGTCGTGCGGGGTCTTATAGTTTGTTGTTTGGGAATGTTTTATCGTACAACAACTATTCCTGACTCGTATGAGATGCTGTCCTTCTATGTTTTGTCATTTGGGAGACAATGAGCATTTTTGAAGGTCTAAACTTGAAAATTTGATTTTGCAGTTGACTTAGTTGGATTTGCGTGATATTTTACTTCTCTTGTAGGCTCATTTGGAATGTTTTCTGATGCTTCATTGTTGGGTTTTTGCAGGTTCAATTACCTCCTGTGCTCTTTAGATGCGTATATCCTCCCACTATGGCATTATTACGACATTTATCTGAGGTTGAGCAGGCTTAGGTTGATTTATGTGGTTTGACTCATCTTCTTGGTTTACCAGATATCTGTGTGAATCATAGAATGCTCACGACATTGGTAGAGCGTTTCCATTCAGAGCATAACACATTTCATCTGCCGGTGGGGGAGTTGACTATCACTCCCGATTATGATTCAGGACACCTCCCAGGATTACAGGCAGTGAGACATGTTTTCAGGGATCCTGACATTTTGACCCGTTCCATTAGTTGAGACATATTGATGAGTAGATACAGTGAGGAGTTTCCTCTAGCGTGTGTTCTAGCAGGCTTCATCGGTTGTTTTCTGATGCCAGATAGAGGGCAACAGGGTTTCCAGTGTGGTTGGAGCAGGATGTTGATGAGATTGATGGAGACCCTTCAGAGGCTTGGCTGGGGTTCTTGCTTATTGGCTCACATGTATCACGAGATGCATGAGATTGTATATAGAGATGGTAGGAGCATGGCCGTAGGTGTATTCATTTTATAGGTTTGGGCTTGGGAGCATCTTCTCGTTTGTTGGCCGATAGTAGAGAGCTTGGGCAACCAATTATATATAGGTATGCCGGTTATATTACACAACCCCATCTAGGCAAGACATATTTTTGGTGGTGACAACTTGATGACCTCATAGCCATAGTGTGGAGACCTTATAGAGGTTTGGAGCCGTGGGATGACTGGCGACTGGTTTGCAAGGACCTTTTTGTTACACTCCCACTTATTGGGAGATCGCAGACTATTGTTGAGCGGTTCGTCATTTCTTGAGTGATGAGGCAGTATGGCCGGCCTCAGGGGATCTTGTAGGAGTATACAACTTATGCGCTCTATGTGGATGAGGAGAGACAGGGATGGTCTCCATGGTTGTCCTATGCTTTGGCTATGCAGGAGCTGACTGGTCTACAACACCTTAGGTGGGATTATATGGATGATGTTGCGGATGTGAGGGTATTGCCCCAGTATAGAGATTGGTTCCAGCAACATCCTTTTCCTAGGTTTACAGATTCAGATGAGCAGGCGCCTCGTATAGAGGATATTGAGGATGATGCTCCCATGCCAAGACAGAGATAGAGTCAGAGGTAGGGCCAGAGATAGGGATAGGGATACAGAGCCGAGGCTCCGAGGCGAACAGGTGGTGATCCTGGTGCTAGTAGTAGTAGGGTTCTAGTTGAGGGTGGACACCAGAGGGGTGAGGGTGGATCCCTTGGGCAAGTAGGAGTGAGTTTGGGCGGAGCTAAGGAGGAGCAAGCAACTCCGAGACAGGTCCGACAGCAGCGAGAGGAGTAGGGTGGTAATGGAGGTGGAGAGCCTACGAGAGAGAAGGGAATGGACGCAGGGCGGTCGATGAGAGCGCATCTTGCAGATCTGCAACCACAATTGACAGTAGCTCAGACTCAACTAGCGGAGCGAGATCGTCAACTTATGGAGCTGAGAGCAGAGCGTGATTGTCAGGTCGCGGCAATGAGAGCGGAGCGAGACACCCTCCAGTAGGAGGTTTTGCATCAGAACAACAGGGCAGCCTACTATGTTGCAGCATATAGCATGGCAGTTCCAATAGCGCAGCAGGTGATCCCCTATTCACAGTATATGGCACGCTCAGAGGGAGCTCGTGCACCTCGAAAGGATCCAATTTGACTTCATCGTACTTGTGTTGATTCATTTATGAGATGTTTTTTATATGCTTTATTCTATATGTATGCATTTCTTTTCAATATGAATGTATGTAATGCAAATGATTATGGATGTCTATTTTTGTTTCTTTTCATATGCAAATAGATGAGTATGTAATGAGTAATATGAGTAATGCAATGTTTTCATTTTTCTATGCAATAAGATGAATGCAGATGAGTGAATAATGAAATGTATGAATCTATATTAAATGTTTATGTATGCAGCTAAACATCTCAAAACACAAATATTCGATCGAAGAAATGATGATAAATAGACCACTTAGCATAAGAAATGATGATGCTTTCAACTCTCATTCAGAAGATAAAGAGATTATTACCATACCAGAATCATTCTAAATTCACAAAAATGCAAAATGATATGCAAAATGATATGCGAAATGCAACCTAAACCTAGTCACTGAATTTAAAATGCTTAAGATTCATCACCAAGCATAACGAACACAATAGGCAGGTTAGAGTTCCTTTCTTTTTCAATTTGCAATATTACTTATCTTGTCCGCAATGACCCTTTTTTCGTTCATATCCTTGGATAGATTTCGCAGGGACCCAAATTGCATCATAAAGAAATTCCCTCAAAACAAACAAAGAAATGATATGGACCTCCCTGTAGCATACAAATAAGCGGAGTCGAGGTATGTGAGGCGATTTAACCTTGTTGTGAAGGCTCTTATCATAGACACCCAACTAATTTAGATGTTTCCAGATCATTGGGATCATTCCTACAAGCAGAAAACAAAGAAAATATTATGCCCCCAATCCTTGCTCCTCTTAGTGACAATAGACTTCCTCGAGTTACTCAGAGGGATAATAATCAAAAACCAATATAAAAGACAACATACAAAGAAAATTTTCATTCATAGCTCAAACTATTTAGTGATTGTTTTCTGTTATGTTATTTTGCTTGTTTACTCAGTGATAAAAACTCTTTGGTAGTTAGGAGACAGGTGACTGACTCGGAGTGGACGACTAGGATTCACTGATGGAAAGATGACTTGGTTGACACTGCTTAGGATATGTAATATATTCTATCAATTAACCTAAGACTAGGATGCTGATCAGTTTCAAGTCATGAGGGTTCCAACGAACCAAGATGTCACGAAAGTGACTGAAAAATATGTACAAGCGAAAGCAAAGATGCACGAAAATGAGAAATGCCAATGTTGCGTTGATAGATGGGGCACTTGAGTACAAGAGGCGCCTGTTTACCAGGTTTTCACCTGCTTGGTAGAGATTCATTTTTTTTTTTACCAAGGTTCCTGTTTACCAGGTTTTCACCAGGGCATTTTCTCTCTTTATATTTTTTTTTCTTCTTTTTTGTATTTTATGATTTTTCTAATTTTTTTGATTTTTTTCAGGACTTTTTCTAGCTGTACATGTTGATAGCACAAAGAATGCTAAGCGAATAATTTCTTCAAGTGGACGGTGTTAATCGGTTGACGGAACTGTTCTCCTTTCGAGTTTGAGAGTTGATAGGCACCAGAGCCGAATACTACAGTAACGATGTAGGGACCCAGCCAGTTGGATTCAAACTTCCCTTTATTGTCTCGAAACTGTTGATTTTTTGGATTTTATCTCAGAATTAGGTCACCAACCTGAAATTCTCTATGTCTAACTTTCTTGTTATATCCTCTGGACATTCTCTTCTGATATACTCTGAGATGATCAAACACCACTTGCCGACGCTCATCCAATAATTTGAGTTCTTGCATTCTAGATATTCTATGATCTTCATCAGTAATAAGACCTTGCAAATAAAATCTTAGAGATGGTATTTCTACTTCAATAGGTAATACTGCTTCAGACCCATACACCAAAGAGAAAGGTGTAGCCCCAGTAGGTGTTCTGATACTTGTTTTGTAAGCCCATAGTGCAGGATTGAGCTGCAGATGCCAATCTTTCTCGGATTTGTTCACTATTCTGTGCAAGATAGTCAATAGGTTTTTGTTAGATGCCTCGGTTTGTCCATTACCTTGAGGGTAATATACTGATGACCAGTGTTGTTTTGTTTTGAATTTCTCACAAAGCTCGTCCAAATCTTTATTCTTAAACTGTCCTCCATTATCAGTCACAATGGACGAAGGTATCCCATACCTGCAAATAATATAGTTTAGGATGAACAAGGCGACTTGTTTACCAATTGCTTTGATGAGCGGAATCGCCTCTACCCACTTGTTGAAATACTCTGTGGCCGTTATGATGAATTTATGTCCGTTGGATGATGTAGGATATATCTGACCAATGAGATCAAAGGCCCATTGCTGAAAAGGCCAGTGTGTAATAAATGGTATGAGATCCCTTGCCGTGGCATGTATGAGTTTTACATGAAGCTGATATTTCTCACAGGTCTTAGCAAATTTGATGGCGTATTTTTCCATGTCTGGCCAGTAGTATCCAGCCCGTAGTAGTTTCTGAGCTAAAGTAAGACCATTCGAATGAGGTCCACAAATACCTTCATGAACTTCCGATAATGCACGTTTAGATTCTTCAGTTTCTAGACATCTAAGCAATGTATCGTCCAAACCTCGCCTAAATAAGTCGTTAGCTATAATAACATACCGTGAAGCATTTTGAGTTAGGTTTCTTTTCTCATTACAAGTAAGGTTTTCGGGGATAATTTGGTCGCGTAGATAGGAGTAGATGTGGCTGTATCTGGATGAGTC
Source organism: Cryptomeria japonica (assembly GCF_030272615.1). Taxonomy (NCBI): domain Eukaryota; kingdom Viridiplantae; phylum Streptophyta; class Pinopsida; order Cupressales; family Cupressaceae; genus Cryptomeria; species Cryptomeria japonica. Next base: position 573,303,310 of record NC_081407.1, on the reverse strand, counting down.
ATGTCCAATAATAGAACAAACTATTTGGGTGTCAGGGGAATCATAGGCCAGGTAATGTAACTCTTCCACTAGGAATTCAAAGCGAAAATTGGACTCTTGTAACTCAGGTATAGATGCCAAGGTGGCCATAGCATCGACTGCTTTGTTTGCGGATCTAGGAATCTGCTGAAATGATACAAAAGCAAAGTACTTCTTGAGATCATCCACTATCCTCTTGTAAGGCATCGGTTTCTCATCTCGAGTCTGATATGTATCATTGATTTGGTTAACTACCAGCTGAGAATCTCCATAGATATACAATTCTACAACCTTCCATTCAACGACTAGCTTCATTCCATTTACCAAAGCTTCATATTCCACAATGTTGTTTGTGCAGGGGAATATAATCTTATAAGACTTTGGGATTGAATACTTTTGAGGAGTAATAAACAATATTCCAACGCTAGAACCATTTTGGGTAAAGGACCCATCAAAGAACATCTTCCAGGGTTGTTGAGTAAGGTGCATTATTGATTCATCTGGAAACTCTATATGTAGCGGTTGAGTGTCCTCAAGTGGAGATTCAACAAGATGATCAGCAATTACCTGTCATTTTATGGCTTTTCATTTCACATATTCAATGTCAAACTCTGTAAGGATCATGACCCATTTCGCCAATCTTCCTGTAAGTGTTGCTTTATTGAGAAGATATTTGAGTGGATCAATTTTGGCCACCAACTTGACTAAATGTGCTAGCATGTAGTGTCTCAGTTTTTGTGATGCAAAGACTAATGCCAAGCATGCTTTTTCTATTATAGTGTAGTTCATTTCATAAGACACCAATGTCCTACTAATGTAATAAATAGCTCGTTCCTTTTTGTTGTCATCTTGTTGTGCCAGAAGTGCTCCTAGTGATGAATCAGTTGCTGATATATATAAGATTAATGGTTTACCCTGAATCAGTGGCATCAATATCGGTGGATTTGATAGGTACTCTTTTATCTGCTAAAGATATTGTTCACACTGCTGATCCCAGTTGTATATTACTCCTTTTCTCAATACCTTTGTGAAAGGTTGAGATTTGTCTGCTAGCTAAGAAATGAAGCGTCTGATGGATTGGAGACGTCCCTGTAGACTTCTCATTTGACTGATGTTCTTCGGAGGTGGAATTTCCATTATGGCTTGGCCTTATCAGGATCAACCTCAATTCCCTTCTTTGAAATGATGTAGCCAAGTAGTTTACCAGATGTCACTCCGAATGCACACTTCTTTGGATTTAATCGGAGTTTGAACTTTTCCATTCTGTCTAGTATAGGACCTAACTCTTGAATATGCATTGATCTCTTCATATTCTTCACTAAGGTGTCATCAACATAATCTTCCATATTCTTATGCATCATGTCATGAAAAATAGTTGTAACTGCTCTTTGATAGGTCGCTCCTACATTCTTTAGCCCAAATGGCATGACGTTCCAGCAAAAGGTTCCCCATGCACAGGTGAATACTGTCTTTTCTTGATCTCTGGGAGCTATTTTGATTTGATTATATCCGGAGAATCCATCCATTAGTGAGTACATCTCATATCCGGCAGTCATGTCGACTATCATATCAATATTTGACAATGGAAAGTGTTGTTGTAAATAAATATTCATTTTGGATATTATTACACTTACTTAAGTTAACTTAGGATAATGCATCTCTTCGTAGTTTGGATTTGAGACACTTAGGGAAGTGTGCACATAGGGATAGAGCTTGTAGGAGAAATTCCACCTTTTGTGGTCTTATTTTGCTGTTACACTCCACATTCGGTGGGTCATCCACCTCTTGTGGAATATTATATTATTTCTCCTACCTACCCCTAGTACTTCTTACCTACCCTTGTTTCTCATTGAGACACATGTCATATTTGTGTGCTCATACATCCATACGGCCTTGCCTATATAAGCAGACCTTTATTCATTGTATTGGTTAATCCAGTTGATCATTTGCATATTGATGAGAATACAGTTTGTTCTTGTCATTCCATTGTCTCTTTTATGCTTTTCATTGTGCCCTTGATCTTGGCAAAATCCTACATGGTATCAGAGCTATTGGGGCTTCATTGATCGGTTTTTGGAGACATCGTGGAAGGCTTCTATTTTTGGATTTGGGGATCTTCATTTTTTGGGGGTGTCATACAACGATTTGGACATCACCGTTGAATCCGGGAGGCCATTTCCATAAATTTCGACTATAAAGTCGACCTATTTTGGTGAGAAATTTTTTTTTCCCCATTTTGGCTATTATCGTACAGATTTCGAATTTTTTTTTAAAAAAAAAAAAAAATTAAAAAAAAAAAATTCGAAAATTAAAAAATAGCAATAAAAAAAAAAATATCAATTTTTTTTTTCTTTGGCTGTTTTTTGGGGGTCTGCAAACCCCCCCGTATTCGGCTGTACCCTGCGTGCAGGGCCGTACCCTTTTTGCAGGTCGAGACCAGGCCGCGTACCTGTACCCGTCGCTGCCGCCGTGATCCCTTCCGTCGACCGCTCCGGACAACGTGTACTCCCGCCGTCACCGCCGGCCGTCCCGTCCTCTCGGCTCCGCACGTCGCCGTCATGCTCGCTCCCGCCGGCATCCTCAGCCACCGTCGCCGGCAGCACGCGGCTCCTGGTCCGCCGCCGGTCTCTTCTGCCTCCGGCCGCTCCCTCCGTCGGCGACCACCAAAGACAGGCGGCCTCGCGTCTGCCACATGGCAGGCAGCCACTGGCCCGCGGGCTAAACCGTATGCCATGCAAACCTCCGTACGCAGATTGCCACGTCATCCGTACGGCCTGCACAGTCACCTGCCCAGTCAGCAGGGAGGCAAAGTTTTTGCGACGGTCATACGACCGTCAAATTTAACATAGTGACTTGCTGATGTTAGCGCCACAACAACATTTTTTGAAATTTTTTTGACCCCTCTCCATTGGGCTTTTCAGTTTTTTAGTCCAACTTTGAAAGGCCATACCTTGCTCATTTTTGCTCCTTTTTTGGTGCAATTGTTTTTGAAATGGGCTAAAATTTCGTGATCTTCGCAGTGGTGTGGTTATTTTCTGATTTTGGTGCACAGGTTTTTCGGAATTTTCGGATTCTCTCAGTTGTACCTGTCCAATCCTCAATTCTGCAACTTCAAAGGCCTCGTTTGAGCTCATACGACCTCCTTTTCAGGTGCCGTTTTTTTTGAAAGTGCTTATTTTTTCGTCTACTTTCAGAATCTATGATAAGATTTTAGAGATTATAAGTGGAAATCATACTTTCAGATATTGGTCTTATTTGGCCTATTTGGTACTTGTAAATTGCTTGGATCTTAGTTAGATCTCTTGCATTATCAGTGTGAGTCTCTTTTGGCCTTATTAAGGTAGTTGTAAAATTGTAAATCAGAAGTCCACTTTGCCATTTTTTGCAAGTGGCTCATTGTATACGCACTAATTATAAAGTGCCAAATCATCACATTTGGGGGGGGTTCTTTGATTGAGTGAATTTGGGGGGGTGTCTTGTGTGATTGTGCCTCTCTTTGTGCTCTTTCCATTTTTGTTGCAATGAGTCCTAATAAATTTCCACCTTTAACTCCACATAATTATGCATCATGGAAAATTAAAGTATGGAGTAAATTAATGGAAAAGGGTCTCACACACTACATAGATGGAACAATAATAGCACCACTTGATCCTAAGGCTGATCCAATTGCTCAATTAGAATGGCTCACAAAGAATTGCATGGCTCTTGGAACCTTACGCAAGTATGTATCAGATGACCTCATTTTTCACATTGAGAAGTGTAAAACAATCAAAGAGGCTTGGGATATGTTTCAGAAATTGTATGGACAAGTTGATGAAATCAGAGGCTATCAGATTGACAATGAGATCACCAACTTAGATCCCAAGAGTTTTGATACAATCCAAGATTATGTCACCAAAGCAAATGAGCTAAGAGCAAAGCTTAAGGATTGTGGAATTGACAAAAAGGATGCTCTGTTGATATTCAACTTGTTGGACAAGCTTGCACCAGAATATGCAGCATTTGTATCTAGCTTCCAAACTCATCGTTTGACAGTGGGGAGTTCTTATGTTATGCCTTCATTTGATGCTTTCACAGAAATGTTGATATTGGAACAATCTAAGTTGTTGAACATGGGGTTTCTCAAGTCTTCAAAGTCCAAGGATTTGGTGGCTAATCAAGGGAATCAAGGAAGTCAAGGCAAAGATTCCAATAAGAAGAAGAAGCAATCTAAGTCTAAGCCACACCAGGAAAAAGGACAATCATCCTCTCCATCACAAGGCGATTTTTCATCTTCTTCCAAGAAGGGGACACCACCTAAGAAGGATAAGCCAACTTGTGCATATTGCAAGAAGTATGGTCATGATGAGCATCGATGCCACGCAAAGCAAGTTGACGAGTTAACCAATCTTCTCAAGAAAAACAACATCAACTTTCCATCCACCTACACAAAGAAGGATTCATCTCCTTCCTCTTCCTCATAGTCTAAGGGAAAAGGGCAAGCATTTGTGGCTACAATAGGTTCTTCACAGCAATGGATACTTGACTCGGGTGCCTCATATCACATGGGTTCTACAAAGGAGCAATTTTCTTCATTGGAGCCATCTAAGGTACCTCACATTTACATAGGTGATGACACACAAGTAGAGGTTGAAGGGAAAGGTTCAGTTGACATGGATGATGGAACATTTGAAAATGTTCTCTATGTTCCTAACTTATCTACCAACCTTCTCTCCATCTACCAAATCACTCACTATGGGAATGGGAAAAAGGTTGAGTTTACACCAGATTCAGTTGTGGTAAAGGAACTTGATGATGATGCCTTGGTAGCAGTGGGACAAGTCAATGACAACTCAAGGCTTTATTCATTCTCCCACTTTGTGCCAAGTTCACCTTCTAGGGCCTTGCTTACTCATTCAAATTCAGAAAGTAAGCTATGGCATGAGCGGTTTGGTCACCTCAACTACCTCTATCTTTAGCAGCTCAGCACTAAAGACATGGTCACAGGTCTACCTCAAATCAATTTTTCAGAGGGTGTATGTTCAGGTTGTTCCATGGGCAAGCATCCCGAAGAGAAGTTTGATAAGGGGAAAGCTTGGAGAGCTTTGGAAGTTCTTCAACTTGTTCACAGCGATGTAGTGGGTCCATTTCCAACACCTTTATTTAGTAAGGCCCGCTATGTTCTTACCTTCATTGATGACTACTCCCACTTCACTTGGGTCTACTTTCTCATTCATAAGAGTGAAGTATTTGATAGATTTCAGGACTTCAAGACTCGTGTGGAGAAGCAATCAGGGAAAGTGGTCAAGATTCTTCGCACAGATAATGGAAGGGAATATGTGAACAAGAGACTTGAGGATTTTTGTACATTTGAGGGGATTGATCTTCAACATTCTATCGCATACACTCCACAGCAGAACGGGGTTGCAGAATGCAAGAATAGAACTCTCAAAGAAATGGCTAGCTGTATGATACATGCACGTTCTCTTGATCCCGCCTTTTGGGCAGAGGCTATCAGTTGTGCCACACACATCTAGAATCGGGTTCCTCACAAAGCTTTGCAAGGTATTACTCCTTTTGAAGCTTGGGCTGGTAGGAAACCGATTGTGAGACATTTTAGAGTCTTTGGGTGTCCAGCATGGGCTCGCATACCTCCGCAGAAACGCAAGGCATTGGAACCACAGAGTCGGCCTTGCATATTTGTTGGATATCCTGAGGGTGTTAAGGCATACAGATTGATGGATCCAGAGACACATGAGGTGTTCATTGAGAGGAGTGTTCACTTTGAGGAAAGCTCTGCTAGCTTAGCCTCTCTACCTCCTCCACCTTCCTCCATTGTGGATAGTGATGTTAGTGATTCAGATGATGAGCCTCCTTCAACTCCGACTCGCAGGGTTACACCTCCGCAGGGTCCACTTGCAGTTGAGGAGCCTCATTCTCCACCTCCACCTAGACCTCGTTGGGCTTGACTGACACTTGAGTCCGCGGGTTCTCTTGTTGGGGATCCTTTAGATACACAGAGAACTCGATCACAACATCAGGATCTTCCACATGCATTTATTGCTACCGCTTCCGATCCACAGACATTTAGGGAAGCATCAGGGGTTCCTGAGTGGGACCAAGCTATGGAGGAAGAGTATAGTTCCTTGATGAGGAACAACACATGGGATTTAGTCCATCTCCCTAAGGGGAGAAAGATGGTTCGATGTAAGTGGATCTATCGAACCAAGTTTGCAGCGGATGGTAGTGTGGATAAGTATAAGGCTCGGCTTGTTGCGAAGGTTTTTCTCACATTGTAGGTGTTGACTATACTGAGACCTTTGCACCCATAGCCAAGATGAACTCCATTCGTTTGACACTTGCTATTGCTGCAACTCATGGTTGGGCTGTACATCAGATGGATGTGAAGAGTGCTTTTCTTCATGGTGATCTTGATGAGGAGATTTATATGGAGCAGCCACAGGGTTTCATCCAGGATACTTCCTTGGTTTGCAGACTAAGGAAATCTCTCTATGGCCTTAAGCAGGCCCCCAGGGCTTGGTACGCCAAGATGGATTCCTTTCTTCTCTCCGCAAGGTTCACCAGGTGTCATTCCGATCCGAATGTCTACATTTTGCGACAGGATGACTCTCACTTGATACTTGTGCTCTATGTTGATGACTTGATCATTACAGGGAGTACTTCATCCATCATTAGTAGGGTCAAATCTGCTTTGCATGACAGATTTGCTATGACTGACTTGGGTCTTTTGCACTACTTTCTTAGGATAGAGATTTCACAGTCATCTTCCGGGATTACACTATCGTAGCCCAAGTATGCTCTTGATCTACTTGCACGCTTTCATATGGTTGATTGTAAGCCTGCTCCGACTCCCTTTCTTTTAGGAGTCAAGCTTGAGGCTCAGTGTTCTTCTCCACCAGTTGATGCCACTTTGTATCATCAGCTTGTGGGTAGTCTCATCTACTTGACTCATACATGCCCTGATATTTCATTTGCAGTTGGCATGGTTTCCCGCTTCATGCAGGAACCACATGAGCTTCATTGGAAAGCTGCCAAACGCATCCTTCATTACATCTAGGGTACACATAACTATGGGATTCACTATGCAGTAGGCATAGGACTTCGCTTGGTTGGTTACATAGACTCTGAGTGGGCTGGCGATCTTGATGATCGTAAGTCTACTTCTGGTTATAGTTTTCACCTTGGTTCGGGCCCCATTTGTTGGCAGAGCAGGAAGCAACATGCTATTGCTCTCTCTTTGACTGAGGCTGAGTATCAAGGTGCTGTTAATGTAGCGACTGAGACCATTTGGCTCCAGCAGATTCTCACAGAGTTTGGATTCACCACTCCATGGTCGACAGTTCTACATTGCGACAATCAGAGTGCTATTGCAATCTCGAAGAACCTAGTCCAGCACCAGCGGACCAAACACATCGAGATTCATATGAACTATATCTGAGAGCTCATCCAGGAGCAGGTCATTGATTTGCAGTATTGTCCTACAGCAGAGTAGGTTGCTGACATATTCACCAAACCTTTCACCGAGAGTAAGTTCCAGCAGTTGCGAGCTCTCTTGGGGGTGTGGGATGTGTCATTAGGGGGGGTCAGCTGACTTCTCCTTCCTCTCTTATGGGGGGGGACTTTTTCCTCTTTGAGGTTTTGTCCTTCTTCTTTGAGAGTCTTTTGTACATTCATCTCTCTTTTGGGGGGGAGTTTTTTCCCAATGGGTTTTCTCCCTTTCTCCATTTGTGAGAGATTGCATTGCTTAGTTTTGCTTGCATTTGCATTTTGTACATGGGTACCTATCATGGCCTAGTAGCCGGGACCCATCTTGCATTGTTGACTTGAGTCTTCATTCCCCTAAGTTGCACTTAAGGGGGGGTGTTGGTGTAAATAAATATTCATTTTGGATATTATTACACTTACTTAAGTTAACTTAGGATAATGCATCTCTTCGTAGTTTGGATTTGAGACACTTAGGGAAGTGTGCACATAGGGATAGAGCTTGCAGGAGAAATTCCACCTTTTGTGGTCTTATTTTGCTGTTACACTCCACATTCGGTGGGTCATCCACCTCTTGTGGAATATTATATTATTTCTCCTACCTACCCCTAGTATTTCTTACCTACCCTTATTTCTCATTGAGCCACATGTCATATTTGTGTGCTCATACATCCATACAGCCTTGCCTATATAAGTAGGCCTCTATTCATTGTATTGGTTAATCCAGTTGATCATTTGCATATTGATGAGAATACAGTTTGTTCTTGTCATTCTATTGTCTCTTTTATGCTTTTCATTGTGCCCTTGATCTTGGCAAAATCCTACAGAAAGTCATCCTTCGGACAAGCTTTGTTGAGATCTTTGAAGTCTGTGCAAACTCTTATGGATTTATCTACCTTTGACACAGGTACTATGTTTGAAATCCATTCGGCATAATCTATAGCTCCGATGAATCCAGCTTTGAGCAATTTTTCTAGTTCAGACTTGACTAATAGTGCTACAGGCGGGTGCATCTTACAGAGTTTTTGCTTAACTGGTTTTACTCTTGGTGTGATTGAAAGATGGTGCATGGTAAGATCAGGATCCAAGCCTGGCATATCAGAGTACGTCCATGCGAAGTTTATTTTCTTTTCTGAGAATAGCTGAGTGAAATCCTTCTAGTGATTGAGCTACATGAATGATGTGTGGTGTCTCTTGACTCCCAGTGTTCCCTGGCTGAGTTGGCTCGATCAATATGGAAGACCTCTCCTGGAAATGACTTGGCAGTATATCAAGTATCTCACCTTCAGGTGCCTCGGAGAGGTTTTCACCTTTAGGTACATCCTTTATTTTCTCTTTTTTAGATTCTGACACCGCCACAATGTGTTTTTCGCCATCAGATCTTTTATTTTTATTTTTCTTGTTTTTGTGACTAAGATACTTGATATCTGCTTTAGTCATATTTTCACTCTGTTCACTGGTGGAAGAGTCCATAGGTTCGACTACATTGAGATAATAGGCTAACATATAGTCATTGGAAAAAATAGGTATATTCATGGGCTGGTTTTGTAAAGTACAGTCAATCAATTCGGGATGTACTAAGGATAAATTTTGGATAGGTTCAAGAGTGTTCACGGTATTGTTATCACAGCGGCAGATCGAAAAGTTGAGTTCCAGAAGAATACCTTGTGTAAGTGTCTCGAGACCAGGAAGAGTCAGATCATGATTATTAAAGTTCACGTTAATATTTAGTTGATCTAATCCAATAGACATACTTGTAACATCGTTCACTACACCAGACTAAATGTCATATCATGGTTGAACAACGATAAGATCAGTAGACAAATTTTTATTGTTTGTATCAGATGATTTCAAATTTGAGGCTGAGTAGATATTGTCCTGAATAAGACTGTCATCAGAGTCATTGAATGAAGTTTTTGTGTCTTTTTCAAGTGATTTAGTAAGTGTATGTATGGTATCAACGCCAACATCTTTAATACTGCAACTTCCTTCATGTTGTTGTTTATTTGTAATTTGTATCTGACACATCTGTTGACATGATCTTGATGTTTTTTTGATTTGATGTCGTCTACTCCATTCAACTTCTTCTGGACTGATAACTGGTTCTTGTTTTGTAGCTTCCAACTCTTCTTGTGTAGTGCTATACCTGATTTGTTCTGTTTTAGCATAGGGGTACATAGATGAGAAGCTTTCTGGTATTCTTCCTTCTTTCAGTCCTTGTTCATAATTTGCTTGTCTCTTTTGTCCAATTTCCTGTATTTCTTTCTCTAGTTTTATGCACATCAGCTCTTGAGTATCATTTATGACACCGCTAGACTCTTCTAGAGTTTCTGTAGTGGATGTGTCTGAGAGGTGGTCAGGACCCCATTCATACTCATTTGAGTCAGTCTCTAAATCGTCTACTTGCTGCTTGCCAGTATATGTGACTGGAACTTTTAGTGGTGCAAACAATTCTCTGATTCTTACTACTTCATCTCTTATATCTTCTGGGACCTCACCTTCTTGTATTATTGTAGCTGACACCATCAAATTTTGAGCATTGACTATTTCTTGTTTCTTAACTGTTGATTCCTCTTTCTTTTTTCTACACTCTTCTTTTGTTTGTTGAGTGTCTACTTCCCGTAATGTTGAAGGCGATATCCTTTTCTGCCACTTAGACTTAGAAACATGTTTTTGGTTTTTTTGTCTTTTTCGGATTGTATCCCAGTCCAACCTTATCATTTGTGGATTTTGTTTGCAGCTGAATTGGTTCAGTAGTACCTTTCTTTTGTTTTCCCAGAGGACCAGTACCTAAATATTGCATGCATTGAATCATTTTGTAGCTAGGACCATATTGGTTTGAAGAAATCTCACAATGTCGTACCTCCTCATTTTGACTATCTTTCTTAAAGAGCCAGTTAAGAACATCATCCTCTTCTATTTCATCCACCATGGAGGTAGAGGACTATACAAAGAGACCATCATACATGGTATTCAGAGCTAAAGTTTGTGTTCACATAGCCTCTGATGGCTTGCCCAACTATTTTGGTGATGGAGGGAGAGAAACTAATGAAAGTACCGGTTCTATCTTATAGCCATCCATGTCGGTATTTGTAATCTTCAATCTCTTTTCTAAGTCTTTCATCAGTGTTTCTGGATCTTCATTTGTAGAGGCTGCCCTATTATGAGGCACAAAAGTATCTGCACCTTTTGTCAATGCATTACAGATGACATTTGTATCAACAGGAATGCTGACTTCAGCTCTGTTATAATGAAACTTTAAGCATTGATGGTATGTTGATGGAGCTTCCTTCATTTCATGAATCCACAACCTGCCCAGTAAAATATTGTATGACAAAGGAATATCCAGTACCTGGAAAAGGACATCTCTTTCTATAGGTCCCACTCTAATAGGTAATGACACCAGACCTTTAGAAGTCATTTCTTCTTCATCATAGGCTTTTATCGTTATTTTGTTGCCAGGATCAATGACATTTTCAGAGAATCCTAGTTGTGTAAGCAAACTGTAAGTACAAATATTCAACCCCGCACCTCCATCTATCAAAACATGTTTGACTCTGTGTTTATGGATCATGGCTTCAATATGAAATGGCTGGTTATGTGGATGATTTAGCGAGTTGTCATCTTCTTTAGAGAAGTTCAGATAGTGAGGTGAAGTCAGATGACCCACCATAGACTGAAACCGATCAATGTCTAAATCTTTTGGAACGTTAGTGGTGAGCAATGCTTTGTCTAGAATTTCTTTGTGAGTAGATGAGAGTTTTAGCAATTCAAAAATTGAGATTTGAGCATTTGTCCTCTTCAACTGTTCAACAACATCATATCCAGAAGATGATGGTGAAGTTAACCTTTTAAATTTGTCCAAGGTTGATTCATTTTGTTTGTTTGATTGGGCTGGTGGGTTCGATGTTGCTTGAGTTGGGTTGGAAGAGCTAGCTCCTTGGAGAGTGACTTTCTTCTAAGAATGGGTCAAAGCTCTTGCATATCGTGATTCATTTGGTTTATCTTGGACTATAATCACATTGCAATATTCCGAGTGGGAAGGCTCAATCATGTTGATAATGTTGTCCTGACAGGTATAAGTATAATTTACCTTGGCACCTCCTTTGGTCTTTGAAGAATCACCTTGTTCGTAAATAGGCAAAGGGTCCTTAAATGCTTTATGATCTGCATTGGTCGGATGATTCCCAACAACAACTTTACCAACGTCTATGAGATCTTGAATCTCGTGTTTTAGCTTCATGCAATTATTTATGTTATGACCTTTATTCCGATGGAAGTCACAATATTCATTTTCTCTAAACCATCTTGGTTTGACTTCTGGATCATATGGTCTGGAGTTATCTGGTAGTGTTATCAATTTGTTTGCCAACAGAGTTTTGAAAGCGGATTCATATGATTCTTCGAGAGGAGTAAAATCATGCTTAGGTTTGGAAAGCCAAGGCTTTTTTTTGAACCATTCTTTTGTTTTCTTTGGTGAATTTTCTGCTATAGCCTCAGTAGCTTTAAGTGCTTGTGTACCACTAGCCAAGTTGAATATTGTGGGCTTTGAGTTATCTTTAACACTGTCTACTACTCCATCATTAACAACATTCTTGTTGTTGTCTTTGCCAAATTTCCAATACTTGTTCTTCTCTTTAGAGCTAGATCTTGGTTGTGTTTCTTTCCAAGGTGAGATATCTCCCTTTTTTATGAGCACATCTTCCATTCGAATGACATTATCTACCATTTTGTTAAAAGATGGGTGTATTTGCATTTGTACACTATACTTCAGTTCAGGGACCAAGTTATTGACAAATATATCCATTTTCTCAGAGTCTGGGATAGGTCGAGAATACCTAGAAAACATCTTTCTCTAGTGTTGGAGGAAAGTAAGAAGAGGCTCCCCTATTTTTTGTTTAGTATTGCAAAGCTTGATCATAGTCACAGGATGTCGAATGTTGTATGAGCACTATTGTAAAAATAGTTGGATTAGATCTTCAAACGTTTTTATTCCTTTGGGTAGACTTGAGAACCATTCCATTGCTTGACCCCCTAAAATCCTTGGGAAAATGTGCATGAGGTACATTTGATTGTGCATGTACTCCATATAGGCAACACAAAACTCTCTGACATGATCTTGAGGATCCGAGGTACCATCATATTTATCAAATTTTGGGATCTCCACTCGTGAAGGAAATGGAGGCATGTATAGATTCTTGTCAAATGGAAAGGGACATATTGTTTCTAGAGAATATTATTTTGGGGACTTATCCTTATTCTTCAATTCTGTGACCTCCATCTGTAAGGCTTGTAATTGTTTGTGTACCATGAGTACAGGCGATTCTTCCTTTTTAGTAATGAGTATTTGAACGTCATATCCAATAGAAAGTTTATCACCTTGTTTTGCTAGTTCTAAGAAATAGTCTTCCTTCTCTCAGGTCAAGATAGCTTTCATCATTTTCTAAAGTCTTTGTCCTTTTGACAGTCAAGGATATCTTTTCATGGAGGTTCCTTTGTCTTCGTCAGCCTCACTTGATGAGGAATCATTGTCATTTTCAGGAATGTTATTATCATCCTTGTTTCCGTCATTGTGTTCCGTCTCATACATAGTGGGAGATTTAGGCTCATCAAAAATTGGTCTGCCTGGTGACGACGGTATGTCAGTGAGTGGATCCTTCATGTAGAATGGATTATCTTGATATTTGAAGGGTTGTTCTTTGCCTTTGGCTTCTTTCTTACGAGAACTCTTGGTTTGTGTAGGCATTTTTATGGATTAGTGTGACCTAAAGTTGTTTGTGATGCAAAGGTCAAGATTAATTTCAGAGCTAGTTGTTCTGTTACAGTATTGTTTGAGAGAAACAATTGAGATTCAGTCTGGTTTCAGGAAAGATCTATCCTATATAAGATGTCTATCTAAGTTGATTCTAAGAGTAGTGTAAGATTCGACCTGGTTTCAGGAATGATCTATCCTGTGTAAGACGTTATCTAAGTGACTTAAATTTGATGGGTAGTTGATTGAACTAGCTGAAAGATGATCGACCAAATAATGCAACACAAATGATAGAGGTACACTGTCTTGATTTGTTTATGCTTAGGATGATGATAACCAGGATTATATTCGCTGTAGACTGTTTTTAGGCAAGTTTGACTGTTCTATTCTGACAAAACCAGAGACTCGTATGACAGGTTCTTATGAGCTGGATGACAATTTAGCAGCTACAGGAGGACAACAATTCTATTTCGTACGAGTTGCTACCTCATATCATACGATAGATGGGTATGTGCAAGATGACAAAAGACTTAAAGCAGTTTTGTTTCGTACGACACAGGACACAGAGCCAGACGACAGATGAAACGACTCGTACGACATAGGATCTGACACAGGATGAAAAATGACAAAACGCGTACGAGACAGGATGTGATTTAGGACGATAAATAAGCAGACTCGTACGATTGTTCACAGGGTAGAGAATTAAAAATCTTGAGTTTTTTCGATTGCTGAGTATGACCAATTCTGAGATGGACTGATTTTTGACCAAGATATACTAGTTTTGGACAGAATATCAACTTAGGATGGACAAGTTTCTGACACAGACAGAGTTTCGACTTAGGATGGACTAGTTCTGACATGAATAGAGTTTCAACTTAGGATGGACTAGTTCTGACACAAATAGAGTTTCGACTTAGGATGGACTAGTTTCTGACACAAACAGAGTTTCGACTTAGGATGGACTAGTTTCTGACATGGACAAAGTTTCGACTTAGGATGGACTAGTTTCTAACACGGATAGAGTTTCTAATCACTGAGTTGTTTCTTGTCTTCTCCAATTTTTTGGCATTTCAGCTTTTGTTTCAAGGATGAAAACACATAAAACAAGTAGTATGTATAGTAACTCCAATCACAACATGCAAACCCTAAGGAATTTGGTGAGGAAAGAAAACTGTTGCTTGTAGACTTAGGTACACACCCAATAGCTAATCAGAATACGACCGCTGAGTCTCATGCAATGGATTCTCAATGCCGTATTATCCGACTCCAAATGCTAATGGGGGCACGAAATGATAAGTATCTTGGGAGAGTTACTATCTCTCTTGCACAAAGATTATCCCCCTTTCAGAGATGAACCGGGTAGCTTCTAATTTTAATTGGAACTAATCAAGGATCCGTTCGGCACGTCAAGGTATAAACTCAATTAAGAGGTCTCCCAGCCTTGAAAACCAAGGTTTAATATACCCGAAGGTACGAAGGAGAGCTATTCCCGAGCACTATCATTGACTTGATTTTCATCAAATCACATTTATTTTATAGTGGGTTGGAGTACTTGGCGTTTATCCATTCCCACTTAGGCCGTTCCCCTCACACCAGCCGTAATGACTTTAAGAGTTTTTCAACCCCTCGAGAGGGCAAGCCTGCTAAAGATGTACAAATATCAAACAAAGAAAAAGCCTCAAGGGTCTGGATTTTTGATTGTCTAGAAAAAGACAAGAGCATACTCTCCTACCTCTCACAATCTTCTAAAAACACAAAATACAAATTTGTTCATTAACCAGATAGCAAGTTAGGTGCCTAAAAATGAATTTAAAGAATACATGATGTTTAGTCGATTCTCCTTAGGCAACCTGCAAAGACAATGAATCAGTAGTCATATTGTCTTTGTGCGACAAGCATATTCTTCGACAAGCGTTATGCAAAAAACCGATGAAGTTGTGAAAAATTCTGAGATAGACAGATAAATAGTCAGGGTCAGTCGTCAGAATAATCAATAAAAAACATGAAATTTGCCTTTTTTTTTTTACCAGAAAATACAGAGTCGTATGAGAGTATAAAAACTCGTACGATACCTGAAGTTTGTTGTTTCAGCCTGTGGGAAATGTCGTATGAGATGTACAGATGAAAATCCGAAAAATCTAGAATCTGGAAAATAACAAAAAAATAAGCAGTCAGTCTTGGAGGCCGAAAAATATAGTCTTCTGCCCCACGGTGGGCGCCAGAGATGTGTGTGTGAAAAAGGGTCTGTAGCTGCAAGCACAACACTTCAATTAAGTCAATACATGTATGGTTAGTAAATAATAATCAATAAGTAAAAAACCATAACAAAGCGACTATTTGCCTTCTAAAAGATGCGAGTATAAGATTGCTCTCAAATTTTTATATGCAATACTAGTGGCTAGACTACACCAAGATGAATGATTTAATCTATATGATATTAACTATATAGATGCAAGATGGACGAATAATTCAAGCAATAATGAATTCAAGCAATAATGGATTCAAGCAATATGGATTCAAGCAATATGGATGCAAATAATCTAAAAAGCACAATGATCTTCAATGACTCCAGAGCGAAATTAGCATGATAATAATCTCCAAGCGTGTTATCAAAAATCTCTGGGGTGAATTGGAATGAGAGTTGAAGACTGAATTTATAGAGAATTACAAAAACAACTCATTATAGGATTAATTGAAAATAATTGAGAAATCAGGTTTAGTTAACCTTGAAATAGATTCCAATTATAGTTTAATTAAAATGCATTCAAATAAGAAGTTCAAGTTGCATTGGAAATAATATTAAATTAATTCCATGCATCTGTGATAAAAATAGATAATTCTTTGCATATATTTGATTTATTCAAGAAAAGAGTCTTTTCAATGCAACTGAACTTCTTTTTCCGAAAAGCTTTTAGTTCCAATTTTAGAGAATAATTCAATTAATTGCTTTTATGATTTCAAGTTCTAAATTTAGAAAAAGAAATAATATCTCAAGTTTGATTTCTCTCTCAATTCAATTCGTTTTGTTTATTTTCAATTCAACTCTTGCTTTGTGATTAATTCTTCTTTTGTAATAAATTAATTCCTTTTGCATGATTAAATGATAAATTAATTAATTAATTAAATATGCAAAGATATTTAATAAATTAAAATAGGATAATTGATCAAAATGATATTCTTGGAAATGATTCAATTAATTAAATGAATATTTAATTAATATTGAGTAATTGATCTGCCATGTGATTTTTGATGATTAAAGAATTAATAATGTGCTCAAGGTTTATTTTAATTGTCTTTGGTTAGGACCTTGGTGATGTTGAGATTAGGGGCCCATGGTTTAGATGACCATTTTTTAGGGTATTACAAGCACTAGTTCTTCAACTTGAAATGCTCTTGTTTTTACCTTGTGATTATAAATTCGACACATTTTTTATTGATACACCTTCAAATGATCAAAGGCATTTTGTCATCGTTCATGGATCAATTCTAACTCTTGTAGTCTAGATACTCGTTGTTCTTCATCTGGGATAAGGCCTTTTAATGATACTCGTAGAGAAGGTATCTCTACTTCTATTGGCAGTATTGCTTCTGATCCATAGACAAGAGAGAAAGGTGTGGCTTCTATAGGGGTGCGAATACTAGTACGGTAGGCCCATAGAGAAGGGTTCAATTGAATATGCCAATCTCTGCCAGCAACATTCATTGTCTTTTTGAGGATCTTCAAAATTGTTTTGTTTGATGTTTCTGCTTGTCCATTCCCTTCTGGATAATAGGGTGTAGAGAATCTATGTTGGATCTAAAATTTATCACAAAGCTCTTGTACATCCTGGTTCTTGAACGCTCACCCATTATCAATGATAATGGTCATGGGTATGCCATAGTGACATATGATGTAATTCAAGATAAATGCAACAATTTGTTTTCTTGTGATATTTGTGAGAGGTACCGCCTCAATCCATTTTGTAAAATATTATGTAGCTACGAGGATGAATTTGTGACCATTGGATGAAGGAGGATTTATCTTTCCTACTAGATCAAGACCCCATTGGTGGAAAGGTCAAGATGTTGCCAAAGCATGAATTTATTGTGTTGGTGCATGAATTAAATTGCCATGGATATGATATTGTTTGCATGTTTTAGCTATCTGAACAAGATTCTCGTTCCATAGTTGGCCAATAATAGCCCAAGCGTATGAGATTTTTCAAAAGGGTAAGACCACTTGAATGAGTGCCACAAATGTTGTTATGGACTTTGCTTAAGGCCTTTTCAGATTCTTCTTGCTCGAGACATCTTAAGAGAGTACCATCCATACCTCGTTTAAAAAGGGTATCCACGACAAGAGTATAATGAGAAGATTGGCAGATGAAATTGTGCTTTTGTTTCTTTAACAAGCCAGGAGGGAGGGTGTTATCTTTCAGGTATGTATAAATTTGGCCATAGCAAGAGGAATCATGCCCAACAAGGTGACAAATAATTTGGGAATCAGGACAGTTATGGGCAAGGTAAAACAACTCTTCCACCAGGAATTCATAACACTCTTGATTTTCTTGTGTTTGAAGTAGAGAAACAAGTGTTGCCATGGCATCTGCTGCTTTGTTGTCATTTCTTAGAATATGCTCCAAAGTGATTTCTACAAAATACATTTTGAAATCATCTACCATCTTTTTATAAGGCATTAGTTTGTCATCCTTTGTTTGATAATCATCATTAATTTCATTGATAACGAGATGAAAGTCTCCAAAAATTTGTAGTTGTGTGATGTTCCACTCTATGGCCATTTTGATTCCTATGACCAAAGCTTCATATTCTGTTGTATTGTTGGTGCATGGAAAACTGAATTTATATGTCTTTGGAATTGTGTGACCTTGCAGTCTGATGAATAAAATGCCTGCTTCTGAACCATGCTGGGTATATGAACCATCAAAGTACAACTGCCATGTCTATTTGGTGACTGCGAGGATATCAGCATCTGGAAATTCAATATTTAAGGGATGATCATCTTGAAGTGGTGCTTCTGCCAACTGGTCTGCAATGACTTATCCCTTGATAGTTTTTTTGTCCACATATTTAATATCAAATTCACTTAGGATCATGACCCATTTTGCTAATCTTCCTGTTAATGTTGCCTTGTTGAGCAAATACTTTAATGGATCTATTTTAGCAATCAATTTGATTGAGTGAGAGAGTAGATAGTGTCACAATTTTTGAGAAGCGAACACTACTGCTAAGCATGATTTTTCTGTTGGTGAATAATTGAGCTTGTATCCCACTAATATTTTGCTAATGTAGTAGATAGCTCATTTTTTTCCTTCATTATCCTGTTGTGCAAGAAGAACTCCTAATGATACTTATGTGGCTGATACATGTAGTAACAACGACTTACCTTGAATTGGTGATGTTAGGACTGGTGGTTGCATGAGATATTCTTTGATTTTGTTGAATGTGTCTTCACATTGATTGTCCCATTTGAAATGAACATTCTTGTGCAATAGATGCATAAATGGTTGACACTTATCTGCCAACTGAGCAACAAATCTTCTAATTGACTGCAATCTTCCTTGAAGTGATTTGAGTTGGTTGATATTTTTGGGAGATGTCATGTCCATGATTGCTTTAACTTTAGCGGGATCTACTTCTATACCTCTAGCTGAAACAATGTATCCTAATAACTTACCTGAAGTGAAACCAAAGACACATTTATTGGGATTGAGCCTTAGCTTGTATTGTTCTAACCGGTCAAATATCTTTTCCAGTATTTCTAGATGTTAATCTCTATTGTATGATTTTGCCAATATGTCATCTACATAATCTTCCATGAATGTATGCATCATGTCATGAAATATTATTGTCATAGCTCTCTGATAAGTAGCACCTGCATTCTTTAGTCCAAATGGTGTGACGTTCCAGTAGAAAGTACCCCATGGACACATGAAAGCTGTCTTTTCTTGATCTTGTAGAGATATTTTAATCTGATTATATCCCGAGCAACCGTCCATTAGGGAAAACATGGAATGTCCAACAATTAAATTGACAATGATGTCAATATTAGGCAAAGGAAAGTCATCCTTTAGACATGCATTATTGAGATCTCTGAAGTATGTGCATACTCTGATACTTTTATCCGGTTTAGAAACAGGAACTATGTTT
This sequence comes from Cryptomeria japonica, assembly GCF_030272615.1. Taxonomy (NCBI): domain Eukaryota; kingdom Viridiplantae; phylum Streptophyta; class Pinopsida; order Cupressales; family Cupressaceae; genus Cryptomeria; species Cryptomeria japonica. The sequence goes on along the minus strand of NC_081407.1, from coordinate 573,283,911 downwards.
GATACCCATTGAGAATATGCCACAGGTCTGATGAATCCCACGTCCAGTAATTTCTTTAGTTTTGCTTTGACAAGGAGAGCTATATGAGGATGCATCTTTCTCAATTTTAGTTTTACTGGTATGGTTCTTGGAGTGACATTTAGGTGATGCATTATAAGATTTGGATCCAATCCTGACATGTCTGCATATGACTAGGTGAAATTGATTTATAGTCTTTTGAAAAATTCCAGATATTTCTGCTTTTCTTATTCTGATAGAGAGGTTGTCGTATGTAGAATCTTTGGTTGATCTATTGTTCCAATGTTGACTGCCTCTATTGGTTCAATTAGTATAGATGATCTCTCTTGATAATATTTAGGTAAGGTGTCAAACCTCCCATCTTCTGGTGCCTCAAGGAGGTTTTCACCATTAGATGTGTCCTTTATTTTTACCTTTCCCTACTCTAATGTTGCCAATAAATGGTTTTCAACATTAGACCTGATATTTTTTTCTTTATTTTTATTTTTGCGACTCGGAGATTTGGCACCCACTTGACTGGAAGATACGTTGGTGAAATCCTTGGTGGAAGTTGTTGTGGGCTCAATTGCATTGAGGTATAAGGAAATAGCATGGTCGGTTAATCCTACAAGGATCCGGTTAATATTGAGAGGGGGGTGAATTAGTATTAAGACAATTTCTAACTTCAAATCAAAATACCTTTTACAACATATTTGAAATCAATGAATCTATCCCTTTAGCATATCTCATACATTTGTTACCCACTTATGCAATCTTATTAATCAAATCATTCACCAACTAGATATTTGATCAACACATACTCATACTGACTTATTATCAGATCAAAATACTTCATCTATCAATTCATTAACATTACTGGTAACCACTTACAGATCTCTGATAAACAACAGTAAACTTATCATAACCGGTAATCAGAAATAATGCATGAAAACATAAACACCATGAAAAGACATTCCACACATGAACACCAAGATTTTTGATGTGGAAACCCAAATGGGAAAATTCACGATGGGGATTGGTACCCACAATAATTTGTACTCTTTTGAAGTATGCCTTGTTAGGAAATTAGCCCTGTTAGGAGCTTACAATACACCCAGTTAGGAGCAGGCCCTATTAGGAGTCACTCGGTTAAGGGATTTGCCTATCACTCCAGCTAGGAGCTTAATGATCTATTAGGATCAACTTGATTAGAGGATTTAAACACTCTTTTGTGACCTGCCCTGTTAGGGGACTTAGATGGCAAAGGCCTGCTAGGACCTACCCAGTTAAGAGATTTATGTTGTTGTAATTGTTAGAGAACAACAATGAAAAATGATCTATTACTTTGTACTTTCAGCTTGCTAGATCAGATCCAGTTATGCTTCACAATCTGTAACACTCAGGCAAATCTCTATCTTCTTTGGGATGACTTAACTCATTCTCCTAATGCCACCAACACATGAAACATCAGTTGTGTCGCCCTAAATAGCCATCTCAACTAGGTTGGCCACAAAACCTAATTACATATTGAATTTACAATTCAAATCATTAAAGATCATCATAGATCATTATACAAATCATTCCAAAAAATTACAATGCAATATCAACCGTTGGTTGATCATAACCCACCACGGAAATCCGATATGTATCCTCAAAACACTCTACTAAGCGTTTCACCGATTCTCGAGTAATTCTTCCTTGAATAGTGCCAAAACAACTTTCAAACTCATCGCGTGGTTTGTGTCATGTTATCATCAACATGTGAACTTGATGTAGATCATCGCCAAAACAAAAATCATTGCCAGTTGAGTGAATTCATCACCGGTCCTAAAACCCTACTAAAACCTTTGCACAACTCCATCAGAAATTGAAAACATGTCTTCCGGTAATCAACATAGTATGTGGTTCCGGTCACATACACAAATCCATCATAAAAGCTTATGTCTCAAACCACAAGTCTCCAACCATTACCGATTTACCGATTCCATCAAAATCTTTTCTCTTAACAGTTGAAGTCCCAATTCTTAGTCCTACCGGTAAACCCTGTCATACTTACAAATTCTAAATCTGGTAGATGAAATTACTTATCCAACAAATTAGACATCAAAGTTCATCTGTAACCATCATCAAACATTAATTGACGTAGGTTTCCATCAATGACAACACAAATAACTGATCATGTCATCTTCCTCTATCGGTACAGTCATCAACTCATCTGCATCAGTTATACCAATCATGCCAACATGATCATTAGGAAAGGTATTAATTTTAGTATGTCCTTCATTATCCCAGTCAATAAGTTCAGGATGTATTAAATATAAGGGATCCTCAGTTTGAGATGTTTCAAAGGTATTAAGGGTCACGATAGAAATGTCAAAGTCTTCAATACGTATTTGAATGTCTAGGATGATACTCTCATCAAAATGACCTCTTACAAGTAGTTCTTGATCATCCTCGATTGAATCCAAGTCGACCAAATGTGATTCTAATTCAAGTGACCTAGTTCCTGACATTTGTCCTGCATATGTATGAACTACATCGACACCCACATCTTCTTCATAGCAGGTTTCTTCAACTGATTGTTTAGAATGATAGGAATCCCATTCCCATTCATTGGAATTTGTCTCACTGGCAACTTGCAATCTATAGATTTTTTCATATAGATTTTGGTTTGTTTCTTCTATTTTCCTCACTATCTCTTTTCTTCTCTCATATTCAGCTTCCTCTGGGCTGATATTTAGTTCTGTTAGTCTTGCTATTTGTTCTCCTTGCTTTATACCAGCTTCTTGTCTATTTTGATTAGAAGTTGACTCTGCTTGGGAAGTGTCATTATTTTGTCTTTCTTGCTGATTAGAAGCTCTCTCTTTTTGTGATCTTATGTTTGCTTTTTCTTGTTGTTTGGCAAATGCTTCCTCTCTTTTGATTGCAAGTTGCTCTTGTCTTTTGTCATGTTCATCTTTTTGTTGCCTAGAAGATGTTTCTTCTTGTGGAGTAACTTGTCCATGCCCTAAGCCTGATTTGTCTTTAGCCTGCTGAGTATGAGGTTGTATGGGTTCTAAGATACCATCTTGTCTTGTTCCTACATGACCCATTCTAGTGTATCCCATTTTCTGAAGGATGTTGAATCCTTTTCCATATTTTTATGTGGGTATTTTGACATTATTGATTTTTTGTTGCACTTCTTCATCCTTGCATAGCCATTGTAGCACATCTTTGTCCTCTGTTTCCTCAAATAATGTCCCAGCACTAACAGATGCTCCATCAAATATTGGAAGAGGTTTTACAACTGGTTGTTGTTTTGAGCGTGATGGTTTACCATAAGATTTAGGATAAATAGGCAACTATGACAGTGAATATTCTCCGTTCCCTTGATCCCTTAGCTGTATCTATTTTTTAAAACTTGATAAGATTGCAGAAAATGATTTTTCCTTGGATTGTGTGCTTGAAGAGGATGCCTCTCTATTATGTGGAACCGTGACCTCTTGTGTTGGTTTCAAATTGCTACAATATTGGAATGGATTCGATCCTGTTGAAATTGTGATTTCATGTCCGTTGTACGGAAACTTAAGGCACTGGTGATAAGTTGAGGGAATAGCTTGTATGTCATGAATCCATGGTCTTCCCAAAAGTATATTGTATGATAAATCCAGGTCTAGAACTTGGCATGATGTATCTTTTTGCAAGGGTCCTACTCTAATTGGTAATACCACAATTCCTTTGGAGGAACATTCTTCTTCATCATATGCTTTGATTGTGATATTTTTACGGGGATCAACTGCATCTTTTTAATAACCTAAAGCACGAACAAGACTTAATGAGCAAATATTCAAGCCAACTCCTCCATCTATTAGGACATGTTTAACGCACGTTTTATGAATAACAACTTCAATATGCAAGGGAGCATTATGTGGATGTTGCAAAGACATGTCATCTTCGTCTATGAATGATAAGAAATGAGGCATTGTAAGGTGTCCCACCATAGTTTGGAAGTGATCTACACCAAGATATTTGGGCACCGTCGTATCTATTAGCACTCTTTCTAAAAAAATTTTACGTGTGGGTAAAAGTTTTAAAAGTTCTAAAATTGATATTTGCGTGGGAGTTTTCTATAATTGATCCACTATACTATATTGTTTTGAAGTGGATGACGTGTTAGTTGTAGGACTTGACAAAGTAACCTTGGCTTTGCTTCTTGTGATAGCATGAGAGGGTTCTTCTTGTTGTTTCTCTTTGACCACAATCACAATGACTACGTTATCATAGGTATGAACATAGTTCACTTTTGCTTTACCTGTGCCATTTTGTATTGTTGATGATTCACCCTTCTCATAATTAGGAAGCAGAGTTTTGAAAGTTGTGTGTGATTCCTTTGTCTTATGCCCATCCACAGTTATTACACCATTGTCAATCAAATCTTAGATGACATGTTTTAATTGCTGACAATCATCTGTTTGGTGTCCTTTGTTTCGATGAAAATTACAATAATGATCGTTGTTCCACCAAGTAGGTTTAACCTTGGGTTCAAAGTTTCTTGCTTCTGGCAAGGTAATCAACTTGTTTGCAAGAAGTGTCTTTAATGTTGACCCAATTAGTTCTCCAATGTTAGTAAATTTCCTATGAAAATTATTAAAAGGTGGTTTTGATTTATTTCTATCTTGTTGAATCACTTTTGTGTGATTTGATAAATTGAAAACCAGTTGCTTTGGTTTCACATTATTATTATCCACTATCCCATCATTAAAAATGTTTTGATTTCTGTTCCAAAACTTGGGCTTATCATTGTTGTTATTATTAGTATGGTTGTTGAGAGGAGGACTAACTCCTTCTTTGTATATCTTCAACTCTCCTTTCTTTACCATAACTTTCTCAACCCTGATTCCATTATCAATCATCTTCTCAAAACTTGGAGGACATTGCATTTTTAGTTTATAACACATTTCTTCATTTAGATTGTCAATGAATATGTCCATCTTTTCATTATCTGGCACCATACGAGGATATCGTGAAGCTAATCCTCTCCACCTTTGTAGAAATGTCATGAAAGGTTCTCCACTCTTTTGTTTGATGTTAAACAAGTATAACATTGTGATCTCATGTTGTATGTTATAAAAGTATTATGAAACAAACTTGTCCACCAATTCTGTAAATGTTCTAATTCCAGGTGGAGGTTTCGAGAACCATTCCATAGCTTGTCCACTTAATCTCTTTGGGAATAACCTCATTAAGTATGTGTCCTCATGTGCAAAATCCATTCTCATCGTGCAAAATTCTCTTACATGATCTTGGGGACCAGTTATTCCATTATATTTGTCATATCTAGGAACTTCACAATTTAAAGAAAATTCTATCATGTTGAGACTTTTGTCAAATGGATAAGGACAGATTTCTTGAAGTAAATACCCCTTAGTAGATCCCCTTTGTATATCTTGAATTTGTGTTTGAAGAGTTTGTATCTGTTGCGTGAGAGACAAAAGGGGATTAGCCACATTAGTTCTTGCTTCCCTATTTCAGTTGTTTTGAACTTGTTCATTGTGGATATCATTTTGAGTTTCTTCATTTTGTTGGCTTGATGATGATTTTTGTAATGGATGAATTTATGTGTTGTCATTTATGGCACATATATACACACACATATGTTCACATTGTGATAGTCATCTTAGTTAAGAAATTGATACTATTCCTAAGTCTTAGTATTGCAAACCGGTATCATTTGTATAGAGAAGTCCAATTGGTTTGAAGGTGTCTAACCAATATATGTAGACAACTGGTATATGTAGGAATGAAAATTGGTTTCGGTCATTTTCACTTACACCAGTTTGGAGATACTGTGGAGATCAATAAGGAGGAAAATGGAGGACAATCGGTCTATGAGTTGGAAGAGGTTAACTCTCAACAGGTATCGGTGTTCCAACCGGTTTCACTGATTATGTGATGTGTTATCATCGATTTTGATGAGTTATCTCTAACCAACAGATTTGGCAGTAATCTATGATGTGTTATGTAAGATTATCCAGATACACTAAACCTAGGAAATTATGATGAGCTTCTTGAGTCAACATGAAATCTAATGTCTATAAAATGACATTGTGAACTATTTTTATGATGCGAGATACAAGTGATGAGTTGGTGTGATTTATTGAAGAAGTTGCAGAGTATGTTAGTGTTGCAGTATTGAGTGAGCAGAAGAGGATCTATACAAGCAAGATGTGTTATTTCTGGATCATACCACCTGTTGTTTTCTAATCACTACAATAGTCAAATCCCCTAATCGGGTAAGCTCTAACAAGCTTTGTTGTACAAATCCTCTAACCAGGTGATCCATTAGTTTGGGTTTGAAATCCTCTATCAAGGTTACTCCTAACAGGGCACTACCTTTAATCGAGTATAGCTCCTAACAGGGCTTTGGGATCTTTAACAAGATTCACTCCTAGCAGAGCACTTTGTATACCTTAATCGATCAATTGCCTATTTCTACAGATAGTTAACTTGTGAGTCCCATCTCACCATTGTTTTTCCCAGTTGGGTTTTCCACGTATAAACACATGTGTTATTATGGATGTTTACTTGTTGTGGATTCTTTTATATCACTTTGGATTGCATGCATAGTTTTAAGTAAACTAGTTAACTATTTTTACCTGTCTGTGTTTAAAGTGGTATTGTTTTTGCTATCACTGATTCACCCCCCACCCTCTCAGTGCTTTATAAGTCTATCAATTGGTATCAGAGCCAAAATTTCTTAAGGCTTAATCACTTGGAAGGAAACCCTAAAGCCACTATGGGGGATATGAGTTATAGAGAAATGGCTAGAGTGCTTGATGCAACCAAGGAAGAACTTGAAACCCTGAGAGGCAGATTTAAAGCTTCACAAGTTAAAAGGAGAGAGTTGGTTGAGCAACTATTGGAGATATCTGATAATAGTTCTTCAGATGAGGACAACATTGATGCATTGGCTGAAGAAGTGGAAAAACTGAATGGTGAATCTAAATCTGAGGAGAGAAATTGAAGCCCTAACAATCCACATGAGCTAAGAACTTGAAGTAAGGAGGGCAGCTGAAGACCTAATAAAAGAGAGAGATCATGAGATTTCTAAGATCAACTAGGAGAATGCAACTTTACATGAACATTGGCATGAGGAGAAGGAAGAGAAGGAAGCTTTACAGTTAGATCTTGAAATGGCTCTGACAAAGCACAATGAATATCCTACCAAAAAGCTTACTGAAGCTAATGGGAAGCTTGAAAAGTTCAATAAGAGTTCTTTTATGCTGGATGAGAAGATCCAATCTTAGAGGATGAAAGGTGACATATCTGGACTAGGATTCAATACATATGAGAAAGGAGAATCTTCTGGTACCAAGAGAAACATGCACAAAGGTAAAACTTCTCCTAAGGCTAAGAAGCCTATCGATAAGAAAGCTTTCAAACATGTTTGCTTTATCTATCACAAACCTCGACATACTGATAATGTGTGTAGAAGCAGAACTAATGAGAACACATGCTATAATGCTAATGCAGGATATGTGTCTAGAAGATTTGAAGGTCATTGTTACACATACAACATATATGGACATAGATCAGTTGAATGCAGATATGGATCGAACAATCCGACACTTCACATGAATCCAAGACCTATCGATGACTAGAGAAGGACCTATGACAACCAGAGAAACATGAGCTGATAGAAACCCTATGTCAACCAGTTCAGTCCATATGAAATGGAAAAGGTAACAAATGTGATTTGCACAAGTTGCAATAATTATGGACATGTGGCTATGAACTACAGAAGGAGAACTAGAAGAGGTAATGCAGGACCTTAGAGAGCATCTGGGATGGCCTGCTATTATTGTCACAAATCGGGACACATGGCAAATTTTTATAGAACTAGGAAGAACAAACTGGTTAACCACTCTAAAGATAATAAAGGTAAGCAGAAGGTCGATGTTGAAGAAACCAGAGCGGAGATGAAAAGAATCTGGAAGAAGAAAAGTGAGGACAAGCCAGTAGAAGAATCTAACCCTTCACCTAGTGTGGAGAATCCTGCACTGGAGAATCGATATTTTCAACAAGCCTAAGGGGAGCATAGCTATAAATCTACTTCTGGACCCCTTGAAGAGTGTATGGTAAGAGAGTTTTGCATTTTGAGTTGTATTATGAGAATTCTTAATATTATTGCTTACTGGTTTTCTAAGGATTAGCAACTGGTCATATACCTATCAGTATAAGTGAGTTTATTAAGAGGTAATTAGGGTTTGTTCCCTATCAGTTGTGTAATTAATGCAGTGGGTAAGTTTATAAAAGCAAGTTTTACTAAATTACTTTTACCCTAATTGCATTCGAAGAAGAGTTTTTGAGCACCTACAGAACGAAACAGAGAATTGTTAGCTTATTGTGAATGAATTTGTGTTGTGGATCAAAATTTGAATCAGATTCAAAGATAAGAGAAGGTGAAATGGGTGTGCATTTGAGAGATCAACCGAAAACCCTGCCAACATGAAGGGATAAGGTATTCTTTTGTTAATCTCTCTCAAATCAAGATTATCTAGAATGGCATCGTCATCTACACCAATAGAAAGACTTATGATTGCTATTGAAGCTATGGAGTCTATGGAGTCAGATAAAATTTAGATAAAATAGAATCATATAATGCATTGTCTCAAGTTCCTGATGGTGTTATGATCAAAGGTGATTTATCCAGTTATATAGACTATAAAATTGAGGATCTAGGATCACTGTCAATCTATTCACAACTCAAATCTTTGTGTGATAAGAGCGGGAAAATCAAACCCAAATATATTAGGGTTGATGAAAAGGGTTTTCACAAAGTGACATATTTTCTTGAAGATTTTGAGGAAGAGCATATTAGGATAATCCTTAGCCGCGTGCATGGAGAGAATATGTATCTTCATAGGTCACACACAATAACAAAAGAAGAAATTCATGCAGTGACTGGTTTTTGGCAAATCGGTGAAGTACCAAAACTGAGGACAATTTCAAAAGATATTGTGATTGCACTGACTCAGACCACCGCTGATAGTCGTGCGATATCGGTCAACAAAATTGCAGATCCAGTAGTTAGATTTACAACTATGGTTATTGGTTATAGGATATTCCATTACAACAAGATGAACAATGTGCCATCTGCTATTGTGCATGCAACCTACTAGATGATAGTAGAGAATGCAAATTATGACTTATGCGAGGCAATGAGAAGCCAATTGATGTTGAACTTAAAATCAATCAAGAATGACAATAGTCAAAAGTGCAAATATGGTCAACTGTTGATTGGTCTATTCCTCTATTTTCAGAATTTCATACCAAGAATTGGTGACATTCAATGGTTGAAGGACATACCGGTTACAACTCAAATCAAAAATAGCATTAAGGTTGTGAAGAACACATTTCCTATTGCCATGAACAGATATTTTAATGAGTTTCAAAAGAAGATGAGCATGAGGTTAAAGCTACCTGATGAAGTGGTGAAACACTTTGAAAAAGACATCTATTTCACTGTAACTGTTAGATTCAATGATAGTACCAAAGACATTGAGAGGGGGGGGGTGAATCAGTTCCTAACCGGTTACTAGAATATTTAAACTTATTTGTAACTTTGCAACCCAAAACAGTGTACCAGTAAATAAGAATTAATGTAGTAAACAAAAATAATAGAGACAACATAGAAACACACCATAACACAAGATATTTAATGAGGAAACTCGATGTGGGAAAAACCTCAGTGGGATTTGTGACCCACAATATTTACTCACTAGCCAATGAATAAATACTACTTACAATAAGGGGCGTGCACATGCAGGGAGGCCAACAACCTAGAGCTCACTACTCAATAAAGAGTCACACTGACTACAAAAGTGGATTATCAAATCCAATACAATGTACTGCTCAAAACAACATCTCTAATGCCAAGTTCAGTACCGGTTTAAGCTCAGTCAATAACCAAAACCTTTGATGTCAACTATATCACCTTATACAAAAATTGTCTCATCACACACACCCAAAATGACTTATAAGATCTCATACATATATGAGTCTTTTACAATATACCATGTCCGCTTACAAAAGATAATTACATTTACAAAATAATTCATATAAACAAAACTTTATCCTATGTCAGCTAGAGTGTTGGTATGCTTGTTGCTGATGTAATCTGAATGCCGGTGTAAGTGCCTGCCGGTGCGGGTGTCTACCGGTGTATGAAGTTTATGATGTCGGGCATGTAGAAACCAATTGTCGATGACTTGCTAGTTGGTTGCCATCAATGAAAACATCAACTATTCTCATAAGAGTGTAGAATGCCAACAATCACCCCCTTTGGCATTGATGGCAACACTCATGAGAAAAATCAAAACTGTTATCCAAAAACTGAAATCCAAAAAGATGTGCTCCCCGTGAGCAAGTGATCTCCTCTGTACATGCATTTTTCTCACCACTACTCCCCCTTTGACATCACTGACAAAGGATGTCATAAATAATCAAAATAGTACAAAAATTCTACCTCAAAGTCTATAACTGGTTGGTTACAATCTGAAAGATGTCTGCCAAAATCATATTTAAACTTTGCACAAACTTGTTACTATCATTTAAAGTTGCCTCTGTCTGCTGGATCATACCGGTGAGATAGTACATTTGTTGCTCCGGTGATCGTTCTCCTTGAACTGTTGCCTTAGATAATTAAGCTCTCCAAGTATTCAGATTATCCAGCCTTGGACCAAGTTTATCCTTTAGTTCTCGGGCATTAGACCTTATTATTGCCTTCTCTTTCTCAAGTTTTTCTAACTTCTTCTCAAAAACCGCCATTTCCTGCTCAAAAACTGATATAAGTTTGGATGAACCTATTATATTGTCCACAATGTCATAAATTTCCTTTTGTGTCTTTTTTATCTCTTCATTAATATCCTCAGTCAAACAATGGGGTTTACATACTTCCCTATATAACTCCTTATACTCCAAAATTGTAGAATTGAGTACTGGTAAAAGTGTATCCACATGATCGATACATTTCTTTATGGTGTTTTCAAAGAATGCATTCTTCTCTTTTTCAACTCTCTCTTTTATGGTATCCTCATTCATCTTATCTATAGTTATTACATTATCAACAATAAATTTGGACAATGTGTCCAATCTCCCTAAAGAATCATTAATGTGATCTATCTTACAATTGGGTGCAATCATCATTAGAATAGGTAATGTGTTATCAAATGCCTTAAATGCTAAGGCATTGTAATCAGTAATCCTTTTAATTGAATCCAAAAGTACCTCTGTGATATCAACAGGTCTGAATTCACCTGTAGATGTGCTTGGTTCTATTGTAGGTTTCTTCTCAACAGATGTCTAACCAATCACCTTAACTATAACCTCTTTGTTTCCATCAGATGCATCCACTTTCCTTGTATTTTCGTTAGGTGGATTTTTCTGTGTCTGTACTTCTACCTTTATTGGTTTCTCAGTCTGATTAGGCTTCTCTACTACTGTCAGTGTCACAGACTCAACATGTACCTATGCCTCAGATTGTTTCTCTATCTGTACCACTGCCGGTTGCTCAGATTTCAGTGGCCCTGTGCTTGTTGTCTTATCCTCTATTTTCTTAGTCTCCGGTTGCTCTGTTTGAGCTGGTATCTCAGTTTGCTGAGAGTCAACAGTTTGTGTTGATTTTCTGAAATCTTGCTTTCCTTAACACTGTCTGCCTTAACCTTTGAAGTACCTTTATCCTCAACAATGTTTACCTCTTGAGTATCTACATTCATGGTAAAGAGTATCTCCAACTCAAGGTTAGTATCATCATGTGTTAAACCTTCAATAGCTATATTCGATGGATTAGCTTTATGGACTGGTGATGAAGGTGCTAAAGGAGGGGTGTCCTGAGTTGGTGGAGGAATGTTATATGTTATCTTTATGGAGGGTACACTACCTACTTTACCTTTTCCCTTGTCCTTTTGATATACTTTGAATGTTTCCTCCATTTTAGGTCTGCTTCTTTTCTCTTGCTTTTCTTTCTCTACAAAGAATATATCCCATTTATCTGCAGTCTCCTATACAATTTATTTTACCCTTCCAACCATTAGGCTCACTTGCTGGTGTCCACTAAAAAATACTGACCGGTTAGCTTCAGAAATAAGTTCATCGATTTCTTCTTTAGAATTTATCGAATGTACAACTAAGGGTGCTTGAACTTTCAACTTTTTGTCTAGTTCCATTACAGATAGCCTTTTGGCTTCCAATCTCATGTAGAGATCATTTGGAATCTCATCAATCACTTCTATCAAAACTTTCTTATAAATGTCCAAGTGTAAAATAATGCTTTCTTCAATTGTTCTTTTGTCAGAATCATTTGAAGAAATATACCATTTATTTACATTAGATAGTTTACCTTCCTCTGTAATCTCATTCAATAGATCATTCAGTGTGGGGGTAACCGGTGTTTGTTTCTTCTTAGGTGTAAGTTTCTTCTTCGGTTCCCTAACTGCTTATTGTTTCTTCCTTAGTGTTATGGTTTTATTAGGTGAAGGAGAGGGTACCAATGAGGGTTTTCTTTTCCTTTCTACTCTTTTAAACTCAACAACCTTACCACTGTTATTATCAGAGGATGTTACAATCGGTGAAACATGTGCTTCAGGTTGTAGTCCTTCAAGCGCACTAGCTGATATACCACTGATATTCATGACATTTTCTTTGATTTCCTTGACCTTCTTGGAGGCATCTCTGATAAATTTTTCTCTTCTCTTTGTCCTTTTCTGCATAGATATATTGCTCTCTATGGTTTCTGCATTTCCAAAGAATTTCTCAGATGACTCTCTTGGTGCATCAAGTAGAGCTTTAGCATAGGTTTCCAGAACATATAGGTCTACCCCATAACCCATCTCAGTAACCCAAATAGTTCTAGGGCTTACTGCTTCCATCCAAGTTTCATCTCTCTTAAATGACAAAACAAATTTTCTTGTCATATTTGTCAATTATGCTTTGTGGTAGTCTCTCTCTTGCTCTCATCTTAGATTGAAATGTTTTGAAGTAGTCTGTGATGTTCTTAATACTGTCAGTGCCCATACCAGTGAAAGCATCTTGTATCTGTCTTCCTACTGGGATGTCATTTCCAAAATCCTTGTGACCTATGCCAGGTATCTCCTTGGTAAAGTACAACATTAGGCATACTAGAAGGTTTCCAAAATGGAAAGTACCTTTCTTGTCTCCTTTAATCTTCTTTAGGTTGTCAATTAATTCATCTTTAAGCCATTCACACACATCGATCTTAGCATTATTGTTCACCATCTCATATGCACTATGAATACATAGGCTAGAAACAAAATTCGGTCTATTTGCATGGGTTGCTTTGTATCCTAGTACCATACTCACATATCTCAGAATGATATCCTTAACATCATTCACTCTAAGTGACTTGCTATCATATGTGGCTTCGGTTAAATCCATAACTCCCCTGTTAGGTATCTTCTTGATTTTATTAGGCCTACTACCGGTTGAAGGTAAACCAGTAACTAATTTAATTGCATCCTTGGTTATCTTGCAAATTGACTCTAACCACATGAATTCACCATGGACTCTGCTCAATACAAGTTTGACAACTTCCTTTGGAAATTCGGGAATGTTCAAAATCTGTACAAAACCTAAGTCTTGTACAATCTTATGTTCGGCTTTGATCACACCATTTCCATCGGTAATAACCTCATTGAATATCTTCTTTAGATCCTCAGTCCCTGGGTTTTCTATGTTGCAATGTATGTAGATTCTAGGGTCTTCTCCAAATGCTACACCTTTTTGTATTTTCAAAAAAGCTCCTACAGAATCATCTTGTTTCGCAATCTCGGGGATAATCTTAAATACGGGTCTAGGGCGTTTGACATTTTCCACAATGGTAGGGTTCAAAATAAACTAAGGAACAAAAGATGAGGAAGCCATTTCAAAGAAAAATACCTCTAAACCGAAATTATGAATGCCTGAAAGTCACTTCACAGCTTCGCGTTAGAATGCCCTTGCTTAGTTTTGTGCTCTCTGATCATTTGAATGCTCGATGAGTTTGAAATGAGGGTTTCCCGGTGCTTTATAGCTAGAAGGTTCTCAAAAACTACATTAAATTCTCGCCGATTAAGTGAAAACTTAACACTTCTACCGGTAAAGAAGAAATGTATCTTCTCACCATCAACCGAGGTTAGAATGCATGATTTTCAACTTGCTGCAATACCCCCTAAGGATTATTCCTTAGTTAGATGAAGAATCTCCTGCTGGTGGACGATTACTCTCTTCTACCGGTGCAGAGATAGTTTCATCAGTTTTTTGATCACTCTTCTTAATCCATTGTTGTGAAAATTCTTGCTTTACTTCATCTACCTTTTCTTTGCCCTTCAAACTAGATCCTTTATTGTTTGTTGGTGCATTCTTTCTTCTACAAAAATTTTCAATATGTCCAATCTGGTTGCATGCATAACAAGTTACAATATTCCTTTGAATAGCCTTTCCATATCCTTGACCGGTTTGTGATCTGCATTGACTAGATAAATGCCCAAATCTTCCACAAACATAGCATTTCACATTCATTCTGCAATTTTCTGAATTATGACCAACTTTCTTGCATTTGGAACATTGACTGGTGGGTGAGTTTGTATTCTGATTATTTCTAAATCTACACTGATTTGCTCTGTGACCATACTTGTTGCAATTAAAACATTTCCCATTGAATTTATAAGCTTTACATTGTCTTACCGGTTTGTTCTGATCTTGATTGTTTGCAGTACCAGAACTTTCTCCATGTTCAAATCCAAGTCCATTTGTATCTCCATTAGGTTTCTATCTTTTAAGCATGTCATCAAGTTCTTTTGAACTTTTCTTGAATTTGTCTTTGTGTTTATTTGCAGTAACCAACTCATTTTCCAGAATTTCAACTTGTCTCACAAGCTCAGCTTTATCATGTTGCATGTGAATCAGATTTGTCTTTAGCATATCATTTTCATGACCAAGTCTCAGATTTTCATTTCCAACATCATTAAGTCTCCTATTCAAGTCCAAATCATTCTTCCTCATGTCTTCAATATCCTTACATAACCTCATAGTCATATCTTGCATTTCATTCTTCATATTACTGTTTTCTTGTCTCAACTTATTTGCAATGTCTCTAAGAGTCTGTTTTTCATCATCATCATTTTGCATCTTCTCATGAAGTTCCTTTCTCTTATTTTGTGTTATAACCAAATTTTCTTGAAGTCCTTTAATGAATTCCTTAGCAGTCCTCAAATCATCTTCAAGTTTGATATTCTTCAATTTTTCTGCATCAAAATCTTCAAGAGCTCCTTCCAACTATTTTCTTAAGTTCTCCATCTGTACTAGTTTCAAAATCTCCCTCAAGCTGTTAGGCTTTTGTAAATAGAGGACTAGGCTCTGATACCAATTGTTAGATTCAATGATAGTCCCAAAGACACTGAGAGGGGGTGGGGTGAATCAGTGTCTAACCGGTTACCAGAATATTTAAACTTATTTATAACTTTGCAACCCAAAACAGTGTACCGATAAATAAGAATTAATGCAGTAAACATAAATAATAGAGACAACATAGAAACACATCATAACACAATATATTTAATGAGGAAAATTGGTGTAAGAAAAAAATCGGTGGGATTTGTGACCCACAATATTTACTCATTGGCCAATGAATAAATACTACTTACAATAAGGGACATGCACATGCAGGGAGGCCAACAACCTTGAGCTCACTGCTCAATAAAGAGTCACATTGACTACAAAAGTGGATTATCAAATCCAATACAATGTACTTCTCAAAACAACATCTCTAATGCCAGGTTCAGTACTGGTTTGAGCTCAATCAATAACCAAAACCTTTGATGTCAACTATATCACCTTATACAAAAATTGTCTCATCACACACACCCAAAATGACTTATAAGATCTCATACATATATGAGTCTTTTACAATATACCATGTCGGCTTACAAAAGATAATTACATTTATAAAATAATTCATATAAACAAAACTTTATCCTATGTCGACTGGAGTGTCGGTATGCTTGTTGCTGATGTAATTTGAATGCTAGTGTAAGTGCCTGCCAGTGCCAGTGTCTACCAGTGTATGAAGTTTGTGATGCCGGGCATGTAGAAACCAATTGTCGGTGACTTACCAGCTGGTTGCCATCAATGACAACATCAACTATTCTCATAAGAGTGTAGAATGCCAACAGTAACCACTGACTTTTTCCTTATGGAGGCCGTTGAACCTAGGGAGGAAGAGATGGAAGAAATGAGTTAGGAAGTCAACTATGACTTACTAGTTGGTTATGCCAACAAACTTTTGGAATATCCTAAAGACAAGAAGAAGAAAAGACTTGAGACTTACTAGGAAAGGAATGCACCTGCTCAACCCAGTAGTGCCAAAGAGAAAAAGAAGAAAGTTGAGCAAGAAGCTTCAATGACCATTGGTACAAGGGTGACAAGAAGTATTCAAGTCAAAAAGGAACCGGTACCCAAAGTATATGCAAAGAAGCATAATGCAACAAAGAAGAGAGGTAGAAATCTCATTCTTCAAGCAGAATCTGAAGATACTGACACTAAAGAGGAACCAAAGAAGATGAAATTGTCTGGTAAGAAATCCAAACCAATAGGAGACATTTCAAAGCAAAGTACTCTTATTAATGTTACATCATACAAACCAATGACTGATTTTGAGAGAACATTAAAAACATTGGGGAGGAAAGAATTTGATAATGTGAAAGAGTATTTTGACTCATTTGATGAAGGACAAAAACAACAAATTGTTCAAGAGGTAATGAACCATCTATGTCAATACAATTGGTTGCCTCAAGATATTGAAAAGGACATTTTTGATTCTTTGTATTCTATTCTTGAAAATAAATGGAAATTGGCTGTAGAATAGGATCAAGAAATTATTGATAGAGTTTTCATTCAATATTTTCCTGAGTTACCTAGAGATGAATTATTAGAATTGCTTGCTACGTTCAAAGGACAATTTCATTCTAAGACAAGAAGACTGGAGTTAATGGATGGAAAGATTCAACCTGTTGAAGATGATACTCACCGGATAGCTAAAGACATTCACATGATGAATGAGCAATTGAAGTCTAATAAAAAAAAACCTGACTAAACAGAAACTGGAGCTCCATCGGAGCTAGATGCTAAAGAGTTTATTACACCAGAGGTTGTCTATCTTGTTAAGAATAAGGATGACACCACTTCTCCACCTATTATTTTCTTTATAGATGATACTGAAGAAATCCAAGACACCATTGATACCACTGGTAATATCATTGAACCAGTTAAGGAAACTGTACAACAATCGAACATTATTGATACATAGGAAGCAGCTGAAGCACCGGTCAATGGACCAAGTGTGGATATTCAACTGCCACCAAAAAAAGAACACCAAGTTGAAAATCAACTACCACCGGTTACTACAGTTACACAGGAGAAACAAACAAAGGAAGAGAAAGAGAAACCAGAGAAAGAGGTTGAAGAGAAGGATACTGAAAATATAAAGGATGAAGAGAAAGAGAAAACAAAGGAGAAAATAGCAGAGAAAAAAGATGAAAAGAAAAAAGCAAAGGTGAAGTAGCAAACTGATGATGAGAATGACTCAATAAGAATTAAAGGACCTATAGATGCAGATAATATGAGTGCATCTGAACTAATGGATATTACCACAATGATGCAATCCCAGGCTCAAAATAAAAGGTTAAAAGAGCAGATAAAAGAAGTAGAAATGATACAAACTGTTGTTGACATTTTGTCAAGTCTCCTACCAGAGACTGACACTAGCAATTTATCTACCCCTATTGGAAATGTTGGACAATTGGTTGCTGATGCTATTGACCAATTGAAATCACTTAAAGAAGCAGCCCATACCTTAGCTAAAAATAATTATAGAAAGAAGAGGGGAGAGCAACTAATGATAGATATTGATAAAGGGAAGATTGATTTATTTGTGAATAAATATCTTTTGGGAACTGTTGTTGCAACTAGAGGAAGGATTTTGGCCTATACAGTTAACGTTTCATTTTTCTATTCTGATTTGAAGAAGAGGCGAGAAGAGACAGAAAAAGAACTAGAAAGGATATGTAATGCTTACATACCTTTACAGGATTCAACCTTAGATTTTGGCAAATCAGTTGATGCTTTGCAACATCGGTTAGATGTTTATGATTTTGAACAGGCTAAGCGACTGAGATCCTTGAAAGAACTAAAGAACCAATTGAGTCCAAAAGTGGACATCTTGCAAAGGGCATACAAGGATTCAGAAGCAGTTTTGGTGACCCCAAAGATGAGCACAGTGGATGCAATTGAAGAATTCACTACACAAGTTATGGAATCTATTGAGATTACTTAAACATTATTGGAAACATGGGATAATGATTTTACTTAGATGAAGATTACTTTCAGTGACATTTTCTTAAAAGTTGCAGTGAACACTCCTTGAAAAACTCTTATATTTATGTATATGTAGTTTTTGATACAAATTTTGAGATAATATATATGTATTTTACTTTTCAATTTGGCATTGTTGTCAAAGTGGGGGTAGAAATATGTATGTGTTGTGAAAATTTTGTATGTATTGTTAAGGGGGAGTACAAATATGTATGTACAATTTTTGTAAGCACACTTAGTTTTAAAGCTGTAAAATTTTCTAAGTGTTGCCATCAATGCCAAAGGGGGAAATTGTTGGCTTGATGATGATTTTTGTAATGGATGAATTTATGTGTTGTAATTGATGGCACATATATACACACACATATGTTCACATTGTCATATTCATCTTAGTTAAGACAAATTGGTACTATTCCTAAGTCTTAGTATTGCAAATCAATATCATTTGTATAGAGAAGTCTGACCGGTTTGAAGGTTTCTAACCGGTATATATAGACAATTGGTATATGCAAGAATGACAATTGGTTTTCGGTCATTTTCACTTACACCAGTTTGGAGATACTGCAAAGATCAACAAGGAGGACAATCGGTCTATGAGTTGGAAGAGGTTAACTCTAAATTAGTATCGGTGTTCCAACTGGTTTCACTGATTGTGTGACGTGTTATCACCGGTCGTGATGAGTTATCTCTAACCGATAGATTTGGTGGTAATCTATGATGTGTTATGTAAGATTTTCTAGATACACTGAACCTAGGAAATTGTGATGAGGTTCCTGAGCTGACATGAAATCTAATGTCTATAAAATGACATTGTGATGAACTATTTTTTATGATGCGAGATACAAGTGATGAGTTGATATGATTTATTGAAGAAGTTGCAGAGTATGTCGGCGTTGCAATATTGAGTGAGAAGAAGAGGATCTATACAAGAAAGATGTGTTATTTCTAGATCATACCACATGTTGTTTTCTAATCATTACAATAGTTAAATCCCCTAACCGGGTAAGCTCTAACAAGACTCATTGTACAAATCCTCTAACCAAGTGGTCCATTAGTTTGGGTTTGAAATCCTCTATCGAGGTTACTCCTAACAGGGTACTACCTTTAATCGGGTATAGCTCCTAACAGGGCTTTGGGATCTTTAACAGGATTCGCTCCTAGCATAGCTCTTTGTAGACCTTAATTGGTCAGTTACCTATTTCTGCAAATAGTTAACATGTGAGTCCCATCTGACCGTGGTTTTTCCCAATTGGGTTTTCCACGTATAAACACTTGTGTTATGGTGGATGTTTTACTTATTGTGGATGCTTTTATACACTTTGGATTGCATGTATAGTTTTAAGTAAACCGGTTAACTGTTTTACTGGTCTGTGTTTAAAGTGGTATTGTTTTTGCTATCACTGATTCACCCCCCCCTCTCAGTGCTTTATAAGTCTATCACATTTTGGACCTCATTCGGAATTCATTTATTTTGAGTATGGTTGGAATCATTTTGAGTATCAGTTGTCTTTTCACCTCATTTCAAGCCAGTAATGTCAAAATTACTTGGTAACTTGACACCTTGACGTGCCAACCTGAGAAAATATCTTTCCTTGTTTGTTTCAAGGACCTTTTCTAAGAATCTAGCGAACTTTGGGTCTTGTTGAGCTTCTCTGATTTATTCTGCCATTATTCCATATTCATTAGGCTCACAATTTTGAGTAGTGGATGCAAATTGTTGAAAGAAAGGATTCTCTTCTTCCATTGTAAATGTTTCTATTTCTTTTCCTTTAAGTCTATGTTTATGAGCCCTAGTTAACACGGGCATACAAGTGTTCTGAATGTTTTGCGAGGTTTCAATTTTCTATAATTTGCCTTAATAAGTTATCAGTTATGGAGGTAAATATGATAGATTGATACGACATGAAATGATCATTCAATTATTTGCGACTTTGCAAGTTTTTCGATCCTAGTTTGGAGTGCAAATTTTGTGATTTTGATATGACCAAGTTCAATATGAACGATATATCCTATGATAGAGAATGAGGTTAGTCTTATCAAGTGTTGTAGTTTTGTGATAAAGGATGATGGATCCTGATGAGAAACTATGTTTGAATTAATAGTTTATCAAAGAAAATATGATGATGCACTTTGAGATGTTATATCTTGAACTTGTTAGAGATGAATACTTGAAAACCTTAGTGTGTCTAGCTTTGAATATGTTTTGATAGAAGATAACTTGACTGAATGTCCCAAGAAGATGACCTAATCACTATGTTTGATTTTATGAGAAATGGGTTGTTTTTGTTTTCTGATTTTGGTGCAGTTTACCAGAAATGCAGACAAAATGACCAGAAACGTTGCAAAACTGACCAAAAATGCTGCTATAATGACTAGAAATGCTGCTATAATGACTAGAAATGCTGACAAAAGGACTAGAAACATTGACAAACTGACTAGAAACACTGCTATATTGACTAGAAACACTATTCTACAATTCAATGGCTCAAAAGTTCAAAACAATGATGTTTAGACTCGAAAAATTGGTTGTTGGAACTTAGAAGATTGTTGTTTTGACCCAAATTTTTGATTTTCAGACTCAAATAATTGATGTTTAGACCTAACTAGTGCAAACTGGGAGATCTGGTGTTGAAACATGAGCAAGTTGACATTCAAACCATGAGAGTTGTAGTTTAGACCAAGAGAGTTGACATTTGGACCATAAGAGATGACGTTTAGACCAAGAGAGCTGACGTTTCAATCGAGAGTGTTGTTGTTTGAACCAAGAACTCTGAAGTTGGAACTTAGACAATGGTTGTTTTGACACCAAGAGTTGATGTGTAGACTCAGATAACTGATGTTTATACCTAGTGTGTCGACTTGAATTTCATCATCAGAATACTACCTGCAACATGTTAGTTTCACAAAATACAAAGGAAATACTACAAGAAATCCAAACTCAACCAATGAAACTACATGGAATGAATATTAAAATAAAAACATTTTTTTTTACCTTCATGATTTAAGTCTCATTGTGTCCTAACTCCATTGTTCCTGGTTGTAGATGATGTGCTCTCACACAAGCCCTGATAGCTTCCAAGATGGCATATGAAGAATGGACTGATAACTGATAGTTAATTGATACTATGATATGCAATGCAAATGATTTAAAGCTAAATGATTATGCTAAATGAGAAATACTAAATTACTAAATCACTTCAAGATTAAAACTCACGGATGCATAAGTTTTCACAAATTGTTAACTTGAAAACTCACTTGAAGACTAACTCTTTCTTAACTCAAACTCCCACATTTATAGACTTTGAGAGGATAAGACGATGTGTCCTGGATCAATGGTGATGATTAGATCTATAGATGTGGATGACTGTGAGCAAAGGTGAAGGTTGAGAGAAAGGGGAAGGAGAAGACAAGTGTCACTCATCTCACCTTGACTGGGTTGCTGACTGAGGGAATCTAGGGATGGTTGGAGAAGATTTAGGCATGAGAGGGCAAGTGGACTCAAGTCCTTCCGAAGATGTAGGGATGTTGGAGAGAATATAGAAGAAGGTTAAGAAATGTGTGTACATACCCAATATTTCATTTATTTTGGAACTTGGAGATAACTGGCTAATAAATGTTTTATTTATTTTAATTTTGTTGAATTAATTTAGCCACATGATGGATGAGTTGGAAAAGGAAAGATGAAGTGGAGATGGGAGGTTAGTTGGAAATGAAATTAAATAATTTAAGAAATCATGTAATATTTGAGACTATAGGATAGAAGAGTAACCATTAATATTAGATATTTAATTGATTGATTAGAAGAAAAGGATAAATGAATCAATTAATAAAATGTTTCAATTAAATTAATTAATAGAAAGACATGAAATGAATTAAATAAATTAATCTTTTCAAATTAACTATTTAATAGAAGAATAATTATTAAATCAATATAAAATATTTATTTAATTGCATTTTGCCCCTCTTTGAAATGATGTATACTGGCAGGACAGGTATGAGATCAATGAGAGGGCCACCCTCTATAGGAGGAGGCAAGATTACTGGACTAGATGGGAGTGTCGGGAGAGGCATTGATTTTGGTCAAATTCAGCCAGACCCTAGGGTTATTGTAGCTCATGGTGGAGATGAGGAAGATTCAGAGGATCATTTTCTTCTCATTAGATGATGGGTTCTAAGAGCTACTCGGGCTGAGATTCCAGCAGGTAGACAGGGAGGTGGAGATGAGGGGATTCAAAGTCATGTTCCTCAGCAGGATGTGCCAGAGCAGGATACCTTGGAGAGTCTCAGAGCATAGATAGATCAACTTAGAGCACAGGTACAGACACTCACAACAGAGAGAGATAGGGCTGTTAGGACACAAAAAGATACTCAGGGTCTTCTTGATCACATTCAGCAAGTTGGATTGGGTACTCTCTTAGCTGATACCGTCAGAGCACTATTTCGGGCCAGGAAGGAGACATCACATTGGCGACGATTATATGAGGATTTAGTCATAGAGAGCTAGAGGGAAAGTAGCTATCATACCACTGTGAGGATGGATACTAGCAACGGTGGAGTCATGGGACCTCCTCAGAGGACTGGTGATCATGTGAGATAGGCATCTGAAGGATCTTCTCGCCCACAACCATAGAGACGAACATAGTCAAGTGGTAGTGGTACAAGACAACCTTGACTTGATTTATATTAATGAGGAACTTGTATTTTTGATCTGATATCATTGTATACTTGAACTTTTTATTGTTTTATGATGATCTATATGCAAACATGTTACTCTATATGATGATCTTATATGATGCTTGTTACTCTATATGATGACGATCTATATGCATTGATTACATGGATGATGTTTTGATGATATTTTCTTTTCTTTTCATTTCATGATGATGATGTTCTATATGATGATGCAATGAAAAATGCTTTTGATTTTTTATTTTGATGATCATGGATGCACTTGAAAATGATTACTAACTTAAATGATGCAAATGCAATGATCTATATGGGAATGCAAATGAATGACGATTTTTGTATATTTTTGACGTGTATATAATGATTTTGAAATGCAAATGATCGACATGGAATGTTTTTGATTTCAAGTTGATGATTTTAAATGCAAATGATGATTAATGAATGCTACTTATGGATGTTTATATGTAATGCTTATGATTATAATGAATCTAAGTGCAAAGATGCAACGAAATGATCTTAATGGATAAAAAGAACTATAATGATAATGATCCTAATGTAAATAATAATGATGATATACTACATGATTAATGAAATGCACTTAATGAAATGCAAAATAATGCAATGATTGAATGCACTAAATAAAATGAATGATGATTGAAATGATTCTAAAGATAAATGCACCTGTAATGATCAAATGCAAATTATTTTTGTTTGTCCAAGTATACTCAATCTTTATTTATGACCGTTGATCTATGAATGAAATGATATGCTTATAATGCAACCGACAATGAAAGCTTATAATGCAGATGAATAATGAGCTAATCTAAAAATGATCTAACTAAAATGAAACTTCCATTCTTCATATGTTGTCTTGTAACATTGTTTGATTTCATCATTGAGCTTTAAAATGTTGTAAGAAAATACAAGCAACTTGACATAAAGATCCAAGCTGACCTGAGTATTTCTTACATGGATTTTGATATAGAAAGTTTATACAAGCAATTTATGAATCAAGTTGACCTGAGTATTTCTTGCAGAATAGACAAGGTTTATCTCCTTTCATGCATGACTCAGAACGTCCTCCTTGATCTTTTTTTGATCATATCCTTAAACAAGTACATACCTTAATAAGAGATAAACCACAAAAAACAATCAAAAGAAAATAATCATGCCCCATCATAGCTTCTCTAGAAACATCCTTGAGTCACATAGAGTACATGATTAGCAATAAAATCAAGATATAAACATTGAATCTTGTAGGTCTTCACATGCTCTCATGGTCATTAACTGATATAATCATCTTGATGAATGATCATTGATAATCCTTTATTACTTGCTGGTTGATTGTTCATTTCCTGAGTTTCATGATTCAGTTGTTACAAAATGCCTTGATCTTCGTTGTTGCCTTGTTGCTCGTTATCTATTTCAAAATCCTAGATGTTTTTGGTTTTTCTAAGTTTTTCAAATGTTTTAGATTTGCAAAGATTCAAAAGATCACCTTAGCAAAATGAATTAGGATTTTGCCCCCAGCGGAAACAAAACTTTATTATAGATGTACGAATAATGATCAAGATCCAAACCATGGAGGGATATAATGCAGATATGATTGATTCTGATAAATTCTAAGACAGTGACTACGATTAGTATGTCAAAGATTGATAACTGTTGGTAAGCTGCATATTTCCTACTAAATGGTGCAAAGAAATGTATGTGAAAGATGAAGTGGATGAGCTAGCATAGATGGAATCTATAGATGCGATAGGATGGACTGGATAGGTGTCCACATTGATCTCATAGATGGAAGAACTCACTTTTTTAGATAGCACCTATTTACCAATTTTTCACTGTCTAAATTTATTGCATTTTTTCCATATTTTGATTTTTTTCTTCTTTTCTATTTTCGTTGTTTTATACTTTTTAGGGATTTTCTGCTTTTCTGATTTTTACAAATTTCTTCAGGACTTTATATGCTTTTTACTGATTCTCTCCAGGACTTTATATCTCAAGCATAGAATTTATTGAGATGGATGGAATTGATAGTTTCATCAAACCAATCACCTTCAGGAATAGATAACTTGTATGCTCTTGAGCCATATGTTGCTACTATGACAAAATGACCTAACTAATTTGGTTCAAATTTACCCTTCTTTTCTCGGTCTTGCTAATTGATCGGATTCTCCCTTAAAACTATATCTCCAATCTTAAAAATGCGTGGCTTGACTATGTGATTATAACTTCTTTCCATTCTCTGATGATATACCTTCAAATGATCTGTTGCATTTTCGCGACGTTCCTGAATCAACTCAAGTTCTTGAAGTCTAGAGACTCATTCTTCTTCTTCTTTTGTTATAAGACATTTGAAGGAAACTCGTAGAGAAGGTATCTATACGTCTATTGGTAATATGGATTTTGATCGATAGACTAAGCAATATGGAGTTGGCCCCGTTGGTGTGTGGATGTTGGTTCAGTATGCCCAAAGAGCAGGATTTAGCTAAATGTGCCAGTCTTTTCCAGCTTCATTAATTATTTTCTTCAAGATTTTCAAGATAGTCTTGTTTGATGCCTCAACTTGACCATTTCCTTGTAGATAATAAGGAGTAGAAAAGCTATGTTGGATATGGAATTGCTCACATAGTTCCTTCACATCTTGATTCTTAAATGGTCATCCATTATCAGTGATAATGGTCATAGGAACTCCATAGCGACAAATTATATAATTCAAGATGAATGATGATATTTGTTTTTCTGTCACTTTTGTTAAAGGTATCGCTTCAATCCATTTAGTGAAATATTTAGTAGCAGTCAGAATGAACTTATGTCCATTAGAGGATGAAGTATTTATCTTACCTACCAAATCAAGGCCCCATTGAGAAAATGGCCATGATCCTGCTATAGGATGTAATTCTTGTGCTGGTGCGTGGATGAGATTCCCATGGATCTGGCATTGTTTGTATTTCTTGGCATATGTGAATGAATCTCTCTCCATAGTAGGCCAATAGTAACTCATACAAAGAAGTTTCTTAGCCAACTCTAATCCACTTGAGTGTGTGCCACAAATACCTGCATGAACTTTGTTAAGAAATTTCTCAGATTCTTATTGTTCAAGACATCTCAATAAAATGCTATCTAGACCTCGCATATATAAGGTATCAACAATAATTGTATAGCAGGATGACTAACGGATAATATTTCTTCTTTGATTATGGGATAGGTCAGGAGGAAGGATATTCTCTTTTAAGTATTGATAAGTTTGGCCATATAAGGATTGATTGGTTCTAGATTTATGGAAAATCATGTAGGTATGCTGGGATTGAATGGTAGGGGTTAAGATATCTTCCACCAGGAATTTACAACATTGTTGATTCTTTTGATTCTACAAGAGAGATGCTATTGTACCCATTGCATCTGCTACTTTATTCTCATTCCTTAGATCTAAGTGAATGATACTTTTTCAAAGTGTTCTTTAAACTCTTCTACCAGCTGTTTGTAGGGCATGATCTTGTCATCCTTAGTTTGATAATCATCATTTATTGGGTCGATGATAAGCTGTGAATCACCATAGACATGTAATTCCTTGATATTCCATTCAATAGCCATTTTGAGACCAATAGATAATGCTTCATATTCTGCAATATTGTTTGTGCATGGAAACCACAGTCTATATGATTTTGGAATTGTGTGTCCCTAAGGTGTGATGAACAAAATTCCTGCGCCTGATCCATATTGTGTATAAGAACCATCAAAGTACAACTCCCAAAATTTTGTACTTATTGTCAGAATGTCTACATCAGGAAATTTAATGTGCAATGGTATGTCATCTTGTAGAGGTGCTTTAGCTAATTGATCAACAATGACATTTCCTTTGGTAGCTTTTCGATCAACATATTCTATATCAAACTCACTTAGTACCATAACCCACTTTGCCAGTCTGCTTGTCAAAGTTGACTTGTTCAACAGATACTTTAGTGGATCTATTTTTGCTATCAGTTTCATAGAACGAGTCAGCATATAATGTCACAACTTCTAAGTTAAAAATACAATTGTTAGGCATGTCTTCTCTATTGATGTATAATTCAATTCATAGCCAACAAGTGTTCTACTGATGTAATACACTACTATTTATTTTCCTTCTTCATCATGTTGTGCTAGGAGAGCTCCTAATGATACATTTGTCGCTAAGATATAAAGTAACAATGGTTTCCCTTTGATTGGTGATACAAGTACTAGAGGATTCATGAGATATTCTTTGATTTGCATAAAAGCCTCTTCACACTTCTGATCCCATTTGAATGGAACGTTCTTATGTAAAAGATGAGTGAATGGATGACATCTATCTGATAATTGAGAGACAAATCTTCCGATTGATTGAAATCTTCCTTGTAAAGAACACAATTGACTTATGTCCCTAAGTGACTCCATTTCCATGATAGCTTTGACCTTTTCTAGATCTACTTCAATTCCATGAGCTGATATAGTGTACCCAAGAAGTTTTCTAGAGGTTACTCCAAATGTACATTTCTTTGGATTTAATCTTAACTAATATCTTTCAAGCCTATCAAAGATCTTTCCCAAGATGTTCAAATGTTATTTTCTTGTCTGAGATTTTGCAAGTATATCATCTACATAATCTTCCATAAATGTATGCATCATATCATGAAAAATTATTGTCATAGCTCTTTGATAAGTTGCTCCTACATTCTTAAGCCCAAACGACATAATATTCCAGCAGTAAGTACCCCATGCATAGGTGAATGTTGTCTTTTCTTGATCTCCAGGGGCTATTCTTATTTGATTGTATCCTAAGAATTCATCCATTAATGAAAACATCTCATGTCCCACTCATAAGTCCACAATTATATAAATGTTGGGTAGTGGGAAATCATCTTTGGGACATGCCGTGTTCAAATATCTGAAATTGGTGTAGACTCATATGCTTTTATCTGGATTTAACACTGGTACAATGCTTGAAACCCATTCTGGATAGGCAATAGGTCTTATGAAACCCACATCTAATAGTTTCTTTAGCTCAACTTTTACAAGGAGAGTGATGTGTGGATGCATCTTCCTTAGCTTTTGTTTAACTGGTTTTTCTTTTAGATCCACATTGAGATGATTCATGATAAGATCTAGATTAAGTCTTGACATGTCTGCATAGGACCGAGAAAAATATATCTATCTTTGTCTGAAGAATTTTATGTATTCTTTCCTCTCTTTATCTAATAATGATGTAGCAGAATGAAGTATCTTGGGATCCTTTGGTGTGCCAATGTTTATTGCTTTTGTTGGATCTATTAGAATAGCAGATCTCTCCTAAAAAATATGCAGGGAGGATGTCAAACTTTCCATCTTCGGGTGCCTTGAAGAGATTTTCACCGTTAGATACATCCTTTATTTTTCCTTTTGATTGATCTAGTGTTGCCCTGAAATGGTTTTCAGCACTAGGTCTTTTTCCTTGTTTTATTTAAGTTTTGTGACGAGAAAGTTTGTCATTCTCCCGACTATAAGAAATGTTACTTGATTCCATGATGGAAGATATCTTAGGTGTTATGGGTTCGATAGCATTAAGATACACATCTAAGTCATGGTCATTGGAAAATACATCCAATTCAGGGTTTTCTAGGTTATCCCAATCAATTAGTTATGGATGAAGAAGGGGTAAGTCATAGTCATCATCATTTTTAGGTGCTTCAAGGTTCATGACATAATAGTCATAATTTGGTGTAGAGTAGGTAATGTTATAGATAGAATGATTTTGAGGATAGTCTCTCCCAAGTGTTCTCCAATCAGTTCTAACAAAATCAATATTAGTATTTTGTAGTTCACACTCAAGTGACTCTTCATCTAATGTTTGTCCCCCAAATGAATGGATTATATCAACACACACATCTTTAATACTGCAAGTTTCTTCTTGATTAATTTCAATAGATTCATTTGTATTTTGAAGCTGACATACTTGTGCACATGATATAGAGAATTCTTTTGCTAGCTTCTGTCTTTTCTCGAACTCAGCTTCTTCTGGACTAATAGTCAATCCTACTCGACTATCTCTTAGTTCTTCTATGGTTCTTCCATACCTTGTTACATCTTGCTCCTCATTTGATAGAAATCTTATATTTCCCGATGCTTCATCAATGTCTATTTGTGCTTCTTGTGGCGTTACTTATTGGTCTTTTTCACCCTCTTTCTTTTGTTGTCTTGTATATGCCTCTTTTCTTTAAATTTTGAGTTCTTCTTGTGTTCATTCTAACTGTATCCTTTGTTTTGTAAAAGACAAGTCTTCATTTGTAATAGCTGCTTGCTCTTCATTCTTTTCTTCACTTGATACACTAGATGATACATCTGGACCCCATTCATAATCATTTGGAAATGTCTTTGAATCATTTTCTAGGATTACACCGTTGTACCATATAGGAATATTGTATGGTGCAAATAGTTCTCTGATTTTGGCCATCTCTTCTTTTACTTCTTCTAGAACATCTTGTTTAGATTTAGAATTTTCTCACATCCCTTGAACTTGTTTACAAGATTCTTCTTCTCTTTTGATTGCAAGTTCTTCTTGTTGTTTCTCATATTCTTCTCGTTTTTGCTTATTGACTAATATTTATGCCACTTGATGTAGCTTTTCTTGTCATTGTTCTTCTTTAGGGACTGATTTATTTCTCCACTTTGGCTGTGGATAATTATGTTGCTTTTGATTTGGTTTTGAATATCCAAGTCCTGATTTATCTTCTTTAGATTGTGAGTAAGGACAAATAGGTTTTGAAATACCTTGATGTTGCTTACCAATTGGTCCTTTTCCTTCATATCCCATTTTTTGCATGATCCTATAACCATTGCCATTTTGATCTATGGGAATATTGACTTCTGCAGCTGTTGTTATAGTTTCATTTTCATCTTTGTACAACCAACCAAGAATGTCCTTGTCTTCAGTTTCTTCTGCAAGTGTTCCAGCTCTAACAAATGCTCCAGTAAACATTTCTTTTGATTTTTCTGAGATCTGTGGTTGGATATTTGTAGGCTTTCCATATGATTTAGGTGAGTGTGGAAAATTATGCAAAGAATATTTTCCCATTCCTTCATCATTTAATTTGAGCTTTTTCTCGAAGGTTTCCCATAACTTTTCTTGAATTTCTTTGGTAGGATATACTGATTCTCTGTTATGTGTAACTCTTGTATCTTGTGTTGGCTTCAGATTATTGCAATATTGGCTAGAGTCTTCAATTATAGTGACCTCTTGTCCCTCATGAGGAAAATTTACACATTGGTGATATGTAGAAGGAACTGCTTGCATGTTGTGAATCCATGGCCTTCCTAGAAGAATGTTATAAGAGAGGTTCAAATCGAAAACTTGACATAATGTATTCCTTTCCATAGGTTCTATTTTGATTGGTAACACCACAGTTCCTTTAGAAGAACACTCCTCTTCATCATAAGCCTTAATGGTTATTTTCTTCTTTGGATCTACTGTATTTTCTAAATATGCCAAAGCCTTTATTAAACTTAATGCACAATTGTTTAAGCCAACTCCACCATCTATGAGTACGCATTTGATATGAGTTTTATTAATTGCGACTTCAACATGTAAGGGAGCATTGTGAGGATGTTGCAAGGATGCGTCATCATTTTCAAAAAATGATAAGCAATGAGGGGCTATAAGGTGTGCCACCATGTTTTGGAACTGATCTACATCCAAGTCTTTTGAAACTATTGTTTCGGTTAGAGATTTTTCCAAAATTTCCTTATGCATAGGTGAAACTTTGAGAACCTCTAAAATTGATATTTGAGTGGGTATTCTTTGTAATTGTTCCACTAAGTTATATTGTCGTGAAGTGGAGTTTGATTCATTTGTTATACCTGGAAATGTGACCTTCGCTTTGCTTCTTGTAATAACATTGATTGGTTCTGAAGGTGTGTTATCTTTAATGATGATGACATTTACCATATCATCATATGTATAAGTGTAGTTCACTTTGGCTTTGCCTTTGTCATCTTTTGATTTAGATTTTTCACCTTTTTCATAGTTTGGAAGCAAAGTTTTGAAGGCTAGGTGGGATTTGTTTGTCTTATGACTATCCATTGTGATAGTTCCATTATCGATTAAATCTTGGATAAGGTGTTTCAATATTTGACAATCATTAGTTTGGTATACTTTATTTTGATGGTAATTGCAAAAATGATTGTCGTTCCACCGTTTAGGTTTGACTTGTGGTTCATAACTTCTTACTTCTAGTAAAATAATCAGTTTATTTGCAAGAAGAGTTTTCAAAGCTGATTCCAAGGGTTCTCCAATGTTTGTGAATTTCCTGTGAGGATTGGAGAAGAAAGATTTGGATTTATTATTTTCTTGATTCTTATTGCTTGGGATTTGACTCGATAGATTAAATATTGGTTGTTGTTTTGTAGCATTATTGTCGTCATTTCCTCCATTGATGACATTCTTATTCTTTGACCAGAACTTGGATTTGTCATTATTGTTGTTGTGGTCGTTGTTGTAAGAATTATTGTAAAGCTTTAGCTCTCCTTTCTTTACCATTGCATCTTCTATTTTTAGACCATCCTCAATCATCTTAGCGAAAGAAGGAGGACATTGCATTTTTAAACTATAACTCATTTCACTGATAAGATTATCAATGAATATGTCCATTTTTTATTGATAAGGTACATCTCTTGGATACCTATTAAACATTCATTTCCATCACTGCAAGAAGATCATGAAAGATTTACCATTCTTTTGTTTAACATTGCATAAATCCGGCATTGTTATCTCATTCCTTACATTGTAGGAGTATTGTGAAATAAACCTATTCATGAGTTTCAAAAGATTTGATTCCAAATGGTAATCTTGAGAATCATTCCATTGATTGCCCATTTAAACTCTGAGGGAATAGACACATCAGGTAAGTTTCGTCATGTGCAAATTCCATACTCATAGTACAAAACTCCCTAATGTGATCTTGAGAATCAGATTTCCCATCGTATTTATCATATTTAGGGATCTCGCAATGCTGTGGAAATGGTATCATATTTAAACTTTTATCAAAAGGATACGGACAAATATCTTCCAATGAATACTTCTTGGAACTTGTTCCATTCTGCATATCTTGTATTTGGTGTGTAGAGTTTGTATTTGGCGAGTGAGATTTAACAAAGGATTATCCATACGGTTTCTCCCTGTCTCTTCATAAGTTATTCTATCTCTA
The DNA here is from genome assembly GCF_030272615.1 of Cryptomeria japonica. Taxonomy (NCBI): domain Eukaryota; kingdom Viridiplantae; phylum Streptophyta; class Pinopsida; order Cupressales; family Cupressaceae; genus Cryptomeria; species Cryptomeria japonica. The sequence goes on along the minus strand of NC_081407.1, from coordinate 573,251,623 downwards.
TACTCTCTTCTTGTGTCATCATGTTTTATTCTTGTTTCTTCATGAATTTCTTTGTTTATATCTTCGTTATTTGGACCATCTGTGTTTTGAGTGTTACTTGTCGCTGCATCTTTTTTCAAGCCTTCTATGTTAAAGTCTTGTGGCAATTTAGCTCCTGACTTTGCTAACATCAAGAGATATTTTTCTTTTTTCTTTGCTAATAATTTTTCCATTAGTCTATCAAATTTGAAATCTTGCTCAAGGTCTTTAATGGTGTTATTGATCGCTTCTTCATCAAAAACCGTATACTTAGAAGTTTGGAACGTTGAATTATCTTCTTCTTCCATTTGTTTTTGTTGTTTTCTGAGTTGTTCGTATTGAGCTCTAGTCTAAACTGGCATGTGATTGTTTTGAATTTTTTGAAGTTTTTGACCTTCTAAAGACAACTCAATAGGTGATTATTGGTTTAGGAAGGTATGCTTTGTTGATTTTACCACTATTGCTGGTTCATTGTGATAAAGCGTCTCTTTGTTGAAAAGCATGTCCTTGCAAAATTTCTTCGACAAATTTTGTCCCGTAGCCACATAAATAGTGACTAAAATGGTTTAGGAATGTACTATGTTTTAACAAGATCTCTTGATTGATATAAAAGAATCTTATCCTCTTCTGAGTAGTTTTATGACTAGGATTTCTTTTCTTAAGGCGATACTTAAAAGTCATATAAGCATATGATAGTTTACAAGTTTGCTTGATTCCAATGTGAGTGCAATTATGATTTTGATATAACCTAGGTTCAAAATAGGAAAGATATATCCAAGATAATGAACACAAGGTAGATTGATCAAGTTTCGTGATAAAGGATTTGATATATCCTGATGAGAAATTGATAATGATATTGATTTTTTCACTTAAGGTGTTTGAATCACTAGCTTGTTGAATGTTTTATGCTTATGGAAACCTTTTGGAAATAGCTTGTTGGATTAGTACCCCAGTTATTGAACTAGCTTGAAAATGTGTGATAGTTTAAAGACAAATCTACTCAAGAAGTGTTTTGATACTGACTTTGAAATTTTGGTTTGATATGCTTTGCCTCAGATGTGAGGAAGAATTTGTGCTAACTTTTGGTCAAAAGTGCTAATGCGCTATTTTGTTGGTTGAAAGCGCTGCTCTAACTATGTTTCAAGGATTTTTAAAAATTTTTTTTCAATTTTTCCAGCAAGTTGTTGGATTTTTGCTCATTTTTAGATAATGAATTTCTTTAATTTTTGACCATTCTGAGCATGTTATAGACATAGAAGACACAATGTTTGAAAAATAAAAATGCACAAGCAAGTACAAATCTTATGGCAGGCAAAGACAATAATTGTTGAATCTCACATGGGGGTTCCCCCGAGGCTACGCTATTCAAAGCGGATATTTAGAAGCTTGACCCCACTGGCTCCACCCTCGGCACTCACTTCTCTGGGGTAGCCAAGCACCAGTTTCCATGAAAACTCCCCATGGAAAACTTTATATCTCTACTAAGAACCGTATGTGTGTGAGATGCTTCAGAGGTCCGACCTCCTGCGCCAACAATTAGAAGAATTTTGGCAACTAGTACAAGTGGTTTTTAGTAAAGGCTTTCGGTCATGTGGCCATACATGTAGAACTTTCAGCTCTATAAATACAGAAGGTTCCCAGCCTATAGAGGTTACGCTCCATAGGGTTTATGGGGAAACATAGTGTCAGTATGAACTTCTCAGCACATGTTGCTTGTGAATTTCATCACAAACATGATTTATTTAGAGTGGATCAAAAGGACTCGATATTAGCCCATTTCCACTTTGGGTCGTTCCCCTCTCACTAGCCCCCTCAAGGTAGCTCGGGAAGGCAGGCCCTCTAAAGGCTACACATAAAAGAAAGTAGGTCTGGTTTTTTGATCACCGTATGAGGGTGAGAGCATACTTACCTACTACTTCATCAAGCATGGAAAACACAACTTTATTTTAGCCCTCTACAATCTATGTGCAACTAATTTAAAGAAGTCACTCAAAATGCAAGTTGCATGCTGTCAATTTATCCCCTTAGTTAAGCTAAATGAGCAAGATATGATGTGTTACTTTCCAAAATAAAACTCTTAATTAACTACGTGAGGAAATGCATGAAATTTGCTTAAAAACAATCTTGCACATAGATATGTCAGTAGTTTGAAAACTTTAGTTCTTGGACATTCCGACCCGCAGAAAAAGTTTGTTAGTTGCAAATAAAAGCGCTAGCCTAACAAATGCGTTGTCTTTCACCTCAAAAGTGCTAACCTAGAGGACAAAAGCGTGAACCTGCAATACAAAAGCACTGCTCTGCGGACTAAAAAGCGAGAATTCTATGACAAAAGTGCATGACACATGCGTTAACTTGTGAGACAAAAGCGCTAATATAAGGATTAAATGCGTTGATTTGCAGAAAAAAATGGTAACCTAAATTCCAAATGCGCTAACCTGCAAGACAAAAGCACTAATCTATTAAATAAAAGCACTGTTAGAACTCACACAGGCGTGAATCTGGATTACAAATGCCTTAAACTTGTGTTTGCAAGAACTAGATAGGATATTAGAAAGATATATGTGAGGCTCTAGCCCCACGGTGGGTGCCAAAATGTGTTGACTTGAATTTCATCATCAAAATACTACCTATAACATGTTAGTTTCACAAAATACAAATGAAATGCTACAGGAAATCCAAACTCAACAAATGAAACTACGTGAAATGAATATTAAAATAAAAAAATTATTTTTACCTTCATGATTTAAGTCTCATTGTGTCCTAACTCCATTGTTTCTGGTTGCAGATGATGTTCTCTCAGACAAGCATTGATAGCTTCCAAGATGGAATATGAAAAATGGACTGATAACTGATAGTTAACTGATACTATGATATGCAATGCAAATCATTTAAAGCTAAATGATTATGCTAAATGAGAAATGCTAAATTGCTAAATTGCTTCAAGATTAAAACTCACAGATGCATAAGTTTTCACAAATTGTTAACTTGAAAACTCACTTGAAGACTAACTCTTTCTTAACTCAAACTCCCACATTTATAGACTTTGAGAGGATAAGATGATGTGTCCTGGATCAACGGTCATGATCAAATTTGCAGATTTGGATGGTTGTGATAAAAGGTGAAGTTTGAGAGAAATGGGGAAGGAGAAGACAAGTGTCACTCATCTCACCTTGACTGGGTTACTGACTGAGGGAATCTAGGGATGGTTGGAGAAGATTTAGGCATGAGAGGATAAGTGGACTCAAGTCCTTCCTAAGATGTAGGGATGTTTTATTTATTTTAATTTTGTTGAATTAATTTAGCCACATGATGGATGAGTTGGTAAAGGAAAGATGAAGTGGAGATGGGAAGTGAGTTGGAAATGAAATTAAATAATTTAAGAAATCATTTAATATTTGAGACTATAGGATAGAAGAATAACCATTAAATATTAGATATTTACTTGATTGATTAGAAGAAAAGGATAAATGAATTAATTAATAAAATGTTTCAATTAAATTAATTAATAGAAAGACATGAAATGAATTAAATAAATTAATCTTTTCAAATTAACTATTTAATAGAAGAATAATTAATAAATAAATATAAAATATTTATTTAATTGCTCATAGCCATTTTTATGTGTATACACCTAGCAAGCTTAACCTTAGAGAGTTAATGTTGAAATATGAGAAAGCTAACATTCATACCAAGAGAGCTGGATTTTAGACCAAAAGAGCTGACATTTGGACTGAGAGAGCTACTGTTTGGATTGTGAGAGCTATAGTTTGGACCAGGAGAGCTACTGTTTGGACTGAGAGAGCTACTATTTGGACTATGAGAGCTACTATTTATACTGTGAGAGATAATGTTTGGACCGAGAAAGCTATTGTTTGGACCGTGAGAGCTATTGTTTGGACCAAGAAAGCTACTGTTTGGACCAAGAGAACTTTTGTTTCGACTGTGAGAGCTAATGTTTGGACCGAGAGAGCTATTGTTTGGACCGTGTGAGCTACTGTTGGATTGAGAAAGCTATTATTTGGACCAAGAGAGCTACTGTTTGGAATATGAGAGCTAATGTTTGGACCAAGAGAGCTACTGTTTGGACCGTGAGAGGTACAGTTTGGACAGTGAGAGCTAATCTATTGTGAAACTTGTAAATTTGACAGTTTGAAGTTTGAGTTTGCATTTTTTGTTGTAGTTTCAATGGATGATATTTTGACGTGATTTACAAACACAGAATCTAGATTATATTTTGTCCCAAAGGACACATAAAGTGTATGTTCAAGAAGCTTTCAAGAAATCCCAATTTTTCACAGTTTTTGAATAATTGAAAACACACCATTCAGTCTATCCTAAGGAGTTTGGCTTCATTATTAGTTCTTAGCCCACACTTGGTACCTTGTTAGCTCACACAGCCTCATCACCCCCTAAAGGGAGCCCATGTTTTTGCCTTTGCGAGAGCTACTGGAGTCCAGTTATGAGCCTATCAATAAGGTCTCAAAAGGGGAGTTCACACATACGCTCAAGAGGGACATATGGTGAGTGTCTTTGGGAGAGATTCTTCCCCCTCCCTGCACTAAGAATTTAATAATGTTTGAAGGTGAACTGGGTAGCTTCTAATTTAATTGGAATTAGTAAGGGATCTGTTTAGCGCGTTGGGGTATAAACTCAATTAAGAGGTATCCCAGCCTTGAAAACCAAGGTTTAATATACCCGAAGGTACGGAGGAGAGCTATTATTGAGCACTATCGTTGACTTTATTTTCATAAAATCACATTTATTTTAAAGGGGGTTGGAGTACTTGGCGTTAGCTATTCCCACTTGGGTCATTCTGCTCTCACCAACCTTATGGACTTCTCGGAAGGGCAAGCCCGCTAAAGATATACACTATTGAAAAGAAAAGATGTTTGGCTTTCTGATCACCTAAGAAAGGTGAGAGTATACTTGCCTATCATCAAAACACATAAGACATGTTTGTTCATTTCCATTGTTATTAATCTATGTGCCTAATTTATCAAAAACAAGTGCGAAATCCCGCAGCTGCAAACAAAGTTAGTAGTTTATATTGCAATATTTGGTGGCAAAATGGTTTATAACTTCGATCTTTCACAATGAAATAGCTGGTACCTACAAAATCAACAAACTACAAATTAGGTTCACGAAAATGACAATCCAGATGCAGAAATAAGAAATGCAGAATACAACATTGAAATTATCAATGAAAAACTGATAGCGCTATCAAATTAACCGAGAACGTTGTCAAACTGACCAAGAACGTTGTGCTAAACCCCTAGAATACTAGCAAACAAACTAGGAATGTTGCCAGACTAACTGAGAATGATGCCAGAATTACCATGAACACTGCCAAATTGACCAAGAACACTGCAAGAATGACCAGGAACGTTGCAAAATAGACCAAGAACACTAAGACAAAGATTGAAAATTCTAAAGTACATAAAAACACAAAAAAAGACTTGAAAATATCCCATGAATGCCATTTGAGGTGCTGGAATGCTAAAACGGAGACCAAGAATGCAAATATGGAGCCCGAAAGAGCTGTGTACCGAAAGAGCTAATCAACTTGTCAATGAGATTTCCTGCAAGCAAACTTGTTAAAGATCAAAGGGGATAGGCCCCACTGTGGGCATCAATTAATGTGATGCTAAAAATATGGTTAATTATGTATTCAACATACACAATTAATAAGACAACAAAGCATAAATGGAAAGCAAATTGAAAACTACATAATGAAATCAAACCATAAGACTTCCTTGAGATGTCCCATTTTCCTCTATTTTTGAGAACCTTGAAGGTGTTGGATTGTTGGCTCTCAACAACAAATGACCTCCAAAGTGGCAACTCAAAAGTTGAGTAGCTATATGATCATGATAATGCAAATGCATGAGGCTAGGATGATTTGATGCATGATTATAACTAGGATGATTGATTAGCTAAAATGAAGATTTAAGCTACATGATTTGATAATTGAAACTAGATTAACATGATAAAAGCTATTCTAAGCATGCTAGTATTTGATCTAAAATGATAATTATGCTAAATGATATGATGTAAAATGCCTATAATAACAATGCAAAAAAATATGAATGAAAGGGATCTTTATTGCTCCAAAATGAGGGGTATTAATAGGAATTCCAAGGCCAAAGCTGAGGTGGTAGGAATTGACGGTGTGGATTCGATCTAAAGATATCAAGGGCTAATAATGAGGAAGTTGGAGAAGAGGTTGGAGGAAGGGACACTTGTCATCTCTGTGGTGACAAGTGTCAAAGAACCTTGCTCATGAGAGGGCAAGTGTCCAAGGGAGAAGACATGTGGCAAAAGTGCCATGTGTCTCAAGGAGGAGATATCCAACCCACAAGAGGTTAGGATGTGCAAGATAGGATAGGGTTAGTTAAACCCAAGATTAGATAGAATGGGTTAGGTTAGGGGGTGGTTAGGCTAGGTGGTTAGAAGTTAGGAGCCATGTGCTCATATTTGAATTTAGAAATTCAAATATTAGGAAAATGGTAATTAATCTCAACAAACTTGTGTTTGTTAATCTTAATCAACAATTAGAAGAATTGATTAAAATGAGGGGAATTAATTAATTTGGAATTAATTAATCAAAGGGGGATTATTGAATGAACTATATAAATAAATCACTTAGATTTATTTACAAGTAGATGAATGGGGAAATTAATCAAATTATTTGCGAATTCAATTAATTGGGAAGGGGTATTAATTAAATAACTATGTATTTAATTAATTATCTTCAGACCATTTTTAGGTGTATACATGTGCAACGTAGGTTCAAGGAGAAAGAGCCTAAAGGGGATAAAAAGAAGGAGGTTCTAAAACCCTGAGGAAGAACTAAGTAAAGAGGAGTGTAATCATAAGAAAAATAATGTTGATTCGCCCATAAAAATATACTTAGATGATTATTTTGATGTTGTTTATTTCAACTAACACTATTAGTAAGGATGCTTTAATTATAGATTTGGGTTTCTTCTACCACGATTCCTCACAAGGAGTGGTTTGCTACATACACAACATATGATGGGGGATATGTTTTCCTTGGTGACAATAGCATGAAGAATATTATTGGTAAGGGAAAGATAAAATTGTGTTTTAGTGATGGGAGGAGTAAGAGAAAGTTTGGTTACAAGTTGGTAAGAGGGGCTTTGGTGATAGATAAAGGATCTCATATAGAGACTTTGTTTAAGCTAAATGCCATATTTTTTTAACTCTACCAATGTATCTAGCACTAAAAATGCACATGTATGGTATGACACCATAGGTTGGGTCACATTGGTGAAAAATGTCTTAAGACCATTCTAAATAAAAAATTGGTTGATGGTATTTGTGATTATTTTGTTGGCAAAAATGTTTCTATGAACATTATGTTTCTGATAAACATAATAGATCATCATTTCCCTAAAAGAAATTATAAAGAAAAGAGACCATTAGAGATTGTTCTTTCAAATGTATGTGACCTAGTGGATATTGATTCTTTGGGTAAATATTGGTATTATGTTTACTTCATTTATGATGTCTTGAGATACACATGAATTTATTTTATGCATTCTAAATTTGAAGTTTTTACTAAGTTTAAGAAATCGAAGACCTTAGTTGAGAAGAAATTAGATTACAAGATAAAAGTGTTGATATCTAGAAATGGGGGTAAAAATTATTCAATAGAATTTGATGAGTTCTATAGGAATGCAAATATTTTTTGGCAAAGACTACTCCCAATACTACCCAAAAAAATAGAGTAGTATAAAGAATGAACTAAACATTGATGGAAAGAGCTAGGAGTAAGTTAAGTGGTGCTTGTTGGCATTTGTGTAGAGTATGTTGACATGATGATATTATGTTGTCATTGATGTTAATATACAGGAGAGTGAACCAGCAATATGCTGAAAAGTAGACCGGTATAATGTGGTGAACTGGTATATGTGCAAAGAAGTGAACAAGTATATTGAAGCTAAGCAGCCGGCAAAGAGAACCGATATAGCGGTATAAACTAGTATATGAGCAATAGGTGAAGTGGTATGTTTTTCCAAGTGAACCGGTATGATGGAATGTGAACTGGCATATGGAATGTTTTCTAGTAAGGCTTAATATGGTATGACTACCGGTTGGTAGTCTTAGCTTAAGGGTTTTTGGTTGAAGTATTCCAAGCCTGTGTGATTCAACCGATGACATTGTGTGATGAGCTAGCATTGTAATCAAGATCAGATCATGTTGCCACGTCAGCCTTGTGCACGTGAAGGATCTTGCATGAAGGAGATTGATCCTATCTGCCTCGGGAATGTGGAAGTCCCTGTAAACAGTGGAGAACGCGTGATGGGTTATCGCCTCCATGAAATGGTGAAGAACGAATGATGGAGAATATCTTGAGATCTGTTCAAGACCGTTGTATTCAAATGCAAAGTGTTCAATGGCCAGGATTGAACCACCTAAATTGCTTAACCTAAATGTTTAGGGTTTAGGGTTTATGCTACCGACCTATCTGTTTCCTATAAGGTCGATGTTGTGTTTCATACTGAGGTTGTTAGCAAATGGTGTGTGTAACTAAGTGCAGAGATACGTGATTCTTGCTAGACCAGATGAGATAAGAGGATTGATTCCTGCATAGTGTGTGTGCAGAAGGAAGGAACTTAAGCGGATCCGCATTAGACATTGAGTGATATTATCAGATCATTGTAATACTTGTTGATCTTTAACCACTTCAATAGTTGGAAAATCCCTTAACCGGGTAGATTTAACCAACTTGCTGAAAATCCATTAACAGGGTGACTCAAACTCATTGAGTTCTTCAAATCCTCTAACAAGGTAACCTCTAATAGGGTTTAACCCTTAACTGGGTATTTAGCCATCCCTTAACTGGGTGATCTCTAACAAGATTGGTTCCTAGTAGAACCTGTTGTAACCGTCTTTAATCAGACTAGGCTCCTAACAGAGCGGACTTCTAAAGAGTTCAAAAGTAGCTTGTGGGTATTCATCCCCACCGTGGTTTTTCCTAGTTGGGTTTCCACGTGAAAAATCTATGTGTCATGTGTAGTATTTTTCATGTGATGATTTAAGTGATTTGTGTCTGAAGGTAAGTCATGTTGTGCTAGCTGTTATTATATTTCTGATGATAGATTACCTATTCATGCATAAGGGTGAAATGGAAGTATAGTATTAAGTTGAGTGGAAAGCTAAGTGATTAACCGATTAATGCTTGTCACAGTCATTCTTAGCTTTACCGGTTGCACTCTGTTTCAGACCGATGTTACTATCTGTTTGACATTTGCAGTGTTTGCAGTCAAACCGGTTCAGGAAAAGTTTTTGTGGCTGTACTGATTCACCCCCCCCCCCTCTCAGTACCGGTTTGGTACTTATTGTTCATCATTGAGTTATCAGTGCTAATATTGATAGATTTCTCTAGGTAGAAGTTGTAGGTACTACTTTTTATTTCATTAATAGATCTCATTGTTGGGCTCCTGTTGATAAAGCTCCTTATGAAGTATGGATAGGTTGAAAGACTTCAATTTTTCACTTAAAGGTATTTGGTTGTGAGGACTTTGTTGATGTTCCTTAAGAGACACAATCTAAACTAGATCAAAAAGCTCATGAGAGCATATTTGGTGGTTATGGTGCAAATGTAAAAGGATATAAGCTTTGGAATCCTCTATCGTATAAAATGATATTTTCTAGAGATGTGATTTTCAGAGATTTTAGAGCCAATTCAAGTGAAGAATGAACAAAGGAGAAAAATAAGAAAAATAAAGTGCGCTCAAACATATATATTGAGAAGCAAGAAGATGCACATATAGAAGAAGAGTTAGATTCATTTGAGGATGATGAAGAAGAAGAGGGTTCAAAGGGTTTAGATGATGCGTAGGATGAGCACATAAAGGAAGAAGATGAACACGTATATCCCATCAATTCTACCTTGAGGAGGTCCACAAGACAAGAAAATCCAATTGATATGTATAGCCCACTACATTCTCATTGTGTATTTACTTTGTGAGTATTAAAAATGAACCTAGATCTTTTAGGGAGTGTCTCTTTTTAAAGGAAAGTGGATCTTGGATGCAGGCCATACAAGAGGAGATGATTGCCTTGGATAGTTGTGACACTTGGGATCTTGTTATTTTTCGCAAATAAAGGAAGCCCATTGGATGCAAGTGGGTATCTAAAAATAAATTTGGAGCATACAATCAACTAGAGCGGTACAAGATCAGACTGGTAACCAAGGACTACTTTTAGTGAGAGGGAGTTGATTTTCGTGAAATTTTCTCCCTTGTTTGTGAATTGATTTCTATTAGATTCTTATTTTGTATTATTGTTGCTTGTGATTTTTGGATAGACCAAATAGATGTTAAAACTACATTATTACATGGGGATATTGAGGAAGATATTTGTATGCGACAAAATGATGGATTTTTGGTGAAAGGATAAGAAAAATTGATTTGCAAGTTAAAGAGACCTTTGTATGGTTCGAAACAATCACCCTGAATATGATACCAAAATTTTGAATATTTTCATTGAAGTTGGCTTGTATTATGAGTGAGTCTTGGATCATTGTGTTTACATTTAAAAAAAAAAATTAATGCCTAGTAAAAATTTTAACGTGATCGATGACGTTGGCATGGTATGCCCTTCGGCTCGAAGTGAAATTATTTTGACCTGGAGCTATGAATCAATGAGTCCACAAATGAGGGACCTCATCCCCACACTTCACTTGTTCAAACCCATGAGCACAATGACCCAACAAAGACACAAAGCCTGCGAGCATAATGGCTCAGCAAGGGTTTGAACCTTGGTGGCCGCTTCACCAACGAAGTGTTTTAATTGCAACACTATATGGCTGAAGAGATCATTGTGTTTACATTAAGGTTATTTGTGATCATATATTAATTTTTGTCTTGTATTTTAATAAAATGTTGTTTACTGGTAACAATATGGCAATGATTGGAGAGCCCAAGACCCAATTTTCTTGCACATTTTGGGCCAAAATTCATGGCCAAAGGTGCTAGGCACCTTGGTCTTCGAATTTTAGGCCAAAAAAAAGTTGTTGTGCAAGGGATTGTACTAAGCTTCAAGAAATGGTCTTGAAAGAGCACAATCATATGCAAGCTAGGAACATGAGGCACAACCACAAAAGTGAGTCCAAAATGATTGTTAAATTTTAGAGGTATAGAATTTATCGTAGTACATTTAGCCTCCACTTTAGCGGGAGTATGAACCCATTATCATAATCTTGGTAAAGTGTAGAGAAGAAAAGAATGACTTTAATCAAGACATTAAAGAGAGAAGACAACACCAAGCTTGGGAAGGAGGTAGCCCCCAAGACTTAGGATCTTATCAATCTAAAATACCAAGATAAAAGGATCATTATGATTAGCATAGGTACCACACACATGGATCATGCAAAATCATAAAGGTATGGTATATAGGGGCTAGTAAGATCCTTGGGAACTTAATAGAAGCAATAAAACACAAGGAATGAATTCTAGGACTAGTAATAATCCTCAAATACTTGTTAGGAGACATGGTAGAAAGTAAGTCACATTGGTATAGCAAGTTGTGTTATACTAGGTGATTCATGCTAAGGTGAAAGTCACACATAGGTATAGAAAGTTACATTATGCTAGGTGAGTTTCATGCTAATGAAGATTATAAATCAAAATCCCTCTATTTAGTAGGTAATCTGAATATGAGTCTGCAAAGATGGGTGTTGTAGTGACACCAAACAATATTTTGATATAAGACTGCAAAACGGGTGTTGTAATGGCACTAAGAATATAAAAATATATGATCAAAGTATACAAACCAATCTTGTGGTGTGTGCACAAAGTGAAACATGTAAAGAAGTATATTCCCCCATGTTAAAGTGATTGTGTATGCCAATTGAAAGCAATTACTTTAAGGTAGCATATATCCAAAGACAAGAACATCGCAATAGTGAAATGCCCCTAAACATAGGCAAGTCAAAGGAAAAAGTCACAAAACATACAAGATCATATAAGGGATCCATGATCTAGAGTCAATATGCACATTTGAGAAATCATGTATATCAATATGATTATTTTGAAAAGACCTCATCCCCCAAATGTATTGGAACTACAAGAACAATGAAAGAAGAGAATATAAGATGAATAAAGAGCCTTTTTGGGTCAACATGGAAGAGGCCAAAAATCCTCAACACTTTGCATCATCCCCAAAAGATAACACAGAGGCACATTTATGCCAAAAGTACATTTACAAAATAACATATAGAAGAATAAAGATATAAATAGAGGAATGTCACAAGACGATTGGTGTTTAATATCCTTGTACCAAAAAAGAGTCAAGGGTCATCCAAAGGGACCTTAACAAACAAAAAAATGTGCCAAGCAACACATCATAGGGAATCACATTACAAGTGTAATCCCCAATTTATAAGTTTGGAAAAATTGGGGTAACCCCACAAATTTTGACCCATCTGAGTTGCAATCTCTCTATGCACACATTTAAAGATGACTTCATTATCTTGCACTTGATCATCATGTTGCATTTCCAAGTTATCTTCCTTTTTGAGCTCCAGGTGCAAATCGAGCCTCTAGACCCGATTCCTTTTATGCCTAACTTTTGCACTAGGTGCAAAACGGGTTTGTAAACCTGAATGCACCTTGTTGATGATAAGTGCAAATCGGGTTTACAAACCTGAATTGTATCTATTTATGAAACTTAAGTGTTATTAATGCCCCTTCTACAATTTTGATTAGGAGTCTTTATTGTTTTGATTTTAAATCCTTCTCTTACGTTTTCATTTTAGTTTACTATTTCAAGCTAAGGCGACTTTGTGGGCATGCTCCTCCTTCGATTTTGTAGGAATCTTACCCATTTTCGGTAAAGATTGCTTCCATTTTTATGTCTCATGGTATTGCCTTTCCATTTTGAATAAATCAATGATTATTCCGGTTTGAAAACCTTAATTATTTTCCATGTTCAATTTTAAATGATATGGATATGGCTTTTCGTTTTTTTTTCTCCCATGATGGTGTGTTCAAGCCAATGAACTCGAACCACACTAGTGATTGGTGGTGTTCAGGTTCATCAACCTGAACACTCATCTTGATTTTTACTTTTGATGGCTATCTGTATGACTGCGACACTATGTCTTTGGTGTTGTTCAAGTCCATCGACTTGAACAACACCATATTCATGGTGTTGCTCAGGTCGGTGAACCCGAGCAATATCTGATACCATCCTTTGCATTTTGTACACATTGTGTAAGGTAGGGTTGTAGGCCCACATACACCATGGGCTCTTTTATTGGTGTATCGTGGGTCTATGGGCTCGGCCTACACCTCTTTGAGTTTGTGATGCTAATGCATGGTGTATGGTGGGTTCATAAGCCCGACCTACATTGGTTTTCTTCCTTTATATTTCTTGGTGTATGGAAGACCTATGAGTACGCCTTACAATTTGTCTTTCCCTTTCTAGTGTATGGCAGACCTATAGGTCCTACCTACAGTAGATTTTGCCTTAAACACTTTATAAGTGTAGTTCGAACCTATGGGTCCAACCTACACCTATAATAATCTTTTCCCAAGGTGTAGTTTGAGTCCATAGGTCCGAACTACACCTAGCCTTTTCACCAAGTGTAATCTGGGTCTATGAACCCAAAGTTCACCTTTGAACCACACTTAGCCATAAAGTGTAATTTAGGTCTATGAACCCGAATTACACCAATTACACACACGTAAATAGGGTTCATTGGCCCAATTTACACCTGTAATACCATGATGAAGTGAGGGTTTTTGTGATTCAAATGACACCAAATGCGGCACATGCATGATCTTGTTTAGTTCAAAATGATTAAGATAATTAATGTTTTCTCTTCTCAAAGTGTTGATGATTTCTCTATGCTACAGTATTATTCTTGTACATATGACAAAACCATCTCTGAGCAAGAAGGCCATGAAGTTCAAAAAGCATGATATGCATTTGGTCTTTCCACCATCATTTTTTTCATCAAATATTGATCACATAAGGGACACTGAGATAGGTCATGTTGACCTATCAGAGTTTCTTAAGAGAATAGAGTAGCCACCTTCTTAATACAAGATGGAGCCCACCATCAACAGTGGTATTCATCTAGTTTCAACATTTCCTATGTCCGCTCAAGATCTTGAATTTGTCATGGTAACTGCAAATCATTTTGTTCCTATTAGTAGGAGTGTGAAGGACACAAGTGGAAAAAAGTTAATTAGACTTGATGAGGACTTATTTTACACTATCTTAAAGTGTCCTAACATTGAGAAGTACTCTAATTTTACCATGCCGTAAGCACAAGCCTACTATGACAAGAATTTAGACAAGTGTAGGAAGAATATGAATGATAATTGGTTAAAGACCCCAAGGCCTACAATTTCTAGCTAGCCAAAGACTTTCCCTAGGAGTGATCTTATAAAAGAGGTAAATGATTTAGTTAATCTCCCAAGTAGAGTGAAAGGGCTCCCTACCTCCAGTACCTATTATGAATGGATGTATCAGTACATTCATGTCATCAAACATAACAAGGAGAAGATATTTTGTGGGAAACTAATAAGTGATGCCATATGTGATAAACTCACCAAAGTGCCAACTACTCTCAAGTTATACATGACATCTTATTTGGTGTATGTAGTAGCTTCTATGAGGCATTTCCTAGGACTATCTACATCTGGACACAAGAGACAAGTTGTTGTATATGAGTATTATTCCTAGTTGGTACTGAAGGACAATTTAAATCATTCCGAAGAGTGAATGATGCATTCTTTGGTTATCACATGTGCATGTTGAATAAATATTTATACAACAAAAGAGTGTCAGATCATACTTGGGAAGTTGTGAACAAATATGGTTGCATGTTCCTACAATTCCCTACTCTCACCTATCTGAGGATGGGATGCTTCAATGGTGAAACTTTCATGCTCCTAAGATATCCATTAGATAAAATTGTTTTGATATAATTGGCTCAACAAATGGTGGTAGTGGATGAAGCACAATTTGGTTCACATAAAACAAGTCTAAAGTTATCCTTAACCATTGGTAGGTACTCTATCAAATCAATATTCAAGGTTAGGGCAATTGAAGAAGAGATGAGGAGAGTAACCATGAGATTATTCAAGTAAAGAAGAGACTTTGATTACCGAGGAATGAAGAGCAAATTGAAAAAAACATATGTGCATGTGCACCATATTGAAGACATCTAGATTGATTGCATAATAGAGCATGATATCAGAAAGCTTGATTACTGTCGGTTCACGATGGACCAAATTTGGGAATATGATCTAGCAAATATCCCAGTTGATCTAAAAGAGGATGGTATTGTCCTAGACCTTACCTATGTTTAAAAGAAAGTTTCCTCAACACCCTCACATCTCATTCAATGGTCACAAAAGGAGTCAGCTTCTATCAAAGACAAATTCCATAGTATTCTTGAAAATACCAATGTATAGCTTTCAAGAATTGAATTTAGTTGAATCCTTTTTCTACTAGCTCTGATGATGATATAGTTTGACCTATTAGAAGGAGGTCTAAGATTAGAACAAAGAATAAATAGGATCCTACTCCTCCTCAGAAGGCTTGAAAATTAAAATTCATAGTTGGGGATAACAAAGGAAAGACCCAAGGAGAACCATCTGCTTTAGATGTTCAGGAGACAAAAGAGTTTGAAGTATAAGATGAGCATTTAGATTCTACTATGGTGTATGCTCCTATTTCTACCATTGAATTAGAACCTTTTGGATCTACTGTCACATGTACCACTCCTCGTATAATTGTATATATTTCTTCCACTAGTGCTAGTGGGTTTGCCTTTGATACCTCGCATGACACTATTGATAATGTTTTCTCCACTTTCCCAAATTTGTTTGAAATATCGGCTACCATGTTGGATGACTTTGATAAGTTCATGACAGAGACATGTCCTAGACACAATGAGTCATCTTTAGAAAATCCTCCTATTGTGGTTACCACAACATCGCCTATTGTGACTACTACTTCTTAAGAGAAAATAGATCCCTCTCAAGATTTATTCACAAGTGTTGATGATGATTCCTCCTTACCACTGTGGTTTTTCTCTAATTCCCCTAAGAGGAAGAAGCAAGTTGTTTCTCTATATGATTTTGATTTTAGTTAGCTCATCTCCACCCAGCCTAAGACAACTAAGAAATCCAAGACTATATCAAGGGTTAAGGTGGATAAAGCTAGAAACAAGTATGTAGATATTATCATTCCTCCTCCTAACAAAGACATTGATCAGATCCAAGAATCAGATTATGTTGTCAATAGGGTTGAATTAGGCAAACAAACTCATGATTCTGCCACAAGAGATGTTAAATCAAATTTAAATGATCTTGTTTCTAGATATGATGAAGATAAAATCAAGAAGGATAAGCTCAAGGCACAGGTTGAACAAATCACCACTATGCTGATTAAGGTGACTAAGTCTTCAGAGGCCATTGAACCGATGACTTCATCATTGGATGAACAAGTAATGAAGAGAGCTAAACAAGTTGCTTCACATAGTAGAGCAGTGGGCAAATGAATGGATAGGATGCTTAGACAAGGTATGAGGCTCTTGGGCTTAACTGTCACCATAGTCAACAATATTGATACCATGAAAACTGATGTTGATAACACCATAGAAATCTTCTCCCAAGGGTTAGAAGCACAGGAAAAGGATTTTGATGCATGGTTAAAAATTGAAGATTTCGATTCAAATGATCTTGTGCAAAATAGTATCATCACTTCTTAGTATATGTATGTTGAGCAACGAGAGGCACTAGAACATCAAATGAATATCCTAGAGAAAATTATCAAGGATACAAGGAAAGTTCAAAAGGAATGCATGGATAAAAAGAAGGAGATTGTTGACAAGCTATCAAAATTTCCTTGTAAATTCCTTGATGAAAATAAAAGAGTACTAAATGTTGATGTGGTCATGAAGGAATCTAGTTTACTATTAAATATTGAAATTGAGAGAGAGGACTTCTCTTTGTCCCCTATTGATAAATTGGTTGATCTACAATTTATTCTAGATTTTATGGATTAACTTCTAAAGAAACATAAGAATGTTGTGTCGATTTATGAGATTCTATCACGTGGGTCAAGGTCATCACCGGTCATACCCAAGGATCTGATGAAGCTTAGATGAAGATTATTCTACATAAATTTGAAGAATTATAGAAATGGGATCAACATGAAGAAAATGATAGTCATTTTTATGATTTTCCAGTGGCATTTTGTATTTCCAATCAACACCTTAAGTGTCATTTTGTATATGCTCTAGTACACATCTAGTACTACATGTGTCCTAAGTCAAATAGATCTCTACTTTTGACTTGGTCACAAATTAGTTGTAACTTTTTATATTTTTGTGCATCATCCCTCTTCTATATACATGAGGTATTTCATTGTAATAAGGATCTTTTTCCATCTTTTTGCCAATATGCCAAAACTCTATAGAATTGAAAAGATATCCAAGTCTTTGTGCTCATAGTGTATTCAAGAAAATTTAATCAAAGAAGAAATAAGTTGCATCCAAATTTTGTCATGGGACTACTTTATTGTGTGAGGGAATGTTCTTATGTCATTTTTGTCTACATTCTTTTAGATTAATCATGCATCGTGAAAAGTATTTGAGTTAGAAGAGGTTAATAAAATATTGTAAACTTTGTTTTATAATATATAACTAAAAAAGTTTGTATTAAGTGGATAATAAGGTGAAGTCTTTGTGCTTTATTGTGTTATCTTGTTACAATAGAAATTTTTATGATATAGTTGGAAGGCTTTGTGCTTACAATATATCAATCTTGGGTTACTGTGGTTGATAGGACTTGAGTATTTGAAGGAAAATTTGAGTTCTTTTATTTACAAAAGGCCTGTCCCTTAAGTCACTTTCATAAAAAGAAAGGAACGAGAGGCTTTGCACTGTTATGGACACTTTTCTTTCAATTAGTATAGAATATTAAGATTATTGCAAGTTTGAGTTGTTTTATTGAGAAATTTGTTCTAAATAGAGAATTGGATAAAACTTGTTCTAAAAAAAGAGAACTAAGTTATTGTATCATCTTGGATTAGTGTAAATTTATAGGTAGATTTATAATAGATAGAGATTTCACAGTAGCAAGGGGGAGTCTTCCCTTTAAAAATAGGAGAGATCATATCTTGCCTTTTAAGAGGTAATATCTCATATATTGTCGTGAAACTCACATTTTGTAAGCCTCCACGAGTTTACAAAATTTTCACCCAACAACATGTAAGAAAAGGCACAAAATAAAGTGTTACTTCATGAATGAGTTATTTTAGCAAATCATCAGCCTCCCAATATTTATCATCAAATGTTATATAGAGATGGTTGACAAGATACTTGTTACCAATTTTCTCCTTTAGGTTAAGATATGCCACACATAGAGTCTTTTGCCTTTTGGTAAGATATTAAAGGGGTTAAAATGATAAGGAATAGGAAAGGAAAATGGAAAAAGCTACTTTCAATCATTATGTTTTATGTTTCTCTTTAAAAGCTCCAATAAGAGTCAAGTGCCAAAATTTTAAGATCACTCACATGAAGTCAAAGCTAATCCCATTTTGTATTGGAGAGAAGAAAAATTCAAAGAGGAAAAGAGGCAAGTTTTCTTGTGTTGCATGTGATAGTGAAAAGTAAGTTATCGTTGTGACATAATGAGCCATGTCATAAGGTCATAACCTATGTCATATAGGTTAAACTTTGATTTTAGCATGTGAAAGTGGAGTCTCTTCAAGAAGAAAACCTATTCTTGGGTACCTCTCCCTATTTGCAGGAAGATTCGTGGACACCGGGGCCTATCAAAATTCTAACAAGAACTTAGAGAGAAAACCCATGCTTGGACCTGATAGAAAACCCATGCTTGGACCTGATGCATACTTTCAGTTATGAATAGTTCATTCAAATACATTAACAACTTTAGATGGCATTAATAGTTTGTTCTTAGAGACTGGACATGAAGAAGTGGCCATGACAATAAAGGACACATGGGATAAGTCTTCTTGAATCTGTATCAAGTTCATGCAAAGCCCATGTAGAGGTCATGCACACAAACACCTCCAAACAAGTAAGTTCCACCTTTCTAAAAGCCTCTCTTTTCTATTCGTGAATGAGAGGTTCATACTTGCATGCCCATAAGAAAGTTTTTTATATTTCATCTTTGAAATAAATTTTCTTCAAAAAGTCAGTGAAATGTGGATATAATATAAATAATTTTTGTTACCATAAGAGGATGAGGGTTTTGTTGTGGAGAGCCCTAATCAAAACCTCGAACATGAAGACTGTGATAGCTCATTCATAAGGGTGCTAATGATCATGGAAAATCTTAGAAACAATATGAAAAACTCTTAAAAAAATGCATTATCAAGTAGCCTTAGATGACATTAACATTGGATGTTCTAAAACAACAGAGAGGCAAGGCCCCTAGATATAGAAAGAATAGTAACAACACCTCCAAAGCTAGTAATAAATCTTCCTAGATTAGTCATTACCAATAGGAGCCATGTTAGTGCAACATCATACTAGGCATGAAAGAGATAGTAGAAAAGGGGTTTTCCAGTCATAAAATAGTTAAAATTCAATGAAGTTGTGAAAGTGAAAAGGAAAGAATAGTGACAAGTGTTTACAATGATATTTATGTTCAAACATCTCCTCTTGGAGGTAGATGTATTTGAGAAAAGATATCTTCTCCTCCAAGTATTCCCTCTACACAATTTTGGAAGATATTTATTTTTCAACTATCTCATCCTTGCTTATAAGAGTAATGCCTCTTTAGCTTATATTTATGAACATTTTTGCCTAAAAGGATATCTTATTGGTTTTGAAGATGTGTATCATTTTTTCTAGATTCCTTAAGACAACAACATAGGACTATGATAACATCTTCAAGTGGGGGGGAGGGCATTGCATATCACCCTCATTGTACTATATTTTTAAACTTTATTTTGCATATCTTATATAGGGTGTTCATTCTCAAAACTAGACAAAAAAAATTCTTATACAAGATGCTTCATGCTCGAAACCAAACACAACATTTTTATGTCTGTCTTATACATGGTATACATTCTCAAAACTGGACAAAACAAATTCTTAAACATGATGTTCTTAAAACCAAGCATATATTTGTTTTATACGGGTTACACATGCTCAAAAATAGACAAAACAAAGTATTATATGCTTTATTCTTAAAAGGAGATGCATTTGTTTTTTGTTTCATGTCTTATACAGGTTATTTCATGCTCAAAATTAGACAAAACAAAGTCTTATATGAGATTCTTAATTCCTGAAACTAGATAACGACATATGCAACAAGGTGAGTGGAACTAGCAAAACATAGCTAGACTTTCCGACTCTCCTACCCAACATGGATCACCTAGCATAACACAACTTGCTAGCCCATGTCATCCATGTTCTCTCTTTTCTCTTCCCCATGAGCTCATATCTTTTCTATTTGTGGATCATGGTTCATCATTTGATGCATACTCTTGCTCTTTTTATGTGGTCGCTTATGTTCTTGTGATAGCATTTTGAGAATGATATTAGTAGCTGAGACATTTGATTATCGAGGTCTATTCAACTAGTTGAATTGGAGCCTTTGTGTTGTGTGTCCTTTATCTTTGTCTTGTTTTGTGTTTCCTTGCATTATATTATGTGGGTTAAGATCCTAAGGTTGGGGGCTTGTGTAGTGTCCCAAATTGTACTCGCTTATAATTTGGTCTGCATTTTGGCCCTCCTCTTAGCGTTCATGTCCCAAAGCCAAACTAGGACTTAATTCTACTCAAACCATTCAAATCGAGCCTTATTTTCACTTTTCACATCACGTGGACCTTTAATTTTGGCCCCAAAATGAGGTAGGACTAGGGAATGGCACCATGGTCCTCATTGGAACCAAGGTGCCACACCTTTGTCTTCTCAATTAAGACCTTAATTTGGCCCCTCTTAATAATCACATTGAGCTATCGTGATTGTGATCTCCATGTCGGCCTATGTCAGAAAATTAAGGTGTTTTTCAATGGGAAATTATATAAGGAGGTCCATGCCTCTCATTTGATAATATACTGGGAGGATAACAAGAGAATCATATGGTGTCCAATCAATTTGTATTCAAGCAATATATCATCCAAGCATTGAAGCATTCATCATCAAGCATTTCTAGAGATCTTCAAGGATGCATATTCTTCATTTATCTATTGTGGAGCAACATTATATCATTCATATGCAGGCATGTGTGTATGATTATAGTTTTTTCAATGTTCATGCTATTTCATACAACATATGTGGTTATATTCAAGAAGCAAAGCATCATTATCCGTCATTGCAAATCTCAGGTATATCTTTCCATTATCTATTTCAATATTTGCAATATTTCATTCAAGGTTAATTCCTAAACCGGGGTTTGACTTGGGAAAGCCCCTATTCCCAACCTTTTTCCCCTTATTTATGTGTGCAAGAAATAGGTATGAAGCTGTGATCTTTAGAAGAAGCATTATTTACAGTGACAAATCGATCCCCCATTGGAGTGCAAAAAATTTGGAGGATCAGGGCGGCGGGCACCACAATCCTGTCATTTTAGGAGCTTTGTTTGGGAATAGGTCTGAATCTGCATACATTGCTTAGATCCAGGTTCATAGCTCAATATTGTTACTATAGCTTATTGTTTATGCATTTCTACTTCAATTTCCAACACTTTTACCCTAATTTTAACAATTCAACTTACAAAAGAGGGTTTATTAATTCACATCATCAAAAACCCCAATCCAATCAAAATTATTAGTCCTAATCCTTGCTAGTTTGTGACTAGATCTATTGGATTGAACCCCTCTTTTGAATGTAATGGTCTCTAAGAAAAATTAGTGGGTTTTATACATCCTATGGTGGAAACCCTAAAATTTCACCATTATAGCTTGGTTCCTCTAAATTAGTGTTGTCTTATCTCCTTGGGATCTTGCTCCTAATTGCTCCTCTCTCACACTTTCTACTTTACCATGAGTATTTGCATAGGCTCATACTCCCATTAAAGTGGGGGCTAAATGTAGCAACTTAAATTGTAACCAGTCCAATTTACACATCCTGTTTGTGCTCCTACTTTAGTGTGTCCTATCTCCATCCTCTCTCTAGGTTTGGTTTGACCCTATTCTCCAACTTTGATGTCATGAACAACATTTGGTTGGTCCTATCGTGGGGGTCCCTATCCCATTTCTCCTTGTAGTGGTCCTATTTGTAGGAGGACCAAGGTGCCCCAAAATGCCCGAGTCCCCCTTAAATAAGCCCCAATTTGAAATGGGGTAGGTCCTTTACCTCTCTAACGGATTCTGGTTCCGAAGGCTACACATGACCATTGGAGGTCGACCTAATCACTAATTTTCCTAGGAAACCCTATATAAAGACATCATATCAATTCATTTTAGATCCAAGACTCCATCTGTATTATTCATGTATCTGTAAAGAATTCATCATCAAGCGTCTTCAGATATT
Source organism: Cryptomeria japonica (assembly GCF_030272615.1). Lineage (NCBI taxonomy): Eukaryota > Viridiplantae > Streptophyta > Pinopsida > Cupressales > Cupressaceae > Cryptomeria > Cryptomeria japonica. The sequence continues at coordinate 573,229,104 of NC_081407.1, read as the reverse complement.
CAAGGCTGCATATTCACCATTCAAGTACTCTGGAGTAAAGTTGCATTAATCTTCATGGAAGCATGTGTGTGTGATTAGGATTTTTCACCTTCATGTGTTTGTCATTTGATTACATTCAACATTTGTGATTACATTTAAAGATCATTGCATCATCATCCACAACTATAGATCTAAGGTATATCCCCCTTACGTTTATTTCAGCCTTTGTATTATTTCATTCAAGGGTAATTCCTAAACCAGGGTTTGACTTAGGAAAACCCCAATCCCAAACAACTTCCCCTATCTTTCTGTGTACATGAAATAGGCTCAGAGATTGTACTTGGGAATTCCAATAATTTCGACAATGATTAAGAGGTTCACCTTTAGACAAAAAAATTAGAGGACCAGGGCAGATTTGTGCAACCTGGTCCTAAAAAAATCAAGCCCAACTTTTGGGAATATGTTTCTAATCTATTATTTTTCCCATATATCAATATGTGGCTCTATGGGACATCTATAACATTATGTATTCATCAAGTTACTTCAAATATCCCTCACTTTGCCCTAATTTCATAACTACGTTCCAAATTCAACTAAGAAAGATGATAACCAGTTTCAACCACTGAATCCAATCAAAATATTAGTCCTTTTCCCATTGGGGATTCAACCTAGATCTATTGGTTTCACTCATCTTTTAATGTATGTAATGTTAATTGGGTTATTTAGTGGATTTACTTGTTAAAACCCTAATTCTATTTTTTCACCACTTTACAATAAGAAAGATCAATTATTTAGGAATTCCATGATATACAGAGTCATTTTCAAGTTTAGAGAGAAACAAAAGCCATGATTGTTGTTATGTATAGAGGAAAAAGCACTATTAGGAAGAGTAAGGTCTCAAATAAAACGGGTCAATAATTAGAGACGAGTCCTAAAAAATAGGTAAATGCAAAGCGAAGATCATCAAAAGAAGACAATGAACATCAAAGACAAACTCCTAAAAGGATATCCTACACCTGAAAGGGTTAATCAATTTCAATTTTCAAACACAAGCCTTATATCTTGAAACTACTCCAAGATGAAAAGAAATCAGTTGAATCATTATGACAACAATTTAAGAATTAGTTAGACAAGCAAGATGATGGAGATATGATTCATAGATCAGTCCAAGGGTTAGTTGGAGACATAAAAAAGAGGGATTTTAGTAGCAAATGAGGGATTTATACCTCAGTTAGGACCCCACATGGGTGCAGTGCCACTTGGGACAAGTTTTGGACCAATTCAACATTAGTTTGGAGTAGTTTTCAACCCCATTTTGTATGTTTTTTCATCACATTCGACCCAAGAAGCTAAATTCATGCAAATTTGAGATGAAAGTAAGGATGAAGACCACTAGTTAGAGCTAAGTTAAGGGATCAAAGCTAGAGTTCAATATTAGTTCCATTCTTTAGTTGAGAAGAAGTTTCTCCTCTATAAAACTTCTTTTGTTCTTCCTTTCTTTTGGAGTTTTTTTTTTTCTTTCAGATTCAATAAAGAAGCAACATTCTTTCTCGGATGTCTATTGTTTCAATTTTGTGAATTAATGATCAAATACATTTATTGTGTTTTTTTTATAAACCTTTAAAAAATGTCTTGTTTATGCACTATTGAAACAAATCCTTAATCAATTGAAGTTGTGAAAATTTTTGGTTTTCCTTCAAGAAAATGATTAGAACAAAAACCTTCCTATGAAGCGTTGATACATTTCATTTTGATATGAGTTGTGAACAAATCTAAGCTTTTGTGAATCAAATTGTGAGTTAAATTAGTATTTTCATACCTAAATCATTGGTGTATCATCTCCTAGAATTCATAGTTTTTAGTTAAAGTAATTTCTATCCCTTTTTCAATCACTTAATAGTAGCTTTAGGAGGCATCTGAAGGGAAACAACCCATAATATGGAGGTTCATTCCAATTATAGCCAACCCATAAGCTTAATTAGGAATGATCCCATTTTTTATGGGATTGTTGAGCTTCATTCAGGTTGCAACTCTTTGTGATATCAATTCTAAAGGAGCTATGACTAGGAAAGTACAATGAGTTATTTCTATTGCCAAACATGGACCATGTTCTAATGATGAATCACAATGTGCGTCACTAGGAGCCAAAGCTAGCCCTTTTGAAAATACAAAAGATAATTTAAAAAAAAAATAGTTTCAACCATATTATCAAAATTATCATCAAAATTGATCACTATAGGTGATTTGATAGGAGGAGGAGAAGCATCCCTTGGAATTGAGAACTTCAACTTTTAGCGATGTTGGGCAAGGTAAGTCTCTTAGGTGAAATTGCAATAAAGAAGGCTAAAAAGGTAGTACCAAATCAACATTCGACAACTTAGGGGAAGACTCACTTCTTACATAAATATCCTATGCTTTGGCACAATATCTTCATCGACATTATCTCACACAACGATTTCATCAGTTATCATTTGAAGCTTTTATAAAAGGAGTTTGATATCACCCAAGATTGATTTCTTTACTTCCTTTACTTTGGGAAGATAAGGAAGAGTAGAAGGAACCTCTAAAAGCTAAGAGATGGGGGGGGATTTTAGATGGTGTCCATCATTTTTGTCTTTGTCATTTATAGGATCCTGGAGTTAGAACCAAAACATGCATACTAGGAACTTTAGGAGAGGGAAGGATTCTTAGTCCATGATGTGGTTCACTCTTTAATTATGGGGTAGGAAGAGCTAATTATATATTTATAGATATCAAAGAATCCTTAGGAGTAGTAGTCAAAGAAGTTCCTAAAGTATTACCTAAGAATAACTCAACTCTTCTCTTGGCTTTAAAATTTTTTGTATTATAGGAATAGGACATCTTCATGAAGTTTGGTTGGTTGAGGTTGTTGAAACCATGAGTAATCAAGTGTAAAGTTTCCACACTTAGACAAGGGTAGGAAACCACCACAATATATGGTTTGAATTGTCCTTCAAATGGGAACTTCAAACACTTGTGGACTATGGAAGGTATCGCCTTCATGACTATGAGCCAAGGATGAACCAACTTCATATGAATTTGGTTTGAGGTAGGGATAATGATAAAAGGAACATCTAAGATAACTTAGATCCAACTTCAACTAGAAGGGTGAAGGAACAAATGGTAGGGCAAGTGAAACGATCATGTACCTTGATCAAAACTTCAAATTTATCATTAATGTCATGATAAAATTCATGTGTAAATATATTTGTCGATCCTTAATAAGGCTTTCACCTTAAATAAGGGCAACCAAGAAGTTTCACAAATGCTGGACCTCTTTTTGCGCTCTGTGAAACAACCTCCAGATTTTAGAAGCCTACTCTTCGATCCAAAAGGGGAGGGGAAAATAAACAAAACCTAAGCAAAGATGAAATGCCAGATGCAAATCTTTATACAACACTTCAAATTCCCCTTTTGCGAAAAAGATAGAGAGATGTTAGTTTCTCAGGATCTATAAGCACATGACATCACAAATCCTCATGGAGAGAAGAGAAAAAAATGCATGAATTCATGCAAACATAAGGCATCACTTTCAACTCCTCTTATGAATTATACCTATCAAGACTCAAAGAAAAACAAAGTGCAACTCTTTAGGACTTTCACAATAATTAACCATCAATAAAAGTTTTTTTTTGAATGACAGTTTATTTATAGATCTAAGAATACTAGTAGAATGAATTCCACTAGATGAACCATTATCCTTAGACTAATTGAAATGAAAAATCCAAAATTAGTAAGCAGAAGGTGCTCCTGCATTTAAAAAGAGAGACTCCAATGCCCATACTAAGAACTAACATGCTAAGGTCATAAGCACCCATCTACCAGATCTTGAAACATTCATTTATTTTTTAAAAGGGGATTACAAAATTTCTACTCATAGTGTTGTCAAATTCTTTACCACTTTTATAACCCCCTAAAAACAAAGATGTCCATCCCTTTATATGAAACATTCCGCTAGAGGTGGCGAGATTTTACAACTATTTTATCTTTTGCATATTTATTGCATTTTTTTTTACAATCATGACTACTTCTTTAACTCCTTGCATGAAGAATTATTTTTACAACTCACGCCTTAGACTCAGTCATGACCCCCATCTAGGCCTTTCATCATTTTTTGGAATGAAATAGTTTTATGCATGCCTTTTCTATTTGGAAATTAATGCCATTTGATTCTACTTCTAATCTTCTAGGCGTCCAAGTTCATTCTACTAGTTTTGATCGCCACACACTTGAAAATCTTTTTTGAAATTGAGGCATCACAATTTAGCTGCCACTTCACCTTTCCTTACTTTGCTTTGAAAAATTTAGTTTCAAACTCAGTGGGGACCATGCTTTTTGAATCTCCATAAAATTTCCACGTATCTTAATGACATGCAACATGACGATGAAAGCTTTGTGAGCATTCTCTCTTCTCTTTGTCTCAATCTCCAGAACATGCGACAATTGGCAATCTTTTGGGAAGCTTCCCTCGAGGATTTTTAGAAAGAATTAGGAAAAGTGTGGGCATTGAATTTTTTTTTCAACACGTGGTGCATGGGCATAAATAAATTAGAACCATTTAATTTTAGGAAATTGAACCTCTGCATGGCTGACCTTTGGAAAGAACCCCTGCCTCCATAAAATAAAACTATGTAGGCCATGAATCCATAGATCGAGCCTGATCGATCTAGCTATAATAAGAAGATCTAAAATATTATTTTGTAATTATCTTTTCCATACATATGGATCAATAAGAACCCCATGTGTGATTTTTCTATTGATTCTAGTAGTAATGTATAATGGTCCATTAGGTGCATTTAAGATATCACTTTAGGTAAATGTGATATTAGGTTCACGTTTAGGCTTAGGTTTCTCATGTTCTATCACATGAACAAAGTTATAAGTTTGGTTGATTTGGTCATGAAGGTTTATATTACTATAAATATTAGGTTTAACATTGTTTGTAGAATGTGAAGGCAAAGAATTGGTAAATATTTAAAAGTTTTGATTAGGAGGTGCTACGAATTTATTCCTTTTGTCATCCACATTTTCTACCATAGTGATATTAGAGTTTGTAGCATCCTAAATTGTACTCACCTAAAAAAATTTCCTCACTTGGGCCTTACTTTTGCATTCTATTCTCCAAGGTTTGATTGCAATACTGATTATACTCACACCACCCATCTATCTCACATTTTCATCAATTTTCTAGCTTGACCCCTAGTTTGGAGTCTTGATTTTTAAGACCAGGATGTACCATGCCTAGGTCCCGCATCAAGACTAGGATGTACCATGCCCTAGTCCTAAATCAAGACTAGGGTATATATGCCCAAGGCCCCTTAAACTAGCCCCAAATTGTCCCCCTCTAAAGGTCACCTTTGATGAGCGCAAAATCTAGCCCCTTGTCGGCTTGTAAAAATTCAATCAAATTTTCAATAAGAAATTATAAACGGAGGTCTACCCCTTTCATTTTAAAACCTAATCAAGAAATTCAAGATCTCAATTACACTCTAGTGAATTCAAGTGAATAAGCAATCAGTCTTTCATCAAGCATTGAAGCAGAAGTGAATTCAAGGTTCAATCATTGGAGATGACATTCATGTTCTATGTTTTATGAAGACAACTTACATGAAACCCTAATTCCTTTGTGGAGACAAGCAAAACTTCATTAAGGTGTTATCCTCATTTTTGTTTACAAAAATGAAGGACAATTACATGAATTTTTTGTCAAACAATGAAAATTTTACTCTATGGCATGCTTCCCAGTGCAAAATTTTGCCTAATCCTTGGACTGGCTTAATCCTCAGTCCATCCTCGAACCACATTTCAAATTTCATCATATTCTGGGTTTTTTTTCTATGTCTTTCCTTTAATTTCGGGTTTTTTTTCCCTGACTGCAAGTGGGAAATTTTCCTTGAGTTGCAAGTTTTAATGGTTTCCTTTCTTTTAGTCTTTGTAGGGAAATTTTTGGCTAATTACAAGTTCACTTTATTGAAAAAAGAACTTGTAACTTACTTTTTATTTCTCCCTTTATGCTTTTTGGCCTTTTAAGTCATAATAAGGATTTTTTTGGATAAGTTACAAGTTAATTTTAAAATTTCATATATATATATATATAACCTGTAATTCTTTTGTAAAACCCCTATTTTAATGTCTTTTGCTTGTAATGGGGATTTTATTCCCCTATTACATGAGTTGAGTTATTAAAACTTGTTGTAGGGATTTTATTTTCCCTTTGCAAGTTATTTATAACTTGCATATCTCTCTCCAAAGCCCGATTTTGCTTAGAAATGGAATAAAGTGACAATTTTAAACTTGCTATTATGCCCAAAAAACCAGATTTTCTCCATAAAGTGTAAATTGAGGAATTTTAAACTTGTAATTGTATTTCTAAAACCCGATTTTGCCTTGTTGAGTGAAAAGTAACATTTTAAACTTGTTATATGGGAATTAAAACCCGATTTTCTCTATTGCATCTAAAATGAAACTTGCTTTCCTTTTCCAAAAACCTGACCAGCTAAAGGAAGGCGATTTTGTTGGAAATTTGAAGCATTTTTTGTGGAGATTTTTTGGGAGATAGAAGGCATTTGGGATTCTTCTCTATTCTCATGCATTTTCAAACACATATCGCACCATTTGGGATGAATGATTGCTGGTTTTTTGGTGTTGAATAAGAAAACACATTTTTTGCCAAAACCGCGATTTTCTCTCCCAAGTTTCCACGGATCTCCAATCTCCTATATCATTTTTGTTTGCTATGCTAAGGCATTGGGGTTTGATGGACGTTTGACCACTTCTTGTGCCATTAAGTTTTCTTTTGGTGCCACATTTTGCTACCCAAGGTGTTTTGGTAAAACATGGCTAGGGTTTTGGAATGCGGTTAATCTCTATTTAAGAGTTTTCCTCCCTTCTTTCTAAGATTGATCATCTTTTTGAAGAGGCATTTTAGTTTGAAGAAAGGTATGATTTCTTTTCTTTTCTTGTTTCATTTTCTTGTTTTCTTGTCTTCTTATTTTTCCATTCTAGTTGTAAATTTGTGTATATGTTTATTTTGCCCCAAAAGTCAGTTTTGTGAGAGAGATTTTCCCCATTGTAAACCAATTTGTGAATTGCATTGTTCTTCCCCATTTTCCCTCTTTACTTGTATTCAAGATTTTAAATCCCGATTACAAGTTGGATGAAAATAATTGTTCTTCCCTTATGGTTATAAGAATTTAACCATCTTTTGTTCAAACTCCAAATTGCAAAGATGAAAAATACCCATCCTTCAAAAATTGGGTTTTTAGAACCAGATTGCATGTCCAAAGTTAATCCCATTTTCTTGGAAATGACATTCCCAAAATCTTCCCTTTTTTATTTGTCCATATTTCTTATATCTGTACTTTCCATTCACGTCATTTCCCGCAAGTCTAATTCTCATTTTTCACTCATTTCTCCATTTCTGTTTTACAAGTATACTTGCATTTGGGTTTTAAAAATCTGATTGCATGTGCACTTTTCCCAACTTGTATACTTGTAAAATTTTCCCCAAGATCTGAAATTGGTCAAAGTCAAATTTCCACCTTTTCCACTTATTTCCCATATTTCTCTCACAAAATCGTGAAGTGTAAGAGTTGGAGTTCTTCCCATTTGAAGAAGGAAAAATGTTAGTTGTAGTTGATTATGATGTTGCCTTAACACTTTTAAGTCTTCATCGCAATATACCAGGTTGTCCTTCAATGTCAGATACCATCCTCTCCTATTCTGAAGAAGATGAAGTATAAATATGACAAGTACCAGAATGAAGTTTCACCTCCGCAAGTTTCCTCTCCTTTGGATCGCATAAAAGATACAAAAATAGGGCATGTGGATATGTTAGAATTTGTCAAGAGAGTGGAGGATCCGCAGGATACTAATATGCAGCGGCTATTGGACAACCACATTCATCATGCATCCTCTTTTCCAGTGGCTGCCCTAGAACCTGAATTTGTTCTCTCTTGCGCCCATCACTTTAACAAGGAGACAAGAACCATTAAAAATGATGATGGTGAGGCAATAATCCACCTTGATGCAGATACAATTGAGAAAGTCTTTAGAATACCACCAACACCTGTTTATATGGAAATTTCAAAGGATAGTGCAGCTGAGTACTATGTCAAGAGGGAAAAGGACTGCAAGCGTCATATTAACAGGTGAATTCATGAACCACGAGTCGCCTTCTCAAGGTGGGCTAAGTTGTATCATTGTGACTTTAAGTGGGAAATTGGAGACATCATAACTCTCATCAACAGGATGATGGGTCTTGAGCACTCTAATATTTTTTAACCTTGGATGTATCAATTTACCATGTTCATAAGGCAATCCCATCATATATCATGGGGAGAGATTATCAACGATGCTTTATGCGAGCAAATTGTAGCAGTCCCTACCACCATGACGTTTTACATGAATTCATACCTAGTGTATTTGGCAGCATCACTTAGACATTTCCCTGGTCTTTCTACCAAGGGTGATCACTCGCTTATACCTATGTGGGAATATTATGATCAGCTGCCTTTGAGACCCAATAAATTGCATTTCAGACGAGTCCAAGATGCATTCTTTGGTTACTTCATGTGCCAATTTGACAAGACTCTAAAGAACAGAAGGGTGTCAGATGAGGCATGGGAAAAAGTGAATGAAAATGGGTGCTTGTTTCTTTAATTCCTGACCTTTACCTATATGAGAATCAAATGTTATAGTGGGAAGCCATACATGCTCCCTAGATACCTGACTGATAAGATCATTCTTATTGAGTTGGGAAGATAGATCATGGTTATGCACGCTCATCAGTCTGTCAGACATAAGGTCGGAATGGGGATTTCTATAACAAACTCATTGAAGATTGGCTGGTATTCTCTTGTTACATTCATCAAAGATAAAGCTATGGAGACTGAGATGCAAGAGATTAAACTCAAAAGGTTTAAGTCCAAGGCAAATTTTCATTACCAGGGTATGAAGGAAAAGATCAAAAAATCCTTCATGCATGTGCATCGTATTGAGGATATCTGGGTAGATCTCTATACAAAAATGGAGGTTCTCAGGATGGACTACTGCAGGCTTACCGTTGAGCAGGTTATTGATTTGAACCTAGTGGACATTCCGCAAGGAATGATCGATGATGGTCATGTGCTTGGTCCAACATATATTTCATGAAGGGTTGAGGAAGCTCCACTTCCTTTAATCCAGAGTTCACACAGAGAGTGCACTTCCATTCTTTAAAGGTTTCAACCTATCCTTGCTAGCACCAACACTTGTCTTAAAGGTAATGGTGTTAGACTCATCAAAATCAAGGTTGGAAAAGAAGATGACTCTATGGGACCTCTTGGACATAAGTCTAAGATTCAGATTGACAATAAGGAAGGTGCATCATCTTCAAGCACCAGGATCACATTGCGGGTTAGTCGGGCAGTAGTGCTTCCTCCTGAGGAGGGGACAATTCATGGAAAGGAAAAGTCCCAGTTTCATGTTCATGTGATCGATCTTGATAATCTAGAAGAAGGACAACATTCCAATGATGCCCCTAAGTCTCTAGCTTCAGACTCATCTCATGAGATTCCTTCCTTAGTTTCCATTGAGACTCCTCTTTCTCCTCTTGACATAATAGTGGAAGAGTCTCCTTAGAATGTCATTCCTATTTCAGCAATTGAGCCGCCTCCTAATCATCAACAAGAGGGTTTACTAGAAATTCCTAAGGATACTCCTGCATGTATCCATTTGTCAGAGATTGATACCTCTACTTCTAGCTTTGAAGAATTTATGAGGCAATCTTCATGCCCATTGGTTACTGAGCAAACCATGGTCACCATCCAAACAGATACTCCACCCATGGTGACCACGACTATTCAAACATGAACTGCTTCTCCTTCGCTTTTAGTAGCTACTAGAGGAGAACTAGTTGTTTTATCTCCATGGCTTAGTTCTTTTACCCTAAAGAGGAAGAAGCAAGAAATCTCTCCTGATGTCTTTGACTATCAACAACTCAAACAGTCTAGGCCCAAGGTTGCTAAAAAGGCCAAGACAATATCAAGAGTAACTGTTGATAGCAATAAGATGAAAGTGGCAGAAATTGTTGAGCCCCTTGCAAATAAGCCACGTGAGGAAATGCAAGCTGCTGATTACAGGGTTACAAGGATAGAATTAGGACTATAGTTGGAATAAGTCATAGTTAATTATTGAATAAGTCTTGGTGGTTGAGAGAATTTCTCAAGTTAGTTGGAATCCTCCCACCTTTCTCTCATGACTCCTCTCCTATAAATACTTGAGGGGTCTATTTTAATCTTTATCTTTTAGAAAGCAACCAAAAACTCTGCCAAATTTGCAGCAAAGCAGTCTTCGAGCTTTTATTTGTAAATTGAAGAATTGAAAGGAATAGAAGAAAAATGCTCAAGCTTTGAGTCTTTGTGCCACATTCTTGAGTTTTTGTTCCATATTACCTTTCTTGCAAGTGTTTCTTAAAGAACTTAATCAAATTTGATTTGTAGTCTTTGTGTTGCAAGTATTTGAGGTTAATATAAATTAGAATAAATATTCTTTCGAGAGGAGTTGTAAGTCTTTGTGCTTGCACTTGTTCTTAAGAGAATCTATAAGCAGATTTTGTGAGAAATAGCTGTGAGTCTTTGAGCTTATACCACTTCCCACAGTTTTATGTAGAAAAGAATAAGATATTGCAGTCTTTGAGCTGTTATAATTTGTTCTTTATAGCGTTAGTATAGAAAAGGGTAGATAGGAATTCATATAATCAAGACTTTGAGCTTGATATTGTTGCCCCATCTCGAAGGAAGTGATGGAAGTCTTTGAGCTTTCAGGAAACTTCATTTCCTTTCTCTCATTTCATTTCAAAAGTTGTTACTACTATTTTATGATTGCTATCACTTTTCTATGAAGAAAAAAGGATATTGGCTTTCTTGAAAGAAGAAGAAAGACTATTGTCCCATCCCATTTTATTTTTAAAGTTGTAGTTAGATAGGGGGAGCCTTCCCTTAATTAGGAGAGTTTTACTCACACACTGTGGTTGAAACCACAATTTTGTATATTTCCCGGAGTGTACAATTTTTTCAACCAACATAAGGTATATCATTAGTGTATTAATTTTCAACCTTTCCCTCAAAAGGAAGGTATTTTATTGCATTATTTCATTTACATCTTTCAATTTAATTTCATGGTTAATTTTAAAACTGGAGGAAATAGTTATAGAGCTAATTTCATGGTTAATTTAAGGCAACCCCTATTCCCAACAATTCCCCCCTTCTTTATGTGTGCAGGAAATAGTTACAAAGTTACATTCAAAAGGACCAACATAATTCATAGAGACAAATAAGTTTAGCTTTCGACGATGAGAAATTTGGAGGACTGTGACAAATTGATACTACCTGGTCCCAAAAAATCAGCCCAAACTTCTAGGAACATATTCAAAACATATTTGTATCATCATAAATTATCACAGGTCCAATTTACACCTTATGTTTGTGCCCCTACTTTAGCATGTCCTATCCTTATATCTTATCTAGGTTCATTTTGAGCCCAATATCCAGTACTAATACCATGTACACCCACTAATGAACTTCATAGAGGGGTGTCATTCTCCCTAGGTCTTAATTATGCTCCCTTTCTGAGAAGGACTAGGGCGCCCATGCCTTGGTCTTGGTGTTGGTGTAAATAATTATTCATCTTGGATATTATTACACTTACTTAAGTTTACTTAGGATAATGCATTTCATAGTAGTTTGGGTATGAGACACTTGGGTGTTTGTGCCACATTGGGATAGTGTGTGTAGGAGAAATTCCACCTTTTATGGTGTTGATCTTGTTGTTACACTCCACATTCAGTGGGTGATCCACCTCATGTGGACTATTATATTATTTCTCCTACCTACTCACACCTATTTCCTACCTACCCTTGTTTCTTATTGAGCCACATGTCATGTTTGTGTGCTCACATATCCCTAGCCTTGCCTATATAAGCAAGCTCATCTACATTGTATGTAACTATTGAATCATTATTATTGATCATTTTCTATTGATGAGAATACAATTTATTCTTGTTGCATATTATGTCTCTATTTTGTACATTTCATTGAGCTCTTGATCTTGGCAAAATCTCACACTTGGACCAGAGCGCTGGGCCCAATTATGAAATGGGGTAGGATTCCTACATCTCCTGCAGGAATTCAATTTCCTGTCTCTACATGACCATTAGTGGTTATCCTAATCGGTAAATGACCTAGATACCCATATATAAAGGCATTTGATCAACCTAATTTCATATCTCCAAGCATCATAAGTTGACATATCCTAGCATCCTTGCATTCATGAAGCATTCATTATCAAGCATTTTCAAAGATCTTCAAGGCTGCATTTTCCTCATTCAACTATTGTGAATAAAAATTACATCATTTGTATGCAAGCATGTGTGTGTGATTAGGGTTTTTTCATGTTCACACCATTTCATACAACATATGTGATTACAATAAAGAAGCAAAACATCATCATCAACAATTGCAGATCTAAGGTATCTCTTTCCATTATTTATTTCATTATTTGCATTATTTCATTCAAGGTTAATTCCTAAACCAAGGTTTGACTTAGGCAAACCCCTATTCCCAACAAATTCCCATTTCTTTTTGTGTATAGGAAACAAATACAGAGCTATAATTTTCAAAATTGACATCATTCGCAGAGATGAACAGGTTCCTTTTTTTGATGACAAAAAGTTTGGAGGACCAAAGTGACCGACATTCTGGTCCTGATAATTCAGGTCAACCATCTAAGAACATATTCAAACACTCATATATTGCTCTGATCTAGGTTCGTGGCTCTATTTGATGTCTGTAGCTCACTGTTTATGCTAATTGCTTCAACTACACACATTTAACCTAATTTCAACATCTTCAACAAAATTAAATCAAATCGACTCAAGGGAAAGAAGAGGCACACCTAAACCCTTGGAATCTAATCAAAATATAGATCTATTAAATTTAGATCTATCAAATTCCTATCTTTCCCTAATTTAATTTGTCCCTAAGCAAAATTAGTGGTTTTACTACTTCTAGTGGTGGAAACGCTAATTTTCACTACATTACATTTTGATGAACCCAATGTCTTACACCTTTATTTATGATTTATGTTATCAGATCTGATTGTTTATGCATTTTCAAATTCAAATTTACATTTACAAGTTTAGTTTTCAATTGAATTACATAAATTTAAAGGTTAAATCCACACAAACCTTAATTTATAATTCTATAACTGAACTTGTGGGTTGCCTAATCTGGATTAGCTATTTCAGATTTGATTTAGGAGTATTATAATTTTCAATTTTTCATTCATGTATCTTATTTTAATCCAATTACATAAAATTTAGAGGTTAAATTCAACAAAAAACCCTAATTTAATTTAGTTAATCTAATTTGTGGGTTGCATAATTTGATACTTCTATTTTCGTATGTTATTTTAGACATTCATAAAGGCACTTAATATATTAGATTTATTGGTCATTTCACATATTCTTACATTTCTTTTAAGTTATATTTATCATAATCATGTGCTGGATAATGGTTTCTTTCACTTGACATTGCTTCTTTTCATTCATAGCACTTTGGCATATTGCATTTTCAGAATTTCCAAATTGCTTAATATTAATCAATTAAATCTCAAAGATTTTATCCATAGTGCATGTTGCTTTATGATGATATTTTTAGGAAAATTCATTACATATGTAAATCACATAAAAGCTTTTATAGATCATAATCCTAGAGATGCTAATGAAAAACCTAATACTTGTACCTCTCTTAGGGTATCTAATGTGAATGACAAAAGGGTTAATGCTCCTATCAATGACCTCTCTAATGGAGAGCATGCATTGAAGAGTAACATGGAACCATCTTCTTCTCATACACATACCCTATCACAAGGGGGGAAGATCAAAATATTGGTGTTTCAATCTCTCTAGATCCCCCATATTCTCCCAAAGCCTATCTTAATCATCAAAACATTTGTAGAGAAGATGATATTATGCATTTCATTCATGATCTATCTCCCCACATGACATTAAGTAAAGATGAGGCCTTAGATGATAAGGATCTTCCTTCCCAACCCATCAAAGAGGATATCCATGATGATAGAAAGGAAAATATCACTACATAAGATATTCCTTCTTCATCTACTTTTCCCTTTTTTTTTCTTCTAAGTACACTTACACTAATTTTTTTAAAGAGATTCATTATAATGTTCCTCCTTCTTCTCAATTAAAAAGATCTTATAGGAGTGTCTATAACATAATATCCAAACGAGGTTTTAGAGGACAATGACTTGGAAATTTTGAACAAATAATTAGAGTCCCTATAAATCCTCCTACACAAATTACTACCGAAGTACTAGGACATTATCATGATTCAGCTATGGATGATCTCCTTAGAATTCAAAACTTTAAGTATAATCTTGCAATACATAGAACTTATCATTCATCTAAGGGTACTTCTTCTTCAAACACTCCTTTTTGTTTATATCATCAAACTCATGACCATCATGCTAATGATTGCCTAGATTTTCAAAAAAGTATGTAAGAACTAGTTGATAATGAAATTTTTTTAAATCACATATGAGAATCCATCTTCTTCCAACAACCCTTGTCCTAAATCACAAGAGAAAATACATACTCTGATTGATGACCAAGAGAAATTAGCCACTAGAATCTTTTGGAGATTGAAGTATGATAAGAATGTTGTTTTTCCTTTCATAAAATTTACCAATAAGCATAAGGAAGGTAATGAACATTGTATTTCTCATCGTTGTGGTTTTCATTCTCTTGGAAAGTGTAAAGCATTTAAAACATTTGTTCAAGACCAATATGATAGGGCTTGAATAGCTCTTACAATTGATCTTGTACTCTTCTTTGGTGTATAGGTAGTACCTTAGCACTCCATTCACCCTTCATGTTTCTCTTCACCCTATGTACAAGTAGTTAACTTCATTAGGGTCTCTTTGTCATAAGAGGTGATGCTTTTTAAATACCATTTGTTTTTGGGTAGCAACATAATTTATTCTTATATTTTCTCTCTATCTATAATTTTACTATTTCCTTTAGGGGTTGCATTTTTCATGTTTTTATGTCCTTTCTTGAATGGAATGGTATATCTCTTATGATTAATCTCTCCTTGGGGGAGTTTGTTATCCTTTAATTTTAATTCTCTCTTTCTCTTTGAAGATTACCTCTTCTTTAGAGTTGCATTTTACATATATTAATGTATTTTCTTGCATTGAATATTTCTTCGTGTGAGTATATTGTGCATTTGCTTATGTCTAATCTCTCCTTAGAGGTTATGTAATTCCTCTCATTGTCCCTATGCTTGGGGGGAATTTATCTCTCTTCTATCCTTTCTAAGGATTCACTTTTCATTTGTTGAGTGGTGTTTGCTTATGATTTGATGTCATTCCTTGTGTGAAGTTGTTGTTTGCTCGAGGATTCTCACTTATCCAAGAGGTGTGTATCCTTGACTACAACCTCTTTAAACTTGGAAATGTATATCTATTATAAACTTACCCCACACATTGGGTCAAAAGTGTGTCATCCTTCATCGAGAATGTAGTGTCCCTCCTAGATTCATATTTTAGTTCATGATTTGATAGACCTATTTAGACATATGGATGATGATTTGATGCTACTCATGACTTTATTTATATGATACTCATATTGCTAGATGTTTATTTGGACATGTACTATTTGATGATTCACATGAGGGATGATACATTCTATATTATTGATGGATGGTTTATATGGATGGACTATGTGCATTTGACATTTCTATGTGGATCACATGAGTTATGTTGTTATGATGGTTCTAACCCCTGATTGGTGATTATGGTTTCATTCGATGCATTGATGTGTGTCTATCTTCGTGAGTAGAGACGATGTCATATCACTCATTGTGAGCATGATATATCGTCATGATTCTCTATCACTTGCCTTTTTTATCATGATGTATATGTATCATATATGTTGTGTTTAGTGTTGATGCAGGTTTGTAGGTACCAAACATCGACTCCACCTAGCTTCATAGGTTTGAGTGTGGCTTTATCATAATGGCAAGTTGTCAGAGATGAAATAGTTTCCCTCACACACTCTAGGTCTAAGTTGTGTACCTTGTCGATTATGGCACCATGTAAGTTGAAGTTATAGTTTTGTGTTGCGCGTTCTTCCTTTGGCATTAAATGTTTAGAGTTATGGTTATTTATTTGGAGATGTGAAATTATTTGATTATTTAATAATTAACTTTGATGGTTATTTTAAGATTTAGTTATCTATGGTTTATTTATTGATTTATGATTTATTATTCATCAATTATTAATTATTTGTTTGGTTATTTGATTATTGCTTAATTAATTTAATTTATTTGAATTATTGTTTATTTATTTAATTGATATTTATTTGCTTTTATTTATTTAATCTTATTGAATTGGTATTTAATGGGATTTGTATTTTTTTTTTTTTATTTGTTGGAGTTTTTTTTTTTCTTAAAATAAAGGGGTAAAATCTTTATTAATAATCAAAATCAAGAATTACATAAGAAAACTAGTGCCTCAAAGCTCCGAAAGAGAACAACAAGCCCAACCAAAGATCAACCAGCTTCATACCTATCCACATCCTCAACAAAGATCTTATGCAAGTCTTGATAGTAATCCGAGGAAAGATGCTCCCAACCCTCAACTTTCCAATCATCACCATGTTCTGAGGCCTGCTTAGCCAAACATTCAACTGCTCTATTCCATTCACAAGGAATGTGGATGAAAGACACCTTCTCCATCATAGCACTAATTTGTAAATTTTGGTGAACAATCCCTGCCAGTTGCCAATTAATCCCACTCACCTTCTGCTCAATCAACAGGTTAACAATAATCTATGAATCTGATTCGCAGATAACCTTACACCACCCCAACTCAAAAGTGCGCTCTAGGGAATAAAAAATTGCTAATCCCTCCATTAAATTATTAGACTGCTACCCTTTATGCACTGAAAAGAAGAAAACCACATCCCCATACAATCCCTACCAACACCACCAATCCCAACGGGACCTAGATTACCCCTAGAGGAGCCATCAGTGTTAATATTGATGGACTCATCTTGAGGGGGCATCCACCTTCCCACCCTTTGAATCTTCTTCATAGCACATCTACCTCTCCTGACACAAGCTGAGACATGAGACATCTCCTGCAAACCCAACCTACTCACAATATCATCATCTCCTCTATCTAGAGGAAAATTCACCTCACATTTATCTTCCATCATCTCCCAAATTATTCCAATGATTCTATTCCACACTTGTTGAACTAACAGTCTGACCTCCCTAAAGATCCTCATATTCCTCTCTAGCTAGATTTTCCAAAGTATGAAAATGGGCCCAATGTGCTAGACAGTCTAGAGAAAAGAGGACAAAATGGGAGGTCTGCCCAAACTGCTCCAAAACTCCACCAAAGAATCCGCATGAACACAAGGGTGCTTCCACACCCCCCACTAGTAATACCAAATTAGCAGCAAGAAAGGGCATCTGAAGAATAGGTGTGAAGAATCCTCCTCCCCATTACCACACAAAACACAGATGAAAGGCCCAAGGAACCCACACTTGAGAATATTGTCCCAGATCAGACATCTATTCAAAACCAAAGTCCAAGCAAAATAGTTACACTTTGGGCAAGAGATATTGTACCAAACATATTTCCACCAGTGCACTTCCCTCCCCTCCAATCTACAAAACAAGAACTCCTAATACCCATTGGAAACAGTAAAAATGCCCTTATGATTTAGGGACCAAGCAAGTCCATCCCTATCCTTAAGGGAACTACAATGTCTACTCACCAAAATGCCATGCACCCCAACACAATCTTCATCCATACCAACAACTGACCATTCATTAGGAACCTTCCACCGCACCATCTCCAATTTCCCACACCTATAAACAACCTTAAAGTCGCTCACTCTAGACCACCCTGACTCCAAGAACCTCTGGCAAAGATTCCCTAGGTTAGGAAACTGATCAATGATGGGGGGGTATCCATCCCAAGAATCAAACTAGAAAAGAACCTCTTCCCCCCTCTTACATATCCAAAAAAGTCCTTTTATTAGAGTAGCCCCTTTCTTGAGAGTACTCCAAATCGCAAAGCCTTTTCCCACAAGTGGATATCTTGGGATTTCCTCCTTTGAGATCCTCTACATATACTTGTAAGACAAAATCCTAGCCTAGCCTCGATCTTGTTCAACACACCACCTCCATTATAATTTTCTGCCAAAGCCTCCCCAAATAAAGTAGACTACCTTAAGCCAATCCCACTCGATTGTTTCGGGATACACACCAAGTCCCATTTGAAAAGACACCATTTATAGGAAGACAGGTTGCCTGCAATAAGAATTTCCTTGCCAAAGAATTCGATCCCTTCACAAACCACTTTGGGGATACTTGGAGCATACACTGATAAATCGAAAGAGCCTGAACCACCAATTGGATCAGTTGAACCCACCCAGCAAAGGATAACCATCTGTGTGTCCAATGTTCAACCTTCATGCAAAATTTGTCCAGAATGCCCTACCAAGAATTCCTGGGAGGATTACTAGCAGAGATAGGAATACCCAGGTAAGTCAAGAGAAGGGAACCGACCTAGAATCTCAAGATATGAGCAATCCTCATCTGAATATTTCTAGGTGTGTTGAAGAAGAGAATGGAAGATTTATCCTCATTGATCAACTGGCCCGAAGCAGCAAGATAAACATCCCAGACTTTACGTAAATTTATAGCTTCTCTGATCTGTTATTTGTTGGAGTTTTATTAGAAATAATTATTTATAATTATTTAATATGGGTAACTAATGAATTATTATATGTGGATTATTATTTATTGGTTGGATAAATGATATTGTCTTTGTTCATTGTGCTTATTGGAATTATAATTTTTATAACTTGATATATATTACACCTACCCACCTATTTTATTGGGCTTGGTTATTATTTTATTTTATAATATTTAATTTATATCCCCTGGTTACATGAGTAAATAGATTTAATATAATAGTTACCTACCCTTTATTACTATTGGGTAATATTGTATTGGGGAAATAAAATATAAGATATAGTCTGGGTAGGTAGGTTATATTATTTTGGGGAATATTTTGATTGACCGACGTTTGGCCATAGTTTTGATTATTTTTTCTATTTATTTGGCTCTCTGTGATTGTTGTCAGGTTAATAATTCTGAAAATTGGAGTTGGATTTTGGATTGTGAATTGATTTTGGATTGCGTTGGAGATTGGATTGAAGCTTGCTTACTTGGATTGTTGCTTGGATTGCTCTTCATCGAATCTTCATTGTTTGGATTGCATTTATAGGTTGGATTTCTCGGATCTTCATTCTCTGCAATTTTACTTTTGAAAAGATTGTCTTCAATGGCATTTTTCAAAAGATTGATTTGGGAATTTCTATTTGGTTGTAAAATCTATTTGCATTTTGAAAGGAAATTGGGAAGGGGATCCTTTATTGAGTCGATTTTCTAGAAATTTTGGAATGGTGTTGCTAGGAAATATTTCCCTAAGTTTTCCCCTTTGTTTATTCATGTGTTGGACTTTGCAATTTCCTGGCATTCTCAGTGTTTTGGAGTGTATTTTCAGATATCTTAATGATTTTTTTCTTCTCAGGAATTCTGAGATTGAGTTTCTTTGTATTTGAGATTCCAGGTGTTGTTGAGGGTTACCTTTGATCACATGTGAATGTTTTTTTTAGATTAATTTTCCTTTCATTGGTTTTAATACACATGAGAGTCTTGGAGAGTCTTCTTTTTTTTGTTAGGTATCCCTTTTGTTTCACCTTTCCATCTATTGTGTGTCTCTCTTTGTGATTGTGGAAGTTAGGCACGTTTCTGTGTATTTTGTGTGTATGATTGATCATGTAACTTTTCTTAAATCCCATAGGAGGATATTTTATTAGTTTATATGTTATATATGTGTTATTTTTTACCTTTTTTTACCTTTTGGGAATGATCTTTAGTCAATTTGTGAGCCCGGGGACCAAACTGGGCAATGTCATCAAGTTCTGGTTCCACACTTTGCAGTTTTGTTCTCTGAGTCATATGTGCTAAAATAATGATCATATGCATTACAAAATATGTCATTTATGCTAAAATAATGATCATATGCACCAATCTATGTGTCATATGCGCTAGTTCAGGTTTTGTATTCGCCAGTCTGAGTAATTTGTAGCTTATAAAGTTTTCATCATCTGGGTTTTGTCGGTTTGATTTTTGGGTCCTTCCAGAGGCTGAGTAAGATTGTTTTGAGATTCTTAGATTTATTTATGATTTCATTCTAATGTTATTTATTATAATTTATGCTCCGGTAAGAGGGTGCATGCCTTACCATTGAGGTGTTTTCTATGCGATATTTTGCTCCGGCGAGAAGGAGAATTCCTCACTATTGAGGATTGTTTTATTGCTCCAGTGAGAGGTGTTTTGCCTCACTGTATAGGATTTGACATGGATTTAGATTCATCTTTGGATTATATTTATTTTTGGCTCTTCATTTACATTGATTTGGTGAAGGCTCTTTCCATGTGTGTGGTCATATGTGCTCCATTATGTTCAGTTTGTTCTTATTATCAACTATTTCTATATATTTTGTGAGCCTTAATGATGCTGCTATATGATCTTTTATGTGTATTTTACCCTATGGTTATGGCCCATGGTTTGGGGAGTGGGTTGTTTCATGTGTAGGACTAGGGTCATGAGCAATAGACCGCTTGTTCAAGGTCTAGACTGGTTGGAAGCACATGAAGAGTTTTCTATTTGTAATCGCAAGTGATAACATTAATAATAATTAATTAGTGGGTTTGGGTAATTAGGAATTCACCTAATCAGGATAATGAAATTGAGGATTATGTTCTTGTGCCCTAATGATGCCCAGGGAGGTGGTTTTGGGATCTTGTATTGGGAAGACCGCTGAGGCGGTGTGTCGTTCTCTCTTGATTGGCTCCAAGATAGAGGCGGATTCTACGTGAAGAAAGAATGTGATGACACTCTACCCAACCACATGTGTCCATTATCCATATGCCCTTGTTGTTGATTTTGCCTCTATAGGTTGATTGATTTGATTTAGCCATGTGATGCATTTTGATGTTGTATTCTCATGTTGGAGTCTTGTGAAGTCATGTTGTATTCTTTGGTTGTTAGGTGTCAGCTTAGGTCTTGAGTGTGAGTTGGAACCCTGTGTCATCTCGTAGCACGGGGGTGGTTCCTATTTGGTTCCACATGGCTGGGTGGTTTGATACCTTCTTCCATTGGGATGTCCTCATTGGATTCTAGCATGTGTGGATATGGTTTCTTGGATTCTTCTACTCTTGGAGCTGATTTCTATGTAATGGAAAAAGAGACACATTATATCATGATGCTTTGTATATGAGAGGTATTTTTACTCTAGTGATGTGTACCTTCATGTAATGATAGGTAGGAAATGATATAGGACTAGATGTGGAGATAGTACTCATTGTATATTCCTTGTTGTGATGAAGATTCCTTATGTAATAAGAAACTATGAGATCCTATGTAGGAAATGAATGCATGTTGTTCATGTATCTTTATTGCATTTGAGTTCATGAGATGGAAATTGTTAAATGTAAACTATGGGATTCACAATATAAAGAATCATATTTTCTGCTATAGTGCTTGTTAGTTAATTGATAGATATCTAGATGGAATGTGTTGTGATACTTGGATAGAAGAATGTAATGAAACTCATGTATTGATCTAGTCTCAATGTAGGAATGGTTAAATGAATTATGTTGTATCTTAGTGAAAGGAATATGGGTATTATGAACATTTGGAATGGAATTTTAAAATGAACTTAAGAGGGGTATATGTTATGGAAGGATGCTTAGGTGATAATGAATATCATAATTGAGTAGAAGTAACTGATTAAAATAACTAAGTTTTGTGTGCATATAGTTTCCCAATTATTTATGTGATGTGTTAGAAGTGTGTCAAGTAATGGTGTTGAGAGACCCTAGGGAAAGGATGTATTGCATAGGATTTTCATAGAGATGTGTTTTTGATCATATGGTTATTATTCTTGCGTAGTATACAACTATGGTTATGTTTCATAAATGTATATTGATGTTATAATGCTAGTGATGAATGAACTAGATGCATGGAATGTTAGATGTAAATGTTAAGATGGTAATTGTTGCTTCCATTTGTGTTATGATTATAGTTGTGCTTTAAGTTTTTATGAATTCATGTTATGCATTGATTCATTCTAAATAATATTAATAGTTATTTAAATTTTTTTTTTATCTCTATTTGTTAGTATATTTTGGTTTATTTCTCTATGGTATTTTGGCGGGCATTACAGAGAATCCCTTTCTCCTAGCAATAGGGGAAAGGTATGCATTCTTGTTCTCCTTCCCTTCTTTTGGTGAAAGATGTTATTTTGTTCAAGAAGCTCCTATTGGAGGTAGATGTCTTTTGAGAAAAGATATCTTCTCCTCCAAGGATCCTCTTCACACTTGTTGCAATATATCTATTTTTCAACTATCTTATCTGTGTTTGTAAGAGCGTTGCCTCTTTAGCTTGGATTTATGAACATTGTTTCCTAAAAGGATATCTCCTTGGTTTTGAAAGTGGGTATCCTTATTTATAGCTTCCTTAAGGAATCAACATAGGGATATGTTGACATCTTAAGGGGGGGCATCATATCACCCTCTTTGTACTATATTTTTGCATGTCTTAAATAGAATGTTCATTCTCAAAACTAGAGAAAACAAAATCTTACACGAGATGCTTCATTCCCGAAACCAGACATAGCATTGATAGATATCTTAAATGGGGTGCTCATTCTTAAATCCATAGAAATCAAACTCTTACATGAGATGTCCTCGAAACCAGACATATATTTGTCTTACAAGGGGTTACACATTCTTGAGACCAAAGCAAACATACTCTTATACGATATTTTCTTGATACAAAATACACTTTTGTATTTTCATTCCATGTCTTATACAAGTTGTTGCATGCTCGAAACCAGAGAAAACAAATTCTTATATGGGATGCTTAACACCTGAAACAAGACATCACTTGCACTCATGCACGAGGGTGAGTGGAACTAGCAAAATACATCTAGACTATTCCTACTCTCCTCCCTAACATGGATCACCTAGAAAAACACATATAGAATGTGCATCCATGTCCTCTCCCATTCTTCTCATGGATCAGCTAGAAAAACACATCTAGAATGTGTGTCCATGCTCTCTCCTTTCTTCTCATGAGCTCAGAGCTTTTCTAGTTATAGTTCATGGATGATGCATGCTCTTTCTCTTGTTATGTGATAACTTGTGTTTGGGATGGCATTTTCAAGAATGATATCAATAGTTGAGACATTTTGATATCGAGGTCTCTTCGACTAGTTGACTTGAGGTCTTGTTTTTGGCTTTTATGTTGTGTGTCTTTTGTCTTATATCTTTTGTTTACCTTTTTGTCTTGTTTTGTGTGCCCTTGCATACAATCAAGTGAGTTAATATCTTAAGATTGGGGTCTTGGTTCCTCAAAATTAGTGATGTCTTATACTCCTTGTGATTGTTCTCCTAATTGCTCCTCTCTTTCATCTTTCATCTACTTTACCCTGAGTATTTGCATAGGCTCATACTCATGTTAAAGTGGGGGCTAAATGTAGTGTCCTAAATTATAATCAGGCCAATTTACACCTCATGTTTGTGCCCCTACTTTAGCATGTCCTATTTGTTGAATTATCCAAACAACTGGGAGGGGGAGTGAATCAGTTGTCAATTTAAAATTTAACTATTTATAGAAACATATCTGGCAAATATAACTTTTAGATTGCATAACCATGAACAAATGATCACATGAAAATACCACACACAAGAGACACTAGATATGATGTCAAAAAATCGAGGGAAAAAGCATAGAGAATGTTAGTTCTCATAATAAAACACTTGTTAAGGTGACACTGGTTAAGGTAATTTTTACAAGATGGCTCACCGCTCAGCTAAAACAGTCAAAAAAAGGAGGGCTCACTATCTATAGGAAGAAAGAAATAATTTACCATGAAGGCAGTAGAGTGGTAGTTGTAAATTATTTCTTTCTTCCTATAGATAGTGAGCCATCTTGTAAAAATTACCTTCACTGCCACCAGTACCAAACAACACCAACAAACAACCACACTACTCAACCACTTCACGTAACCAAAGATAGATCTTTCTTTTACAATCAAATTCTTTCTACAAAACCTTCTTCATGATTTCTCATTACAAGCGATCTTTATATATATTGATCTCTAGAATAGATTTTTCAAGTAAGCCAATGGGATAATAACAAATAATTTAAAATTAGGTCTTCACTAAGCATTCTCACAGTGGAGAGGAATGAAAAGTAGACCACACCACAATGCAACAACACGTTATCCAAATGCTGCAAATACTGGACCAAAAGATAGAACATTTGGGGTTAGCCTGACCAAGTAAGAACACTTCTAAAGCACAACAACACATGCCAAATCAGAATAAAAAAAATACTTGCACTAGAAGCATAAATCCAAAACACAACAAAACAATAGAAGATGTGGAGCTATGTGGAGCTTTGTAGACTCTGTCAAACAAGCATCATCAACACAACATAGACTTCCGAAAAATACCTTCCAGACCACTAAACCATGAAATATGAATATGAAATCAATACCCAACAATGTGCCAACATATCATGAATATATTTGCTATAGGCTTGAACATTCAGAGCAACAACCAAGAATGGAAAATAGACATTTAACTTGGGCTAAGGAGAGAATACTATGTTAGAGAATTCAATTTGACTTGTGACCATGAGAAAAATCATGTGTAGAAGAAAAAATGAAATATAAAGTAAAAGTGTTGATAGCTCAACTAAGTATTATCTACATCATCTTAGGTGCAAGATTTAACGGTGAACAATGTCAAAATAAGATTGGGCAAATAGATATGTTGTTCTTGCACTTTGTGGTTAGTGGAAATGGAATGGCGCTATGTAATTCAAAGTGAAACTTACATAGTACATTGCCATCAATCATCTTCACATTTGCAACAATCTTCCTCTATCATTGATGGCAACATTCATCAACAACAAACAATTTCTCCAACAGAATGTTTAAGAACACTTCTTAGAAACTTCTCAAGCACAAGTTTCCAAAAACTACCCCCCCCCCCCTTTGACATCAAGCACAAAGGTAGATAGAAATAAACCTCAAGAACCACTCTGTTCCCCCAAAGAGGAAGCCCCAAAAATTAGCCCAGATAGAAATATGCATGAATTATGCTAGACTAATGCACTACCAAATGCATTTAGTTCAAACTAGGAAGGGGAATAACCCCTAACAACTGCTGAAGATACTCAAAATTATCTTTGCATAATGCCTTTGTAAAGATATTTGGAACTTTCTCTTTAGTAGGTACATATTCAAGTTTTACTTCATTATCCACTACGGTTTCTCTCAAAAAATGATACCAAATAGAAATATGCTTTTTTCTGGAATGCAAAATCGGGTTCTTAGAAATATTGATTGCACTTGTATTATCACACATGATTGAGATATGCTCATCAAACAATACACCAATATCCTTCAATGTTTGTTTCATCCAAAGTACCTGAGTGCAACATGAAGTAGTTTCAATGTACTCAACTTTTGCTGTTGATAAAGATACAAAATCTTGCTTCTTACTTAGCCATGCCACTAACCGTGAGCCAAGAAAAAATGCTCAACCACTTGTACTTTTTTTGTCATCTAAACTTCATGTCCAATCTGCATCAGTGTAATCTTTTAGGGTAAATTTTGACCCTTTGGGGTACCACAGTCCAAAATCTTCTATTCCTTTCAAGTATCTAAATATCCTTTTTATTGCAACATGTGACAATTTTGGTTCTTGCTGAAATTTGGCTGCAAGACATATAGCATACATGATATCTAGTCTTGTAGCAGTCAAATATAACAATCCTCCAACCATTGATATGTATTTTCTTGCATCAGTCTTAGGGGATTTGTCATCATTAGTCAACTTGCATAAGGTAGTCATGAGAGTACATATCGGTTTGGAGTTCTCCAATCCAAACTTCTTCAACAGTTCTTTAACACATTTTGACCAAGAAATGAAAATACCTTTACTATTTTGATTTACTTAGAATCCAAGTAAGAAATTCAACTTACCAATCATATACATTTCAAATTCCTTATGCATTTCACTAGCAAATTTCTTGCACATATCATCATTGCCACCAAATATTATGTCATCCACATAAACAACAACAATTAAGATCTTACTTGATTCAACTTTGAAGTAGATATTTTTTTTAGTAGAACCTTTTTAAAATCCTTGATTTAGTAGATACTT
This sequence comes from Cryptomeria japonica, assembly GCF_030272615.1. Taxonomy (NCBI): domain Eukaryota; kingdom Viridiplantae; phylum Streptophyta; class Pinopsida; order Cupressales; family Cupressaceae; genus Cryptomeria; species Cryptomeria japonica. The sequence goes on along the minus strand of NC_081407.1, from coordinate 573,202,709 downwards.
ATCTAACCTTCCATACCAGGCTCTAGGTGCTTGCTTCAATCCATACAATGCCTTCATCTCTGCAAATAACATTCGGATCATCTAATAACCTCAATCCTTCTAGTTGTTCAATGTAGACTTTTTCTTTTAACTCCATTCAAAAATGTTGACTTCACATCCATTTGATAGACTTTGAAATCCTTATAAGTTGCAAAAGCTAAAAACATCCTAATAGTCTCTATTCTAGCAATAGGAGCATAAGTTTCTTCAAAATCAATTCCTTCAACCTGAGGTTAGAGCATACTTATCTAATCTTCCATACCAGGCTCTAGGTGCTTGCTTCAATCCATACAATACCTTCGTCTCTGCAAATAACTTTTGGATCATCTAATAACCTGAATCCTTCTGGTTGTTCAATGTAGACTTTTTCTTTTAACTCCATTAAAAAATGTTGACTTCACATCCATTTAATAGAATTTGAAATCCTTATAAGTTGCAAAAGCTAAAAATATCCTAATAGTCTCTATTATAGCAATAGGAGCACAAGTTTCTTCAAAATCAATTCCTTCAACCTAAGTGTAACCTTTGCATACCAATCTTTCTTTGTTTCTTACAACATGACCATCCTCATCTAGTTTATTTTGAAACACCCACTTTGTTCCAATAGCGTTCTTATCTACCAGTATAGGTATTCCTCTTGTAATGAACTTGTTCTTTAGTAGCTTTTCCTCTTGTAATGACTCCTCTATTTTTATCTCCTATTATTTGATTCTCTGAATGATTTTTCTACACATAACTTAGGGTTTTTTTATGGTTGCCAAAGCAACCTGTGTTTCTTTTTGCCTTTCTTCATCTTTGTTCTTCTCTTCTCCTTCATCAGATTCATACTCTACTTGAATAACAACTTCTTTTGAAACATTTTCATCAACCTTTACATTTACACTTTCAACAATTTTATTCAATCTCTTGTTATAACATCTATAAGCTTGGTTCTTTGTAGAATAACTAAGAAATATACCTTCATCTACTCTGCTATAAAACTTTCCAAGGTTTCCTTCATCTCTTTAGATATAGCAAGTTCTTCCAAAAACCTTGAAGTACTTTACAGATGATATTCTTACATACCATAGTTCATATAATGTCTTCCCAAATATTTTTGAATAAAACTTTGTTAAGGGTATACATGATAGTGTGTATAGCTTCTCTCCAGTAAACTTATGGTACATTTGCTTCCTTGATCATAGTTCTTTCTTCCTCTTGAATAGTCTTGTTCATCCTTTTAACTACAACATTTTGCTGAGGTGTCCTAGGAGCTGATGATTGTCTTCTAATTTCATATTTCTCACATAAAGTATCAAAATCATCAGAAATAAATTCTCCTCCTCTGTCGGATATCATAAACTCAATTCTCATATCTACTTTATTATCAAGTATAACTTTAATTATCTTAAACTTTTCCAGATGCTTCTGACTTTTATCTTAGAAATGCAACCCAAGTTATTCTAGAATGATCATAAATTAAGAGCATGGAATATCTCTCACCTTGTATACTCCTTGTTTTGGTCAGACCGCACACGATTGTTCATTTCCTCTAAATGTTCCTTTTGTTTGCTTTCCCACTTGATATTCTTTTCACATACAGATATCTGGTTTAGTCAATCTTGGTAAAATTCTCACATCTTTTATCATATTGATCTTCATTACATTGTCAAAATTGATATTACACATCTTCCAGTGCCAAAACCAACTCTCATTGATATGTGATAATAAACAATATCCTATAGCAATTTCCAATTGATACATGTTTCCACCAATCTTTTTCCTTGCAACAATAATAGTTTCAGATCTTTTCCAAATCTCACAACCACCATCCTAAAAGAAAATAGTGTAACCAATTTTGCACATCTATCCAACACTCAAAAGATTATGACGCAATCCTTTTACATAGTAAATATTTTTAGTGTTATACTTTTTATCAAAGGTAATAGAACCAATTCCAATGATTTGAGTAGTCTGATCATCTCCAAATCTAACAGAACTGCCATCATATTTTTCAAGTTTTACAAACTTACTTTTGTCACCAGTCATATGATTTGAACATCCACTATCAATCAACCATTCACTTCTATCTCTCCTAACATGCAATGTTGAAACCACAGTCTCAACAATCTTAGAGTTATTAGGTTTAGGTCCATCTTTCTCTACCATGAACAAACAATCACCATCCTCATAATCTGACTCAGCATCTAAAATACCAGCATCATCTCTAACATAGTAGGATTTCTTATCTAATTTCCCTTTGTTATCCTTAAGCTTTGGTTTCGATCCTCTTTCCGAACATCTAGATGCATAATGATCAATCTTTCCACATTTAAAACATTTAGGAGGTAGCATACCTTTATACTTGTTGGTTCCCTCTTTAGTTTTCTCACAAAGTTTTCTTCCATCTCATCCAAGCTTTCATCATTTAAATCTTCATCTGACACTTTTGATTCTTTAAAGGCCATTTCTAATTTGGCTTTGTCTCTACCAAACTTCCTTATCTCCAATACAGTCAAGGTGCCAAACAACTATTCTCTAGTGAATTTTGTTGGGTCATAGGTTTCTTCAATAGTTGATATTTTATCACTGTAACTCTTCGATAAGGTTCTCATGATCTTCTAGATTACATACTTATCATCCAAAACACCACCAAGATCTCTGATTTCATTCACAACATTATCAACCTTTTGAAAATATCTTGCAACTCCTTCACCTTCTTGCATTCTCAAATTCTCATAAGTTCCCTTAATGATCTGCATCTTAGATAGCTTGACTCTTTCATTTCCTTCATAAATACTTTTCAACCTTTCCCAAACTTCATAAGCAGTGTCTAAAGCAACAATCTTCACCAATTCATTTTTAGATAAAGCACTAAGGATAGCATACCTTTCTAACTCATTTCTTCATAAGATTCAATCTCATACAATGTAATAGGTCCATTTTCCAATGTCGAATACTTAGTCTACATAGCCTTTTAGGTCTTGTAACTCAGAGAAATCAAGTATCCTCACATCTTTACTTTCTTGAAACTATAGTCACATCTTTCAAAGGTAGGGATAGTCAATTTATGTGCCATTGGATCTCCTCAAGCAATTAGTCTCACTTCTTAAGAACTAAAGCTCTGATACCAATTATTGAATGATCCAGACAACTGAGGGGGGGGGGTGAATCAGTTGTCAACTTAAAATTTAACTTATTACAAAAATAGATCTGACAAATATAATTTTTAGATTGCATAACCATGAACAGATGATCATATGAAAATAGAACACATAAGAGACACTAGATATGACGCAGAAAACACGAGGGAAAAACCACAAAGAGTGTTAGTTCTTAGAAATGCTCACTGCGGGTGGGCTCACTACCTAGCTAAAACTGCCAGAAAAAAAAGGAGGGCTCATTGCCTAGAGGAAGAAAGAAAGAATCCACCATGAAGGCACAACTGCCACTCTACTTCAATGCCAAAGGAAACCTTAGGCTCACTGTCGCCAGTACCAAACAACATCAGCAAACAACCACTTCACATAACCAAAGATAGATCTTTATTTTACAATCAACTTCCTTCTACAAAACCTTCTTCATGATTTTTCATTACAAGCGATCTTTATATATACTGATATCCATAATAGATTTTTCAAGTTGGCCAAGGAGATAATAAAACATAATTCAAAAATAGGTCTTCACTAAGCATTCCTGTGGTGGAGAGAAATAAAAAATGACCACACCATAATGCAACAACACGTTATCCAAATATCGCAAACACAGGACCAAAAGATAGAACATTTAGGGTTAGCCAGACCAAGTAAGAACACTTCTAGAGAACAACGTGTGCCAAATCAGAATAATAAAGATACATGCACTAGAAGCATAAATCCATAAACACAACAAAAGAACTGAAGATACGGAGAAATTCACAACTTTCTAGACTCTGTCAAACAAGCATCATCAACAGAAAATAGACATTTGGAAAATACCTTCCAAACCACCAAACCATGAAATATGAATCTCAAAGCAATATCCAACAATGTGCCAACATATCATGAATATATTTGCAATAGGTTTGAACATCCAGAGCAACAACCAAGCATGTAAAATAGATTCCATACATTGACATCAATGAAAGCCATACTAAAATATAAATTGTCTTCAAATTTGTAAATTTGTAACCCCAATTTTCACCATATTACAATATTATTCTACTCGGATCCAAGTTGGTGACTCCATACTACATGTGTAGCTTATTGTTTATGTCAAATTGCTTCAATAGTTCACTATCTTACCCTAATCTTCAACAATTCAACTGAAGGAGGAGAAAGCCCTGCCATAGGAACCAAAAATCTGATCAAAATCTTGATCTTTCAAGGTTAGATCTATTAGATTCCTCTCCTCCTTAATGTAATTGGTTAATTAGGTCATTTATTGGTTTATTATCTTAATTTAACCCTGACCCTAATTTTTCACCATTACATTTTGGTGAGCCCAGCATCTTGCACCTTAATTTTTGATTTGTGATCTCAAATCTGATTTGCATGCATTTTCAAATTCAAATTTTTATTCATAAGTTTTTTTTCAATTGAATTTCATAAATTTAGAGGTTAAATTCACAAAAACCCTAATTTATAATTCTAAAATTAACTTGTGGGTTGCATAATTTTCAAAACTATTTTTAGATCTGAACTTTATGACATGTTATGCTATGCTTTAGAGGCATTTATCTTTCAAATTGCTTAATTAATTGGTTAATCATACATTGTTACAAAAAATTACATTGTTTAATCACAATTTTCAACTTTTGCATTTGAATTTCCCTCCTTTGTGCGTGAGTTTTATTACCATTAGTCCTACCTAAAATATTCTTGTGAGAAGAAGTTATAGAATTAAGGCTTCCAAAGGTTTAATTACTAAGGATATGAAGCCTAATATGTTGGTATGCAACGACTAATCATGCAAATACTGTAAACTTGTAATGTATCCTTGTTTACATTGGAAAAATCCCTAAAAGCTGACTTTATAGGTCATCCTAAAAATTGCATGTCATAAGCGGCTGGAATGAAATGGGCATTAGAATGGTATTGTACTATTTTACTAGATAATAAGAAACGATTGGATGATTGTGTTCTGTGGATGTAGCCCACCTTGGGTGAACCACGCTAAATATTTGTGTTATTTGTATTTTGTATGATTCTTCATCTTTTTGTGTATCTAAATCTGCATACAATTGTTCATTTATATTTGCTCTAGATCTGCCTAAACTCTAACAATTGGTATCAGAGTTGTGTATTTCTATAAATTGGCATGGACTTTCAGATTTGAGTGGGAGAAATGGAAGAAACCAAATTCAAGGTTGAGAAGTTCAATGGCTAGAATTATCAGTTATGGAAAATGGAGATGGAGGATTACCTGTATCAAAAGGATCTATGGTGGCCATTGCAAGGATAGTAAAAGAAACCTACCATGATGTCAGATGAATATTGGGAGATTCTAGATAGAAAGGCATTGGGTACCATTTGGTTGTGCCTTGCACCATGTGTAGCATTCAATATATCAAAAGCAACAATGATTGAATCCTTGATGGAAGCATGGGCTAAATTGTACTAGAAACCCTCAGCTTTAAATAAGGTATTTATTATGAAGCATTTGTTAATATGAAAATGAGCGAAGAAGGATCTATAACAAATCATTTAAATGAATTTAATATAGTTACCAACCAATTGACTTCTGTAAATGTCAACTTAGATGAAGAGGTTAGGGCTCTCTTAATTTTATGTTATTTTTCAGAAAGTTGGAATAGGTTGGTTATGGTTGTAAGTAACTTTGTCTCTAGTACAAGAACTTTGAAATTTGATGATGTTGGTGTTATCCTAAGCGAATAAATGCAATGAAAAAGCATAGTTGAGAATTCAACATCATTGAGTACTACTTTGAATGTAGAGAATAGGGGAAGACCAAAGGAAAGAGGAAAAAGCTTAGGAAATTGTGACAAGTCATGAGGGAATTCAAAGAAAGGATGCTCTCATTCTAGAGGAAGGAAGGATTGTTGGTACTATGAAAAGCCAAGACATTTAAACAAAGATTGTTGGTCTTGGAAAAAAAATAAGGATATGGAAACCAAGATGACAGTAAGGAAGTCAATGTTGGAATTAATAATTTACAAGATGCCATAATTCTATGTTTAGATAATGTTAATGATTCTTGGGTGATAGATTTAGGGGCCTTTTTCTCATACCACACCCCATAGACTATATTTTCTAGATTATGTTCAAGGTGATTTAGACAAGTATACTTGGGTGATGATGAGCCCTGTCATATTGTTCGAAAAGGAAAGATAAAAATTAAGTTGCAGAATGGAAATGAATGGTTATTAAAGGAGGTAAGGCATGAATCTAATTTAAGAAGAAATTTAATTTCTATAGGACACATGGGTAGTGAAGGCTACATAGTTACCTTTACATATAATGTCTGGAAGGTCACTAAAGGTGCAAAGGGAGGCACATTGTATTTGTGTACTGCAATACTTATTCTACGTTAGCTGCTACAGAAAAAGTTTTTGCAGGGACAAACAATAGATGTTGCAAGAACAGATACAAAACTATGGCACCATAGACTTGTGCACATGAGTGAGAAAGGGATGAAAATCCTTCACTCTAAAAATTTGTTGTTAGGACTAAAGTAGATTTATTTAGAGTTATGTGAAAACTATGTTTATGCTAAACAAAAAAGAGTCACATTTCTCAAGGTTGGGAAAGAGAAGAAGAGTGAGAAGTTAGAGCTTGTGCGTTCAGATGTATGGGGACTTACTTAGGTATCATCTCTTGGTGGCTCTTGTTATTATGTTATTTTTATAGATGATGCAACTAGGAAAACATGAGTGTATTTCCTAAAATAGAAATTAGATGTTTTTGAAACTTTTAAGAAATGGAAAGATTTGGTTGAGAATGAGACAGGAAAAAAGTTGAAGTGTCTCAGAGTTGATAACAGAGGCAAGTATTGTATAAAAGCATTTGAAGATTACTATTCTTACAACGTAATCTGAAGGAAGAAGACAGTTCTAGGAACCCCACAAGAAAATTGTGTCTAAGCGAATGAATAGGACCATCATGGAGTATGAAAGGAGCATGAGATTGCATGTTGGAGTATCCCTACATTTCTGGGTAGATGTTGTACATACTATTATTTATTTGATAAATAGAGGACCTTCAAATACTTTGAATGGTGGCATTCTAGAGGAGGCATGGAATAGTAAAAAGGTAAATTATTGTTTTTGAAAACCTTTGGTTGTGCAGATTTTGTCCATATTGATAAAGAAAACAAAACCAAGCTTGATGTTGAATCTCAAAAATATACCTTCATTGGATATGGAATAGATGACTTTGGTTATCAATTATGGGATTTTAAAAATTAGAAAATAATTAGAAGTAAAGATGTTATATTCAATGAGAAGGTCATGTATAAAGAACACATGCAAGAAAAGAAGCATGAATAAGTCAAAAAGAAATATGTGGTTCTAGATGGGATTCCTACAAATAAAATGCCATTGGTACCTGATGCTCAACAACAACAAAATATCCCACAAACTCCTATAAGTGTTAGAAATTCTACGAGGTTAAGTAGACCTCTTGAAATATTTTCTCCTTCTTTGTATTCTATTTTATTAACCGATTCTAGTGAACCAGAAGGATATGAAGAAATAATGCAGGTCGATGCCAAATAGTAGTGGAAGCTAGGCATGAAAGAGGAAAAAGATTCCTTGATGTAGAATCAGAGTTGGGACTTAGTCCCATTACCTATAGGAAAAAGATCCTTGCTAAATAAATGGGTTTATAGGCTAAAAGAGGAGGATGGAGGACAAAAAAGATAAAAGGCCAGACTTGTGGTAAAAGGTTTTGCACAGAAAAAGGGTATAGATTTTGATGAAATATTTTCTCTAGATATAAAAATGACTTCAATTAGAACTATTCTAAGTCTTGTGGTTGCAAAAGACATGGATCTTGAACAACTAGATGTTAAAACAAATTTTCTCCATGGGGATTTGGAGGAGGAAATATACATCAAGAAACCACAGGGATATGAGGTCAAAGGTAAGGAGGAGTTAGTTTGCAAATTGAAGAAGAGTCTGTATGGCCTAAAGCAAGCACCTCGGCAATGGTATTTAAAATTTCATATTTTCATGGCTGAACAAGATTACCACAAATGTCATTCTGATTATTGTGTTTATTTTAAGAGATTGGATAATGGCAGTTATATTATCTTGTTTGTGAGGCCCTACCCCGATTCAGTTTGACATTTTCAGTTATTTGCATATTGAGACTATTATGGATGCTTTATTTTATGCATTATGGACTTAGAACACATATGATACCATGATTTGGACCACACTGACACTTGTTGATGTTTTATTTCATGCATGATGATTATGAAACCTTAGATATGTTACTAGAATAGAATTACATTATGATGGTGAAGGTCATTTGCAGGATTTTACTTTGATAAAAGAAAAATGATGCATATTTATGAATGGTTCATTTTTGGGAAATTATGTTGTTTGCTTATGTGAAATTGAATGTGAAAACAAATGAGGAATTGAATTATTGTTGCCTAATGTATGAGTGTTTGAAATTGCAATGGAATCCATGTATTTGATTATGAATAATTGTGATTATTTGGAATTACTAATGTGTTAATTGAGATGCGCAGGAAATTATCCATGTGACCATGGAATTTATGGAGAATCAAGTCTAGACCAATGTGCGTTTGTTAAGCCGGGAGTTGTCTATTTGGAGAGACAACACCCCTCCCCTTGTAATGTATTTTATTTGTGATGTGTATAATGCTTGAGTGTAAAAATTTAATTTATATGTAATTGTGTAATCCTTCAAGAGACCAATTTTCCATGTGTGATTTTATATTGTATTTTTGTTGTGTCACTTGACACATGTGCTGATTAAGTGTCATTAAGTTGACTTGTCTCTTGGAGGGAGTTTTGTTTCTACCAAAGCCATTCAAAAACATGTGTGTGGTCCCAAATTTGTCTTGGGTAGGGAGTCATGGGAGTGGTCAACTCATGCTTGACCCGTAGGTAAACTTCAGTGGGGTTTCCAAAGGGTTTAATGGACTCCTAGGGTAAGTTTTTAGGCTTTTCCAAAGGTCCTAAGGGTATACCTATGGGTTAGGGGTGTTTTGCAACATGTGGCTTCTCCCATGTGACTATGAGGTCACTTCAAAAAGTGATAATTCCAAGATGCACGAAAATTGAACTTAGAAAGTTCTCCCTAGGATAGAGAACCTTCCCTTTAGGAGTCAAACTCTCTTCCCCATCTTCTTCCACCTTTTCCCTTTCCAATTTTGGTAGTGTGTAAGAGTTTGGGAAGGGCAACCAATGGGAACTCACACCTCACCCAAGGGGTTGGGAAGTGTGTGAGAGGCCTTCTTAGGCAAGAATTTGCAAACTTAGTGAGTAATCACCCACTCTCCTTTCTTGGAGATTTTGCTTGTTTGGAAAAAGTTAGTAGGAGTTGACATTTTTAGTGGAATTTTGGGAGAAAAGATAGTGGAAATTGGGCAGCTCATCCCCAACTAAAGTTAGCATACCTTTTGGCAGAATAAGGTTGGTTACTCCCTTCTTCTCTTGTTATGTGGTAAATGTTAATTTGTGTTGTTTTGTGAAAGCAAAGAGTTGTATGTGAGAATGTGCATTATGAAGTTTTTATTGTTGAGGTTAAAAATGTGTAGTTTCTCTTCTTTGTAAATTGTTTGTGTTCTTAATGTTTTGGGAGTGTCCAAGATCTCCTATCCTTGGGAGGGTAGGAAGATCTTGGGGTGGAAGGAGTTTGACAGCCATGGGTGAGAGGCTCTCCTTATGGAGAGTGTTCTCAAGGGAGTCCTTGGTGACCCTTGATGCATAGCCTTGTGTATGCATTTGGGGGTCATAAGGGGAGCATATATGGCCTTGAGCCTTTTTGGGGGGCATAAGGTTTGTGAAAGTATTTGGGTTGCATTTGTGTTGCCATGAGATGGCTAATGTAGTATTGTTTTGGCATGCATTCTCCCCATAGGTACATGGTCCACTTCCACCCATGGAAGAGTCACCATGAAAGTGGTGAATGTGAAACTTGGGAAAGGGAAATTTGTTTGTAAATGTGTTCCTATGTGTTTATAGTGGTTTTGCATGTTGGTAGCCCGTCTAGTGCTTGGTTCTCCAAGCTCGGGGGTGGCTTCTAGTAAGCCTAGGCTGGGAGGTGAGCTTCCCATGGTCAAAATATGTTTTATTGCAGGTTGCATGGGAATGGGGAAAAGATGGATTAAAGAGCTATGTGGCTGATTTTTGTTGCAGAAGAATGTTCAAAAGATAGGGAAGAAATGGAAGCATTCAATGTTGTAGTATTTTCCTTCAAAAAAAGGTTGCATTATTTTTAAGTGACTATGTAGAGAAATACATTGTAGGGTGCTCAACCCATTTGTATTCAAGATTATTTTTGTGTACATGAAATTACTTGGTATCTACTTGAGAATGAAATATTTGTTGCTTTCTATCCCTATTTCTAGTAGTTGCAAATGAAAGCTTTAGTGTAGTAGATTGTATGAAAATCTTGTGTTTAACTAGGGTGGGAAAAGTAGATGCATTATATTTCTTTTATGTATTTTGCAAATAAATGTAACCATGTTGCTGTAATTTTAATAAAACAGTCTTTTATTTTCTGGTTATTGCAAAAAAAGGAATTTTCATTAAACAAGTTTATACTTTGCAAAAAAAAAAATATAGAACCTTTAGCTTTTAATGTTGTCATTTGTTTCAAAAATAGAAAACAGATCTAGAAATCCCCTTGAAATGTATTTCGTTGTTTACAAATTAATTAGACAAAGAGATTTATATATATGAATATATATCTATATATATACATATATAAATATGTATTTATATATATATTCCTTTTATACTAATTTAAACATTAAAGAATCTGATTTACACTAAAAGCAATGTTCACAGCCTGGTTATATTAATGTACAGGCAAGAGATCTGAAGAAAAAAAAAAACAAAAAAAAAACAAATCATTTAAAACATAAATCTACTCATATATATATACAAATATATATATATATATATATACTTTTAAATAAAGGATCTGCCTGATCTGTTACAGTGTATACCATGTTTCCTTACCCCTTTGTGTGTATATATATATATATATATATATATATATAAACACATACATCGACATTTATATTTAAACAAAAAAAAAACCATGCTTAAGACACGTCAAGGGCCGAGGGGTTTTAACCCGTTTGAACTCTGCGAACAAAATAAAATATTAAAAAAAAAAAAACACGTTTAAACAAAATAAACACGGTGCAAGCGCTGCGGGGGGGGACGCCGCGGCTCCCGGGCGGCGGCGGCCGCAGCCTGCGGCACCCGCAAACTGCGGGCGGCGTCGTCCGCAGCCTGCGGGGAGCCGCAGCCTGCGGCGGCGCCGACCGCAGCCAGCGGAGCCCTCCGCGCTGCCGGCCCTCTCCTCCCCCGCTCCGTCTATTACCTCTCCGCGCTGCGCCTCGGGTTTTCGGCAAAGGTAAAAATTAAAACATGAACGCCGCGGGAAAATAAAAAGAAAACGAGCTTCCCCCACTCGGCCCCTCTCCGCCGCCTCCCCTGCACACACAAGCACGCAAACATAAAAAAAAATGGGGTTTCATTCCCTCACTCAGAAAAAAAAAGAGAAGGGGTTGGGCATTAACGTGTTCGCCCTAACCCTAATTTGCGGGTTAGGGCAACTCTTTCTCAATTTAAAAAAAAAGGGGGCATGTGAGGTTTTGGGTTATATAAAGTTTATAAATGAATATAGAAATGATTTTATTTAATTTATATCTATATGTGTATATATATATATATATATATTTAGATATGTATATATATATATATACTTATATATATAGATATATAAGTAGTTGATAAATAAAATTGTTTTAAAAAGGGGAAATTTAAAAGTGGAGTTTAAACCTCTACTTCTTTTGGAAATACATCCATAACCAGGATATTTAAATAGATAACTATGTAAAAAAAAGAAGAAGTATATAAAAATGTATATATATATATATATATATATATATATATATATATATATATATATATATATATATATATATATATATATATATATATATATATACGCACACACACACACACACACACATATATATATATATATATACACACATTATAGAGATGGAGGTTTCAATTAGATAAAATGTTTTAAATTGCGAGATTAATTAAAGTAGGCTATCTAGTGGAATAAGATAAAAAAAAAAATTAATAATAATAAGATAGGTTCAAAATATTCATAATCGAGATTTAACCGCCTTTCCTTTTGAATTGTAATTATCTATTAAGGAAGCTTAGTGGATTTTCCGGTTAGTGTGAAATATTAGTTCATTGATAACTTAGTCATTTCTGCTACCTAAGCTGAATTTAATTACCCGATTGACACTTAAATAGTTGAGACCAAATCTAGAATACGTTATTTATTTAAGTTAATCGCACTAAGTAGCATCACTTTAATTTAGTTAGTCGATAATTAGTTAAGTATTTTAAAAAAAAAAAAATTTCCGTTCGTGCCCAAGAGTGGGCATGACATTGTTACTTTATGTTGATGACATGTTGTATGTTTGGTCTAACATGCAATATAGAAATGAACTTAAATAGAAATTAGAAAAGTCATTTTCTATGAAGGATTTGGGTGCAACTAAGAAAATCCTTGGTATGAGGATTTCACGAGACAAGAAAAATGGAACATTAGTTTGTCCAAAAGTGAGTATATAAAGAAGGAGGTGAAAATATTTAACAGGCAAAATGCAAAAGCAGTTGGTATACCTTGGCTAGTCATTTCAAATTGACTAAGGAGATGTGTCCAAAGACATGGGAAGAGGTAAATAAAATGTCTAAAATTTTGTATTCATCAGCTGTTGGCAATATAATGTATGTGATGGTATGCACGCAACTAGATATTGCACATGCAGTGGGAGTTATGAGCAGGTATATGAGAATTCAGGGAATGGAACATTGGAATGTTGTCAAATGGATTCTCAGGTATTTGAGAGGTATTACTACCAAGGCATTATGTTTAAGAGAATCAAACTTTTCTCTGCAAGGACATGTTGACTTTGATCTAGTGGATGATATTGACACAAGGAGGAGTACTATAGGGAGAACTATAGTTAGTTGGATTTATAGACTACAAAAGGTTGTTTCACTTTCAACTACTTAAGTTGAGTATGTGGTTGTTACTAAAGCTAGCAAGGAGACAATATGATTACAACATTTTTTGGAGGAGTTGGGAAAGATGAAGGAGGATAGCCCATTGTACATTGATAGCTAGAGTGCCATTCATCTTGCAAAATATTTTCTCTTCATTTAAGGACAAATTACATTTAGCTCAGGTACCACTTCATATGGTCTATTTTGGAGGATGGCCAGTTACGACTTGAAAAGATTCAAAAAAGTGACAATCCTATAGATATGTTCACAAAGGGAGTCACACGATAGAAGTTGATTTCCTTAGCAATTTGTATTGGCCTTCTTCACTGACAATCATGGAATTAAGGAGCAGTCAAGTCTAGGTGTTTTATCTTGTGGGAGTTGCAAGTGCAATATTGCCGTCTAGGATCAATCTCGAAGTGGGAGATTGTTTGGTGTGGATTCTGATTAGTCTCCAAGTGGGAGATTGTTGGTATGTGGTTAATTATCAAGAAAATACTATACACTCATAATGTATCCTTGTCATTTTTTTCTTTTTTGAAAAATTGACATTGGAAAAATCTCTAAAAAGCTGACTTTATAGTTGCCCTAAAAATTGCATGTTATAAATGGCTGGAATGAAAAGGACATCGTAATGTTGTTGTATTATTTTATTGGATAATAAGAAAAATATTGAACAATTATTTTCTGTAGATGTGGCCCACCTTGGGTGAACCATGTTAAATCTCTGTGTTATTTGTGTTGTGTTTGATTCTTCATCTTTTGTGTATTCAAATCTGCATATAATTGTTAATTTGTATTTGCTTTGGATCTGCCTAAACCCTAACATAATCTGGATAACTTATTTCATGGGAATGTTTTTGATTAAGGAACAAATAAGTTTTAAAGGAACCCAAAACCCTTTTTAAAAAATGCTACTTAAAAAGATATGCGTATTAAAGCTAGCAGCCAAAATACAACAAAAAGCTAGCAAAAAACCAAAAACCAGGATCCAAAATAAAACATAATCCTAGTTCAAATTATTGACAACCTCTATAGTCTCTGCCTCCAACCAAGTCATGTTGAGAACAATCTTTTTCAGATCCTGAATGTCTTGGTTGGTGGCTTTCTTTTTCAAATTGGCTCTAGTGCTTTTGGAAGGACAAATTTTCTCATTCTGCATCTTCTCAAGCGAATCCACATCAACCACCATCCCTTCCCATTGAAGGCCTTCTAGTTTCCCAACCATAGTATTGATTCTTTATGTTAAGCTCTTAACTACTTTATGGTTGTAGCTCACAAGGGATATGAGGTTGTCATTGACTTTTTGGAACTTATTTTCTATTTGTTTTAGTCTACCCTCATATTCCTTCTTAAGTTTCTCTTCCAGCTTCCTATTGTCAAAATCTTTCTTGAGATCATTTACAGTGTTAACAGTCTTTTGCATGGAATCAACAATATATTTCTTTTGCTCTAAACTCCATTGTTCAACACAATAGTTATCTTGTTTACTACGAATAGCATGAACCTTAACATTGATCTCTTTGATTTCATTGAAGATCTATTTCTGCATTTTGAATAGTCAACTATAGAATTATGGGCTATGGCAAGAGCATGATCCATATTTTCTCTATCCAAATTAAGATAAGGGGATTCTACATTGAGATCCTCAAGAAAGAAAGTTCGCTCATTCTTATTAGCAATAGACATCGATTTATTAGTCATGGCATGATAGGACGATCCAAATTTAGAATGAGTAGCAGAAACAGGGGAATTTCTTCTCCTCTTAAAGCTTTGGCCTAATTTATTTTTCTCCTTCTGATCAGAGTTAGACTCTTCCCATTATGTTTCTCACTACTCTTCATTGAAGGTGTGACTCCCAAATTCATCCACCTCAGTATCATATGAGGAGACATGGGTTCTAGAAGAAGGACAGGGTTATGATTTAATATGTTCAAAAATTAACAACATTAAGCCTCCATGAAGGACCAAATTTTTCTTGCTTTTCCTATGCTCTTTAATGTTGGCATTAATAGAAGATTCCAAAAAAAAGGAAAGGAATTCTACACTCTATGTCAAAAATGATTTAGCAAAACAAAATGATGCCCAAAAGCCCTAGTGTACCTACCATCTAGGGTAATATATTTCATGATAATCGTAAGCATGGAGCGCCAAATATATTTATTATTACCCATATCATAGCTTCTTTTGGAGACTTTGGACAATTTCTTGCTTTCTTTGTCATCTTTGCGAAATTTCTTGACCGTCACATCTGATAGTCGCCTATCCTTGTAAAACTTGGTCCCTTCCATGGACAAACCAGTAACCTCTGCCATAAGTTTTTCATCTTTCTCAAAGTCCCTGCCAAACATCTGAATGTGCCCCTCCTTCACACCCTTGGAAAATTTCTTGGTGATATTGGCATCAAACCCATGAAGCTTCTCAATGAAATGGGTGAGACCCCCTCATTTCAAAATACTCCAAATAGTGGCATCTTTTCTGAATTTCTCGTAGTCTAGAGGTTTGACCCTTCTCCTTTCTCCACCCATATTTGTAGGAATGACAAAGGGACCTATGTGCATAATGGATAAACACCAAAAGATATTAGTGAGCACCCAGAAAGCATGTGAAGTACTATGACATATAGGAATTAATATACTCCACAAATTCATAACTTTCCTCAAAATAATGTAAATAAATGCTATATCATGGAATGACATTATTATTTACTAGAAGGGATGGTTCTTCAAGCCTGAGATAATTCATATCTCATTAGGGCTTCAACATTAGCAGGTACACGATCCCCTATGTGCCATATCATTTCATTATTAGCTCAAACACCCTTGTTAGAAAAATAATTCACAAGCCCATTAGCTTCATAATATACATGGGTTATATGAACTTTTTGGAAGATCCTAAGGATATCTAGGGATTTACTAATCTAATTTTCAATGGTCCAAGAAGGTTTTTGGAGACATTTTAAACATTGGATTATGCTACTAGAATCACTCTCTAACCAAATCATTTTATTAATGATTTTAGCCTTTCTCAAGCCATGGAAGGATGCCATTGCTTCAAACAAGTGGTTAGTTTAATATCCCAATGGGAGTGCCACCACTGAAATAAGCCTTCCATTATCATCTCTGATCACTCCACCACACCCAATTTGTCTAGGGTTTCCCTTAGCTGCCCCGTCGAAGTTGAATTTCATCCATCCAAAAGGAGGAAGATTTCGATGAACATTATCCCTGGGTGTTTTGACTAGATTGAAGGCAATGGAGATGTCCACATTTATTTTCCGATTGAGTGCAACCCATGAGTCAAACTAAGAGAATGTATGAGTATTTTTCTCTTGCTTGCTAAAAGTTTTCCTTAGTATCCCTAATGATTTTACTAGAAACAACATCTAGAGGCAAAGCAACATCCCTAAAAACTCTGTTGTTTCGTCCTTTCCATAAGCCCTACACCAAGTGAGGAAAGGTAAGGGACCAAAAAAATGCAAAGCTTGATTAGATAAATGGACCATCCATTGATTAAGAAAGTCCACAACAAAAGATGGGATGACCCAATCCATATTCCAATTCTAAATAATAACACCCCACACCTCACGAGCATAAGCACAATGTAGAAACAAATGAGATGTAGACTCAACATCTTCCTAACACAAAAAACATCTATTAGGTAAGCAAAAACCCCTTTTATAAAGATTATCAAGAGTCAAGATTTTGTTTTGGAGCATGATCTAGAAAAATATGTTGATCTTCATAATAATAGCACTGAACCACACTCCAGCCCAAGGGGGGGAAGGGGAAAGGGACACATATTGAAGAGAAATAGCTGAAGCAACAAAGAAATTACTCGAGGGTGATTTCATCTAGACCAATTGATTATCTTCTTCTGGATTCAACATACACAAATTCAAAGATATTTGAAGGGGAAGCAAATCAAAGCTAATGTCAGTAAGGTTCACCCACTTATCTTCAACATAATAGTTAGCCACCCATATACCAAAAATAGCTTTGCGTTCGCACATAAACTTTCTATAGATTAGATTATTACAAAGAGGAACATGGCCAATCTAGCTATCATCCCAAAATTTAATCCTTCTTCCCCAACTTAATTTCTAGTAGACTCCAAATCTAATTATGTTCTTAACCCTGAATGCATTATTCCAGAGAGTAGATCCCGTAGAAGTTTCTTGAGATTCAAGTAGCTCCTATAAAGAATAAATATGATATAAATACTTTCTTTTCCAAATAGCATTTCATTCACCTTTTGAATTAAAAAGTCTCCAAATTTGTTTAACCAGAAGGGCTTTATTAAAATCTAGAGGATTTCTCAGCCCAAGCCCTACAAGTTTTTTGGGTTTACAGAAAAATTCCCTTGCCACAAGAGGTGGTCTTTTTCTCTCTTCCACTCTAGACCAAAGAAATTTCTTTTGAATTCTCTCAATGGACTCAGCAAATTTCACTAGAAATTTAAACAAACTAAGAGCATAGACTGGGAGATTTTGGAGGGTAGCCTTTAGGAGTTGAATTTTACCAACTTGGCTAAGAAGAGCTCCCTTCCATCAAGCCAATTTTTTATGAAAATTGTCAATCAAAGACAACCAAAAGGAATTTGGTACCTTGGAATAAAGAGGAAAACCCAAATATATAGCTAGAAAATTACCAATGGCACAACCCAATATATTGGATATCTTTTTTTGCCCGATCTCAGGAGTATTAATGAAGTAAAGGGAACTTTTAGTAAAATTTATGCATTGAACAGTAGCATTAATATAATCATCTAAGATTATTTTGAGAGATATTACTTCCCCAATATAAGAATTCCCTAGGACTATTGTATCGTCCATTATTTACTGATGAGAACAAATAAGCACATCTAAAGCATGTCTAAAACCTTTCAAACAACCAAAATTCACCATCTTTAGCATGTACCTCCCAAGTTTCAGCCAAAAAAGTAAGAGGATAGGAGAAAAAGGATCTCCTCATCTTAAGCCCTGAGAAACCTCAAAAAAATGGAAGGGGACCCATAAATAATCACTGTCGATCTAGAAGAGCAAATAAGCTGCCAAACCAAATCAAGAAATTTGGTATTGAAACCAAATATTGCTAGGACTTGGATGAGGGAGTTCCAATCTACCTGGTCATAAGCTTTGGATAAATCAAGTTTAAGCGAAACTCCTTGACAATTAGAATTCCCTAAAGAGTGAATATTCTCATGTATAGTATTAATGGAATCCAAAATGTTCCTAGTAGGAACTAGCCATTCTACTAAGCAGCAATGAAGCAAGGTAACACAACAAGAAATCTAGATGTAAGAACCTTAGACAAGATTTTATAGATGGAGTTGCACAAAATTAAAGGACAAAAGACCTCAAAATAATTTGCACTAGGGAATTTACGAATAAGCATAATAAAAGTTGAATTCAACTCCTCCAACCCAACAAATGATGTCATTTATCCCCATTCTCTTCATAATTATCATGATGAGGACGAATCACTAACTAAGGTTACAATTGACTAATTAGAGAAGATTGACAATGAATTTAAAAATCTTCAACAATGGATGAGTCAACAATAATAAAAAAGTGAGGTGATCCCATTGATTGAAGGATTAAAAAGAGTGGTGCAAAGTGATAAAATTTGTAAAAAGAATGCCATTAGTTCTAGCAGTAAAGTATATTGGTCCATTAGGTGCATTTAAGATATTCTTGGTGGCACATCATCCTATTCTCTTTTTTCAAAATAGATGTTATTCTCTCCTCTTTCTTCAGGAAAAAATTTACAATATAGAGCAGCAATAATTCTTACACTTTCAATGTTACAAATTAACCCAAAATGTAGGAATGATCAAATACAAATAAGTAAAGAAACAAAGTCTCCATGAAGGCATAAAGTCCCACGTTGCTTCTTCGGGATAGGAAAAAAATATTCAAGCTCAAAGTCTTGTAATCACTATAATCCTATCAACCTTTTACAAATAACTTATGTAACCCAAGCTATGTACCAAGATAACAAAGTAAATCACAAAGTCTCTATCTTGATATCCTGCTACAACTTTTGATAATATTTTCTTGGAATAACAATATGAATCTCAAAGTCTTCAAGTTATTGTCTCCTTCTATTAATCCTAATAAACAAAAGCTGAAATGTGACACAAAGTCCACAAACCAACAATTTTTCCTACTATTTAACAATATTTCCTCAACAACACCTTTACTTGAACAAAATAAGAATTTACAACAAGAATGACATAAGAACACTCTCACCATAAACCACAAATGAATCCAACACAAAGTTTGGATGCCAAAGCTTTCTTCTTATTTGATCAAGTTTGCAAAATAACAATAGGAACATAAAGTTTCACTTTTGCTCTTCACTTCGGCAGAGTTTGGGCATATATATTAAAGATTCCCTAATCTAAAAGATAGATCCTCAAAAGATCAAGAAGATCAAAAGATCCCTATTACAATGAAAATCCTCATATATAGAGAGGAGAGGTGTAGTATGAAACTATGAAAGTTACAGAAAAACTTGTGACCAAGTCAAAGGTGGAGTTTGATGTGACTTAGGACATGTATAAGTTCTATATGCAAAAGCTTAAATACAAAATGACACTAGACTAGAGATGCATAAAAATGACTTAAGTGTCTAGAGCCTCATCTTATTCATCATTATCTCCATTTTTCTTCAATAAATCTTTGTATTATCACAAGGTAGCCTATATTTCACAATCATCAGGTCCCAATGTGTTGAATCTGGTATTTGGAATGGAGTTGCAAAAATGGATTTGAATAATTCCCGAAGTTGGAAAAAAATGACCAAAAGGGTGTCATGAAGTGCATTTTGGACTTATAAGTCCAATTTGCATTTGGGAAGGGTCGACAATCATGAAGGTACATTTCGGACTTATAAGTCCGATTTGCACTTATGCAAAAACAAAGGGAAGACAAATTGTCTCTGGTGCGAATCGGGGTTATAACTCTGATTTACACTTGAGAAAGAATTGTACTCAAGGGTAAAATAAGTGTAAATTGCATAATCAAATATCAAAGAGCGAATCACAACTCTAATCTAATCAATATTACTCCTAAATTACAATGGAATAATGTAAAATCAATTGAATTATGAAATGAAACTAATTAAAAGCTCCCTCAATTGACATAGCAAGGCTTCCATTTCTCTTCTCCATTGTTGTTGATGTAGGTGGCTCTTAGGTATTGCACATGATTTCTTGCATAAGATGAACAATAATTTTGAAGACTATGATTCTATGATTCTAGCTTGAATTGAGAAAATGATGTTTAATTTATAGATTTTCAACACAAAGGGGGTGAGAAATAGAACTCAAGTATTGATTGATAGATAACTGAAATTGATTGATTAGTTAATAGAGTTGATTGATTTATTAACTCAATAGATTGGAGAGTGAACTAAATAGATTGGCTAGTAAACTCAATTGATTGATCAGTAGATTGAATTGATGGATTAGTTAGAAAAAGGTGATTGAGAGTTAAAAAAGATGATTGTTGAGTTAACTGGCTAGACAACTGATTTTCAATCAATTATGATATTAGCATGTGCTGTATGTTTTCGAAATTGAATTTAATTTTTATTTTCAATTTGGATTTGAATTTGGTCATTCGAATGCTGAAATGCACATGAGATTAATTGAAATTCAGATTTGATGAAATATGAATTTGGAAGAAATGAAATTAGATGACAATAAGTGAAATTTGAATTTGGGAGAAATGAAATGAAATTAGTTGGAATTAATTGGAATTATAATTTGGGGATTTGGAAGAATTTAATTAATTAATTTAAATAATTTAAATGACATTATTTAAACTTAGGAAATTGAATTAATTAAATAATAAAGATTATTTAACTAAGGAAAATGTCCCAATTAATTAAATAATTGATATTTAATTAGTAATTGAGATAGGGTTAATTGATTGAATGATGAAATGATAGAAAATTGATAATTAGAGATATTGGATATTATAATCAGAAGAAATATTCAATTTAATCAAATAATTAAAGAATTACTTAATTAAATAGACGAATAATTAGTGTAAGATCGATGAGACATTTTTAGGTGTCTACATTTTCCCCTCTTTGACACAATGTCGAAACAACGTTGTTTCAAAGAAAACGAAAAGAAAACTACCCCAGTATGCCCTGGTGACACTTAGGGTATAAATATGCCCCCTCGGAAAAAGTGGTTAGAAAATTTTGGAATGAAGGACCATTTTTTTGGAAATGTGCTAGATAGTGATAATATGAAGTTTGGTATGGTTTCGATCTCGTTTGATATTTCTATAACTGTGTTGAAGTTGGAGGGGTCCATAGGCATTAGAGTGACGAAAAAACCCCTCTTTGAGCTATAAATTGAAAATTGGTATTGATTTGAGCTCATTTTCACTATTTTGCTTTATAAGAAGTCCTTAAAGATAATAGTGCTTTTGACGTCCTTAGAGAGAGATGGCAGGTCACAGAGCGAGGTTGTATTTGTTTGAGCAAGTGTGGTCATATCAGAGACCTCCCGACATTGGTGGCATGGTGAGTTGTCATGATTTTTTGCTCGTTTGTATCTATTTTTTTCCAAAACAATTCATTGATGTTTGATAGGTCAAATTTTATGCATTTCGCAATTGCATGTCAATTTTTTTGCATTTGATATTAATGATTCACATTTTCTTTTAATGCTTCGCATGTGCTTTTTTATCTCGCATTTGTAGTTAATGATTCACATTTGTTGAAATCAGTTCGCATTTGAAAATTCTGATTCGCAGTTGTTGAAATTAGTTCGCATTTGCTTGATTTAATTCACACTTGTGAATATTATCTCGCACTTGGTTTAAGTACTTCACAATTAAAAAATTAAATTGATAATTGATAATGATAGGCATTTATGCTTGTGTGCTAGTGATGCAAATGATGTAACTAATTCATTTTTCTTTTGAAATGCAGGAGTGTTGTCTAATATTGCTTGCTAGATAGACAAGGCCAGATGGTCTTGATCGACGTCATGAGTTAGATTCAAAGGACACTACTTTGTTACAATAGGTTGGATTGTATCACATAGCGCATTTGCCTAAGGTTACGACCAACAAGGACATGATTACTACTTTGATTGAGCGGTGGTATTTAGAGACATGTTCTTTTCATCTATTGGCAGGTGAGGCGTCCATCACACTTGAGGATGTGTGGCATATCTTACACATTCTGATATTTGGTACACGAGTTACTTTTGATTGTCATGATGGTGTATCACCTTTGTGTACATTGTTTGAGTGTTCGGAGGAGGATCTCCATATTCATGGTTGTTACGAGATTTATTGGGATGATTTTGATTATGATGATCTCACCATTGTTCTTGCTTGCATTGTTATTGGATTATTGATCCCTGATAGACGTACCCATGGTCTCCCTATTGGATGGGATGAGTCATGCATGATATGATTATTGATAGATGGATGTTTTCTTGGGATCCCTGTCTTCTTGCTACTTTATATCATCAGATGCATGTGATTGTTTACTTATGGCAGAAATCAGTTGGATGTGGCATTACTTTTCTCCAGACATGAGATTGGGAGCACATAGCTATCTTTCGTCATGTGTTACATGTTGATTTAGAGCCAGATCAGCCATATGCTTATGGGTACATTGTTGGTGTGAGACATAGGTCATCGGGTAATATCTTGTATTGGTGTCATTAGATTGATATCTTACATTATTTCTCAGGGAGACCTTATCTTACTTGCCCCGGTTGGGCTGATGATGCCCAACATCTTCCTTTTTGTCGACAATAGAGATATCTTATTGGTCGAGACATGGGTATTCATAGGGTTACTGATATGCATCTTCTTGGTCATGTACTCCGATAGTTCGGGAAGATACAGGGTATTCTAGATGTGACAACTTATTTTGCTCGCACTACTCGAGAGGTTGGTAATTGGGGTGCATGCGTGCAACCTCATGTTTCTATTGTTTAGTTTGATTCTCTTGCTCTGTTCAGTGGGTTGGTGTAACAGATTCGAGGTCCACAACACAGTATAGTGTATGGTGGATACATCACAGGCCTATACCTTTGACAGATCCGACAGTTTTGATTTTTGGGAGAGATGGAGGAGGGAGAGGTGGAGGTGTTATAGATCTGATAATAGTGGTTGTAGAGTAGGTAGATAGTGGAGAGGAGGATGTGGATATTAGTGGAGAGACTGAATCTATGAGTAGTTCTGATAGGAGTCATAGTGAGGGCGATGAGTCAGCATCAGGCTCATCAAGAAGCGATGGGGATGAGGGTGGGGACAATAGACATGATGTTGAGAAGCCCTAGGATACGAAGTCAGGAGGTGCGAAGAGAAGATATGAGGAGGGACTAAGAGATCGTGTTAGGGGTTTAGAGGACTTGGTCGCTACTTTGCAGTGGTGGTGGATGGAGGATAGAGATCAGTATCGGTGGGCAATGGAGGAGTTGACTACAAAGAGGGATCAGATGGAGGATAGAGATCAGTATCGGTGGGCAATGGAGGAGTTGACTACAAAGAGGGATCAGATAGATGCTAAGAGAGATCGACTACAGAGGGAGAGGGATGAGGCAGATAGGAGAGCTCAAATCACTATGGATGTGTATGATCAGTTATATGGGCCGGTGACAGAGGCACAAAGCCAAGAAGATAGATATTTTGTTGCTACATAGGAGGCTATTTACTATAGATAGGCTTATGAGAGAGGCATTCCTGAGGGTCAGAGGGATCCTAGTTTTAGTACTTTCATGGGGAGAAGATCGAGTCGGTCTACCTCTCGAAAGACTAGCAGTGAAGGAGTGATGGGTCCACCTAGGGCATTGTCAAGACAGACTAGAGTTAGGTGAGATGCACCTACTAATAGAGGCAACATAGTTTGAGAGATTTGATATTGATTTTGATGTTATAGATACAATATATTTTGACACATTTCTATATGATATATGATATGCATTCTTGATGAGCTATTTGATGATGAATTTCATGGTCTAATGTTTCTTTGTTATTTTTATGCTATTGTGATGATGATTGCAATGTGAATGTGATATCATGCAGTGATGTGATGTACCTTTATCTTGTGATGTATAATGGTTGATGAAATTCTTATTATAATGCAATGGACTAATATTATGAAGTGATGTATATGAAAATGTAATGTGATGATGTTTATGTTGAAATGTGGCAACTGATCAACAAAGTACTGTACACTCAACACGTACATTGTAATAAAACCCTAAAAAGGCTGGGATGCTTAAGGCATTGTGTGGTTGATGTACTATTTTTCTGGATAATAAGAAAGATTGGATGACTGTGTATGGTGGACGTAACCCATTCTAGGTGAACCACGTTAAATATTTGTGTTATCTATATCCTATTTTATTTCTTTATCTTTTGTATTTAAATTTGCATATAATTGTTAGTTCATATTTGCTTCGGATCTACTTGAAACCCTAACAATTGGTATCAGAGTGAGGTTTTCTGTAAATTGGCAGGACTTTCAGATTTGAGTGGGAGCAATGGAGGATTCTAAATTCAAGGTCGAAAAGTTTAACAGCCAAAATTATCAGTTATGGAAAATGCAGATGGAGGATTACCTGTATCAAAAGGATTTGTGGCGGTCGTTGGAAGGAAAGGCAAAGAAAGCGACCACAATGTCAGATGAAGAGTGGGACATTTTAGATAGAAAGGCACTGGGATCCATTCAATTGTGCCTTGCACCGTCTGTAGCATTCAATATTATAGAAGCAAAAATGACTGTAGATTTGATGGCGACATTGGCTAAGTTGTATGAGAAACCCTCGGCTTCAAATAAGGTATTTCTTATGAAGTGTTTGTTTAATTTGAAAATGAGTGAGGGAGGATCTGTAGTGGAGCACTTAAATGAATTTAATAAAATTACCTGTCAATTGTCTTCGATAAAAATTACCTTTTCAAAAGAGGTTAGGGCTCTCTTGATTTTATGTTCTTTGCTAGAAAGCTGGAATAGCTTGGTTATGGTTGTAAGTAACTTTGTCTCTAGTAAAAATACTTTGGTATTTGATGATATTGTTGGTGTTATCCTAAGCGAGGAATTGTGAAGGAAAATCATAGGTGAGACTTCAACATCATCAAGTAGTGTTTTGAGGGTGGAGAACAGAGGAAGATCAAAGGAAAGAGGAAAAGGCCCTTGGAATGAGAAGTCACGAGGGAAGTCAAAGAAAGGACGCTCCCAATCTAGAGGAAAGAAAGATTGCTGGTGCTGCAGAAAGCATGGTCATCTAAAGAAAGACTATTGGTCTCGGAAAAACAAAGAAGGAGACAAAAATGAAAATGACAGTAAGGAAGCTAATATTGCAAGTAATACTTTACAAGATTCTTTAATCTTATGTTTGGATTACGTTAATGATTCCTGGGTAATAGATTTTGGGGCTTCATTTCATGCTACACCCCATAGAAAATATTTTCTAGATTATGTTCAAGGTGATTTTGGACAGGTATATTAGGGTGATGATGAGCCCTGTCAAATTGTTGGAAAAGGAAAGATAAAGATCAAGTTGCAGAATGGAAATGACTGGTTTCTGCAAGAGGTAAGACATGTTCCTAACTTAAGAAGAAATTTAATTTCTGCAGGGCAACTAGGTAGTGAAGGTTGCATAGTTACCTTCTCAGACAATATCTGGAAGGTCACTAAAGGATCATTAGTAGTAGCTAAAGGTGAAAAGGTAGGCACATTATATCTGTGTACTGGTAACACTTACTCTACCTTAGCTGCTATAGATAAAGTTACCACAGGGACAACAATAATTGATGTTGCAAGAACAGATTCGATAATGTGGCACCATAGGCTTGGGCACATGAGTGAGAAAAGGATGAAAATCCTTTACTCCAAAAATCTATTGCCAGGACTAAAGAAGATTGATTTAGAGTTATGTGAAAACTATGTTTATGGTAAACAAAAAAGAGTCAGATTTCTCAAGGTTGGGAAAGAGAAGAAGAGTGAGAAGTTAGAGCTTGTGCATTCAGATGTATGGGGACCAACTTAGGTATCATCTCTTGGTGGCTCTTGTTATTATGTTATTTTTATTGATGACTCAAGCAGAAAAATATGGGTATATTTCCTACAACAAAAATCAGATGTTTTTGAAACTTTTAAGAAACAGAAAGCTTTGGTTGAGAATGAGTCAAGAAAAAAGTTGAAGTGTCTCAGATCGGATAATGGAGGCGAGTATTGCAGCAAAGCATTTGAAGATTACTGCTCCTTAAATGGGATTCGAAAGTAGAAGACAGTTCTAGGAACTCCACAGGAAAATGGTGTGTCGGAGAGAATGAATAGGACTATCATGGAACGCGTGAGGAGCATGAGATTGCATGCTAGATTGCCCTTACATTTTTGGGCAGATGTTGTACATACTGTTGTCTATTTGATAAATAGAGGACCTTCAACCCCTTTGGATGGTGGTATTCTAGAGGAGGCATGGACTGGTAAAAAGGTAAATTATTATTTTCCTGAAAACCTTTGGTTGTGAAGCTTTTGTCCAAGTTGATAAAGAAAACAGAACCAAGCTTGATGCAAAATCTCAAAAAAGTACCTTCATTGGATATGGGATAGATGAATATGGCTATCGGTTATGGGATTTTGAAAATAAGAAAATAATTAGAAGTAGAGATGTTATATTCAATGAGAAGGTTATGTATAAAGAACAGATGCAGGAAAAGAAGCATGAACGGGACAAACAAGAATATGTAGTGTTGGATGAGATTCCTGAAAATGAAATGCCACAGGTACCTAATGCTCAGCAACAACAGATTGTCCCACAAACTCCTGCAAGTGTTAGATGTTATACAAGGTTAAGTAGACCCCCTGAAATATTTTCTCCTTCTTTGTATTCTATTTTATTAACTGATTCTGGTGAACCCGAAGAATATGAAGAAGCAATGCAGGTGGATGCCAAACAACAGTGGAAGCTAGGCATGAAAGAGGAGATGGACTCCTTGATGAAAAATAAGACTTGGGACTTAGTCCCTTTACCTACAGAAAAAAGAGCTTTGCCTAACAAATGGGTTTATAGGTTGAAGGAGGAGGAAGGAGGTTAGAAAAGATATAAGGCCAGACTTGTGGTAAAAGGTTTTGCACAAAAAAAGGGTATAGATAATGATGAAATATTTTCTCTAGTTGTAAAAATGACTTTAATTAGAACTGTACTTAGTCTTGTGGCTGCAGATGATTTACATCTTGAACAATTAGATGTCAAAACAACTTTTCTCCATGGAGATTTGGAGGAGGAAATTTACATGTTGCAACCACAGGGATATGAGGTCAAAGGTAAGGAGAACTTGGTGTGTAGGTTGAAGAAAAGTTTGTATGGCCTAAAGCAAGCACCCCGACAATGGTATTTAAAATTTGATAGTTTCATGGCTGAACACGGTTATCTATAGTCTTCTTCAGAGATAATATTTTTTAGAGAGACCCTTAGTGATGGCAATTCTACCTCGATGGGAAAAATATCTTCTGAACAATAAACCAAAGAGAACGGTGTGGTACCAGTTGTTGTGAGGACACTATTTTGATAAGCCCAGAGAGCCATATTCAATTGGAGATGCCAATCTCGTCCACTGTCGTTGACAACTTTCTTTAAAATTTTCAAAATAGTTTTGTTTGTTGCCTCAGCTTGACCATTGCTTTGGGAATAGTAGGGTGTCGTAAAATGTTGTTGGATGTTAAATTGTTCACAAAGTTCAGTCACTTCTTGATTTTTGAAGGGTCATCCATTATTAGTTACAATGCACATGGGTACTCCATATATGTAAATAATATAATTCAAAATAAATTTAGCCATTTTCTTTCCTGTTGTGAAACTCATCGGGATTGATTCAACCCATTTTTGTGAAATATTTTGTAGCTGTGAGGATAAACTTATGTCCATTGGAGGAGGTAGGGTTTCTTTTTCCTACAAGATCTAATCCCCATTGTGAAAATGACCATGGTGATTTTATTGGCTAAAGATCTTGAGCAGGTTTATGAATCAGGTTCCCATGGTTTTGGCATTGCTTGCATCTTTAGATATACTTGTAAGCGTCTTTTTCCATTGTAGGCCAATAATAACTTGTTTGTGATAGTGTTTTTGCTAGAGTAGGCACAGAAGAATGTGCTCCATATATGCCATTATGAACTTCTTTCAGGGCAATTTGTGCCTCCTCAACATTAAGGCATCTGAGTAAGGTACCATCTACACTTTTTCTATACAAAGTGTCAACTATAATTGAATGTTTTGACGATTGTCAGATGAGTGCCTTCCTTTGATTCCATGAAAGATCAGGAGGAGTATATTGATCATGAAGGTATGCATATATCTCTATACCATGGGGACTCAAGTCCTATTATCATACATACATATTCAGTGGATGGTATTTCATAAGCTGGGACAATGAGTTGTTCCACTTGAAATTCAAAGTGAGTTCCATCGTTTGGCATATCCAAGAGTGATCCTATCATTGCCATTACATCTACTACCTTTTTTTGCACCCTTGGTATCTGTTCAAATGTTACACTGGTGAAGTGTTGCTTGTATTCTTCCACCAATTGTTTGTACGGTGTTAGCTTATCATCTTTTGTATTGTAATTATCATTGACTTGATTAATAATAAGTTGTGAGTCTCCAAAGACCTGTAGGTCCATGATCTTCCATTATAGTGCAGTGCATAGTCCTACCATCAAGGCTTCATATTCAACAATGTTATTGGTGCAAGGGAAGCTGGTCCTAAATGATTTGTGAATTGAATCTCCTTGAGGAGTTAGAATAGAATTTTTGCTCCTACTCCATGATTTGTGTGAGACCCATCAAAAAATAATTTCCAGTTTGTTTGTACTGATAGTGCAAATAGTGATTCATCTAGAAAATCTATCACCATTGGATGACTATCTTGTAGGGGTACTTCTGCAAGTTGATATGCTATGATTGTCCTTTTATGGCTTTTCTATCGACATACTCAATGTCAAATTCACTAAGTATCATAAGCCACTCTGCAAGTCTTCCAGTTAGTGCTGCTCTATTCATCAGGTACTTGAGTGGATCAAATTGTGCAATGAGCTCAACTTTATGACTCAACATATAGTGTCTCAGTTTTTGTGATGCAAAAACTATTACAAGATATACTCTTTCTATTGGTGTGTAGTTGATTTCATATCCAATGAGTGTTCTATTGATGTAGTAGACAACTCTCTCTTTTCCTTGTTCACCATGTTGTGCTAGGAGAGCACCTAAGGAGGAGTTCGTTGCAGCTATATACAAGAGTAATGGTTTCCCATGCATGGGTGGAACTAAGATCTGTGTGGAAAAAAGATATTCTTTTAATGTCTTGAATGCCTCTTGGCATTGTTGTGTCCATTTGAATGTGATGCCTGTGTTTAAAAGATGTTGAAATGGTTGGCACTTTTCTGCCAATTGGGCAATGATACGCCTTATGGACAGTAATCCGCCTTACAAATTTCTGAGTTGCTTGAGCATAGTAGGTGTTGGCATGTCTAAAATAGCTTTCACTTTCTTTGGATCTATCTCAATGCCGCAATTGGATAAAATAAATCCCAAGAGTTTGTCGGACGTTACTCCGAAGACACATTTTTTTAGATTGAGTCTTACATTATATTGTTCAAGTCTATCAAAGATCTTAGCCAATATGTCTAGATGACTATCCCTTGTGTTGGACTTTTCTAGCAAGTCATCTACATAGTCCTTCATGATTGCGTGTATCATGTCATGGAATAAGGTGGTCATTTCCCTTTGATAAGTGGCACCTGCATTTTTAAGGCTGAATGGCATCACATTCCAGCAATATGTTCCCCATGGACAAATTAATGTTGTTTTAGGTTGGTCTTTTGGTGCAATTTTGATTTGATTATAACCAGAAAAACCATCCATGAGTGATAGCATTTCATTTCCAGTTGTCAAGTAAACTTTGATGTCTATTTTAGGGAGTGGGAAATCATCTTTTGGTTAAGCCTTGTTGAGATCTTTGAAGTTAGTGCAGATCCTGATACCTCCAGTATGCTTGGATACCGGGACTAGATTTCAAATCCATTCAGCATAGTCTATGGGCCTAATGAAACCCACATCTAACAATTTTTGTAGCTCAATTTTGACTAACAAGGCTATGTGAGGGTGCATCTTCCTGAGCTTCTACTTATATGGTTTTACTCCTGAAAGCAATGGAAAATGATGTAAGACTAATTCAGGATCTAATCTAGACATATCTGCATAAGACCATGCAAAATTGATTGGTCTTTGCTTATAGAATTTGATAAATTTCTCTTTTTCTATTGGATTTAGGGATTTTGCTAGGTGAATGTTATGAACTTTCTCAGCATCACCGATGTTAATTTCC
The DNA here is from genome assembly GCF_030272615.1 of Cryptomeria japonica. Taxonomy (NCBI): domain Eukaryota; kingdom Viridiplantae; phylum Streptophyta; class Pinopsida; order Cupressales; family Cupressaceae; genus Cryptomeria; species Cryptomeria japonica. The sequence continues at coordinate 573,172,071 of NC_081407.1, read as the reverse complement.
TTAGTTTCTTCTACCAATAATGTTGACTTATCTTTATCAATATTTAGAGAATCCATTATGTTATGAGGATAATATTCTGCGTTATTACCATTGTCTTGATTAGGAGAGGAGCTTGCTTCTCCGAAATATGCAGTTCTATCTAGATCTATTGCAAAGCCAGACTTGTGATCATTATAAGGGAGTTTGTCCCTTGCACCCAAGAATTAAGCTATGGCTTCATCATTTTGAAACCAATATAATTGTGGCTTTCCTTTTTTCCCCCAGTCAATCAAATATGGATGTATAAGGGGTAAGTCTTTGTTCCCTGTTGTCGTAGAAGATCTTGATACCATGCATACTTGGTTATGACCTGATGTGTCCTCATCATAAATTGGTGGTGCGTTGTCTTCATTATCAAATGGGAATTCATAGTCATGAGAATCTGTGACACTTTCTATGTATGTTTCACTTTCTGATTCCATGTCACTCTTGTAATTGAGTTTGTTGCAGATTAGTGGATCTTCTTTGTATTGTGGATACCCTTCTTAAGCCTGGTATCAGTCTTTGCAGTCTTTCTTCATCTAACTCAAATGGAGGAGCTGGAGTTATTTCCCTGGGCAAAATTATTGACAACAACTATGGATTTGGCTCATTTGCTGGTGTGAAGCCTATATCTGATACCATATTTGCTTGTGCAAATGTTTCACATACTATACTGCTAGATGACTTTGTGATAGTTTCTTGTAGAATTTGCCTCATGTCTTCACCATCTGATTCCATAATAGGAGATGTTGGTGCTTTCCTTCTTTTCTGAGATGAAGAGGAATACATTCATGTATTTGATTGATTCTGAGGTATGTATTCTGAGGGTAACCTAGGCTTGTTCAGTATATCTAATGTACGTTTCCTAGCTTCTATTATTTGTGTTACATGTTTATATCCCAAGCCTTGATTCTTTGGGTTTTCTTGTGGAAAAATAGGTTCTAATCTTCCTTGCTTTTGTAGTCCCAATCATGTGGTGCCATCATACTTGTGTTTTTGTAACATCTTGAAGTTGTTGCCATATTGATGTAGAGGTAACCTAGGTCCTATCATGTCATCTTCTTCTCTGTATATCCATTGATTGTCATCTTCATTTAGTGATTCTTCTTGTAAGTCTCCTCATCTAATGAAAGAGCATGAATTTGAGTACTTCACTATCTCTTTTCTTTTATCTTGCTTCATTGTTGTTTTTTAAGGCTTCCTAAAAGACCTGGGAGAAAAAGATGTTTGTTTGCCATTTGAGGTACTCAAAATGGAATATTTTCCACAACCAACTTCCCTAATTTGCAAAGAAGATGTGGTTGGTGTATTTTTCTTTATTTCTCTGATTGATAATGATTCCATTTGTAAAATAAGTGGGGCTTCCTAATTTTTTTGTACTTGATTGGTTGTGCTTGCCCTTAAAAAATTACAGTGTTGAAAAGGGTTTGGGTCACCAAGGATAGTGATCTCTATGTCATCGTATGGGAACTTCACACATTGGTGAAAATTTGATGGTACTGCTTGCATGGTATGTATCTATGGGAAACCTAATAGCATATCGTACCCCAATTATTTTTCTAAGACTTGAAAGGTGGTGTCTGTTGTAATTGGTCCCACTTGTACTAGTAAAGTCACCACACCCTTAGAGGGGTGTTCGTCATCATCATAGGATTTGATATTGATTCTCTTGGTAGCATCAATATAATGTTCAAAATATCCTAAAGCTTTGATAAAATGTAGTGTACATATATCAAGGCCATCTCCACCATCTATAAGCACTCTTCAAACCTTCTTTTGGTGAACCAAAGATTCTAAGTGCGAGGGATTATTATGCACGGGTTGGTCTGTAGGTACATCCTGTGCAGTGAATGCTACCTTTGAAGCTGCCAAGTTTCCAACCATGGATTGGAATGTGTTCTCATCAATATCTCTAGCAACAACTGAATCTTGTAAGGCTTGGTCCAGGACTACCTTGTAAGCCGGTGAGATGTGCAGTAACTCAAATAATGAAATTTGGGTTGGAGTTCGCTTCAACTGATCCACCATATTGTAGTTGCTAGTTGCTAGTTACCCCTTGTAATGTGACCTTTGATCTTTTAGTGATAACAACACAATCTCTATTTTTAGGATTCACTGTGATTGTAGCCACCATTTCATCTCCTACACTTAGTGTGTTTATGGCATTAGTCAAATGCGACATTGGTATAGTTGGCAGTATTGTTTTGTGCATTAGAACTAGAAGCCTTTCCTTTGTCATGTTTGACGAAAGGATCCTTAAATATGGTATGATCTGTGTTTGGTGCCTTATTGGTATCCACAGTAATGTCACCTTGATCAATGAGATCTTCGATGAGGTTTTTTAATTGTAGCAACTTGTTGTCTTGTAACCCTTATTGCACTGATACTCACAAAAACCATTGTCATTCCACCAAGTGGGCTTGAATGGACCTAGTTCATATGGCCTAGCTTCCGGTACAGTTATGGCATTGCTTTGTATCAATTTTTTTAGTGTTGATTTAATAGGTTCATCTAGGGGTGTAAAGTTTCTTTTGGAAGTGCCTATCCTTGGTGGCCTCGGATTGTTTGACTAGTGTTGTTTGTTTGAGACTGGTTCTTATTGGTGTTGGCAATCGACACTCAATTGGTTGGTTTCACTATGTTGTCATTGATGGAAACATGGTATTGTGTTTCGAATTCATGTTTTGGTTCAGTTGTGTATCGATAGGCACTTCACAGACACTACAGCAGTATAGGCAAGATAGAAGGATTTCTTTGGTAACTGGCAATGCAGGCCGACATGGTTTAGTAAAAGGTTATCGGTATTGGAGGCTGACATCTCTTGGATCCAACATCGGCATTTGGTTTTAATATTTATGCATTTATGTTATCTGGTTGACATGTAATTTGATATTGTATATATCTTTGTAAGCCGATATAAGGCATGATAATTTATATAGGGTATATAGGTCAGTTTGATAGATCATTTTGAGATAGACATGAGATAGGAGATTATGGATATGCGAATGTAAGATGATGTGAAATATATCAGAGAGATTATGTATGTGAGGATATCTATGTAAGGGATATTTTGGTAAAGGGTTTAGGGTTTCAGACCAGAATAGATAGAGCTTAAACCGAAACTGTATTCTAGCATAGAAGATGTTATCTTAGCAGTTCAACACTTCTCTAGATTGTAGTCTAGATTTATATGTAGTCAGTGAGGCTCCTTTTGTGATTGAGCAATGTGCTCTAGGTTGTAAGCCTTCTTGCAAGTGCAAGCCCCTTATATTTTCTAATATCTCTTCATATGGCTAGTGGATTGATATTGTGGGTCACAAATCCCACCATGGTTTTTCCTCTTTAAGGTTTTCCATGTATAAATCTGTGTGTTATGATTCTTATTTATGTGATTGGCTTATTGGTTGCTTTTCTTTTTTCAATTTTGTATGTATCGATATATCGGTTAGTGTATGCATGTTTTAATAAGGCTAAAATTGATCGTTCCGATATAACACTGATTCACCCCCCCTCTCAGTGTTATTGGATTCCAACAATTGGTATCAAAGCCTTGTTCCTCGAAGGAAGTTTAATAGCTTGAGGAAGATCCTGAATCTGGGATCTATGGATATGGCTTTGGAGAAGCAAATTGAGATGACACTTGAAGATTATGATGTTGAAAGGTTGAAGAACTTAAAGATACAAGATGAATTGAATTCTGCTAAGGAATTCATTCTTGTCCTACAAGAGAGGCTATCATATGTTCAAGATAGGAGGAAGGAAATTTTGCAAAACCAGGATGATGAAGAGAAAGATGCACTTAAGGAACAATGTAAGAAATTGAGTCAGGAGAACATGGTTATGAAAAATGAAATGCAAGTTATAACTATGAGTATGTCTAAGGAGATTGAGGACTGAAAGAAAAAGGAAGAAAATCTTGTTGTATCCCTGAAGAATGTGGTAGGTTGTTCATGAGAATGATGTGTTGAGAACTGATTTAGTTCAATCCTAGAGTAATGAACAAGAACTTGAAAGACAAATGATAATTTTCAGAGAAGATCTAACTACTGCAAGTGAGTATAAAGAAAAAATCAAGATTAGCTCAGCACAGCTAGATGAGTTATTGAAGAGACAAAGGCAGATTGGAGATTTTAGTGGACTTGGATTTGAGCAAGGATAGAATTCTGGTACTGCTAATGAAGATCAAATCCGTAAGGCACCGACAAGGCAATTTAATGCTTATAAATTCAATGGTAGATGTTTTGTTTGCAATATATTTGGTCACATGGCTAGTCAATGTAGAAACAGAGAAAATTAGAACCCTGATTCTGCTCCCGATAAATGTTCTAAATGCAATAAGTATGGTCATAAGACAGAAGATTACAGAATGAATGTTAAATGCTATGCATGTGGAAAATTTGGACATATGGCTAATCAATGCAGGTGAAGCAATTACACTAGTTTTAGCAAAGCAATTGAAAGGAACAATGTTACATGTTATGCATGTAATGAGGTTGGACACATTGCTAAATTTTGTAGAAGCAGAAATCCACTGGTTGGTAATGGAGGATCAAATGAGAAAGGGAAAGAGAAGGTTAGTGAAATTCAGCAAGATCATGCTCAAAGATGGTTTAGTAAGACTGAAGAACAATCATCAAATTGGAAATGCATCGGTTACTTATCTGGCAGAAGAGGTTGCTCCTGCACCGACAGGTAGCTCATCCGGTAACTGAGGTAGATGCCTTAGGGGTAGGAAAAATTCATGAAGATGTTGTATGTGCCTTGGGAAGAGGTTCCAGACATTGGAGATGATTATTCAACATGGATGTGTTATGTTTGAGATCCGGTATCTTTCACCAATACTCATTTAAGTCAATAAAAGATTACGACTTTTCATGGAGGTTAAAAGCTTGAATTCACTTCATTATTAATCACCTTGCATTTAGAGTGATTCCAGAGTGACTAAGAGTGATCAAAGACAATTCGGAGCAATTAGATCTCCTTTTGAGCGATTTCACCGACGTCTGGAAGAATTTGTTGAGGTTTTCACAGGGAGCGATCAAAAGGTATTTATCTTTAAACATGAAAATGAGATCATCATCTATTCCTATTTTTGTTGCAAACCCGACTGTAGTAGAGGTTAAGGACTGCCCCGACCAATTTTCAAGCGGTATCCACATGTGGCTACCCTAGAAGATTTGGTTGGAGCATTTTCCTGTGTTTCAGAGGGAGTTTTCTATGTAGAAGATGTTAGGGCATATATTCACTATCACATTGAGGACTTGGGAACATAAAAAATTAAGGGTATGTATATGAGTGAGCTGATGGGATAATCTAGAAAGATCAAACCGACATACAAACACATTGAAGACTTAGGGTTTACCGACATTCTGGATATTCTAGAATTCGAAGATGAGAAAATGAGATATATTTTGAGAAGAGAACATGGGGAATTTATATGTTTAGACAGACCTTACAAGATTATCAAGGAAGTCATTTGGGCAATCATTGGTTTACCATTGTTTGGGCAACATCGAGATAAGAAGGTTTCGAATGATTACATGAATAAGATCATCAACGTGACATCTGACAGGAGATCTATGAGAGTGAGAACTATTACTGACACAGACATCAAATTCAGTAGCATGATCATCAGGTATAAGGTAACTCGGTCAAACTGACTGAATTTTGTTTCCAGTTCATGCATTTTAGCTACACACAAAATGATGAGAGAGGATGTGAAATTGGATCTATGTGGTTGGATGCTAGATGAGTTATTAAGAAACCTAGGAAAGATTAAGGGAGATAAGAAGGGTACATTTCGGTATGGCAACTTGATAGTTTGCTTAATGTTATATTTCATGAATGATACACCCGGTTTTGGTAAAAGGCAATGGGCATTTGACATCCCAAAAGGGAGATAATTGAAACAATCAATTGCTACTTTAGGAAGTCAGAGAGATGATAAGGTATGGAGATATTTCAAAGCATTCCAAAAATCTATGAGGTCTAGGGTAAGGGTACCTGAGCATATTGTAGAAAAATATTCAATTGACATATGCTTCATGGTGAAGAAGGATGAGATACTTATGGAAATAGTTAAACCTCGAAAGATTTGGATTGAAGAAATGGGCTATGAGGTGAATTCACAAATTCTTGATGCCTATGCAAAAATACTGATTGATGCTCCTATTGATGAGGCAAAGAATCCCTGTGGTACTGCACAACATAAAACACATGAGGTTGAAATAGAGTTCAACTAGGAAAAGAGAGAGAAGCAGGAAGGTAAAGCAATCAAATTTGTTGAAAAGGTCTCAGAGGACGTCAAAGTATTAATTGATGTTGTCCCGGAGAAAGGAAGGAAGAGGAAGAATCTAGAAGTACACATTGAGTCTATTACAACAGAATCTGAATCTGAGGATGATACACCATTGGCATTCAAGAGGGTTGTAAGGAAGAAAACATAGGAAACAAAGGTTGAAGCTAAAAATCAACCGATTAGGAAGGTTACATTCAAAATATCGGCACAAAAGCAAGCACCAAAGGTAACCACTTCAGCTACATCTGGTACTGCAAAGAGGAAGAAGAAGAATTACACTAATTTTGGTAATGTTCCACCTAAAACTTGTGTAGAATTAGTAGATGAAATCACTAAGGATGGCATGTTAAAGAATGTACGATTCTACTATGACCATTTAGAAGAGGATGAACAAAGAGAGGTAGAGGAAGCAGTCTTATTATACTTGGATATTTATAAGAAAGCCTTAATAAAAATTGAAAATCAAATACCGATTGAGTTGTATAATATGTTAGATGCTAGAAGATTGTCTTCTATGCAAGAAGATAAGCATATTACAATTCAAGATCTATTATCTATTTGTGTTACTATTGCTCCAGATGAAATGGAAAAGACACTTGAGGTGGCAAATAGAAAATTCTTTAATAGCAAACATAGAATAACTAGTCTAGTGCTAGGAAGGGTAAATGAAATAATAAAAGAGACTCAAAAAGCATGGGTTAAGTTCCTTGGAGAAAATGGAGGATTATTTACTTCACCAGAAACAAAGACAGACACTGTACACACCTCGGTTGAAGGAAAAGTGAAGGGGATTATGGGTACTTCACCCTCAGTTTAAAAAAATATTAAGATAGTGGAAATCAAGCCCCCGGTTGATACAAATGTATAGACATATATTGAGATTTCAGTTAACCCAGAGAGTGAACAATTAATGTTGTACATGATACTAATATTGAGGATAACAATCCTTCAGATACAAATGTACAGGTGGAGGTTACAGTTCCTACAAAGCAACCAAAAGTTACACAGATTGTACCAAGTGGCGAAGCCTTTAATGCAAGTGAGGAAGTTAAAAAGGATAAATCATCAGAATAGGAGAAGAAAGGAGAATCCGGCAGGGAGCCGGTACTTGGTCCATCATTGTTGTCAATTGACACCTCATAGGTCAAAAAGAAAAACATAACAGAGATGAGTCCTACTGAACTCATGATGATGACAACACAAAAACTAATGAAGGAGGGATCTACAAACAAAGGGGTTATTTATCAATCAATCACTGTCTTACACAGACTAGTCCCATAGTGCAAGATTGACAATGAAGCGAGCCCATCCGGAAAGCTTAGGATAATTACTTAGCATATTTCAAAGGATTTTCAATCCTTACACCATATTTCAAACCGACAAGCATTGGAGAGGTTTACTCAGGCTAAGAGAGTTGCATTTGATCAGGTGATTGAATTCAAGAAGAAAAAGATTGATGAGAAGCTGAAACTAATAGAATTTTTTTTTAAGCAATGTACAAATATTTATAGGGTATGTTGTAACACTGATACACTTACAGCTAATGTGGATAACTTCAGGAGAAAATTGCAAATATAGCTAATTCTTTTGACGGATTGATTTCATTGACTACATCCATTGATGGTCAAATTTTTATTTTGGAAAACCAAATTTTTGTTCTTGAGAAGGAAAGAGATAAAATTATAAGAGGAGCCAAAAGTCTGAGAGGCTTGGTGAGTTCCTGATTGGATTCACTCAATGTACAGAAGAAAGAGTGTATGGCTGTGGTGGAAAATCCCACACCGACGGAGGTAAATGAGAAAGAGTCATTTGCACATATACTAAATGGACTTGTATCCATTTCAGGCACTTTCAAAATAGGTTGGGATACCTATCTTGAGCTATTGGAGAAGGCTTAATCTATAAATTTTGAAATTTGTTAAGCTCCAGTAAGATATTTAGGGATATTCATTTAACAGTTTTTTGAATCTTTGACATTCTTTTTAGAATTTTTTATGGCATTGATGTCAAAGGGGGACTGGTATAGATGTGAAAAGGAATAGAAGGAGTTGTATACATTAGGGGAGTTATGGAGATGTGCAGTATTTTGCATTAATGAATATTCAGCTTAGGGGGAGCAGGCAGGATGAAACCGACAGATGAAAACTTGACCATTTTTCACATGAGTGTTTCCATCAATGCCAAAGGGGGAGATTTTTGGCAATTAACACTCAATTGGTTGGTTTCACTATGTTTTCATTGATGGCAACATGGTATTGTGTTCTGGCTTCATGTTTTGGTTCAGTTGTGTACCAATGAGCACTTCATAGACACTACACTGGCACTGACATCGGTACTGGTAGGACGAAAGGATTTCTTTGGTAACCGACAATGCAGGCCGACATGGTTTAGTAAAGTTTATCGATATTGGAGGCTGACATCTCTTGGATCTGGCATTGGCAATTGGTTTTAATATTTATGCATTTATGTTATCTAGCCGACATATAATTTGATATTGTATATATCTTTGTAAGCCGACATAAGGCATGATAATTTGGATAGGGTATATAGGTCAGTTTGATAGATCAATTTGAGATAGACATGAGATAGGAGATTATAGATATGCGAATGTAATATGATGTGAAATATATCAAAGAGATTATGTATGTGAGGATATCTATGTAAGGGTTATTCTGGTAAAGGGTTTAAGGTTTCAGACTAGAATAGACAGAGCTTAAACTGGAACTGTATTCTGGCATAGAAGATGTTATCTTAGCAGATCAACACTTCTCCGGATTGTAGTCTGGATTTATATGTAGTCAGTAAGGCTCCTTCTGTGATTGAGTAGTTTGCTTTAGGCTGTAAGCCTTCCTGCAAGTGCAGGCCCCTTATATTTTGTAATATCTCTTCATATGGTCAGTGGATTGATATTGTGGGTCACAAATCCCACCGTGGTTTTTCCTCTTTGAGGTTTTCCACGAATAAATTTGTGTGTTATTATTCTTATTTATGTGATTGGCTTATTGGTTTATTTACTTCTTTCAATTCTATGTGTACCGCTATACCGGTTGGTGTATGCATGTTTTAATAAGGTTAAAATTGATCATTCTGATATAACACTGATTCACCCCCCCCCCCCCTCTCACTGTTATTGGATTCCAACAACTGGCAAAATCAGTTGTTCCTTGTAAAGATACTATTGGTTGAGCTCTGTTTACAACACGTACATCAACAACTCCATCATTTGTGACATTTTTGTTCCTAGGCCAAAATTTTGGCCTTTCATTGTTTATACTAGTGGTCGGTCCACTATCCTTGTGATGTTTCAGTATCCCTTGTTCTAATAGGCCTCTCTCACACTTGATGTCTTTTGTGTTGTGTCTTTAAAATTATTTAGGCATTCCATTTGCAATGGATACTTAATTGGAGGCACAAGATTTTCATTGAAAATGTTTACTTGCTCAGCTTCAAGGATGTGACTAAGACATCTATGGTATAGGCCTCTCCATCTTTGCAAGAACATGGTGAAAGTTTCACCTTCTTTTTTCTTTGTTTCACATAAATCCATTAAGGTAATTGGATTATCATTGTTGAATGCAAAGTTAGATATGAATAACTCAACCAATTCTCCCCACGAAGTAATTTTGGGTGGAAGGTGTGAAAACCATTCCAATGCTATCCCTCCAAGACTTTTGGAAAATAGCCTCATTAAGTATGTATCATTGTGGGCTACTTCAATACATGTCATGAAGAATTCTCTAACATGATCTTGAGGATCACCTTTATTGGCCATTTGGTGGAATTTATTATGTGTTGCATTGATGTTTTGTCATTGATGTCAACACTAGTTATTTGGATGCTTTACCAACACCCTTCTGGTCCCAGTAGGTTGAGTAATTTTTGGTTAACTTGGATCCAGCATGATCCGGTAGACTCCGGTATAATCTGGTGATGGAATTGGCTTGTTCATAATGCTTATACTCATATTCAGTCAGTTGGTTTTGGTCTGGTGATTGGATGCTATCCTTCTTACTTAGAAGATTGGTTTTTGGTTCCGGCGAGGGTTTCACCGGCAGAGATGTTTGGTGGAGATCTTTGATGCATTGCATAATTAATGTTGGTGCAGCTTCTGATCGAGTTTTAGGATGCTGTTGGTGATCATGTTCGAGACTTGGTGTTTGGAGATCATTGCTGAAGTGTGTGGACCTATACTTGGTCCCAGTTGATCTAGGTTATGGACTAGAATTAATATAGCATGTGGATAGGACCTATTTTTGTATTTCTGGGATATCTTTTGTGTTGGATACTATTTGTTTGGTCTAAAGCCAACATGGTTTGTAATTATGAAATTGGTTTATTGTCTAATATCAGACCTAATAGTTTATGGTCAAGGGTTTGTATAAATAAGATGTAAGATCTCATTATAGATCATCATGGTTATTGTAAGAGGTCATGGTCAAGGAATGTAATGTGCGAATAATGTAATATCATTCAAGAGGAGGAGTTGGTCGATCATTGGAGATCAAATTAGGTTTGTGTAAGAGGATTTAGTCCTCTGGTATTGAGCTTAATCGAAACTATGTTTTGGCATAAGAGATTCTATCTTTTGCAGTTCAACACTTCTCCAGATTGTAGTCTATATTTATATGTAGTCAATGAGGCTCCTTTTGTGATGAGCAGTGTGCTTTAGGTTGTTGGCCTTCCTGCAAGTACAACCCCCTTAATTGTAATTCACATACTTACTGCAGAAGTATTATCTGACTGTGGGTAGGCTTCCCATCATGGTTTTTCTCTTTACCGGGTTTTCCATGTACAAATCTTGGTGTTGTGTGGATGGCTTTTATCCTGCGATTATTGTTTATGCTTAATTAGATTAACTGCTATTTCAGTATTATTGTTTTGGGTTCCGATATTAAAGTTTAAATTGCTAATGCTTCTGGTAATTTGTGACAACTGATTAACCCCCCTCCCTCTCAATTGTCTTTCGGTTATCTGAATCGTCTAACAATTGGTATCAAAAGCTTAACCACTTGAGGAAGATCCTACGACAACTAACCATTCAAGTTCATCTAGTTCCTCTAGAGCTATCTTTCGAAGGGATATACCAAGGCTTGAAGGAACAAATTACACAGTATGGAAGATTCATATGGAGACTCATATGAGATGTCTTGGCAAGGAGATTTGGGAGATCACACAGAATGGTGTCACACCCTTTAATCTAGGATCTAGAAATCCTCCTCCAGTAAACCTAGACAAGGAGCTTGAGAATGATTGTAGAGAAGGAGAAGCCCTCTTGTGTGCACTTTATGATCAACAAATCGTGGGATTAACAGACAAATCATCTGGAAAGGCTATATGGGATAAGTTGCAGACTCTTAATGAAGGTGACCCTATAGTGAAGATTGCTAAACTTGATGGTTACCAAGTGAGATATGAGAACCTAAAGATGGAAGAAGATGAAAGGAATACTGCATTCATGGAAAGGGTAAATGAGATTGTTATAGGAATTCAATGTTGTGGTGGAACTCTGAGTGAAGATGAAATTGTTTCTAAAGTCCTGAGAGCCCTACCATTGGCTTACAAAATGACGGCTACTACTATTAATGAGTTGAGAACAATGGCTAATACATCTGCCAACATAGATAATTTGGCTGGGAAACTATCTTCTTTTGAGCTTGAGGAATTTGGATCTTCTGGAGTTGTGAAGACTGAACTTGCTTTTCATGCATCTACATCTACAACTGGTAAGCAAGACTGGAAAGCTCTATATGCAAAACAACTAGAAGATATGAAGAGAGAAGATGATGAGTTTGAGAAACTTGAAGCACTATTTGCTAGAAGAGTACCGAAAGGACCGGTAGGAAGTAAGTATGAAGTAAAAGCACCTTTTAAATGTTTTGCATGTAATAAGATTGGTCATTTTGCATCTAGATGTTTTGAAAGGAATTCATGATTTGAAGAAAGAGTTAAAAGATCATTTAAGCCTAACACTGGATATCAGAACAAGTATAGATTCAAGAAAACAGAGCCAAATCATGCTACAAAGTGGATGAGGAAGGCATTACTAATTCAGATGATGAACCGGCATAAGACTCTGCTAGTGGATCCGGCAATGGGAAGGAATGGGTATTCTTAGCTATCAAGGAAGATGATCTGGCACTAGAAGAAAATGTACCTAAGGAGAAGGCACTTGCTGCTAAAATTGAAGACAAGGATGAATGGGTAATTGACAGTGCTTGTTCACATCATATGACTGGAGATAAAGTGAAGTTTCTATCTTTGCAAGAAATTGATGGTGGACTAGTTAGATTTGGAGATGACAAGGCATGTATGATCAAAGGAAAAGGAACTATATCATTAGATGGTAAGAACAATACTAACAATATTTATTATGTTGAAGGCTTGAAACATAAATTTTTGAGTGTAGGACAATTGGTAGATAAGGGATTTCAATTACAGTTCAAGGATGGAAAATGCAATATCTTTAACAGATCTGGCTTGGAGATTACAACCGATACACAGACAAAAGGTAACATATTTCATTTAAACTCAGGTGAGAAGACATGTTTTATTACAAAAATTGATGAGAGTTCGTTATGGCATAAAAGGCCGTGTCATGTGAATTTCGATTGCATTGTGAAGATCAGTTCAACTAAGGTTGTTAGAGATATACCTAAGATTATGAAGTCGTATAATCCGGTATGTAAAGAATGTCAAATGGGTAAACAGGTCAGAACCTCTTTTAGGAGTATACAAGACAAATCGAATGATGTTCTTGATCTTATTCATACTGATTTGTGTGGCCCTGCTAGAGTTAAAAGTTTTCATGGTGATAGATATTTCATGCTAATCATTAATGATTATTCTAGAATGATGTGGGTTACTTTTTTTAAAGAAAAATATGAAGCATTTGAAAAGTTTAAAATCTTTAAGGCTAAAGTGGAATCTGAGACAAGATTGAAGATTAAATGTTTGAGATCAGATCATGGTGGAGAATTCACATCCGGTGAGTTTAATAACTTTTGTGACAAGCATGGTATTAGAAGACAATTTTTTGCTCCTCGGACACCTCAGCAGAATGGAGTTGTGGAAAGGAAAAATAGAACTATCTTGTATGTTGCTAGAACAATGGCGATGGAAGAAAATCTACCTCATATCTACTAGAGAGAATCAATTAGTATAGCGGTTTACACATTCAACAGAGTACATATCAAAGGAGAATCCGATAAGACACCTTATGAATTATGGTTTGGAAATACACCTACAGTTAAGTATTTTAGAATTTTTGGTAGTAAATGTTATATCAGGAGAGATGATACTATTGGGAAATTTGATCCTATAAGTGATGAAGGCATATTTCTTGGTTATTCTAATGAAAGAAAAGCATATAGATGTTATAACAAGAGATTATAGAGAATTGTGGAGAGTACTAATGTTAAAGTAGATGAGCTGAGAAAAAGTCAAATCAGAGTTTAGGAGAAGGAAACGACAGTGAAAATGATTATATCTGAACTGGTAGCACCTTTACTGGAACAGAGAGTTGAACTAGTTACTCTGGCAACATCTGAGAATTCTACAGTAACTGAAGAATAGGGAAGAGGAATAGAGAGTCAGAAGACTCCTAGGTATGTGAGATTGAATCATTCTAAATATCAAATCATTGGAGATAAAAACAATGGAGTGATGACAAGAATAAGACACACAACTAATGAGGTATGTTTAATTTTACAAGTTGAACTGGTATCAGTAGTTGAGGCATGTAAAGATAAATTTTGGTTAAAAGCTATGGAAGAAAAATTTGATTAGATTGAGAAAAATTACACATGGACTTTGGTTCCCCGGCCTAAAAATAAAAATGTTATTGGAACTAAATGGGTTTATAGGAATAAATTGAATGAGGATGGTCAAGTTATAAGGAATAAGGCTAGATTGGTTTGTAAAGGATATTCTCAGAAGGAAGGAATTGATTATGGAGAAACTTTTGCACCGGTAGCTAGGATTGAAGCTGTAAGATTATTTCTTGCCTATGTTGCTTATAAAAAATATAAAGTTTATTAGATGGGCGTTAAATGTGCATTCTTGAATGGGGATCTTGATGAGGAAGTTTATATTGAGAAACCTGATAGTTTTTCACTATCAGATGATACTGATATGGTTTCCAGGTTAAGGAAAGTTTTATATGGATTGAAACAAGCACCTAGAGCTTGGTATGCAAGGTTGGATAAATATCTTTTGAAGCTTGGTTTTACTAAGGGCAGTGTCGATATTAATTTATATTATAAAATCACTGATGATGATATATTGATTGTTGAAGTATTTGTTGATGACATTATTTTTGGAGGGGAAGATAAACCATGCATAGAATTTTCTAAGAATATGCAGAAAAAATTTGAGATGTCTATGATTGGCGAGATGAAATTTTTCTTAGGTTTGCAAATTACTCAGACTGATAAAGGTATTTTTATCTGTCAAAATAAATATGGTAAAAAATTGTTGAAGAAATTTGGTATGGGAGATTCTAAACCAATAAGTACACCTATGGTTACAAGTGAGAAATTGACAAGGAAAGATGATTCTGCACCAATAAATCCTACAAGATACAAATCTGTGATTGGAGGTCAACTTTATTTGACTCAGACTAGGCCTGGCATTATGAATGTTATTTGTATTATTTCAAGATTTCAGAGTGATCCTAGAGAAAATCATGAGATGACGGTGAAAATAATTTTTAGATACTTGCAAGGTACATCAGAATATGGTTTGTGGTACCCTAAGGATGATAACTTTACTTTATGTGCATATACAGATACTGATTGGGCTGGAGATGTTGATGACTAGAAAAGTACTTTCAGTGGAGCTTTCTTTCTTGGAAAGAATTTGGTTTCATGGATCAACAAGAAACATACATGTACTTCTTTATCTAATACTAAAGCTGAGTATGTTGATGCTGCTAATAATTGTACACAAGTTTTATGGATGAAGTAAATGTTGAAGGATATAAAGGTGGATTGTGATGCACCGGTAGTTATTCACTGTGATAACTTTGTTGCTATTGATGTATCAAAGAATCTGGTATTTCATTCTAAGACAAAGCACATATCTATCAAGTATAACTTTTTGAAGGAAAAGGTGGAAGCAAATGAAGTTAAACTAGTTTATGTGAACACTAAAGAACAAATTGCAGATATTTTCACTAAACCTTTATCCAAGGAATCATTTGAGTACCTGAGAGACAGATTGGGGGTGTCTACCCATTCGGCAGAGACTTGATTGATGCGGTTTGGCATCAGTCTGACATGCATTATCAGAGATACTATTCATTCTAGCACTAATGTGGGATGCTACTGCTTAGGGGGAGTAGTCGGCTTTGAGATTCAGAGGCTTATGTTTTTCCTTTGATATTTTTGTCAGATTTTTGGCATTGATGTCAAAGGGGGAGAGATAGTGATGTGAAAAACAAATTCAAAACTTTATAGAGAAAATATTCAAAGAGGGAGACATATTGATATTCAAAGCTATATGCAGGTGATTGCTGGTTGTCTTCCACGGGGGGAGACTTGCTTGGCATTTCTTGGTACTTAGATGTTTTTCACATCTAGTGTTGCCATCAATGCCAAAGGGAGAGATTGTTGGCCATTTTGTGGAATTGATTATGTGTTGCATTGGTGTTTTGTCATTGGTGTCTATATACACATAAAAATGGTCTGAAGATAATTAATTGAATAAGCAATTATTTAATGAATCCCTCTCCCCAATTTAATTGAATTCATTAGCAATTTGATTAAATTCTTTCACTCATCTACTTATTAATAAATATAAGGATTTATTTAATAGGTTCATTTCAATAATCCCCTTTGATTAATTAATTCAAATTAATTAATCCTCCACCCATCTTCAATCATTTCTTCTAATCTTCTAATTAATTAAAAAAAATCAATTTATGAGTTGTTGAAAGTTAATTAGTCTTTTGCTATTATTTGAATTTTTAAATTCAAATTACCCACATGCCTCCTAACTTCTAACCACCTAACCTAACCACTTCTAAACTTAACCCATTCCATCTAACCCTAGGTTTAATTAAACCTATCTTAGCTTGCACATCCTAACCTCCTTATCCTAACCTCCTATGGTGTGGATACTCTTCCCTTGAGACACATGGCATTCTTGGGCCACATGTCCCCTTTCCTTAGACACTTGCCCTCTCATGAGCAAATCTTCTTGACACTTGTCACCATAGAGATGACAAATGTTCCCTTTCCTCCAACCTCTTTTCCAACCTCCTCCAATTTCACCATTGATATCTTCAGACTCAATCTCAACCGTTGATTCCTGCCACCTCACCCCTGGCCTTGTAAATCCTATAAATATCCCCTATTTTGGAGAAATAATCATCCCATCTCATTTGCATCTTATGCATTTTTACTATAGGCATATATCTCTTAGCATATCATTTGAGCATTGTTATTATAGGCAATTGCATCTTAGATCTAGCTTAATTTGATCATTTTCTAGCATTATTGTTGAATCATGTAGCTTAATCATTGTGTTTTCTAGCTTAATTGCATCATTATCATTTCAAATCCTCCATCTAGGTGTAGTCAAGTCACTGGAATTTGCTTATCCAGATCTGAGAGAAAATCCACACTCGCATCTCTTAGGAGGCGATAGATCGCTTTGCTATGGTTTTATCTTTCTTTGTTTTAAATTTGCTAACCATGTTTGTAATGATCTATTGAGTGTTTTGTGTTGCAGCTACAGGTATCACACTTCACAGGCATGACAATGTCAACACTAGTTGTTTGGATGCTTTACCGACACCCTTATGGTCCCGATAGGTTGAGTAGTTTTTGGTTAACTTGGATCCGGCATGATATGGTAGACTCTGGTATAATCTAGTGATGGAATTGGCTTGTTCATAATACTTATACTCATATTTGAACAATTGGTTTTGGTCTGGTGATTGGATGCTATCATGCTTACTAAGAAGATTGGTTTTTAGTTTCGGCGAGGGTTTCACCGCCAGAACTTTTTGGTGAAGATCTTTGATACATTGCATAATTAGTGGTTGTGAAGCTTCTGATGGAGTTTCGGGATGCTGTTGGTGATCATGTTTGAGACTTGGTGTTTGGAGATCATTTCTACAGCGTGTGGACCTATACTTGGTCTCGGTTGATCTAGGTTATGGACTGGCATTAATGTAACATGTGGATATGAGCTATTGTTGTATTTCTGGGATATCTTTTGTGTTGGATACTATTTGTTTGGTCTAAGGCCGACATGGTTTATAATTATGAAATTTATTTATTGTCTGGTAGCCGACATGATTGTTTATGGTTGAGGGTTTTTTATAAATAAGATGTAAGATCTCATTGTAGATCATCATGGTTATTGTAAGAGGTCATGGTCAAGGAATGTAATGTGCGACTAATGTAATATCATTCAGGCAAAGGAGTTGGTCAATCATTGGAGATCAAATTAGGTTTGTGTAAGAGGATTTAGTCCTCCGGTATTGAGCTTAACCGAAACTGTATTCTAGCATAGGAGATGCTATCTTTTGTAGTTCAACACTTCTCTCGATTGTAGTCTAGATTTATATGTACTCAGTGAGGCTCCTTTTGTGATGAGCAGTGTGCTCTAGGCTATTGGCCTTCCTGCAAGTGCAGGCCCCTTCATTGTAATTGACCTACTTACTACAGAAGTATTATCTGACTGTGGGTAGGCTTCCCACCATGGTTTTTCGCTTTACCAGGTTTTCCACATACAAATCTTGGTGTTGTGTGGATGCCTTTTATTCTGTGATTATTGTTTATGCTTAATTAGATTAACTGCCATTCTAGTATTATTATTTTGGGTTCTGGTATTAAAGTTTAAATTGCTAATGCTTCTGGTAATCTATGACAACTGATTCAACAACCCCCCCCCCCCTCTCAGTTGCCTTCTAGTTATCTGAACTATCTAACAACCTTTCCCTCTATACTTGTCAAACTTTGGAGTTTCAAAATATGGGGGAAATGGTGGCATGTATAACTTTCTGTCAAAAGGATACAGACAAAGGTCCTCTATTGTGTAGCTCTTTTTATCATAAACTGCTTGCATAGTAGCCATTTTATTTTGAAGATTCTCCATTTGTTGAGTCGGGATCTCTGTTTGGGTCAATGGTGTATTGACTTGATGAGTGTTTCCCACAAAAGGTATAGTATTGGAGTACCTTTGAGCTTGTTGGAATGTAGACTGGCCATATAATTGTGTACCATAATTTCCACTAGGTGGTGTAAAGTATGCAAATTATGGACTAACATTTGGCTGAGCTCAGCTAGTTGTCCCTTGATTCACATTTTGGCTACTATAAGTAGAACCAACTAAAACTAAGGGTTGAGTTATATTTGCCAAAGTAGTGTTGTGAGTCATCGCAACTTGCATCGTCATGCTGGGCATTGTCAGAGATGTAATATTGGTACTTGTTGATGCCACTATTGACAGTGTTGAGGTTGCAGTCATATGGGCACTTTAAGATATACCTTGTGTTGATGTAGCAACTGTGGCTTGAGTCTGTGTAGCAATATTTTGTTTCAATGTCACACCTTAGGGTAATATTGCTGAAATGTCTACTCCTGGAGGTAACTTGGCCCCATTTTGGACTAAGAGAGTGAGATATCTATCTCTATCATTATTGATGAGAGCATTGAGAATCATAAGCATCACAGGATCTTGTTGGGCTACTTCCAATTCTTCTTTTGTCAAATTATGTTGTATTTCATCAATGGAAGGCATCCTGTTTGTGTTTGTGGATAATGTTGCAGGTCTCTGACCTTGTGTTTGTTGTTGTGTGGATAGATCCATATTCCATGTGGGGTTAACCAAAGGGTCATTGTTATGACCCATCTAGTGTTTTTCCTTTTGAGCACACAACAATGGCATGACTGTTGTTCCAAAGTGATTTTGACTCCCTAAGATGCAGACGCAAGACTCAATTAGATGCAGTTAAGTATGCTTCTATGACTTCCTAAAGACTAAAGTGCAAACAATGCAATCTATGAATGATTATTTACTATCGAGGATTTCAAAATTTGAACACAAGATTTTCAGCGTATTGCCGAAAAGCTTCTAATTTTGCCTCTTCTTTGATTCGATTTTCGACATCTATGTCTATTTGTACTGACTTCTGAACTTCATCATCTATGACAGCTTGGGCTATGTCGTATTGGTCTTGATCAACTATTAATTCTTCAGCAAGGATATTCAAACCGTCAATTATTTCTAATTGAACGTTGTTTGGCCCAAGATCAGGTTGCTCAAATGGGAATTTATCGTTTCCTTTTAGACCCATATGTTGAAGACTACTATGCAGACTATGCAGACCCTAGAAATGATTGACACTTTTCTTTTTAACAAGGCTTCAGAAATGTTGTTATGGTCTTTTCTACCAATTGTCTAATGGCTTCTTTCTGAGTTGCTCTTTGTATTTTTTTCCTTAGTTTCTCATCAAGACAAACAGACTTCTGGATTTCATCATCTATGATGACCTCAATTGTGTCATATTGGGCACAACTAACTCTTACTTCCCAAGCGAGGTTATCCAAACCATTAATTATTGCTAATTGGTCATTGTTTGGCCCAAGATTTGGTTGCTTGAATGGAAATTCTCTTTCTCCTCTAATACCCATGGACTTAGGTATGATTCTTATACTCTAATGCAACACTAAATTTAATATGAGAATGAAAACTTGATGAAATGACTTGTGCAAATACTTTGTGTGATGATTCTAACGTGAGTTCTATATGAATTGAATGCCTAGGACCTAAGATCACTTGAAAGTAACATATATATCATCTTTAAATTTGTGCAAATGTTTGGATTTGACATTGATGTTAATAGTGACACTTAACTTTTTTGAGGTTTTTTTGATCTTGTTGAACACTGAAACTTTGTTAAGGTTTTGATTGATCTTGTTGAACACTGAAACTTGACTTTGTTGAGGTTGTGATTTGTTTCCTACAATGTTTGAATTTGATGAAGTGTAGCAAAGGACACAACAGTCACACCAAAAGAATAAACCATGAAAAGAACAATTGTTTAAGGAATTTTTTCAAATTCTTATGAATGTTGGGATCTTTCTCAAGATCTCATTTTGTTTTCAATATATTAGGGAAATTCGATATCACATCAGATAGGCTCTCCTAAGGTCAAAAGGTCACAAGTATTACCACAACCCACATCTTGATACTCCGTCAGCTCAAACAACCCTGTCACACCCTAGGGTGCGCTCATTTTTTTGCCTTTTTCCAAAAATTAGACCAAAGAAGATTGCTCCTCAATTGGCCCATTATCCCGAGAGATATATGGTGTCTTGGGGGAGGATTCTTCTCCACCCTTGCACTATGATAAAACAAGTGTCTACTTATTGACTTGGTTGGGCATCTAATTTCTATGGTGTTTAGATAGGATTTCGTTTGAGTGGTCACAATTAGTAGCATTTTACACTCCATTGAGGGAGGTCTCCCAGTCTGTATAGGTTAAGCTCTATAGAATTTAACGTACTGTATAGGTACTGAGGGAGGCATAACGTCATTGTGACAACATGTAACACTTGTCACATATGATTTTCATCACATACACATTTATTTATAGTGGTTTGGATTACTTGGCTTTAGTCATTGCCACTTAGGTCGTTCTCCTCTCACCAGCCTTAATGGCACCCTAAGGGAAACTCGGGAGGGCAAGCCTTATAAAGGATTTAATTGTAAAAAATAAATGAAAGCATGAAAGAAGAGAGCCTAGCTTTTTGATCACCCATTGAAGGGGAGAGAATAATACCTATCCCGTTGAAGACACGAAAAACAAGGGTTCTTTTTAACCTTTTATCGCAATGATTCTCTAATCTATTTGAAGATGTTACTCCAAAAAATCATGGGGGTTCAATTTTAACTTTCATTGCAATTGTGAAAAAGAAGACAAGTTTGTTTTTGGTTTATTTTATTAGTACCAACTTGAAGTGTTTCTAAGCTACCCCTACAAAAAGTGATGTTAGTAAGCACATGGTGGGCTATCCAGCCTAATTTTCCAATTACAGAGCTCTATCTTTTTACAGACATAAATAAATTCTGATAAAAACTAGAACTGAACTAGGACAGAAAGAGAAAAATCCAATCTAACAATTGCAACCTACTTACAAAGCAAATGTGAACTAATGTTAGATCAATTACGAATTGATATAGCATCAATTGCGAATTACTGTTTAAGCAATTGCAATGTGATGATTGATCAATTGCGAATTGATATAAGATCAGTTGCTCATCAGTAAAAATAATTTACAATAGAAAAAGACAGAAGATAGAAGGATTATTCTGCAATGATATTATCCCACGCCACTCGAGCCATCACATCAATGTCATCGTAAAATTTGTACTTGGCTGAGAAACGGTGGATATTTCTATGATATTGAGAAATCTCCTCTTTTTCTTCAATTTCACGGAGCTCCCTTTCTGCCTTTAAGAGCCTTTGATACATCTTTTGTTGTCTTATATGCTTTTTTGCCTTCCTTGCACCTGAAATTCAGAATCTCACATTTCCTGCCATTGAATTAGATACATTTTATATGCATAAATTGAAATTTCTAGAATTTGATGAAATTTTTGGGTTAGGTGTGTAAGACCAAATAATGACAAAATGACATAACACAAATTAATTTTGCAAATTCCTAAGGCAATTGAGAACTATTTTTGTAATTGTGGTGCAAGAACTGATCAATTACGGTATAATATGCTATCAATTGTGGTGTGATATTGTCAAATGTGAATTTCTGCATAAACAACTGCGGTATCAAGATCTCCTTTTGAGTACGGACATGCAAAATCAATTTAAACAGACAATTAAAGTTAGCATGTTTTCACATCGAGTTCACCAAATGTACTTAGGGGTAAAATAAGCGTAAATTGCATAACCAGATATCAAAGAGCAAATCACAACTCTAATCTAATCAATATTACTCCTAAATTACACTGGAATAATGCAAAATCAATTGAATTATGAAATGAAACTAATTAAAAGCTCCCTCAATTGACATAGCAAGGCTTCCATTTCTCTTCGCCATTGTTGTTGGTGTAGGTGGCTCTCAGGTATTGCACTTGATTTCCTGCATAAGATGAACAACAATTTTAAAGACTATGATTCTGCGATTCTAGCTTGAATTGACAAAATGATGTTTAATTTATAGATTTTGAACACAGAGGGTGAGAAATAGAACTCAAGTGTTGATTGATAGATAACTGAAATTGATCGATCAGTTAAAAAAGTTGATTGATTTATTAACTCAATAGATTAGAGAGTGAACTAAATAGATTGGCTAGTAAACTCAATTGATTGATTAGTAGACTGAATTGTTGGAGTAGTTAGAAAAAGGTGATTGAGAGTTAAAAAGGATGATTGATGAGTTAACTGAGTTAACTGACTAGACAACTAATTTGATCAATCAGTTCTAATTTTAGCATGTGATGTAGGATTTTGAAATTGAATTTGATTTTCATTTTCAATTTGGGTTTGAATTTGGGCATTTGAATGTTGAAATATGCATGAAATTAATTGAAATTCAGATTTGATGAAATACAAATTTGGAAGAAATGAAATTAAGTGAAATTCGAATTTGGGAGAAATGAAATGAAATTAGTTGGAATTAATTGGAATTATAATTTGGAGATTTGGAAGAATTTAATTAATTAATTTAAATAATTTAAATGAAATTATTTAAACTTAGGAAATTGAATTAATTAAATATTATTTAACTAAGGAAAGTATCGCAATTAATTAAATAATTAATATTTAATTAATAATCGAGATAGGGTTAATTGATTGAATGATGAAATGATAGAAATTTGATAATTAGAGATGTTGGATGTTATAATCAAAAGAAATATTTAATTTAATCAAATAATTAAAGAATTACCTAGATGAATAATTAGTGTAAGATTGATGAGACAGTTTTAGGTGTCTGCAAGAATTATGGTGCAAGTCGGAGTTACAACCCCAGTTTGTACTAACACTTGGCACTTTGGAAAAATGGAAAGGAAATGGTGTAGGTCAGGGCTATAACCCTGACTTGCACCATTGGGAAAGGATTCGGTGTAGATCGGGGTTATACTCCCGATTTACACCATTGGGTAAGACCTCGATGTAGGTTGGGGTTACGATCCCAACCAAAACCATTTCAAGGGGACTCGATGTAGGTCGGTCTTATGACCCTGATCTACACTAGGATGGGTGGAGTTGATGGAAGTCGGGGTTATAACCCCGCTCTACACTAGAAACAGGAAGAATTTGTGTAAGTCGGGTTTACAACCCCGCTTTGCACCAAAAATAGGATTTCTAAGGATTTGGGTTTAGGTCGGGGTTATAACCTCGACTTGCACCTGACATGAAAAACTTGGCTATAAGGTGGTGTAAATCAGGGTTACAAACTTGATTTGCACCAGACTGATAATTTTGAAGGGGAAGTGTTATCCGGGTTTGTAACCTCGATTTACACCAAAACACAAAACTATTTAAAAGACCCAAAAAAGGACTAGAACCTTTGAATCAAGAATCAAGGGTCCTAAATCATGCATGAGACCTCAAAAAAAGTGCTTAGATCATTTGGAATACAAATTAGAAAATAATTGTAGGGGTTGTCCTATTTTTGTGACTTAGCCAAAAATGAGGACAACAAATATCACTTGAGGTAAATGTGATATTAGGTTCACATTTAGGCTTAGGTTTTCACAGAGTTGTTAGTTTGGTTAACTTGGTCATGAAGGTTTACACTACTACCAATATTAGGCTCAACAATATTTATGGAATAGGAATGCAGAGGATTGGTAAATATTTGCAAGTTTTGCTTAGGTGGTGCTAAAAATTATTTCCCCTCATCCTTCACATTTTCCACCACAGTTATATTAGAGTCAATGAGGTATTGAATTTCATTTTTAAGACACATACATGTCTCTGTATCATGTTTAGTTGCTTTGTATCATGTCCAGGTTTACAATGATATTGACAAAAGGCCTTCGAGTTAAACAAAGCAAGCAAAGGCTTTGAGGTATCTACGAGATGGATGGGGGAAATATTCATCAACTTGTTATTTAACAATTGAAGCATAATGGAGTGTAAGGATTCAGAAAGTGGTGTGAAGTTGTGGTTCTTTGGTTTAGAAGAAAAGTGAGCTATTTAGGAAGGTGTTGTGGATGCAACTTTAATTTTAATGTTGTTTAAATAATGGGTGTTTATATTAATGAAGTTTTTTTTTGTTTCCTAAAGCCTTGGTAAGTTTGATGATCCTCTCCATACGTATCAACTAGAGCCATAGATGAAGAACCTTCATATTGACTAACGTAGTGTTGATATTCATAAAGTGTTATGCATAAGTGTGTGAAATATGGCTATTTCATAAACAAAATATTATCTCTAATATGATATTGTAAATTACCAATGAAAACTCTTTAAAATCAACATCAGGAAGGGAATAAAAAAATTGTGAATACTATTTTTAGTATCTACTAAT
This sequence comes from Cryptomeria japonica, assembly GCF_030272615.1. NCBI lineage: Eukaryota > Viridiplantae > Streptophyta > Pinopsida > Cupressales > Cupressaceae > Cryptomeria > Cryptomeria japonica. Next base: position 573,147,243 of record NC_081407.1, on the reverse strand, counting down.
AAAACTAGTCACCTTCATTTTTACATTGTTTGCAATGCACCAAATCAGTTATTGTAACTTGTGGCCCAATATTATTTTAAAAATGTTGCATAAATTTTTCCACCAATTGTTTAAAATTATTAAATGAAGTAATAGAAAAATAACAAAACCATTCCAAGGCAATTTATTTCAAGGATCTATAAATTCTTTTGCACGAATATTTTGTTCAAAGAAAAGTCACTGCATAAAGAGATAAATGCCAACACGTGAGTATAAGGATCAATTTTTAAATTGTATTTCTCACACAAGGTATCTCAATGTGTTGTGGGATTTGAGATTTAAGTATGGTAACAAAAAGTGGCATGCTTATACAATATGATGGGATGGTGGATTGGGATTGGGTCATCCTGACCAATTACTATTGTAAAGATGACACATTTTGCAACAAATGATTTATGACAGTTGTTATCACCTTAATGTGCACCCTTTGTTGAACCATGTTCAACCATTCAGTGAAACATTGGAAGGTCTCTCAAAGTGTGGGGTTTTGGAAACAAAGACCAACCTCCGAAGAAGGTCAGCTTCCTAATTGATATCACCTAAATTACTCTACTTCTTGACAAGGAAAAGGGAAGAGAGAAAACAAACTAAAACTGAAAATTTCAAAGTAAGGGTGATACACCAAATTAGAAATGACCATGAAAACTCAGATTTACATACACTTGGATATAGATGACATAAATTAAATTTTGCATAGCCTATTATTGCATGCCTCTGCATAAATATTTCACAAAGAGGCTACAATGCATTAACCCTTAAAAGGAAGATAACTTCATAATTAGAAAGTCACATGCATCTTCAAGACACATTTTGCAACCTACATAACATACTTTTGCAGAAAAGGTATAAAACACGAGAGAAAGCTACAAGGAAATAAGAATAAATCTCACAAGTTACTTGATCAATCACTTGACAATATACAATACTACAAGAACAAGAAGACAAGATCTCATCATTAATAGTATCCAAGGCCTTTTTTGTATTTCATATTCCAAAAAGAGTTACAAAGTATGCTCAAAATATGACTAAGGACTGTCAAAAATCACTGTCAAGAAAAGTGCATAATAAGAATTGAGTTACAAAAGAGTCAACAAAGTGACTATATCCATCAACTTCCAAAACAGTTGTACCAAATTAGGGACCTAAAATTGCCTTGGGTCGGATGCCTTCGAAAATCTTAAAATCTAGCAACTGGATCTCCTACAAATATGCTACAAATAGGTGAAAAAGTCAAAATTGAATCAGTCTATTATGAAGGCATACAAAAAAAACTTTGAGATGCTCTCCAATTCTATTAAAAGCCCCAAAACAACTCCTATATCTCCTCCAAGTGTTTGCAAACTACAAATAGCCTTCCCTGGATACTTGAAAAAAGCATCAATGCTCAACAAAATACATAAATACATTTGCATAGCATAACTCTATCTTTTGCATTAAAAATAGCAACTTTGACTCAATGATTTATAAAACATCACTTGTTAAAGTGCTTACATTTCAAACAAATGCAAAATTACAAGTGGTTCGACCATTCAAGGGTCAAAGAAAAAAATAGGTCATAAAGACCCTACCGTGGCATATATAAGACAAACAAATATCATAAGGCATAAGAATTGTAAGTCTTAGCCCACAATATGTATTAATTGGCATGTAATATATTTTCTAAAAAAATAAAATGCCTAATCTTTCCATCGGCATATGCTAGGGCACAAAAACCCTTAAAACAAAACTTGGGGCAAGGCAATATCTCACATTCTGGAAAAACCCTATCGACCGACAAAATGTATGCATAGGTGCTCCATGGAGGCTTCATGGCAATCATCTTGGAATTATGAGGCTTCTCAAATGAAAAAAAAAATATTACAGATTGGGTAAAATCTTTACTTCTATGAGTAAAAGTTCACTTTGAGTCTAGTAAATGCAAGAAATTGATGAATATCTTGTTTCCTAGTTGTGCTTGACTATACTCTCATGATTTGTAGGGTCATGTTCATGCTTTGACCACACTGTCTCTACCTTGTATTAGCTTCTTTAACTATCATTATATGATCTATAATGTGTAACTATTACAATTTCCATGTCATGATTGCTATAGACACTTCTTAGCTCTAAAAATCTTTCATCCCAAATTCATCTTCTTGCAGTTGTGTCCTCCATCCATTGATGGTTGTAACTGTCTTTCTATTAATTCTTAATGCTTAGATTCATAACCTTAGGTCCAAATCTATCTTATTTGTTCAATGATAAGCCTCTTATGACTACCACACTCATGTGCCAAATTCTTCATGGTCTTTTGGATGGTTTATTTTGCTGCTCTAACTCTTAAAATGTGATGCTCATTGTTCTTTGATAGACTATGTGACTGTTTTGAATCTTCTATTGCTTACATCTATGATTTGCTTCAAACTTGCTTAATGCATTAGCCTCATCCACCAATATCATTGTCATCAAATAATTATGGTCTCTATGACTATTGACACAAGATCCATGACTGCATTATTGTGAAATTCTTAGACTGTGTCTTGACATTGCTCCAAACTCTATCTTGACAATGGTCTTTATTGTAGTTTGAGCAAGGTTTGTCCTCTTGATTGTTAAAGAAAGCTGCAACTTGTACGTGTCATAGGGTTTTTGGCACTTTAGCCCCATTGAGCACAAATTTATCTTTTATAATAGTGAACTCATCAATTCACTACTATAAATGGGAGTTTCTGTTGGCATTATAACAGACAAAGGGAGATTGTTGGCATTTCAATAGGGATATTGAGAAGGTTGTTGATGATTATGGATATAACTGATTAAGGATGTTTACTATCTTAATATTATTATTTTGTATTGATGTCAAGAAATTGATTTTCTAACTCAGTATGATGTTGCCATATCTTAAGAAGTATGATTTGGTGAGCATAAAGATGTCGGTAAAAGACACAGAAAGAATGTGATGAATAAGGGGAGGAATAAGTTATTCAATGGGCAACTATTACCGAGTTAGACAATGATGAGATCATGATGTTTAGATTGTTTTTTGATATCCTACATATGTTGTTGATTGAAAGGTTAATACTATATTATGTTACCGAGCAAAGAACCTAGTCGCTAACCCTAAGGTTATCACTATCGGTTAATGAAGGCAGAATGTCTATCGAGTGAAGTTTAGTATTTACCGAGTTGCGACCAAGTAATAACAGAATGCATTGCATGATTAAAAGCATTATTTAATGAAGGAAGTTGATGAGCTAGTTATGATTAAATGATTGTTACAATGTGTATAAAGGTTGTTAAGGATCTATGGCAAAGGAAAATTGGTAGGAAGATCTACAGCTCAGATTGAACCGCAATACCCTAGCACAAGTTCCAAGAAATGTATGCAAGTTCCAAGGCAGGGTAAAATGTTTTCAAATCAAAGGATACATTGAACCTGGTCAAGTTTGAAGATCTGATGGCTATGATTGATCATGGGAAATGTGATCAACGAGATTAAGAGGTTGGCAAATTGTTTATAAATAAGGAACTATTGATAAACAATGTATGCAGGCAAGTGTAAGCATAGGGATGCTACATAGTGATTATCGAGCACTGAAGCTTGAAGACCTATTTTGATAACAGAGTATAGAGCCCAACAGAAGGACAAGATAAGTCCTATGACTAGATTGTATTGAGCAAATAAGAATCTTCTTTAGCATTTTTAGATGTGAAGTTGCATATAGATTTTTATTACTGTTATTTTGTAAAGTGACAGAAAATCTCTTAACCAAGTGGACTTAACAGTCTTATTTTGTAAAACCCTCTAGAAAGGTAACATTTTGATTGAGTGTTTGAAATCCTTTAACAAGGTCACTTCTAACAAGGTGAAGATCCTAACAGATCTGAGGGAAATCCCTTAACCGGGTCACATCTAGCAATGTGTTTGTAATCTTTAACAGGATTTTCTTTTAACCGAGCATGCTCTAGAAGAGTATATTTCTTAGTGGGTCCAAAATCCCACAATGGTTTTTCCCTATTTGGGTTTCCACGTTAAATCTGGTGCTATGAGTGTTGTGATGTTTATATGCTTATAAGTTTGCATGTTTAGCAGTTTTGGTTATATGGCTGAAGTATATGTACCAAGGTTGAATCTGTTGTTTTTATGAAAGATTAAGTTTGTATAATTCACCCCCCCTCTCATCTTGTTAGCTTGGCATCTGTACTTACATTAAGTATCAGAACTATCAATTGGTATCAGAGCTTTGGACTCTGGAAGAAAAAGTTTAAAGGTACTTGAGGCAAAGATCCAAAGATGTATAAGAGGGGTGCACCGAAGTTGAACAAGTCAAGTTTCTCTACATGGCAGAAAAGGATGAAGTTGCACCTATCAAGAGTTGGAGAATATGTTGTATATTATCTGGAGAATGATTTCGTTACACCTAGCACCTATCCATTGACAATGGAAGAGATAAAGGCAAAGCAAGAACATATTCAAGCAATGATTGAAATAACATATGCATTGACCGACTCAGAGTTTAATGATCTAGAAGGCTGCAATGATGCAAAGGCAATGTGGGACAAGCTCATACCTATGTATGGTGGAGATGAACATGTTCAAAGAGAAAAAGTGGATAGTCTAAGAGGACAACTTGAATCTATGAGGATGAATGAAGGTGAGAACATAACCCAGTACAGTACAAGGCTAAAGGAGATTGTTAATTAAATCAAAGGAGCAGGTGGAACTATTGAAGAAAAGGATGTCACATGTAAGTTGTTAAGAACCCTTCTACCAGCTTATGCAATCTGAGTCTCTGCAATCAATGAATTGAGGTCTGTACCCAATATGCCAGTTTCTTTAGATGCTACTATTGGTAAGCTACATGCATTTGAGTTAAGTAATTTTGATAACAGTGGGTCTTCGATAAATAAAGTTGAATCTGCATTTAGTTCTTTTCATCTTGGTGAATCTGATGATTACAATGATAGAATGAGTAAGTACTCTGAAGGGAATCACAGTGGAGCAAGTGAAATATTTCATAAGAACATGGAAGAAGTACACAAACTGTATGAAGAAATCAGAAAGCAAGAAGAGTTTGAAGCACTATTAGCCAGAAGGTTACCGAGAGGCAAAGCTAAGTATAAAGGAAAACTATCTTTGAAATGTTTCAATTGTGATAAGATAGGACATATGGCTTCTAACTGTCCTGAAAAAGATTCTATTGAAAAGAGAGATTACCGAGATGAAAGACAGAAAAATAATCATTATAGAGGACACCAAGACTTCAAAAGAAGAGATAGAAAGTCATACCTAATAGCTGATGAGGAATCCAATGATGATAAATCAGATGAAACTGATATAGAGGAAGTAGTTTATGTGGCTATCAAAGATGGATCAGATGAAGAAAGGTATGAAGAAAAAGCCCTAATATCTCACATAAATACTAATGACTCTTGGATCATAGATAGTGGATGCTCACAACACATGACAGGTGATAAACACAAGTTTGTTATATTAGAAGATTATGATGGAGGATATGTAATATTTGGTAATGATGCACCATGTCCGGTAAAAGGTAAAGGATCCATAACACTTCTTGACAATGCTAAATGTAATGATGTTTATTGGGTTGAAGGATTGAAATACAATTTGTTGAGTGTAGCACAGCTAAACAACAAAGGTTACCGAATAGAATTTCAGAAAGGAATTGTCAAAGTTCATGACAAGCATGGAAAGTTAGCTACTACTGGGACACAAACAAAAGGTAACACATTTCACCTTGACTCTATTGGCAATTTAACAAGGATATTGAGAAGGTTGTTGATGATTATGGACATAACTGATTGAAGATGTTTTACTGTCTTGATATTATTATTTTGTCATTGATGTCAAGAAATTGATTTTCTAATTCAGTATGATTTTGCCATAGCTTAAGAAATATGATATGAAGATTATAAAGAAGTCGGTAAAGACACAGGAAAGAATATGATGAATAAAGGGATAAGTTATTCAATGGGAAACTCTATCGAGTCAGACAATGATGAGATCTTGATGTTTTAGATTGTTTTAACATCATACATATGTTGTAAAATGTAAAGGTTAATACTACACTATGTTATCAGGCAAAGAACCTAGTCAGTAAACCCTAAGGAATCTAGTCGGTAAACCCTAAGGTTATCATAGTCAGTCAATGAAGATAGAATGTCTACTGAGTAAAGTTTAGTATTCACCGAGTTGTAACCGAGCTATAACAGAATGCATTAAATGGTTACATGTGATATTTAATGAAAGAAGCTGATGAGCTGGAGCAGATCAATGATTGGCAAGCCATGGAAGAAGTTTTTTAACAAATCTAAGGCAATGGAAAATCGACAAGAAGATCTATAGCTCAGATTGAACCGCATTACCCTAACACAAGTTCCAAGATGATTGTGCAAGTTTCAAGGCAGGGTAAAATGTTTTTCAGATCGTAAGATACAATGAACTTGGACAAGATTGAAGATCTGATGGCTATGATTGATCATGGGAAATGTGATCAAGGAGATTAAGCGGTTAGATGATTGTTTATAAATAAGGAACTGTTGATAAATAGTGGATGTGGGCAAGTGTATGCACAGGGATGCTACATAGTGATCACCGAGCACAAAAGCTTGAAGACCTGTTGGAATAACAGAGTATTGATGCCCATCAGATAGATAAGAATAGTTCTATGTCTAGATTGTGTTGAACAAATAAGAATCTGCTTTAGCATTTTAGATGTAAAGTTGCAGATAGATTGTATTACTGTTAGCTTGTGAAAGTAACAGGAAATCTCTTAACCAAGTGGACTTAACAGTCTTATAAGTAAATCCTCTAACAAGGTGACATTCTAAATAAGTGTTTGAAATCCTTTGACAAGGTCACTTCTAACAAAGTGAAGATCCTAATAGATCTGAGGGAAATCCCTTAACTGGGTCACATCTAGCAATGTGTTTTGTAATCTTTAATAGGATTGGCTTTTAACCGAGCATACTCTAGAAGAGTATATTTCTTAGTGGGTCTGAAATCCCATAGTGGTTTTTCCCTATTTGGGTTTCCACGTTAAATCTAGTGTTATGAGGTTTATATTGTTCATATGCTTTTGAGTTTGCATGTTTGATAGTTTCTATTCTATGACTGATATATGTTACCAAGGTTGAATCTGATGTTTTCTTGATGATTAAGTTTGTATGATTCACCCCCCCCCCTCTCATCTTGTTGGCTATCGGATCTATACTTATATTAAGTATCAGAACTATCAGTTGGTATCAGAGCCTTGGACTCCGAAAGGAAAGTTTAAAGGAACTTGAGTTAAAGATCCAAAGATGTATAAGAGGGATGCACCTAAGCTGAATAAGTCAAGTTTCTCTACATGGCAGAAAAGGATGAAGCTACATCTATCAGGAGTTGAAGAATATGCTATATACTATCTGGAGAATGATTTTGTTACATCGAGCACCTATCCATTGACTATGGAAGAGATAAAGGCAAAGCAAGAACACATTCAAGAAATGATTGAAATAACATCTGCATTGACTGATTCTGAGTTTAATGATCTAGAAGGCTGCAATGATGTGAAGGCTATGTGGACTAAGCTCATATCTGTATATGGAGGAGATGAACATGTTCAAAGAGCAAAAGTTGATAGTCTAAGAGGAAAACTCGAATCTATGAGGATGAATGAAGGTGAGAACATAACCCAGTACGGTACAAGACTAAAGGAGATTGTAAATCAAATCAAGGGAGCAGGAGGAACTATTGAAGAAAAGGATGTGACAAGTAAGTTGTTAAGAACCCTTCTACCTGCCTATGCAATCCGAGTCTCTGCAATCAATGAATTGAGGTCTATACCTAATATGCTAGTTTCCTTGGATGCTACTATTGGTAAGCTACATACATTTGAGTTAAGTAATTTTGATAACAGTGGGTCATCAGTAAATAAAGTTGAATCTGCATTTAGTTCTTTTCATCTGAATGAATCTAATGATTACAATGAAAGAAAGTATAAGTACTCTAGAGGAGATCATAGTGGAGCAAGTGAAATATTTCAGAAGAACATGGAGGAGGTACACAAACTGTATGAAGAAATCAGAAAGCAAGAAGAGTTTGAAGCACTATTGGCCAAAAGGTTACCAAGAGGCAAAGGTAAGTATAAGGGAAAACTACCCTTGAAATGTTTCAATTGTGATAAGATTGGACATATGGCTTCTAACTGTCCTGACAAAGATTTCACTGAAAAGAGAGATTACTGAGATGACAGATAGAAAGATAATCATTACAGAGGTCACCAAGACTTCAGAAGAAGAGATAGAAAGACCTGCTTAATTGCTGATGAGGAATCTGAAGATGATAAATCAGATGAGACTGATACAGAGGAAGTTGTTTATGTGGCTATCAAGGATGGATCAGATGAAGAAAGGTATGAAGAAAAAGCCCTAATATCTCATATAAACACTAATGATTCTTGGATTATAGATAGTGGATGCTCACATCATATGACAGGAGATAAACACAAGTTTGTTATGTTAGAAGATTATGATGGAGGCTATGTTAGATTTGGTAATGATGCACCATGTCCGGTAAGAGGTAAAGGATCCATAACACTTCTTGATAAAGCAAGATGCAATGATGTTTATTGGGTTGAAGGTTTGAAATATAATTTGTTGAGTGTAGCACAACTAAACAACATAGGTTATTGAATAGAATTTCAGAAAGGAATTGTCAAAGTTCATGACAAAAATGGAAAGTTAGCTACTACCGGGACACAAACAAAAGGTAATACATTTCACCTTGACTCTACTCACAACAAGTGCTTGCATGCAAAGATTGATAACACCTGGTTATGGCATAAAAGGTTTTGTCATGTTAATTTTGATAATCTGATCAAGATAAGTAAGAAGCACAGAGTAAGAGGTCTACCGAGTCTTGAAAAACCTAAGAATGCTATGTGTTGAGGATGCCAAATGGGCAAGATGACAAGATCTAGCTTTACAAGTAAGTCATACACTTCTAAGGGAATTTTAGATCTTGTACACACTGATCTTTGTGGTCCTATGAAATTTCAAAGTTATTATGGTGATAAGTATTTCATATTATTTGTGGATGATTATTCAAGGATGATGTCAGTAATGTTTTTAAAACAAAAATCAGAAGCTTTTCAAATGTTTAAGTGGTACAAGGCTACAGTTGAAAATGAAATAGGAAGACAACTAAAATGTCTTAGATCAGATAGAGGAGGAGAGTTCACATTTGATGAGTTCAACCTACTTTGCAATGATCATGGTATTAAAAGACAAGTCTCTGCACCGAGGACTCCATAGCAGAATGGAATAGCTAAAAGAAGAAACAGATCTATTGTGGATTGTGCTAGAACACTAATGATTGAGAAGAAGGTTCCACAAACATTTTGGAGAGAAGCATTAAGCATAGCTGTTTACACCTTGAACCGAGTTCAATTGAAGAAAGGTACTTTGAAGACACCTTATGAAATCTGGTATGGCAAGAAACCTAACATAAGTTATTTTAAGATCTTTGGAAGCAAATTCTATGTTCATAAAGATGATAGAAATGGCAAGTTTGATCAGAAAAGTGAAGAAAGAACATTTCTAGGATATTCTTCTAGAAGCAAAGCATTCAAATGTTTGATCAAATCATCTAACAAAATAGTAGAAAGTGCAAATGTGAAAATTGATGAATTTGCAGAAAGAACTGATGACAGGAATTCCAAAGAACCAGAAGACTATGATGAATTTGTCTATGTGCAACCGAAAAGTCCTACCGAGATAACTGTTGAAGGAAATGAGGAAGATATCCAGTTACCGAGTGATGAAGAGGATCATACAGAGCCTACCGAGCCTGTATTAGCCAAATATGTCAGAAGACATCATGCACCAAGTCAGATTATAGGAGATAAGGATGATCCAGTGATGACAAGGAACAAACTAAGACAAAACACATGTTTGATATCTGAATTTGAACCAAGAATAGTAAAAGAGGCATTCAACAGTGAAGATTGGATAAATGCTATGACTGAAGAGATTGATCAAATCAAGAAGAATGACACATGGACACTAGTCCCAAGACCTAAGGACAAAAATGTAATCGGTACAAAGTGGATCTTCATAAATAAGCTAAATGAGAAAGGAGAGGTCATTCGGAACAAAGCAAGATTGGTTTGCAAAGGTTATGCCCAAGAAGAAGGAATTGATTATGGTGAGACTTTTGCACCTGTTGCTAGACTTGAAGGAGTTAGAACACTGCTGGCATATGCTGCTTTCAAAAACTTCAAGGTATATCAAATGGATGTCAAATCTGCATTTTTGAATGGAATATTAGAAGAAGAAGTTTTCATTGAGCAACCTGAAGGATTTGTTGAAGACAATAATAAAGATCAGGTATGTAAATTGAACAAAGCTTTATATGGTCTGAAATAAAAACCTAGAGCATGGTATGAAAGACTGCACTCTTATTTGATTAAGATTGGTTTTATAAGGACAAGTGAGAACAACAACATGTACATGAAGAATGATGAAAATGGAATACTAATCTCAGCCATATTTGTTGATGATATTATATTTTGTGGAAATGACTCTTTATGCAAGAACTTTGGTAATGAAATGAGCAAAGAATTTGAGATGTCATTAATCGGTGAGATAAAGTATTTTATAGGCTTACACATACTGCAAATGAAAAATGAAATTTTCATTACTCAATCCAAATACATAAAGGAAATCTTGAAGAAATTTGGAGTGGAGGATTCAAAGCCAGTAAGCACTCCTATGACTACAAACTACAAACTATCAAAGAATGATGAATCTACATCTGTTGATGAGACACTCTACCGATCCATGATTGGAAAACTACAATATGTTGTTCACAGCAAACCTGATATAGCACATGCAGTAGGTATTGTTGCAAGATTTTCTGTAGATCCTAAGGAAATACACATGACAGTAATCAAAAGAATTTTCAGATACTTGAAAGGCACTGAAGATTATGGCTTAGCATATCAGAAAGGAAATGATTTTGATTTGAAAGTCTATACTGATGCTGATTGGGCAGGCAACATTGATGATAGGAAAAGCACAAGTGGAGGAGATTTCTTCTTAGGAGAAAGACTAGTGAGTTGGCTTAGAAAGAAACAAGGATGTGTTTCTTAGTCAACAACCAAAGCTGAATATGTTGCTGCAGCACTGAATTGTACCAACATTGCATAGATCAAACAACTGTTGAAAGGTATAAAAGAGAAAGTTACCAAGCCAGTAACTATATTCTGTGACAATACTAGTGCCATTAATATTTCAAAGAACCCTGTTATGCACTCTAAGACAAAGCACATATCTATTAAATATCATTATCTTAGAGAAGAAGCTCATGAAAAGAAAGTGGTGTTGGAATATGTTAACACAAAGGAACAAATAGTTGATATCTTCACCAAGCCACTACCAAAGGACACTTTTGAATATCTCAGAAGTAAGTTAGGGGTCCTACCCCTATCTCTTACTCACTAACCGAGTTCAGTGAAAGCATCAGTTCGATGAATCTATTGAATATCTTTTAGGGAGCTGATGCTGGAGTGATACACTTTAAGAATGCTTTTCTGAAAGTGTACTGGAACAATATTGGGATAATATAGAAAATGATACAAGGAACAGGAATTGTAAAATGCTCTAACCGAGACTCAGTTGATACACATCAGCAAGAAAATAACTTCTTACAGAAACAACTTATGTTTTAGTTCTTTTCTTTTTGGCATTGTTGTCAAAGGGGGAGAAGACTACTAGGGAGAAGACCTACCCAAGGAGGAGAATACTACAAGGGGGAGAAGACCTACCTAAGGAGGAGAAGACTACCAGGAGGAGAAGACCTAAGAAGATTGAGAGAAAACCAGAAGAGAATTCTGATGTATGGGGGAGAGCATTTCAACATTTCAGAATCATATCAATCCGAATTCTTAATGGTCAAATCAATTGGTTTTGCCATCAATGTCAAAGGGGGAGATTGTTGGCAATATAACAAGGATATTGAGAAGGTTGTTGATGATTATGGACATAACTGATTAAAGATGTTTTACTCTCTTAATATTATTATTTTGTCATTGATGTCAAGAAATTGATTTTCTAATTCAGTATGATGTTGCCATATCTTAAGAAATATGATATGAAGATTATAAAGAAGTCGATAAAGACACAGGAAAGAATATGATGATTAAAGGGATAAGTTATTCAATGGGCAACTCTACCGAGTCAGACAATGATGAGATCTTGATGTTTTAGATTGTTTTAACATCATACATATGTTGTAAAATGTAAAGGTTAATACTACACTATGTTATCAAGAAAAGAACCTAGTCGGTAAACCCTAAGGAACCTAGTCGGTAAACCCTAAGGTTATCACAGTCGGTTAATGAAGACAGAATGTCTACTGAGTAAAGTTTAGTATTCACTGAGTTGTAACCGAGCTATAACGGAATGCATTAAATGGTTACATGTGATATTTAATGAAAGAAGCTGATGAGCTGGAGCAGATCAATGATTGGCAAGTCATGGAAGAAGTTTGTTAACAAATCTAAGGCAATGGAAAATCGGCAAGAAGATCTACAGCTCAGATTGAACCGCATTACCCTAACACAAGTTCCAAGATGATTGTGCAAGTTCCGAGGTAGGGTAAAACATTTTTCAGATCGTAAGATACAATGAACCTGGACAAGATTGAAGATCTGATGGCTATGATTGATCATGGGAAATGTGATAAAGGAGATTAAGCGGTTAGATGATTGTTTATAAATAAGGAACTGTTGATAAACAGTGGATGCGGGCAAGTGTATGCACAGGGATGCTACATAGTGATCACTGAGCACAGAAGCTTGAAGACCTATTGGAATAACAGAGTATTGATGCCCATCAGATAGACAAGAATAGTTCTAAGTCTAGATTGTGTTGAACAAATAAGAATCTACTTTAGCATTTTAGATGTAAAGTTGCAGATAGATTGTATTACTGTTAGCTTGTGAAAGTAATAGGAAATCTCTTAACCGAGTGGACTTAACAGTCTTATAAGTAAATCCTCTAACAAGGTGACATTCTAAATGAGTGTTGAAATCCTTTGACATGGTCACTTCTAACAAAGTGAAGATCCTAACAGATCTGAGGGAAATCCCTTAACCGGGTCACATCTAGCAATGTGTTTTGTAATCTTTAATAGGATTGGCTTTTAACTGAGCATACTCTAGAAGAGTATATTTCTTAGTGGGTCCGAAATCCCACAGTGGTTTTTCCCTATTTGGGTTTCCACGTTAAATCTGGTGTTATGAGGTTTATATTGTTCATATGCTTTTGAGTTTGCATGTTTGATAGTTTCTATTCTATGACTGATATATGTTACCGAGGTTGAATCTGATGTTTTCTTGATGATTAATTTTGTATGATTCACCCCCCCCCCTCTCATCTTGTTGGCTATTGGATCTGTACTTATATTAAGTATTAGAACTATCAGACTCAACTCGGAACAAGTGTCTATATGCAAAGATTGATGATACCTGGTTATGGCATAAAAGGTTTTGTCATGTAAATTTTGATAATCTGACCAAAATAAGCAAGAAGCACCGAGTAAGAGGCCTACCGAGTTTAGAAAAACCTGAGAATGCTATGTGTCGAGGATGCCAAATGGGAAAGATGACAAGATCAAGCTTTACAAGTAAGTCCTACACATCTAAGGGAATTTTAGATCTTGTGCATACTGATCTTTGTGGTCCTATGAAAGTTCAGAGTTATTTCATATTATTTGTGGATGATTATTCAAGGATGATGTCAGTTATGTTTTTAAAAGAAAAATCAGAAGCTTTTCAAATGTTTAAATGGTACAAGGCAAGAGTTGAAAATGAAATAGGAAGACAACTGAAATGTCTTAGATCAGATAGAGGAGGAGAGTTTACCTCTGATAAATTTAACTTATACTGCAATGATCATGGTATAAAAAGACAAGTCTCTGCACCGAGAACTACACAGCAAAATGGGATAGCTAAGAGAAGAAACAAATCTATTGTGGATTGTGCCAGAACCCTGATGATTGAAAAGAAAGTGCCACAAACATTTTGGAGAGAAGCAATAAGCACAACAGTTTACACCCTGAACCAAGTTCAACTGAAGAAAGAAACTTTGAAGACACCATATGAAATCTAGTATGACAAGAAACCTAATGTAAGTTACTTCAAAATCTTTGGAAGTAGATGCTATGTACACAAAGATGATAGAAATGGAAAGTTTGATCAGAAAAGTGAAGAAGGAACATTTCTTGGTTATTCTTCTAGAAGTAAAGCATTTAAATGTCTGATCAAATCATCTAACAAAATAGTAGAAAGTGCAAATGTGAAAATTGATGAATTTGTAAAAAGAAATGATGAAGGAAATTCCAAAGAACCAGAAGATTATGAAGAATTTGTCTATGTTCAACCGACAAGTCTTACCGAGAGGACTGCTGAAGGAAATGAAGAGAATATCCAGTTACCGAGTGATGAAGAAGATCATATAGAGCCTATCGAGCCTGTATTAGCCAAGTATGTCAGAAGACATCATGCAGAAAGTCAAATTATAGGAGATAAAGATGATCTAGTGATGACAAGGAACAAACTGAGATAGAACACATGTCTGATATCTGAATTTGAACCGAGAATAGTGAAAGAGGCATTTAATAGTGCAGATTGGATAAATGCTATGACAGAAGAGATTGATCAAATCAAGAAAAATGACACATGGACACTGGTCCCAACACCGAAGGACAAAAATGTAATCGGTACAAAGTGGATTTTCAGAAACAAGCTGAATGAAAAAGGTGAGGTCATTCGAAATAAAGTAAGACTAGTTTGCAAAGGTTATGCCCAAGAATAAGGAATTGATTATGGTGAGACTTTTGCACCTGTGGCAAGACTTGAAGGAGTAGGAACATTGTTGGCATACGCTGCTTTCAAAAATTTCAAGGTATATCAAATGGATGTCAAATCTACATTTCTGAATGGTATACTAGAAGAAGAAGTTTTTATTGAACAACCTGAAGGATTTATTGAAGACAAGAATAAAGATCAAGTATGTAAATTGAACAAAGCTTTATATGGTCTGAAACAAGCACCTAGAGCATGGTATGAAAGATTGCACTCTTATTTAATCAAGATTGGTTTTATAAGGACAAGTGAAAACAACAATATGTACATGAAGAATGATGAAAATGGAATACTGATCTCAGCCATATTTGTTGATTATATTATCTTTTGTGGGAATGAATCTCTATGCAAAAACTTTGGAAATGAAATGAGCAAAGAATTTAAGATGTCATTAATCAGTGAGATAAAGTATTTTATAGGTTTACAGATACTACAAATGAAATATGAGATTTTCATTACTCAATCCAAGTACATAAAGGAAATCTTGAAGAAATTTGGAATGGAGGATTCAAAACCAGTAAGTACTCCTATGACTACCAACTATAAATTATCAAAGAATGATGAATCTGCATCTGTTGATGAGACACTTTACCAATCCACGATTGGAAAGCTACAATATGTTGTTCACAGTAGGCCAGATATAGCACATGCAGTAGGTATAGTTGTAAGATTTTTTGCAGATCCCAAGGAAACACACATGACAACAATCAAGAGAATTTTCAGATACCTGAAAGGCACTGAAGATTATGGCTTAGTATATCAGAAAGGAAATGACTTTGATTTAAAAGTTTATACTAATGTTGATTGGGCAGGCAACATTAATGACAGAAAAAGCACAAGTGGAGGAGCTTTCTTTTTAGGAGAAAGACTAGTAAGTTGGCTTAGCAAGAAACAAGGATGTGTTTCACAGTCAATAGCAGAAGCTGAATATGTTGCTACAGCATTAAATTGTACCAATATAGCATGGATCAAACAACTGTTGGAAGGTATAAATGAGAAAGTTACCGAGCCAGTAACTATATTTTGTGACAATACTAGTGCCATTAACATTTCAAAGAATCTTGATTGGGCTATTGTGTCAAGAATGATCCTTAGCTCTATTAAAACAAAGCACAAAATGGTAGGCATGATGGGCTCAACCCTTGTGGGAGCCCATTTTACTCCACATGTTATGATGTTTATGATATTGGTTTAAATTATTCAGTAATGAACATGACACCTGTACCTGCATAGTGAACAAACATGTTAAATAAAATAATAGAATTCAGATATTCTCTTTTATTTTCCTCTCTTATTCATGTAATGATTGCATAGCTGATTTGATTCTTTATGAAAGAAACTTTGCATTTGTTGAATTTCCATATAGATTGATGAGGATCCTTGAGCTCTAACCATTTTTCTCTATCTACCTGCAGGCGACCTTGGACAACAAAGATACTTCTGGAACAAAGGAGCTAAAAGATGCAAGCATCAAGGATTCGTCATTCCAAGCAATGACGGGTCCCCTCCTCTTTCTATATTCTTTTTTCTATAAATATTGTTAGGGGTCCCATAGATACTAATTCACCCCCCCCCCCTCTTAGTATCTGTGGGACCCCTAACAATTGGTATCAGAGCTTGGTCCTCTATTTTCAAAAGCCTAACAGCTTGAGGAAGATCTTGACACCGGTAAAGATGGAAAATCTGATGAAGCAACTTGAAGGAGCTCTTATAGACTATGATGCAGACAAATTGAAAAATATCAAACTAGAAGATGATTTAAGGGTAGCTCAGAATATCATTCAGGCACTTCAAGAAAATTTTACTGTTGGAAGAAATAAGAGAAGAGAACTTTGTGAAAAATTGCAAAATGAGAATGATGAAAAGGAATCACTTAATGATATGATAAGCAAGTTGAAACAAGAGATCATGACAACAAAAAATGAAATGTAGGATATGACTATGAGATTTTGCAAAGAGATTGAGGATAGGAAGAAGAATGAAGAAGAATTGACCAGAAGACTAAGTGATGTAGCAAATGAGAATACAAGACTTAGCTATGAAACTGACATGTTGAAGACAGATCTGATGCATACTAAGAATGACTCAAATGAACTGATGAGACAAAAATAAATCTTGGAAAGAGAACTGGAAACTACAAACCAACACAAAGAAAAATTCAAGAAAAGCTCAGAGGAACTTGGCACCTTGCTGAAGAATCAAAAACCTAAAGGTGACACTTCTAGAATTGGCTTTGAAGTTGGTGAAAGCTTCAGTAGTACAAATACTCAGGATCACAGCAAACCAGTAAGACAACCTAATGCTTATAAATTCAATGGAAAATGCTTTAACTGTAATAAGTATGGTCATAGAGCAAATCAATGTAGATCTAGAAATTATCAGAATATCCACACAACCACCGGTCAATGTTCTAAATGTAACAAAGTAGGTCACAACTCTGAAAACTGTAAAATGAATGTGAGATGTTATGTTTGTGGAAGATTTGGATATTTATCAAATCAATGTAGAACACAAACCGACACAGGTTATGGGAAAGCTATTCAGAAAAATAATGTAACTTGTTATGCATGTAACAAGATTGGGCATATTGCTAAATTTTGTAGAAGTAAAGGAACACTGGTAGACAACAAAAGTGCTAGCTTGAAAGGTAAAGAAAAAGTTGAAGAGGTTAAGCAAGAATTCTCAAAATAATGGATTAGAAAAGCTGATCTAAATATTGGGAATACTCCTCCATGGGTAGAACAAACCAATGCTTCACTGGTAGGACAGAGTGATGCTTCACCAGAAGGACAGAGCAGTGCTCCACCTGTAGGAAGTTCTTCATCTAATTGAAGAAAATTTCCTTGAGGGTTTGGCAATCTAATGACACATGTGCTATTATTCCCTCGATTAGAGATGAGAAGTTGAAAATTACTTATTACTGGCAAACAATGTTAAGTGAATACTTAACCAGCATGCAATTAATGTGGTAGATGGCGAAAAGACACTATAAAGTTAAGGTTTTTGGCTCCATTTCATTTCACCGAGATTTCAAATTTTTAGAGAGCGCGAAGACTCCGAGCTAAGGCATTTCAAGCAAGAAGCAAGCACACTCCAAGCAATCATCCATCCAAGGCAGTAAAAGGTATTTAATCATGGCATCCACCTCTACAATTGAATACATAGCAAACCCTACTATTGTTGAAGTAATAAAAAGACCTAGGCCCGTATTTCAGTTAGTTCCCGAGATAGCAAAGAAGAATGATACCTTAGGTGCTTTTTCTCAAATTCCTAAGGGAGTTGTATATGCTGAAGACCCCAGAATGTACATCCACTGCAACATTCAAGAGTTAGGAGATGAGGAAATTAAAACCATGTATAAAACCATGATATGTGATAATACCAACAATATTAAAGATGAACATAAAATCATTGAGACCCTAGAATTTATAGAAATCCTTAGCATTCCTGAATTTCCAAAGGATGTGATTAGGATAGTTTTAAGCAGGGTACATGGAGAATTTTTCTGGTTAGATGCAATCCATAAGATCACCAAGGAAGCTGTGAAAGCTGTCACAGGGTTACCGACCACCGGTAAAAGACCAAATAAAACCAAGAAGGTCTCTAATGACCTAGTTATAAACCTAACTGGTGCAACATTTGACAAGAGGTCTCTAAGGGTTAATGATGTAACATATATCAATGTGAGATTCATCAGTATGATATTAGGTTATAAATCTACTCATGCTAATAGACTTAATTTAGTTTCAAGTTTATGCATTAAGAGTGTTTATGACATGGTCACAAATAATGCCAAAATTGACATATGTGAGTGGTTAAAGGATGAAGTAATTGACAACCTTGGAAAGATCAAGAAGGACAAGAAAGGAACTTTCAGATTTGGAAATCTGTTAGTATGCCTAATGCTACACATAACAAAATAGGTTCCTAGTATAGGTTACAAAGAACTTGGATATGACATACCGATAGGAAAACAATTGACTGAACTATTCAATAACATGGGTGAGAACAAGGAAAACAATATTCATGACTTTTTTCCAAGCATTAAAGACCAAAATGAAGAAAAGAGTAAGGTTATCTCAGAAAATTGTAGACAAATAGAAAGATGATATATGCTTTGTCATCAAGAAAGATTAAATCTGGATGGAAGTGGTCATCCCAAGGACAGTTTGGGTAACCGAGATGGGATATGAAACAGATGATCACATAGTTGAAACATATGCTAAAGCACTTCTGGAAGCCCCCAGAGAACCAAAGGAAGAAGTATTTGGTAGTGCAGAGAATATTGAAAGACAAATTCAATCAAAGAAAAGGGTGAAAAAGGTTGAGGTAGCTATAAGCAAAGGGTCCAGACAAGCAAAAGCCATTAAGGAAGATGTATTGAAGAAAATCGGCATAACAAAGGATGAGTTAGCAGCTCCACAGCCTGAAACTCACCTATCACCGGTAGGTACTTCTTTAGGAAGTGACATGCTTGCAACTTTTATAAGAGTTGTAAGAAAAAGAGATCCCTCACCAGCAACCACACCTTCACCTAGGAGGACAAGGCAAAAGAAACAAGAAGTGAGATCTCCGGTTAGAAAGACCACACCAAAGAAAAAACTGACACCCAAGAAGAAGAAGAGGACAAACAGAGACTTGGCCCCTCTTGATGTACTGCTGAATGAAATCATAGAGGAAGGTAAACTGAAGAACATAGAGAAAATATATGACACTCTAACAGCTGATGAAAAAGAGCAAGTTGAAAATAGTGTTATATTACATATGGATATGTACAAGAAATTTTTGATGGAAGTAGTAAATGAAATTCCTGATGAATTATTCAAAAGACTTGAGGCAAGAAGACAAGCAGTGATAGAATTGGATAAGAAAATAAAAATTGAGAAGCTACTTGTTGTATATCTGGTAAAATCTCCACAAGAAATTGATGAGTTGATTGCTCAAGCAAACCGGTCAGTATTCTCTACTGCACACCGACATATTTCACTAATGGCAGGAAGAGTTAATGAAGTAACAGAGGAGACAGAAAATGGATGGGATATATTCCTAGTTGAGAAAGAAAAACAAGAAGAGTACAAGAACCCCAAACCCATAAAAGTTTATCAGAAAGATAGAGACAAGGGGAAAGGTAAAGTTGGTGGACCACCAAGCATCAAAGTTAAAGACAACTTACCCCCACCTTCTTTAAATACTCCACCGATGAAAACAACAACTACTGAAGATCAACTGACAGCTGAGAATATGGATGTAGAGGATAATAATCCTAATTCTGAAGTCCTATACACTGTGGATGTTGATACTCAGAAGATCAACATAGTAGTAGACAAAGATACAACTGATAAGTCAGATATGGCTAATGAGCCTCCGGTAGTAGGGGAAACAGAGAAACCGATAGAAGATAAAGAGAAAAAGGTAGAGACTGAGTCACAGACTGAGGCAATACAACATACAAAGAAACAAACAGAGCTAAAGGCTCCAGAAAAACATCAACCGGAACAGGTACATAAGGAAACAGTGCCACCGGTAATTAGTGAAGTAGGAAAACCAGTGCTTAAAGAAATGCAGACACAAACTGACCTACTAGAGGTCAATACAAGCTTGGTTACTTCCACCAGTACTCAGATTGTTGGATCATCATCAGCATACAAATCAACAAATGTGACTGAGGTGCTACTAGATTCTATCAAGAAAATAACTGACTGCAGCTCACAAGCTTACAAAGCAATTGAGAAAATAAAGGAAGAGTCAGTGAAGGATAAGGTAGAAATTGAAAAACATAAATTCTTTGATGAGGAAATAAAGAAGTGTAATAGATATTTTGACACACTTCTACCGGAACTATGTAATTTGTTGAAAGAATACAAAAATCTATATAAAGATACCTGTAAAACAAACTTTTTGACTGTAGATATTGACAAGAAAATAAGCAAGGTACAGGATGAGATAAATAAACTTGCAGACAACTTTGTCAACTCACCTGATACACTATGAGTTTTTGAAGAGAAGATAGCAAATTTTGAGGAAGAACTACTCAAATTGGAAAAAGAGAAAGAAAGAATAATAAATAAGGCAAAACATTTGAGATCTAAACTAAGTCCAAGATTGGACTATCTAGCATCTCTGTGAAAGGAAATTTCTGAGGCATTAACACAGGGAAGAAAAACACCAGCAGAGCATTTGCAGCATCTCACCGATACAGTGAAGAGAACTGAGACAACAATAAAGGATAGTAAGAAGTTTATGGATAGTATAAACTTGATTTTGGGAGATCTTTTTCAGATTATAACTACCCAGCTACAAGGTTGAAGTTATGGATAGATGAAACTACAAACTCTACTGACATCTTGACAACCTTTGTCATTGATGCCAAAGGGGGAGTAGTGGGATGAGAAAATTCAAAACACAGGAATCATATGCTCAGGGGGAACTCTCACATTTTTCGTAACATTTTTGGACTACACATTTTTGGATACTTTTTGAAATTTCTCATGAGTGTTGCCATCAATGCCAAAGGGGGAGATTGTTGGCATATGCACACTCCAATGAGACATTGTATGTGATTGAAGGTTTTGTCATTGATGGCAACCTTGCAATCTTATGGCACCGGCAAAGGAATTATACTGGCATCAACAGATCACACTCAACACCGGCACTCAGGACACTGACACTGACACCGGCACAGATTAAAATAAGTATACCGGCAAAAAGGCCGACAGGATTTTTGTTATATAATATTTTGTTTATTATTGTAAGCCGACTTGGCAAATTGTAAAATGACTCTTATATATAAAGGAGATCATTGTAGACATTTGTATGAGTGATGTAGGAGTATAAAGGAAAATATTAGGCAGACCTAATGTGTGAAATAAAGGTCAAAGGGTATATGTAAAGAATAGAGCAGGAACCGGTATTGAATCTGGCATTGAAGATGCTATTGTAAAGTAGTACAAGTTATTGGATTAGTATAATCCTTATTTGTAAGTCAATGTGACTTCCCATTGAGTAGTGAGCTCTAGGCAGTTGGCCTTCCTGCATGTGCACGCCCCTATTGTAAGTAATATTCTCTTATTGGCCAGTGAGTGAATATTGTGGGTCAAAAATCCCACCAAGGTTTTTCCCACACCGGGTTTCCTCATTAAAATCCTGTGTTATGGTGTACTTTTCATGTGGATGTTCTTGATTCTATTTATTGTATTATTTCTGACAACCTTACCATATTCATTAAGTTTGTTTCTAAATATCCATTTGGTTCCAATTACATTTTTATCTTTAGGCCGGGGAACTAATGTCTTTCAACATTTGCTTAAGCCATAATACATGTGTACAGTTAGTTGTTGCTACAACATATTCTGATTCTGCTGTTGATAAAGATGTACAACTTTGTTTCTTACTCAACTAAGAAACTAATCTCTTTCCAAGAAACAATGCTCCTCCAGTAGTGCTCTTTCTATCATCCACATCTCCTGCCCAATTTGCATTTGTGTATGCACATAGGTCAAAAGTTTCATCTTTAAGATACCATAATCCAAGATTTGATGTGCCTTGTAAGTACCGGAAAATCCTTTTTACTGTTGATTCATGATTTTCCCTAGGATTACTTTGAAATCTAGAAACAATACATATTGCATTCATAATATCAGGCCTAGTTTGTGTCAAATACAGTAAACCTCCTATCATAGATTTGTATCTAGTTGGATTAACAGGTGTAGATTCATCCCTTTGAGATAATTTGTCATTTGTAGTCATAGGTGTGCTTACCGGTTTAGAGTTCTCCATCCCAAATTTCTTTAGGAATTCTCTCAAGTACTTGGATTGACTCAAAAATATACCTTTATCAGTCTGTGAAATCTGCAAACCTAAAAAGAATTTTATTTCTCCAATCATAGACATTTCAAATTCTTGCTGCATTTTAATAGAAAATTCCTTACATAATCCATCTTCTCCTCCAAAGATTATATCATCAACAAATACTTCAATAATCAAGATGTCATCATTAGTTATTTGTTAATATAAATTGCTATCTGCATTTCCTTTAGTAAAACCAATCTTCAAAAGATATTTATCCAACCTTGCATACCAAGCTCTTGGGGCTTGTTTCAATCCATATAGAGCTTTTCTTAACCTGCAAACCATATCATTGTCATCTGTCAAAGAAAATCCATCAGGTTGTTCAATATATAATTCCTCTTCAATATCTCCATTCAAAAATGCACATTTAATATCCATTTGATAAACTTTGTAGTCCTTGTGAGCTGCAAAAGCCAAGAATAATCTAACTGCCTCAATTCTGGCTACCGGTGCAAAGGTTTCATTGTAATCAACTCCTTCTTTCTGAGAATATCCAAGAAATGACGGGTCCCCTCCTCTTTCTATATTCTTTTTTCTGTAAATATATAGTTTGTTTTTGTCTTGCATTGAATGAGTTATTCCCACGGCTTGTGTGGGACACTATACCTTTTACATTTATGAATAAAGAAATCCATTTTCTATGCAAAGTCTGTATGTTCTTCTTTCTTGTAGCACTTGTATTGAATACATTATTCATTTGATAAAATCTCTTGCTTGCATGAACACTTAGCATAATCAGTACCTTTAATCTTTCAAATGTAAATGTTGTTCCAACTCTACTTTATTGAGCTGGAAGCGAAATTAGGTAACAACAGCATCAGTAGGTGAATAGGCTTGTGAAATTTTGTATTGTGATTGAGGTTTTGAAGGGATATTATGGTAGGTATGTGGAATATTATGGTAAGTGGATGGAGGAGATGGTTGATGCATGTTTAAGATACAAAAGGAAGATTAGTTGAAGATGGAACATAAGTATATTGATTGATAGGATTAGTCCCATTACTAAAATGGGTGATATTACCATTTTATGCATCAGTAGACATGATAGAAGATGTGTATGTAGGAACATTAGTTATTGTTGTAGGAATAGGTGTTGGTATCTCATCTTAGGTTTTTGGAGTAGAATATCCAAGCATGTCTACACAACTATCTACATTCATATTGTTTTCATCCACTATGTTAGATATACCATGTAGAATATTCACACCATGTGCATCACCTTGTATCATCTTACTTGGATCCTTAATCAAGGGGATTGTCTCTTTAGATTAGTGTTCTCTACTCACAAATTGTTGAAGATCTTTCAATTGCTTGTCAAGCCTTTTCAATTATTTGTTAGATATTTGTATTAAACGACCATCCTCATCATGATAAGAATGAGGGGAATGATTTTCAAGTGTGTTAAGCAAGATGTGTGTTGGATTGAGGGAAGATGGATCTCTGACGATTATTGGTGGGAATAAGTTATCATACAACTTAGGCTCAACACCATTACTATAAAAGCACGAGAATCTATGAGTCTATAACATCTTATCATAGGATTCCCATATTCAAAATAGTGGGTTATGAAACTCATATACAAGTACAAGCTCCAACAACACACAGTTCCTCTTAGAAAACAAGAAAGGAAATTTAGAGGCAAGGATAAGGAAATTGATTTATGCTTGCAATGCCTTTCATCAAATAAAAAAAATATTGTAAATGTAAACAATGATAATGCAATCAATTAACTAACGACATGAAATGATATAAATGATGCATTTGACTAAGCAATGTGATATAGTAACAATATGATCAACTAACCACTTAATTAAGTAATATGAGACAACAAAATGATAATTAATTAATTAATGAAAGCACATAAGCAATAAATTAAAAATATAAATACTTGTAATCTATTTTTTATGAAAATAAACTTAGATCTGAACATTCAAATAAAAAATCATGCAAAAAGAGATGGGCTCACCAAAATAAAATGTATGGAAATGTCTCTTAGCATAGACATGTA
Organism: Cryptomeria japonica; assembly: GCF_030272615.1. NCBI lineage: Eukaryota > Viridiplantae > Streptophyta > Pinopsida > Cupressales > Cupressaceae > Cryptomeria > Cryptomeria japonica. The sequence goes on along the minus strand of NC_081407.1, from coordinate 573,122,436 downwards.
AACTAAGAACTTGTTCATTCACCAATTCCAACCTTTGGATGATTACATTGGGGGAACAACCAACTAGGTTCAACTTTATTTCTAAAGCAAATTTGAACACTTTGATTTGATTTGATTGGATATAGTTATAATTATTATTAAATAATATCTAGGTAAAGCCATATATATTTGATAACATTCAACATAACCAAAAAGATATAGAACTGGAAGCCAATGCATACGTATAGATTTGGATTCAAGAGATTGAGAAGAACCTGTGACAATAATTCGGAGCTAAAAGTGTTAGACCGGTGTGTTAGGTTTCCTAATCTAAAGGTGTCTTCATCAACAAAAAGCTTTGGATTTTGGATTAGGAGGATTTGTAGATATGTCCCTCAAAAAATTAGCTTAAAAGTGTCAGACATGTGTGTAAATTAGCACATTCCAAGGTTTTTCACTTATTTAAAGTTTGAGATTTCCCATCTTAGTTTTCTCTATGTCACTCTATAACTTAGTTGTCAAATTTGTACTTGCACACATTAAAAGAGGAAAAAATGTTGTGTTGTATAGGAGCTTTCCTAAATCAAATACTATCTTGGTGTTTCCACCTTCAGTACAAAAATATTGGATGAAAGAGAGGTTACCCTGATGAATACTAAGAGGGGGGGTGAATTAGTATACCAAAAATTATTGTACTCAAACACTTTATCAGTCTAGCGGTAAACCGGTATAATAGTTTAACTAACAAACCGGTTAACACAAATGCAAACCAAACAAGAAGTAAGGCATTCACCCATAGAAGCACAATCACCATAACACATGAGATTTTAACATGGAAACCCAAATGGGAAAAACCACGGTGAGATGAAACTCACAAGAAACTATCTGCAGAATAGTAACTAGACCGGTTAAGGTCATACAATGTTCTTTACCAGAACAGATCCTATTAGGAATCTCAATATTTGTTAGGAGATAAGTTTGATTAAAGACTACCTTGTGAGAGGGTTTTAGATCCACAGATGTGAATCACCTTGTTAGAGGATTTACAAAGGCTTTTCTGGGCCTACCCGGTTAAGGGTTTCTAACTTGTCAAAGATGTGAGTAATCAACAAGTGAATGATCTAGCAAATAGCATAGTTTGCTTGGTTAGATCCATGATAGCTCATTGCTAATGCATTTCAGCATTACTTCAGTCTTAAGTAAATCCACACTCTATTACAGTACACACACTTGATCTTTTCTTTTAAGATCACACATACAAGAACTCATCAACCACTTCAAAACCCTAACAGCTACACACACATTCTAAAACCCTAGACATGATGTCCTTAAAAGGAATCTGATTTCATGTCGGTCCAATAGGATTACATTGCAAGTTCCTAGGTTCAGTGTATCTAGACACATTTGGTAACATGACACAAAATCACCATCAAAGTGTCGGTGGATGGTAACTCATCACAAAGATATACCGGTTGGTAACTCACCACAGAGTATTATCGATTAGCAGATTATCGGTTGACAGAAATGAAGACTGGGAAAATGATAGCTGCCACTTCTAGTTCCTTTTCTCCGTTCCGCTTGAGATCCTTGAACCGCTTGAGCTCCTCATGCTGCTTGAGATCGGTAAACACTTTCTGCAAGACGCCGATAGTCTAAAGACTATAACATAATACCGGTTTGAAATAAATACCGGTTGAGCGTAGCTCATACATACAAAAATTGATCTCATAACAAGTGTGTGTCCATCAATGACAATCACAATATAATCATCAAAAATGCCAACAATCTCCCCCTTTGGCATTGCTGGCAACACTTAGGAAAATTTTTGACATCTAAGTGTTTTTACAAGAGAAATATACCATAATAAGAAATACTCCCCCTAAGCATATACACTATCCCTTTGTAGAAAAGAAAATGTATACTACTTCCTTACATAGATAAACATGAGTATACATAGCATGCATCAAAATTTGAAATACTAGAATACTTCTCCCCCTTTGGCAACAATGACAAAATACAGTTGAATAACCCCTGTTTCTATTAGCTGAACAAATGTTTATGACAATAAAGAGTGAAACTTGTCAAAAACTAATTTAAAGTCCTCCATAAATTACTTCATGGATAAGGACCATGACTCAAGTAATGAGGTAGCAACCTCACTCTCTGTTTGCACCTGGGATACTTGTTCCTCCATGGCATCCAAAGTACTCATCTCTTGAGTAGCCATTAAGGCATCCAGATTGAGATAGCACTTCTGAAGTATTTGCAGTCTTGGGAGTAGAACCAGTTGTAGTTCCTGCAAATCCTTGGTCCTGTTGCTGATCTCCAAATCAATTCTTGCAGCCTGAAGTTGAAACCGGTGAACGGTTTTCCCATAAGCGGTAAAGGAGTCATATGGGGTCTTGAAGGTGCTCATGAATGTCTACAAATCAGTTTGCAGTTTGTCTTTCTAGGCAAACAAATCATCACATAATAGATGGGGTAGACATATCTTACTGAGCAGAAATTTCCCCTCATCCATTGCATCTATGATGTCCTTCTGTGCCTTCTACAGATTGGACCGGTGCTCATGTAACTTTTTCACCAAGGTATTGTTCAAAGTATTTTGATGCTCCTTCTTGGCATGCACTTCGACAACCTCTTCTAGGCTTTGTACCTAGTCCTCCACAACTGTGCATAAGAGTTTCAATTGGGATAGAGAGGAATCAATACTGGGAGGTTGGTACCGGGTATCAAACTGGTAAGAGTGTCCACTGCAGCTTGGATCACATCTTGCTCCTTATTCCTTCTTATCACCTCTAGGCATTCTTGAGAAAGATTAATGCTTTGTATCAGCTCCAATTCATTAGCATATTGGAGGTCAATGGGACTGGTAAAGTCAGTCGATTTGACTTGACTACCGATTGCCTTTGGGGTCTCCACCTGTGTGCTCTGTGCCGCTTCCTCCTTCTCTTTGGCTCTTAACTTAGCTTCTTCTACCTTCTTTTGCTCCTCTACTTCTTGCTTTCTTTTCTCTTCTTCCTTCTTCTTCTCTTCTTCTTTCTGCTCCTTTTCTTCTTCATCCTTCTTCTTCTTCTCCTCTTTCTGCTTCTTCTTCTCCTCTTCCTACTTCCTCTTCTCTTCTGCCTTTCTCTTCTCCTCTTCCTGCTTCCTCTTCTCCTCTTCCTTTCTCTTTTCTTCTTCCTATCGTTTCTCTTCTTCTTTCTTTTCTTCTTCCTTCTTCTTCTTCTCTTCCTCTTGTTTCTTCTTCTCCTCTTCTTTTCATTTATTTTCCTCTTCTAGTTTCCTATTCTCCTCCTCATTTCTCTTTTTCTCCTCTTCTTCCTATTTCTTCTTTTCAACTTCCTATTGCTTCTTCTCTTTTTCTGCTTGCTCCTTGGCAGCCTTTTCTTTGTCCTATTTTTCCTATCATGCCCCTTCTGATGGTGTACCCGGAGTGACATTTTCACCATTCAAGGCATCAACATCAATAGGATCCATTTGATCAGTGACCTGTTCTCCTTCACTGTCATATACTTGATCCGGTTTATTGGTTGTCGGTTCTTGCTCAGCTTTCATGTTGGCTTCAGCCACTTGATGCAACCTTAAAGTGGCTTGGGCATGAGAGTGGGTATCTTCTACCACTCTAGGAACTTTTCCTTCTAGCAACAAGAGTCTCCTTCTTCTCATGAAGAAGAGGCCCTTATATCTTTCCACTACTTCATAAAGTTCAGTTTTAGGCACATTAGGAAAGTATTGTGCAAATACTTCCTCTCTTATTTCCTGTTCCTTCTCTATGGCAATGCGCCACCTGTTATCTAAATAATTATACAAAGAATCAGGTGTCTCAAATTTAATTTATGATGGCCACTGGTCATTAATACATAAATAATTGATGACTTCCTGTTCAACTTCCTTCTTTTCATCATCATTAAAATCATCAAACCACTCTTTCAAATTACCAAGTACTTTTCTTCTAATATTCTTAATAGTTATTTGACAATGTGTCAAAGGTTTATAGGAGGAAATGTCAATATTTACCGGTGCAGATGTTGTCGATTCATTCTTTTTCTTCTTCCTCGTTTGCCTAGTCTTCTTAGGTTGTTCTTCAAACACAGTGTCCTCTGAGTCTAGTGTGGTGTCTTTTGTCTTCTGCTTTCTCTCAAAGACTTTGGTAGGTGCAGCTTCCAGTTTCTTCTTTGTTGCACTTTGGGACTTGCTGTGGTAACCGGTGTCGATACTGAAGGCACTGCCTTTCCCTTCTTTACTGATGGCTCTTCAATCGGTGTAACCCTTTCCAAATAGGTGTCAGTTCTCTTTGCCTTTGGATCAAGGGGTGAGGCAAGTAGGGTAGAGGCATACCCATCTAGCATGTCATACATTACCTCATATCCCATCGGTTCCACTTCTTCCTATCTAGGCTCAACCGCCTCCATTATGCACTCATCAACTCTGATGGTGAAGCAGATGTTATCTTCATATTTCTTGACAATATCACCTGATATTCTCACTCTTTGGCTCATTTTGCATTTGAACTCATCAAAGTATTTATTCAGAACTTCTGGATAACTGGTTCCAACCGCTTGAAGGCTTTCCTTGATTTGCTTTGTAACTGGTTGGTCGGAAGACCACTAAATATCTCTGACTCCTGGGAAGTAATCTTGGAAGTAGAAGAACAACCCAACCAATAGTTGTCCAAACTTAAATCTCAAGGCATTGTCCTGTTTAATTGACTTTAGGTTCACCAGAAGTTGCCTTTGCATACAGGTGCATAAGTCAAATGATGCATCTTCCATGATCATCCGGTAGGCAGCATTTACCGCTGTAGCAGAGACAAAGTTGATTCTGCTGGCGTGGAACGTCTGGTATCCTATCACCATACACGCATATTTAACCAGATCGTCCTTGATGGAATTGACAGTCATTCCCCATGAGTCACTCATAGAACCGGTGAGCTTGGTCATTTCTGTCTTGCTGATCTTCCTTAGAGCTGGCACTTCACTGACATCATAGAAACCAATGATGGCATGAATTTCTTTCGGTGTGATGTCATGTGTCTGCTCTAAGTACATTTTATCACCATGCACTCTACTTAGAATGATGCGGATGTGATCATCTGAAAACTCTTCAAGGAAATAGACTGCATTGTGAAGCTTCTTTTCTAGGATGCTAAATTTTGGTTTAATCTTCTTGTCCTTCCCGTAGAACAAACTCAACTCGGAATGGATTACAAGAGATCCTAAGTCTTCAATTTTACAGTCAATGTAATTGGAAATACCTTCCTCCACTATAACACCAATGGGTATCTGAGATAGGGCATTGTATTTTGCCTTCCATTGAATGAAGTCTACTGGATCAACGGGTGCACTAGGGCTAGAGTGCGATGCGAAAGCCATGATAAACAGAGAGATTTTGAGAAATACCTTCATAATTTGAAATTTAGGGCTTGCAAATTACACTTCGTCACTCACTCCTTCAGTTGCTGAAATACCACTTTGTGTTCTACACTTCACTGATTGATATTCACTTCTGATTCTTCTTCAAGATTTTAAGAATTCTTCGAATCGCTTTTCGTCGCTTAGTGCTTAAAAAAAACTTCTTCGCTCGAGAACTGATAAGTGAAAAATGACTTGAAAAATCCTTTTAAACAAGTTCTCCACCTACCATAATAAATGCTCCACTATTAGGGCGTAAACCCTAATTTGCCTTTTACCATTTTCGATCTTTTGCCAGTTGACAGGTATCACTTACCGGTTAAGTTCTTTTACTAGTTTAAACTGAGGGTTCGAAACATTTCACCATTTGCTCCCCCTAAGCTTTACTAATGCTTAGTTTGTTGGTTTAGCGACTTCCACACTAGGTGCAGAAACCGGTTCTTCTTGAATCAATTCTTCTGGCTTCTTCTTCTAGGTTTTCTTCATATCCGCTTGAACGGTTTCAACATCTATCTTTCCTTCCCGAGTTATCAGTATATCATCCAACATATTCTTTCTCATTCTGCAGAATCTTGCTGTATGACCCAGTTTGTTGCAATGATAGCAAATCATCCCAGGTGCTCTCCAAGGTCCATTGTTCATATTTCCATTCTTCCTTCTTCATGTTGCAGTAGTGTGACCATTACCATGACAGATCAAACAGGTTTCTCTCCATCCAGTTGTCACTTGATAGCCACTGCTTCCTGACTGATAATTATAGGTATTAAACCGGTTTGGGTTTGGTTCCTAGAGGGTTCAAAAAAAGCTCCTTTACTCCTTTGAGGATACCTTCCAGTGATGTGCATGACAAACCTGCATTCAAATGCTCTATGCCCAAACTTTTTGCATCCATAATAACTACCATTGAATCTATTGGGTCTAGGCTTATCATTTAGAAAATAAGGAAAGTTATTGTAAGCCTTACTTCTACATACATTAGCAGTGTGTCCTTCCTTCAGACAATTAAAGCAAACAGGTTTGAACTTTTGCTTACCTTTATCCTTTGGTGCCGGTTGTTTCTTTGATGCTCCATCTTTGTTCTAGAGGTCTCACCTTCCTCATATTTAGAGAAACCAAGTCCATTGGTATTCTTTACCGGTTTAGCTGACTCAAGCTTCTGCTCTAGCTTGAAAGTGCTCTTATTGAATTTGGCAAGTATTTCCTTTGACCTAGTAAGTTCTTTGGTGATAGCAACATTGGATTCCTTCAAGGTTGCATTCTCAAGAACAGCCATGTGTAGTTCACCTTGCATTTCTTCCTTTTCCATTTTATTTTCATGAAGATGAGCGGTAAGTGCACTGATCTCTTGCTTCAGCTTGGAGATCTCATGATCTTTGTCATTTACCAGATCTTCAACTTTCCTCTGATTCTCAAGCTCTTGACACATTTTGATAGTTAGTCCTTCAAGTTCCCTTCTTAGGTTGGCATTGGACTCATTCATTTTTTCAACTTCTTGAACTAGGTCTTCCATGTGCGCTTCATTAGAAGAACTGTTTTTCAGTTAGCTCCATTAGTTTTTCAGCATGCTCTCTTATTTTTGCCTGAGAGGCCTTATATTTGACTTTAAGTTCATCATAGGCTTGCTTAGTTTGAGTGAGTTGATGAGTAAGTTCCCTCATAGTGTATTCCCCATATCTCCTTCCAAGTGGTTAGACTTATAGAAAGGTTGGCTCTGATACCAATTGATGAATACTAAGAGGGGGGGTGAATTAGTATACCAAAAATTACTGTACTCAAACACTTTATCAGTCTAGTGGTAAACTAGTATAACAATTTAACTAACAAACCGGTTAACACAAATTCAAACCAAATAGAAAGTATGGCATTCACCCACAGAAGAAAAATCACCATAACACAAGATATTTTGGCGTGGAAACCTAAATGGGAAAAACCACGGTGAGATGAAACTCACAAGAAACTATCTGCAGAATAGTAACCAGACCAGTTAAGTTCATACAATGTTCTTTACCAGAACAGATCCTGTTAGGAATCTCAATCTTTGTTAGGAGATAAGTCTGATTAAAGACTACCTTGTTAGAGGATTTTAGATCCACAAATGTGAATCACCTTATTAGAGGATTTACAAAGGCTTTTCTGGGCCTACCCGGTTAAGGGTTTCTAACTTATCAAAGATGTGAGTAATCAACAAGTGAATGATCTAGCAAATAGCACAGTCTTCTTGGTTAGATCCAGGATAGCTCATTGCTAATGCATTTCAGCATTACTTCAGTCTTCAGTAAATCCACACTCTGTTACAGTACACAGACTTGATCTTTTCTTTTAAGATTGCACATACAAGAACTCATCAACCACTTCAAAACCCTAACAGCTACACACACATTCTAAAACCCTAGACATGATGTCCTTAAAAGGAATTTGATTTCATGTCAGTCAAATAGGATTACATTGCAAGTTTCTAGGTTCATTGTATCTAGGCACATTTGGTAACATGACACAAAATCATCGTCAAAGTGTCGGTGGATGGTAAATCATCATAGAGATATACGAGTTGGTAACTCACCACAGAGTATTACCAGTTTATACTTTACTGATTATCGGTTGGTAACTCAAAGTAATACCGGTTAGCATATTACCGGTTGATAGAAATGAAGACTGGGAAAATGATAACTGTCGCTTCTAGTTCCTTTGCTCCATTCCGCTTGAGATCTTTGAACCGCTTGAGGTCCTCATGCCGCTTAAGATTAGTAAAAACTTTCTGCAAGACACCAATAGTCTAAAGACTATATATAATACCAGTTTGAAACAAATACTGGTTGAGCATAGCTCATACATACAAAAAGTGATCTCATAGAAAGTGTGTGTCCATCAATGACAATCACAACATAATCATCAAAAATGCCAACATACCCATGGTAGGGTGGAGCCTAAATTCCTTAATGGAAATACTTGAAATGGTAAATGATACCTTTGATATGAAACCATCACCTTGAAGTCTTACATAAAGCTTGATGTTTTTTAATGAATGTTAATGCATGCCTTCATCATGGAGGAACACACAAAACTTGATCATGATTATTTAACCTAAATGTTTGAATCATTGATTGCAAGCTTGTCCATAATTGCCCTAAATATGCTTGATTGCATGCTCAATTATAATGCTTAATAGATTATAATTATGTTCAAATGAGAGAGGGAGTTGTATTTGTTGAACATACTAGAATGCTGAGAGGGGCGTGAATTAGTATTGCCCTTTGAAAAGATCAAAAACTAAACTTTTGAAACTTAACTTATTATCAATTAATTTCAGCCCAAAATAAATGCATGCAACATAACTGAAATGAAAGAAATATACAACCATAAGATAGACACCATATTTTTATATGTGGAAAACCCAAATGGTAAAAACCACGGAGAGGGTTAACTCTCTATTGGTCTCGATTTCTAACTACTTTGTTTTCTCTTCACAAATTATGCCTTTGTTTACAAAAGAAGAGAACAACAAGAATAGAAAACAAGACAACATTAACGAGTTTTACAAGGAAAAAACCTCCTACACTTCAAGCTTTACAAAGCTTAGGTGGGTGAACCTAATTGTGACTACTTTCTCACAACCTAGTAGATGGTTTACAGAAAACCAGTGCGAGTTTCTACAAACTTCTTCAATTTAGTGCAACCAAACATGAATGAAAAATTGGTTTTGATTGTATTGGACCACAAAGATGTCACAAATACTAGAAATTTAGACCAATGCCTTATCCGAGCATCAGAGTCATCAAAAACCAAACTAAAATCTAACAACATAATTCATATACATATCACTATTTTTGATCTATTAAATCTATATATGCCTGACATATATAGACTTCTAATCTATACTAGAGCTAGTCATCAAATTCACGTGAATATAGTGATATCAATGAAGATGAATTAATTATATTTAATTTTCCTCCTTGATAAAAAAGACTTAAAACATTCCCATTAATTGCCTTGCAAATCATCTAATTAAACAATCCTTGATTATTTAATTAAAAATGAAAACCAGCATGCAAACATAAAGACAACACAGATCTGAGCTCAAAATATTTTGATTGTATATTATTATTCCCTCATCAAAGATTACAGAGATACAAGAATGATTCAAAATGCCAAAAACAAAGTTTTCATATATTTCGCCAGAGCTTCGATACCAAATTTTGTGATCCTTTATAGGTAGTCCTGGTATCCTTTTACAAAACTTTGGATGCAACAAGCTTCAAACTTCCCTAGAAGAATATTCCTATCTTGGCAATCATTCCCTCCAAAAGTTACATTGGTTACAAGACTGCAATTGAAGGAGAAGCATAGCTTCTTTTGGAATGCATACTTCTATAACTGATTGGTCATCCAGCTAGAAAATGGCCAAAAGGGTAGTTTCCTGACATGTGGCGCCTTTGTCTTAAGATATTTTGATTAGTGATCTATTAATTTTGGTGGAGATACCAGTATTCTTTTCAAAGCAAACATGAAACATCTTTTAGATAACTAACCTCCCTATATTCACAGATCAGGCACGAGGTATCCTCAACTCTTCAGGGTTCCAATTACCCAAAATCTGTTACAAAAAACCGTTTCAGGATGTCGGTGAACTATCACATGCTAGAGCATCAATGGGACCTTCTTGTTCTCCTGTCTCTTTCAAAATGTACTTGTTTTCCCATACTTTGAACATCTCATCATTGGGCCAAGGAAAATTGATAATTTCAAGCTTTTGTTTATTCAAACTTTCCATTTCATTCTTAACTGTTTAACCTCCTTTTCTAAAAAGCCAAAATATAATTTTGCTTTTTCAATTTCCTCAATAGTTTGAATAAACAAAAAGGTATTATCCATGTTTATAATATTATTTATCCTTTGAGATAGCCTGTGATCTAGCTCCTCAATCCACACTCCCTTGTCTTTCATTTTTTTTGCACTTAAGAAACCTCAAAGAAACAATTCAAACTTTTCCTTGGCATATTCCTTTCAGAATAAATTTGCCCCTCTTTCAATGTTTAATCTTTCAGTTGCAAATGTGGACAAGTCTTTAACTAATTCATAAGTAGACTTAATTATATCATCGACATCTACTTCTTCCTAAGATAATGAATATATTGAATCTAAGTCCACTTCTCTTGCAATCCACTTGTCTAAGACTGGCTCCAAAGTAGCCTTTTCCTCCTTCAAAGAATCCAAGAGATTCATTATTCTTTTCATATTCAAATATACAATTTCTACCTCAACAGTATTGGCAAATTTCAAAATAGTGTCTCTAACTTTTTCTTCATATTCATTTGCCAATATTGACTGAGCCTACTTTAACTTTTCAATTTCATCTTGAACACTCTCTATTAACTGAAAGCTAAAAGTCATGGGGGAAGGAGGAAATTCAATGATAGGATTGGAAGAAGGGAGCTTGGATGGAGAGGAGGAAATCATCAATTGAGAGGACCCACCCTTTTCATGTTGTCCTTCCAATCTACCTTTTAATTTTGCAATTGTATTATCCTTATAAGTGATTTCAAGATTTGCATCATTGTAAGCCTTGAGAATTACTTCTAATTTTACCTGAAGATTTGCCTTCTCCTTTGCCTCCTTCTTAGCCACTGCCATTCCAAACTTAGCAAACTCTAAAGTCATGCTAGCAGCTTCTCTTGTGCCTGTATCTTTGACCCTCTTCACTATCATCCCCCCTGAGTAATCAAACCTTGAGGATTCACCCCTTCTTTTGTTCTCTTCTCTTTTTAATGACCACATTACAAGAGTTGCATGGTCTTTACTGTGGTTATCCCCTACAAGGGCTTAGTTTCTTTTCTGCATCAAAAACCACAACATCTGCTATATCCCACTCTCCGAGAATTAGTACTCCAGCACTTTCAATTAATTTTCTCCCCTCCTCTAGGGTAATCATCTCAAATTATTTTAGCGGTTCTTGTTTAATTTTTACTTCAATAGAAGATGGGTCTTTATTTGGTTGTTCAACTTGTCTTTTTCACATCTCTCCTTAAACTGATCCATATGCTTTCTCCAAACAAATTGCAAAAAGGCTCCTAACCTCCCAAAATTGCTAGCGGCCAAAAACTCATCACATGCTTATTTTATAATAGGATCAAGTTCTCTTCCAACAAATTCCTTGATAGTTAAATCCATTTTACCACCTGTTGACTCCTCTAGCACGCCCTCCTGCAATTCTCCATAAGTAAAAGAAATTTGTCCCAAGCTTCCTAATTGCAGTAGTTGCTCAACTACGACCTGCTCATCACCTATAGGTAATGGGAATTGGGAAGTTGAATACATAGCTTCACTTGGTTGTCCCTCTTCCTCCAATCTTTGCCTCTTTGGGGAAGTCTAGAACTTAGGAGCATCCTCCCTTGGCCTTTTTCCCTTTGATGTATAAGGCTCATCCCTCCTAGGCATCACCACATTATAGCCTAATTTCTTATACATTACATATTCACCAGGATGAATGACCTTAGCAAAGATAGGTTTATGTAGTGCCCAACTTTTTGGCAAAAAAGGAACAACAAAAATTTTTTTGACAACATGAACTCGCAACATATCCTACATTATAATAACTTTATTAGAGTTTTGTCTTATCTAGGATGTAAATAAAATTGTTTACTAAGTTTGGGATTAATTAACCAACTCGAACGAGCGACTTTATTTGGTGGAGATTAATTAGTGTCATGGATTAGTTAGCTAGCTCAATTACCTTAATTAAGTTGTCGCTAATTAAAAACGAGGGTTAATTGGTTATCTAAATGTATTAAATCATTCCCGACCATAAAATGATAATGTTATAAAATAATTGATGCACACGCAAATTTATTATTTAAATCCAACCGATAAGGGTTCGAATTCCTATAATGCCATTTGCCCACTAAATCCGATATTAAGCTAAAGCCAGTTCTAATTTCCCTAAACCCTTAATTTTGACAATTTAATTTTAATCCGGCCAAAACCGGTCTCAAGGGCTTATGGTTCATAAAATTAGTTTACAATTTCTCCTTTTAAATTTTCCCATGTACAATATAACCTAACGTCCACAATTAAATTGAGGAAAATCTATTGACTAATTAAATAAATTAATTTGATTTAGTGTACAGTGTTTCCAACTATATTAACACTTCATTTTTAAACCCCCTTGAATTAACTATATTAAAAATTTAATTCTCTAACGAATATAAGCATATAACAATTCAATTATTTAAATAACCCTAATTATTAATTAAAATATTAAAACTTAAAATCAAATTTCAAAATTCTTTTTTAAAAAGAAATTCCTTAATTCATAATATGCTAACCCTAATTATTAATTAAAAATCAAATTTCAAAATTCTTTTTAAAAAAGAAATTCCTTAATTCATAATATGCTAACCCTAACCCGAAATTGGGTTAGGGTTGCACTTCTATTTATTTCCCACTTTTATTTTATTTTCTTAATAATTTATACCCTAACCCGAAATGGGTTAGGGTTTATTATACCACTTTTTGATTAGAGTGTGTGTGTGTGTGTGTGTGATTGCAGGTACGGGGACGGATTAGGGCACAGCGGCCATGGACATGGCGAAGGGTTTCGATGAGGGAAGAAGTGGAGGGTTTTGGTGCGGGCTCCCCCGGACGCCGCTGTGCGTACACATAGTGGCGGGCAGTGCCGCCCACTGTGTGCACACACAGTGGCGGACGGTATTACTGCCACCCACTGTGTATACACACAGTGGCGGGGCGTCGTTCACTATGTGTAGCACAGTGGCGGCCGCGGCCGTTCCACTGTGTCTACACACAGTACGGTGCCTCCTGTGCCGCCCACTGTGTGTAAACATAGTGGCTCGGCCGTGAGCCATCCACTGTGTTAACACACAGCGGCTCGGCCGGTACCCCCGATTTCCCTTTTTTTTCTTTTTTTTTATATGATATTTTTTTTTTAAAATATAAAAGTATATATATACACACTGCCATGTCCAGAATATATACATATATCTCTTTTTTTTTAGGTATCCATTGAGTATGTTTTCAGATGAAGGGATACCTATATATATATATATATATATATATATCAACCTAATAGGGTTAGGATTAGGAAGCTTATTTCAAATAATTTTAACACATAAGCATGCAACCCCTTTTTTTTTTTTTTAACAGAAATACACATAAGTCTTACTTTTCTTTTTATATTTAAAAACTTTGCAGGAAGGGTTAAAATAATGATAGCTTATGCTTTGACTGAATATTTCATTTCCTAGGTGTGTATTATTTCAATGTTCAGCATTTAGAAGATATCTCCTTTTTTTTAAAACAGTTATGCAACATGTTTTCTACAGCAATCTGCTTTGTTTAAATACTAGTTTTTTGCTATGCCTAAATAGAGATAAAAGTATCAAAACAACAGTATTCAAATACTACAGAAATTTACTTATTCACACATTTCATTTCTCCCATCTTCTTTTTTTTTTAATACATATTTCTTTACTTAAATTTGCAGAAATAAATAGAATACAAAACTCATTATGAAACAGAATTAAATTTATTTACAACAGCATTGTAGATTTCAGAAAATTATAAAATGCACTCTTCACATAGTAATTTCAAATACAAATTCATCTATTACAATGGGAGAGAATAACTCAATTGATTCCCTCATTCCAATAATGAGGACTCAAGTACAGTAGTACATTTCTTTATACAGAAAATGAAAGAAAACAACTTAAAGCCCTTTATTTACATTTTTTTTTCTTTTTGCAACAATTCATAAAATTACATTTTTTGCTTTTCTGCATCTAAATAGAAAGTTTGAATCTGAATAAAAATCTGCAACCAAACAAATCTGCAACTCCTAGTCTCCTTTCCAAGCAACCTGCATACAGAATTTTTTTTTAGGGTTGTGACCATGGGGTGCTCACCTCCCAGCCTAGGCTTACCAGAAGCCACCCCCGAGCTTGGAGAATCAAGACCTAGATGGGGTTACAACCAAGCAACACAACAAGCAAAAGGGAAAAAATTAATACAACAGACACATCCCTTCCCAAGCTGAAACTCCATCACAAAATCTGATGTCTTACTAGGGTGGAAGTGGACCAAGTACCCTAGGGGAGAAATCTGCTAGATAGAACTTACAGCCAACTCATGGCATCCATGAAAGCATAACCCAAATATCATCCTTAATCCCTACACCCTTATGACCCCCAAAAAGGCGAACATGCCATATTTGCTCCCCCTTATGACCCCCAAGTGAAATAACACAAAAGAAAGCAACAAGGGTCTCATGGACAGACCCTTGAGATCACTCTCATAATGAGAGCCTCTCACCCTAAGGGTTGTCAAGCTCCTTCCACCCCCAAGACCAATCTTTCCTCCCAAGGAAAGGATGGTCTTGAACACTCCCCAAACACAACAATACATAAAACAGAAATAAGCAAGAAATCACATAGATTTTTACAAGTACAACACAAATAAAGAAATACAACAATTTTCATTCAAGCATTCTATAACATTTTCACATTTACATAAGAGGGAAAAGTAACACCAACCTTGACCTGCCAAGGAAAATCTAGGGGAAAGCTTGATGAAGGGCTACCCAATCCTCAATCTTTTTCTGCAATTCCTTAGCCCCAAATTTACTATTCCTAAAACTGGTTTTCCTCCAAAATTTCTCCAAAAATCTCCAAGGATGGAGAGTGGGTGATTAGCTCACTAAGCTTCCATTCCTAGCCTAAGAAGGCCTCTCTCACTCCTTCCAACCTCTTGGATAGAGTGAGGGATCCCCCATTGGATTGGTCTTCCCTAGGTCTTACACACTCCCTAACCTAGGTACCTAGAGAAGGGAAATGGATTGGGGAAGAGGGATTACTCCCTTCAAGAAGGTTATCCTACCAAGGATGGCACTCTTATAGATGGAATTCGTCCATCTTGGGAAAACCACTTTATGGTGGTTAAACAAGTCCTAAGGGAAAGACACATGGCCAATTTTAGCCTTCACCCATAGGTACCCCATGAGGCCTAATAGAAATGCTCTAAAATTGACTCTAGGAGTTGATTTGACCCTCAGAAAGTCCACCTAAAGTTAACCTACGGG
Organism: Cryptomeria japonica; assembly: GCF_030272615.1. Taxonomy (NCBI): domain Eukaryota; kingdom Viridiplantae; phylum Streptophyta; class Pinopsida; order Cupressales; family Cupressaceae; genus Cryptomeria; species Cryptomeria japonica. The sequence goes on along the minus strand of NC_081407.1, from coordinate 573,106,956 downwards.
TCAACTCTGAGTTGACCCTCCTTGTGGCTCACTAACCTAGATTTCTTGGTTCCTTCAAGGATAATTAGGAGATATAACAATTAACAAAAATAAAACTCTCCAAAAAGGTGACATGACAAATTGCCAACACAACATACTACATAGGTGTCAAGTGACACTACAAAACAATTCCACATCATAATACACACGTGGCAATTGTCCTTTAAACAATTTAAACAATTCAATAAATACAATTTACACTCATGCAACATTTTACATTTACGAATAAAATACAATACATATGGGGTGTTGCCTCTCCAAATAGACAACCCATGGTTTTACGAACGCACATAGGCCTAGGCTTGATTCTCCATGATATTTCCATGGTCACATGGATAATTTCCTGCACATCTCAATTTAAACATTAGTACTTCCCAATAGCCTCATATAATATAAAACACGTAATTAGAATACAATACATTCATTCTGCAAAGACTTGTCATTATAAAATACGATTTGTCGCAAATCAAATTAATTCATCATAATCCTCAAAATTTGATCCATTTACAAGATATGCAAACATATTTCTAGCATTATAACAAATCCTGAATTTTCAGATAATAACATACATCATCACAATGTTACCCTAATCTAGGATCATATAATATTCCATAACCACAAGGCATAGAAAAGAAGCATCAATATATATCAATATTACCAAAATCATGGGACCATATAAAGTTCTATATCCATAGTGTGTCAAAACTAGCATCCAAAATAGTTCCAATATGAAAATAACTGAAGAGATAAGATGGGTCGGGGTAGGGCCTCACACCCTCCCCCCCTAGGCATGAACGTCCTCCTAGAGTTCATCAAAAAGATGAGGGTACTGTGATCTCATACGTGCTGCATTCTCCCATGAAGCTGTAACCTCATCGTAGCAATCCCATTGGACCCTAACCTGGTCCAGCTATCGACCTCGAAGGGCCAACATCTGGCGAGCCAAAATGCGAATGGGCTCCAAAGCTAGCTGCCCGTCCGACTCCACCTGCAAGGCATCCCAATCTAAAATATGAGACTCATCATAGATATACTTTCTCAAAACTGATACATGAAACACATCATGGATGCGTGACAGGCTAGGTGGTAAAGCTAGGCGATAAGCAACTGGTCCTATCCTCTCAAGGATCTCAAAAGGTCTGACAAAGCGAGGTGCAAAGTTAGAACCCTTTCCATAGCGGATCAGACTCTTATGCGGTCGCACTCTCAGAAAAACTCTGTCCCCAACCATGTAACTCCGGTCTATCCTCTTTGCATCTGCATATTTCTTCTGCCTATCCTGTGCCTCTCTAAGGCGCTGTCTAATCAAAATTACCTGCTGCTCCATATCACGGACCATCTCAGGGCCTATGGCCACTCTATCCTCAATACGGTCCCAACTCAAAGGTGTCCTGCATGGTCTGCCGTACAAAGCCTGAAAAGGTGGCATCCCCAAAGAAGTGTGATGCCCATTATTATAGCCAAATTCTACTAAATGCAGGTACTCCTCTCATCGGGTCTGATGATCCATGACATACATGCAGAGCATATCCTCTAACACCTGGTTAACCCACTTTGTCTATCCATCCGTCTCCGGATGATAGGCTGTGCTGAAATTGAGCTTGGTACCCAACGCTGCCTGTAATGCCTTCCAAAAGGAAGAAGTGAAGAGGGAATCCCTATCAGAAATAATCTTGCGTGGAACACCATGAAGCCTGACAATGTCTCGCAAGAACACCTGTGCCACTACTGGAGCTATGAAGGTAGTCCGAACTGGTGAGAAGTGGGCCACTTTGGTCAATTTGTCAACTGTCACTAGGATAGCATCATGGTGACGAGATGACATGGGAAGACCAATGATGAAGTCCATGGATATAGTATCCCACTTCCACTCTAGTATAGCATGGGACTGGAGTAACCCACCTGGATGGCGGTGCTCCGCCTTGACTCTCTGACACTCAAGGCATTGGACTACTAACTCAACGATAAGCTACCGCATTCCTGGCCAATGATATAACTGCCTCAAGTCAACATGCATTTTCTTAACCCCAGGATGCGTTGCATAAGGAGCTCTATGAGCCTCCATGATAATGAAATCTCGCAAACCCCCAGGAGAGGGTACATAGATGCGCCCTCTATGGCATAATAAACCATCAGACTCTAAAGAGTAGTCCACAAACTTCCCCTCTAGGGCCTCCTGAGTTCAGATCCTCTAACAAACCTCTAGATACCATCTATCCTCTGGCAATTGCTGCAAAATACGGTCTCTCAAATCTGTGCTCATGGATATGGTGTAAACCTCATGTCATCTCCTACTTAGGGCATCTGCGACCACGTTCTCCTTCCCTTTGATGTAGTGGACATCAAAATCATACTCACAAAGGAACTCCATCCATCTCCTCCGATGTGCATTAAGGTTAGGCTGGGTGAAGATGTACTACAAACTCTGATGGTCTGAATGAAGCTCGAAGTGATGACCTAAAAGGAAGTGTCTCCACCTCACAAGTGCATGTACAACTGCTGCAAGCTCTAGGTCGTGTGTAGGGTAGTTAAGCTCGTGAGTCTTAAGTTTCCTAGACTCGTATGCTATAACCCTACCCTCCTGCATAAGAATTGCTCCCAATCCATCTAAGGAAGCATCCGTGCATACCATGAAGTCGGTCGTGGGGTCTGGCACAATAAGAATAGGTGCACTAGTAAGTGCCCTTTTCAAATCCTGAAAAGCCCTCTCACACTTCTCTATCCACTCGAATTTCTTCCCTTTTCACTGGAGGGATGTGATGGGGTGTGCAACTCTAAAAAATCCCTCAAAAAAGCATCTATAGTATCTTGCTAAACCCATGAAGCTCCTGACCTTTGTCACACTGGTAGGTGTCAGCCAATCCATAATGGCTCTGATCTTTGATGGGTCAACTGAGATCCCATCACCGGAAATAACATGCCCTAGGTACTTGACCTCTGATCTAAAGAAAGCACACTTCGACAAACTGTCAAACAACTGGTTGTCCCTCAAACACTGCAAAACCTGCCTCAAATGCTCCTCATGCTCCTTCTCATTCTGGGAATAGATCAATATGTTGTCAAGGAACACTATCACAAATCGGTCGAGAAAGGTGCGGAATACCCCGTTCATGAGACTCATGAATACAGCTGGAGCATTTGTAAGACCAAATGGGACCATAGTGAACTCGTAGTGGCCATATCTGGTGCGAAACGCGGTCTTGTGGATATCACTTTCCACAATCCTCAACTGATGATATCCTGACTTCAGGTCTATATTGGAAAACACTTTAGCACCCTAAAGTTGATCAAACAAGTCATCGATCTTCCACAAGGGATAGCGGTTCTTGATGGTTACTTTATTCAGCTGCCTGTAATCCATGCATAACCGAAGGGACCCATCCTTCTTCTTCACGAAGATGACTGGTGCACCCCAAGGGGAGACACTAGGATGAATGTGACCCTTCTCTAAGAGTTCCTCTAGCTGCATCTTGAGCTCATTAAGCTCATGAGTGGTCATCCTATAAGGTTCTCTCGAAACTAGCTCAGCTCCCGGTACCAAATCTATGTGGAAGTCAATCTCTCTGCTAGGTGGCATATTGGGTAGCTCAACTGGAAACACATCTGCAAATGCCTCAAGGATGGGATGATCATCTATAGAAAGCTCCTTCTCATTTTCTTCCTCTCTATCACTGATCATGATAGCAAATAACTGGCATCCCTTTCGCATGCTCCGCTTAAGCTGCATAGCGGATATCATACGAAGAGACATGGGTCTCTGAATCCCAGTGATTACTATGGGAGCACCATGATCATCCTCACACTCAACCTTTTTCAAGCGACAATCCATCTTGGCTCTGTGGGCATAAAGCCAATCCATGCCAAGTACGATGCCATAAGATCCGAGTGGCATAACTCTAAGGTCTACTAAGGTGGTGGTATTACCAATCTAGAGTGGACATCCCCTAACCTTTGAATCCACTGACACTCTAGCCCCTGAAGCTAACTCCACTTCCCAGCTGACACTTTGCCTTACTGCCACTAGCCCACAACGCTCCACAACCAATGGAGATATAAAGGAGTCAGTCACTCCTGAGTCAAATAATATAGAAATACTGCTACCTCTGATCTTACCTATAGCCTTGATGATTGTGGCCTGGTGCTCTGCCTAGCGATTGTCAACCGCTGCAAAGACTCTATGGGACTTGCCCATATATCCAACTGTAGGCTCTGATGTTGCCATCCTCTAATTTCATGTCATCTGACCCTGTGGACACTCTCTCGCCATGTGCCCCATGGCTTCACACATGAAGCAAGCACCACGTGCCTGGAACTGTGCACCTTGAAGCCTAGAAAAAGGATGCCCACCTGTCCGGCTAGAACCACTGTACCCACCCCTGGAGGACTGTTGAGCCCGTGCTGGGGGTGTGTATGTACCCTGTGCTCTATGGTCACGCCTAGGACCCTGTGACTGCCACTGCTTGGGCCTGGAGCCCTGCTGTCCCTGAGGGGGCCTCTATCTCTAACTCTGCTATGACTGCTGCAAAGGAGGGGGTTTATAGGACCCCGAAACATTTCTGTGGTTTCCTTTCCAATGGGGTTTCTGAAACTCGAAAGACTGGGGAGCCGAGTTTCGGTTCTGAGATCGATCCCTCATGTCCTGTGGCTTGATCTAAATCTCCTTGGCTATAAGGGCCTTCTCTACGGCAACCCGAAGGCTTCTTGGAGCGGCCATCCTCACTGGTCCTGCTATCCCAGCATTAAGTCCCCTGACAAATCGGTTGATGAGCAGCTTCTCGTCCTTCAGGTAATCTACATAAGGTAGGAGCTCAATAAACTTACTCTCATACTGGGTCACTAAGAGACCCTTCTGCTGGAGGTCGTGGAACTCATCGATCCGACGCTGCCTGAAGTGCTCTGACAGGTACCTCTCTCTGAACCTCTCTATGAATATTTCCCATGTGATGGTATCTGCAGTGAGTCCACACTTGAATTCCTCCTGCTTCCACCCTGTGGAGGCTGTCGATCTTAGAAGGTGGACTGCAACTCATGCCTTCAGATTGCTTTCATAAGATCACAATGCGAAGCACTGATCTAGGCTCAAAAGCCATGCCTCAGCCTCTACTCTGTCAGTAGATCCTCCAAAAGATGGTGGCTGGAGGCGCAAAACCTCTCTAATCAGATCTCCTGGTTCTTGACGTGCTTTCTCAAAGTACACAGGTGCTGCTACTGGAGGTGGTCCGGGCAGGTGAATGGACTCCGGCTCATGCTCTGGCTTGCCCTCTATGGGATTAGGAGGTGGACTCCTACTTCGTTCCCTATCTACTGACCTATGACTCCCTGAGTTCTAATTGTCTGCATGACGGTCCACTGCTGGAAGCCTATCCTGCACTATCCCAATCAAGTTCTGAAGACCTAGCAAGATGTCTCGGTTAGGGTCAACCGGTGGTTCGAGAGGCGCTTCCGGGTTCCCTTCTAGAAACGGTTCCTCCCTATCAACATCCTCGCGTGCCATACATGTACGCTTAGGACCCCTTCTGCGCTTGCGAGCTTGTCGCGTAGTCGGAGGTATCCTAATGAGAAAATAAAAATAAAATAAATAAATAAATAATTTAATTAATTTTTTTATATATATTTTTTTTTGGGAAAATTTTTGATTAATTTAGATAATTAAAGAGAAACGTAATGGAGAAAGGTTTCTAGTGTTGGAAACCTTGCTCTGATACCAAAATGTAGTGCCCAACTTTTTGGCAAAAAATGGAACAACAAAAAAATTTTTGACAACATGAACTCGCAACATATCCTACATTATAATAACTTTATTAGAGTTTTGTCTTATCTAGGATGTAAATAAAATTGTTTACTAAGTTTGGGATTAATTAACCAACTTGAATGAGCGACTTTATTTGGTGGAGATTAATTAGTGTCACGGATTAGTTAGCTAGCTCAATTACCTTAATTAAGTTGTCGCTAATTAAAAATGAGGGTTAATTGGTTATCTAAATGTATTAAATCATTCCCGACCATAAAATGATAATGTTATAAAATAATTGATGCACACGCAAATTTATTATTTAAATCCAACCGATAAGGGTTTGAATTCCTATAATGCCATTTGCCCACTAAATCCAATACTAAGCTAAAGCCAGTTCTAATTTCCCTAAACCCTTAATTTTGACGATTTAATTTTAATCCGGCCAAAACCGGTCTCAAGGGCTTATGGTTCATAAAATTAGTTTACAATTTCTTCTTTTAAATTTTCCCCATGTACAATATAACCTAACGTCCACAATTAAATTGAGGAAAATCTATTGACTAATTAAATAAATAAATTTGATTTAGTGTACAGTGTTTCCAACTATATTAACTCTTCATTTTTAAACCCCCTTGAATTAACTATATTAAAATTTTAATTCTCTAAAGAATATAAGCATATAACAATTCAATTATTTAAATAACCCTAATTATTAATTAAAATATTAAAACTTAAAATCAAATTTCAAAATTCTTTTTTAAAAAGAAATTCCTTAATTCATAATATGCTAACCCTAATTATTAATTAAAATATTAAAAAATAAAATCAAATTTCAAAATTCTTTTTAAAAAAAAAATTCCTTAATTCATAATATGCTAACCCTAACCCGAAATTGGGTTAGGGTTGCATTTCTATTTATTTCCCACTTTTATTTTATTTTCTTAATAATTTATACCCTAACCCGAAATGGGTTAGGGTTTATTATACCACTTTTTGATTAGAGTGTGTGTGTGTGTGTGTGTGTGTGTGTGTGTGTGTGTGTGTGTGTGTGTGTGTGTGTGTGTGTGTGATTGCAGGTACGGGGACAGATTAGGGCACGACGGCCATGGACATGGCGAAGGGTTTCGATGAGGGAAGGAGTGGAGGGTTTTGGTGCGGGCCCCCCCAGATGCCGTTGTGCGTACACACAGTGGCGGGCAGCGCCACCCACTGTGTGCACACATAGTGGCAAACGGTATTACCGCTGCCCACTGTGTATACACACAGTGGTGGGGCACCGCTCACTGTGTGTAGCACAGTGGTGGCCGCGGCCATTCCACTGTGTCTACACACAGTGCGGTGCCTCCTATGCTGCCCACTGTGTGTAAACACAATGGCTCGGTCGTGAGCCGTCCACTGTGTTAACACACAGTGGCTAGCCCGATACCCCCGATTTTCCTTTTTTTTTTTTGTTTTATTTTTATATGATATTTTTTTTTTAAAATATTAAAGTATATATATATATATACACCGCCATGTCCAGAATATATACATATATCTCTTTCTTTTTTTAGGTATCCATTGAGTATGTTTTCAGATGCAGGGATATATATATATATATATATATATATATATATATATATATCAACCTAATAGGGTTAGGATTAGGAAGCTTATTTCAAATAATTTTAACACATAAGCATGCAACCCCTATATTTTTTTTTTGTAACAGAAATACACATAAGTCTTAATTTTCTTTTTATATTTAAAAACTTTGCAGGAAGGGTTAAAATAATGACAGCTTATGCTTTGACTGAATATTTCATTTCCTAGGTGTGTATTATTTCAATGTGCAGCATTTAGAAGATATCTCCTTTTTTTTAAAACAGTTATGCAACATGTTTTCTACAGCAATCTGTTTTGTTTAAATACTAGTTTTCAGCTATGCCTAAACAGAGATAAAAGTATCAAAATATCAGTATTCAAATACTACAGAAATTTACTTATTCACACATTTCATTTCTCCCATCTTCTTTTTTTCTAATACATATTTCTTTACTTAAATTTGCAGAAATAAACAAAATACAAAACTCATTATGAAACATAATTAAATTTATTTACAACAGCACTCTAGATTTCAGAAAATTATAAAATGCACTCTTCACATAGTAATTTCAAATACAAATTCATCTATTACAATGGGAGGGAATAACTCAACTAATTCCCTCATTCCAATAATGAGGACTCAAGTACAGTAGTACATTTCTTTATACAGAAAATGAAAGAAAACAACTTAAAGCCCTTTATTTACATTTTTTTTTCTTTTTGCAACGATTCATAAAATTACATTTTTTACTTTTCTTTATCTAAATAGAAAGTCTGAATCTGAATAAAAATCTGCAACCAAACAAATCTCCAACTCCTAGTCTCCTTTCCAAGCAACCTGCATACAGAATTTTTTTTAGGGTTGTGACCATGAGGTGCTCACCTCCCAGCCTAGGCTTACCAGAAGCCACCCCCAAGTTTGGAGAATCAAGACCTAGACGAGGTTACACCTAAGAAACACAACAAGAAAAGGGGAAAAAATTAGCACAACAGACACATCCCTTCCCAAGCTGAAACTCCATCACAAAATGTGATGTCTTACTAGGGTGGAAGTGGACCAGGTACCCTAGGGGAGAAATCTGCTAGATAGAACTTACAGCCAACTCATGGCATCCATGAAAGCATAACCCAAATATCATCCTTAATCCCTACACCCTTATGACCCCCAAAAAGGTGAACATGCCATATTTGCTCCCCCTTATGACCCCCAAGTGAAATAACACAAAAGAAACCAGCAAGGGTCTCGTGGACATACCCTTGAGATCACTCTCATAATGAGAGCCTCTCACCCTAAGGGTTGTCAAGCTCCTTCCACCCCCAAGACCAATCTTTCCTCCCAAGGAAAGGATGGTCTTGAACACTCCCCAAACACAACAATACATAAAACAGAAATAAGCAAGAAATCACATAGATTTTTACAAGTACAACACAAATAAAGAAATACAACAATTTCCATTCAAGCATTCTAGAACATTTTCACATTTACATAAGAGGGAAAAGTAACACCAACCTTGACCTGCCAAGGAAAATCTAGGGGAAAGCTTGATGAAGGGCTGCCCAATCCTCAATCTTTTTCTGCAATTCCTTAGCCCCAAATTTACTATTCCTAAAACTGGTTTTCCTCCAAAATTTCTCCAAAAATCTCCAAGGATGGAGAGTGGGTGATTAGCTCACTAAGCTTCCATTCCTAGCCTAAGAAGGCCTCTCTCACTCCTTCCAACCTCTTGGATAGAGTGAGGGATCCCCCATTGGATTGGTCTTCCCTAGGTCTTACACACTCCCTAACCTAGGTACCTAGAGAAGGGAAATGGATTGGGGAAGAGGGATTACTCCCTTCAAGAAGGTTATCCTACCAAGGATGGCACTCCTATAGATGGAATTCGTCCATCTTGGGAAAACCACTTTTTTGGGTGGTTAAACAAGTCCTAAGGGAAAAACACATGGCCAATTTTAGCCTTCACCCATAGGTACCCCATGAGGCCTAATAGAAATGCTCTAAAATTGACTCTAGGAGTTGATTTGACCCTCAGAAAGTCCACCTAAAGTTAACCTACAGGTCAACTCTGAGTTGACCCTCCTTGTGGCTCACTAACCTAGATTTCTTGGTTCCTTCAGGGATAATTAGGAGATATAACAATTAACAAAAATAAAACTCTCCAAAAAGGTGACATGACAAATTGCCAACACAACATACTACATAGGTGTCAAGTGACACTACAAAATAATTCCACATCATAATACACACGTGGCAATTGTCCCTTAAACGATTTAAACAATTCAATAAATACAATTTACACTCATACAACATTTTACATTTACAAATAAAATACAATACATACGGGGTGTTGCCTCTCCAAATAGACAACCCATGGTTTTACGAACGCACATAGGCCTAGGCTTGATTCTCCATGATATTTCCATGGTCACATGGATAATTTCCTGCACATCTCAATTTAAACATTAGTACTTCCCAATAGCCTCATATAATATAAAACACGTAATTAGAATACAATACATTCATTCTGCAAAGACTTGTCATTATAAAATACGATTTGTCACAAATCAAAGTAATTCATCATAATCCTCAAAATTTGATCCATTTACAAGATATGCAAACATATTTCTAGCATTATAACAAATCCTGAATTTTCAGATAATAACATACATCATCACAATGTTACCCTAATCTAGGATCATATAATATTCCATAACCACAAGGCATAGAAAAGAAGCATCAATATATATCAATATTACCAAAATCGTGGGACCATATAAAGTTCTATATCCATAGTGTTTCAAAACTAGCATCCAAAATAGTTCCAATATGAAAATAACTGAAGAGATAGGATGGGTCAGGGTAGGGCCTCATAGTTTAGTCAAGATGAGTATGGCCTTTTCAGGATCTGCCTTTGTTACTGCATTTTTTTTCTCATTTAGGGTTTGCATGGTGTCCTCAAAATATTCTATTAGAAACTTTACCTTTTCCTCAAATGGATGAAAGCTCTTCAGTGGATCATAGCTTTTATCAAAATATTGGACAAAGTCAAGAGTTTTCTTATATACCAACCATTTTTATTTATTCACCTCTTATTCGGCTAGATTAAACTCATTTCTTATTAAATCCTCGGGGAAGTGGAATTGATGAACTTTAGCACCACACCTGACCTTCTTTCTGAACATGCCATTGAAAAAATCTTCTGGGTTAGCAAAACTTGCAAATAATTTTGCCAATCTGTAGGGCTTGAAGAACTTGTCAAAATGCAGCCAACCCCCTTTAGTAATCACAAATTGGTGTGCAATGGTAACGGTTGGAAAAATTGTTCCTCTCCCCTTACCTATCAATTCTACTTCCTGCAGACCCTGAATCTGCCTTATGATCTCAACAATACCTATTTTCCAAGGGACCTGATAAGGGAGAAAATATGGGGTTCCCCTAAATCCATACACTCTAAAAATAGTGGAACCAGGATACAAAATTATATCACCCCAATAATGCACAATTTTGATATCTTCAGCAAATTCCTTGGGTCTAATAAATTCAAGAAGAACTTTTGGGATCCTGGGATTCTCTTGACACAAGAGAATTCTTAACCTTGATGCAAAACATCTGTCAAACTTTAAATAGCTGGCATCTTCTCTGTCCCAGGATAAATATGCACTCCATAATTGCACTGGCATGTTTTCACCAGCTTTTACTCTCAGTAAGTCCATACCCTTTGCAAAATATTCTACACCCTTGAACAAGAACATGTGCATTAACAAAGAATACCAGCCAAAAGGTCTATCCACCTTGGCAATATTAATCCCAATCAAACCCTCATGGATCACATTTGCTAGTTAAGGTGTGAAGTCATAAGCTACTGATATACATGGATTGATAATTTGTGTCATCATGAGCATATAATGAGTTGGCATAGCATTTTTTGCATCCTCTCCAAAAATCTGACACAGAGACCAATATACTCCTTTAGCCCTCAAAGTGAAAAAAATCGTAGGGAAAGGTCCAACTGTATTGGGCCCTACCAATGTTAGCCCTCCTATTTTTGCAAATAATTCCCTCATTGGTCCACCTCTAAGATGATCTATTTGAGTATCATAGACCTTCTTTAACATTTTAAAATCAATCGGCTCTAGATAATTTGAAGATTCATTTAGCCGGAAAACCCTTCTAATCTCATCAACTGTAACTTCAATCAAAGGGCTTCCACTTACATTCCTTACAATTCTAGTAACAGATCCATAATTCTTTGCAATTTGGGTCAATAAGTCAACATCCATAAATACTCCAGGGACCACCAATTTCCCAACATCTAATTGCCATAGGTTATTTGCAAGAGCAGATGCATTTCGTTGACTAAACCTCGCCTTGAACAAATTTAAACCAGACATGCCTATCTGGGGATCTCTTAACCAATGTCCTTTGTCGAACAAACCATTGCCAATTTGCAAGCGAGAAGATATGGGTACAAGTTCTTTTTATTTGGTAGAACTATTTGTAGACTGAACCAACTGTTCTAAAAAATCATCACAGATGGCCCTTTCTTGATAATCTATTTTCCCTTTGAATTCCCGTTGTGGTGCCATTTTGATAATTTAGGGTTTATCTTATTTTAACTTTTTGATTCAAACAACCCTTCAAATTTTCCAGAACCAGACAATGCCAACACATAAGAGCAGAAATTGCAAGTATAGCAGTTGCAAAACAACTTGTCACCAGAAAAATCACAAAAGCTGCAAACTTTGCCTCTGCTAGCCCTTCGTGAAAGCCTTTTACAATCCAAATCTCAAAAAAAAAATATTTTATGAAGCAACCTCGGTGGCAAATGAGCATTAATTCTCATCAACCAAGCCACACACTCTGTAATTTATTCATTTGAATTTCAAACTTTCTGCTCCAATGGACCAAAAGGATTTCTTTAGTGCGCTTTTTCCTTCATTTGCTGATCCGTGAAGAGTAAATAACTTGCAACTCTCATTCACGGCTCAACAACAACCATTGGATCTCTCAGTTCTAACATGCCCTTTAATCACTTAAGTCTTGTGAAGAGGGCCCGCCATACTATATATGTTTGCCTTTAGTCACTGAGTCATGATGGGTAAAAGACTTGCATCTTCCCATCACGGTCTCATGACTATCATTGGATCTCTTAGATCTGACAACACTTTAAAGCACTTTTAGCATTTCGCACTTGTCGGGTCCACCCTTTAGTTGTTGATCCGTGAAGGGTAAAGTTCTCGCTACTTTCCATTGCGGTCTGATGACCACTATAGAATCAAATCTTTATCACTCGAACTTTAAGACACCTTCGCCACTTGACCGCCACCGCTCCATCGCTGGATCTATGCCTGGCCCCACCACTGGCGGCTTGTCACTGAGTCACAATGACTATTCAATGCACAACTTCCCTTCACGGTCTCATAACCACCGTTGGATTATTCAGATTTGTCCAGCTTTTAAGAACCCGATACATGCGTTAAAGATCTTATTTAGGACTTAGGGAATATTAAAGTGTTCCAACTTTAATAAAAATGAAACTCGCCTAAGCTTAAGACTTAAATGGCCCCTTTCAATGATATAATGACCTTTCTGGTTAAGTGGTGAAAAAGGTAATGACTAAACAGATTTTCCCTGAGGACAACAAGATATGAAGGTTTTTTCCATCAAAGGTCTCAAAATTATTAAACCCAAAACTCTTAGAAGCCATTGACTTGCAGACTAGGAACATTCTGAAAAATTGCAGAAAATTTAGAGATATCAGGAATATTACAACACCACACAAATTACCAATAACACTCTCAATAAAATATAACTAGTTATATGAATATTGCAAGGCTCATTATTGGAGGGCTCATTTCTTGGAATACAGCGACTTATTGCCAGAAGGCTTACTGCAAGAAAATAGACACAAAAATGAACTAAGAAAATTGCATCTACATATGCATGGGATCAGTTCATGATAAGCTCAAACATCCAAACATCTCCTTGCAGCCGACCCTATCAAGAATCTCTACAATTCTAACTCAATCTACCTTCTACAATCACTATCGTATCAATTCTATATTTCTCCTTCAACACACAAACTCGTGAACATTGGCATACTTCTTCATTAGCCTTCTACATGATTTCCCTTGAGAATATTCCAATGGTTAGATTACACATTACAAGCACCAAAACAAAAACATTTGAGGTCGGCTAGACCCATAATGATGATATCCTCAAACTTCGACATGCACACTTTCAAAGAACAAATACATTATCCAACTTGACATAAATAAATTAAGATCATGAATAACGTATTTCCAAAATATCATCACCAGAAACCAAAAAGAAAGGAATGTGAAGCACTGCAATCACTGTCGAACACCATCAATACCGAATACACTTCCAGAGCACCAAAACAATTTCTACAACCAACACCAAAACTCAGACAACATTTACATACTTGCAACACACATTTCTAGAGCAACATCCTACTGAAAAACACATATGCAATATCTGCAACAACTGTAACACATCTGCAACTTGACATATCAATGATATTCTTCACCTTTATGCATACATACACATCTTCCATTATTATGCATCACTTATACATACTTCTTTACAACTAACTTACTATATCTGGACCAATACAAATCACCGGGTTTTACATCAATGACAACCAAACATATATCTCTAACAATCTCCCCCTTTGTCATTGATGCCAAAACACTTATAACTACTTTTCTCCTCCTTGAAAACATATAATTTGTTCTCCATATCTCTCTATATCTCTCCCCCTTAGTAAATGCCAATATTTCTCCCTAATTCTCAATTTTTCTCCCCCTTTGACACCAAGGACAAAGGGCAACAACAACAAAAAGTTACCACAAAACTATATTTTCCAAAAAGAAAAATGTTTCAATTATGCTTCACATGAAAAATTCTCTTATACCTCTCTTTAAGTTCCAAACTCCACCAACAAATCTACAACATTAGATAAGGAATCAAGTATAGAAGGATCCTACACACACTTTTTAGCTTCAACAAGGAGACTAGAGAAATGTTCCAATTTAGCTTCAACTATCTCCTTCACTTTCCATAAAGTATTCACCACATCGTCTTCTTGCCTTAGAATAAATAAAAGCTCTAACTGCAAAGAGTTTATCCTTTTTCTCTGTTCACTATCTTTATCACTGAAAATCTCAAATGTTTTACCAAGAGAGTTCATCTCGGGCTCAATAGAATCAATTTTAACTTTAAAATTCTCAATAGCAGCATGCCACTGAAGACAATACTTGTATAATTTGGCCACATCTTCAACACAATCTCTCATATTATTTATGAATTCAAATAATCTTCTCTACGCATTGATACACCTTTTCTCCATAGCTTCTTGAACTTCATCTTTTCCAACAATTTATTCATGTGACTTCTTCAAGCAACTCAATTAAGACATCTACCAGATTATTCAAAACAATGCTCTTTCGAAGAAAATAATCGACTAAGAATTCTTCAATTTTATCCTAATCATATGATGGATGCACAAGCCACAAATCACCAATCTTCTTCATACCATCTTCTTCTTCAAGCATACTCAGAATGTTTTTTGTTTCTGTAAGGGTCATCTTCATCCATACTATCTTCTTGTTTTTCAATTTTAGCCTTCTTTCCTTTAGCTTCTCCAACAGATTTTGGATCATCAATATTAATCACTTCTTTCTTCTCACACTTCTCGTCAACTTCTTCGATTCTGGAGGGGAAATTGCAACTAGTCTCTTTAACCTTCTTTCACTAGAGGAAGGACTCTCCTCAAAAGGACTAACAATATAGAGGAATTGGATCAAAGAACCACAACTTCAGGAGATTCATGAAATGATCTTTGCATGCCTTTTCTTTGTCTTCTAGACAACTCAAATACCTGTAAATTTGATATCCAACCAGGATATTTGATTTCCATACAACATTCTCTTACAAGGGTAAATATCTCAAGAAATAAAGCATCAAAAATATGATTAAAGAACCAAAATGAAAGGGATTTCCATTCTCTTTTGACATAGTGATATTCTCAGTTAATTACGTCAATAACAACTCACACAAACTGAAATCCTTGCCTTCTTTCACCATTTCATGTGTAATATACACAGCTATAATAGAGGTAGAAAATTCTTTGTTTAAGAAATAAATATTGTAAGAAATACCTTGGGCAACATACCTCACGAATGGATCAATGATTGTATCAATTAGTAATACTCTCTGATCTCCTGTAATGCTAGTTAGGGTTTCATCTTCTTTATTCTTAACTGATTTCTTCACAAGAACGATTCCAACACCACAAAGACCTAAAATTGCTTATATAACTTCCTTTGGAATTTGATAAGGTTTGTCCAACATCATGAAACCATTCTAAACACAACTCAAAACAAACTTGATTAAATCCTCGTTGGCAAACCATGGAAACTCACTCCAATATCCAAACCTTTATAACCTAATTCTTTGATTCTCTTAGATTCTTCATTTGTGAAAGAAATTTCAAGATTCTTGATTTTCTGATGATCAAATTCATCTAATTAAAATTTTGTCAATTTCCCAAAATCTCCACTCTCAGATTCTCCTATCATTGTCAACTTGGATTCCATAAGGAAGAATGAAATAAATACCTCTTTTCGTTGATCCTGCTTGATTCTCGTTCTAAGTTGTTAGCAACAACAATGAAGAAAACTGAGAGGGGGGGTGAATCAGTTTTCACCGGATATACAAACTTAATCACAAAATAGATCTAATAAACTATAGCAATAGCACAACACACAACACCAAGATTTTGACGTGGAAAACTCGATTAAAGGAAAAACCATGGTGGGAACCTACCCACAAAAAGATGATACTTTGCAGTAGTATGTGAAAATATTACAATGGGGAATGCACATGCATTCAGGAACACTGCCTAGATATCACTGCTCAAAAGATAATGACCTGGAAGGCTACAACCCTCAAATAAGTCTCACTAACTTACACCAAGATTCAGACTGCAATTCAAAAGAAATGAACTGAAAGAATAGCATCTCCAAATGCCTGATTACAGCTCTGGCTAAGCACATATGAATGCTCTGCAACACCAACCTCTACTCAATCACAATGTCGAAGGATGAAACACTTGTTCTCACATACACCACTCTCTGATAATGTAGACACCACCTTGATACCCAAATTACATGACAATATCACCTATTTATACAATTCATCAACCTTGACAACAAGGTCGGCTAAACCCTCAACTCACAATTACAAAATTACATCACACGATACAAAGATCAACCACCAGACCAATATAATGATTTACATGACATAACATGGACCTAAACCAAATTTCCAAATGCTCATCACCACCAGAAATCATGCCAAGTTCAACCGCAACACGCTACACCACTAGGAAAACCACATAACACGAAGAACATTACCGATTCAGCAAAATCACCAACAACTCACACAACGATAAATGCAGATCGTCAAAACAAATAGGAAATTCTTAGGAAACACCAACAAGCATGTTAGATCCATCATAAATAGCTGCACCAACACCACTTATCAAATCTTCATCGATCAACATCTGAACCTCAAGAATACTCAAACAACAACAACTATTATGAAGAAAAATAACTTGCAAAGCACCAAATCATGAACCATCCGAAATGAAGATACACAAGACCATCCCAAAAAATATCCCAAAAATCTTAGCTCAAGATTTGATCACACCAGAATAACCAGATGAAATATTGAACTCTGTAAAGCACTAATCAGATAAATAAACTGCAAAACTAAACCATTTGATATGATCAATTAAGTTTTTTGAAACACCAAAACAAATACAAAAGAATATAGTGATACTAGAAATACTCCATACACCAAACCATAATCCCAATCAATCTGCAATCACCAGAGTATGAATATGTTGACATCAATGACAACAACATATCTTAGCAGAAACAATGTTCAACATAAGATTCAACTGCTCTTCTTTAGATTCTTCAACATGCAATGCCAAAATGATCACAAAATTTGATATTTAACTTTGCTTGATACGTCTAGGGTTTTCTCGCTAAAATTGTCTTATCATAATGACACAATCTCTTGCACTCTACATACACAATCTATCTGAGCACTCAAACTTTGACACCACCACTAGCACCAACATGTCAATGCAATAGCATGCAACACATTGTGAAGGGGGGACAAATAGATTTTTCTTTAATATTCCCCCTAATTCAATGCTACCGGATCAATTTTTGGAGGAAGAAACACTTGTACTCGATTCAAGTGCAGCAGATACATTCTCTTCTTTCTTTCTCCATACCAAAGTAGTATTCTTCTTAATTCCTTCTTATTTTGCCAAAGCAACCACATTCCTGCATCTGTTATCTTAAAATGTCCAAACCAGTTGCAATTGTGACACTTGATATTCCTTTGTCCTAAATTTATTGAATTTGTTCTAGATCTGCACTTATTAGCTTTATGACCAAAACCATAGCATATATGACAATAACCTTGAAAGGGCTTATTCTACATGTTCGCAAATAATCTATTTACTCCATTTAGAAGCAGTTTATAGCTTTTATTCATACCTTGAATACTACAGTTATTAGCTTTGTGTCCAAAACTCTTACAATCAAAGCTTTGAGTATTCTGATTTAATTTATGACTACAATCTATAGCCTTATGTCCAAAACTCTTGCAACGAAAAAAAAAACATTGAATGATGGGTACCATTAAGCATTTGGTTGACAGACCGGTGGTCTATTTGTAGTAGGTGCTTGATTCCAGACCTTGTTCGTATCTTCAAATTTCTTCTCAGCTTCTACCTTCTCTTCTTTGCCTTTGTCATTCTGATTTCAACATTCACTAGATTGAAAACCTAATCCTTCTTTGTCTTTTTGAGATTTTTGTATTTCCAATAGTTTATCCAATAATGCATTACTTTCAATGACCTTTGCTTCTGACTTCAACTTCATGATTTCTTGTTCCAACTTTCCACATTCTTCTATCTTTTGATTAATTGTATCCTTCAAACTTTCTTCCAATTTCTTGCTCTCTTCAATCTGCAGCTTCAGACTCACAACAGTCTCATTTACATGTTTGAACTCTTTATTAACTTCTCAATGCCTTGCTTTGAATTTCAAGATCTAATCTCTTAGCTTCTTAACACATTTATTCGCTACCTTAACATCCTCTTTTAGTTCCTCATTCCCAGATTCCACACTTTCTAGATCTTCAAGGGTTGTCTTCAATTCTTCATGCAAATATTATTCTCCTGCAATATCCAAAGGAGCCATCTATTCAAGTAAGATCTCCCTCAAACGGTTAAGCTAGCAACAAGGGACCAAGCTTTGATACCAATTGTTGAACAGACCAGAACACTAAGAGGGGGGGATGAATTAGTATTCCCCTTTAGAAATATTTAAAAATGAACTTCTGAAACTTAACTTATTGTCAATTAATTTCATCCCAAAAGAAATGCATGCAACATAATTGAAATGAAAGAAATGCATAATCATAAGAGAGACACCATATTTTTATACGTGGACAACCTAAATGAGAAAAACAATGGAGAGGGTTAACTCTCAGGAAAATATAACTAGTTATATGCAGATTACAAGGCTCACTGTTAGAGAGCTCACTACCCAAAATACAATGACTTATTGTCCAGAAGGCTCACTGCCAACAAATAGAGACAAAAATGAACTAAGAAAATTGCATCTACACATGCATAGGATAAGTTCCTGATAAGCTCAAGCATCCAAACATCTGCTTGCAAAAAACCATGCAAAAAATCTCTACAATTCCAACTCAATCTGCAATGGGCCAAAATGGACTCAGGTTGGGTGAAGGTAAATTTTGATGGAGCTTCAAAAGGGAACGCTAGACCCTTGGGAGCTAGATGTGTAGCTCATGACTTAGAAGGAAATATACTTGCAATTGATTCAAAATAATTGGAGATAGGAACCAATAATGAAGCAGAAATTCAAGAGGTTATGCTGGCGGTGGACTTGGAAAAAAAGCTCAAGATTGATCAATTGCATTTGGAAGGTGATTCCCATATCATGATTAATGAAATCACCTACGAGGGTGCACAGGTATAGAAAATGGATAAATTAATCTAAATCATTAGGAAGAAATAAGAAGGTTTTAAAATTTCAAAATTTTGCATGTGTATCAGGATGGAAATGCATTGGTAGACTCCTTTCCATATTGACGGTTGATGTGGCAGGATGAAGAGTGATAGAGGCATGAGTTGGAGTAGTACAGGAATCACCTTTATGTGCACCCAATTTGGTGGTTTTCATGAAGTAAGGAAGGATAGCGTGTAGTTAGTTAGCAAACTTTGGTGATATGCATTTATGGCCTGAGAGGTTTGTGTACTCCAAACTTTATTGCCACTTTTGGTTGTCGTGGGATGTGTGCAAACAAGACTTTTGATTTACATGATGGGGTGGCTTCCACAAAATTGTGACAGGTGCAAGGTGAATTCAATAAATAGGGAATGGAGGCAAATTTTAATCTGAAGGCCTCAAAGCAGCAGATGGCCTTTTGGGGCAAAATAACTATTAACAGGCTAAAGATTGTTTTTACTATGGATTACCATTTCTTTATTTTGTAGGTTCATCATGTTCTAGGCTATGATTTTGTACTTTCAAATCAGAAATATCGCACGAACATGAACATCTTGTCCATGTTCTGTGTTTAGGGGTTGGAGTGTTCAAGTAATCAGAAGGTGAAAAGGATAATGGAGAAATGTGTGAGGCCAAAATGGAGGCAGATATTGGATGATCTTCTTGCATTTGCAGAGCCTGAATGAGGGTTTGTTATGGCCTTAGGAGATTGGGTGGCCATCCTAGGGCACCCTCCACATGTTCACCCTTTTATACTCTCATGAGACCTTGAGGATAAGAATGTGAGAAGGAATGAAGCTATGGAAGGATGGCACATTGTTCACAACTATGTTACCGATTAAGAGTTAGTGCTAGACTCGAGATTGCCACAAGAGGTGATGGACTTGACAAAACTCAAGTTCAAGCTATCAGACTACTGAAGAGATGGACAATAACAAGGGAATCATAGGGTCCAAGCTACAAAGAGGCAAGGAGCGGTGGGTAGACAGATCTCTAGAAGGAGGCAAAGGCAAGGCGAGGTGGTGTAGACAAGTGATGGTTGGGGTAGTGAAGTGCATGAATAGTGAACTTGGGGGGTCTCTTTTTTATCGTATTTTTTGTAATGTAATTGATATAGTGTGATTTTTGTAGTGATAATGAAAATTTTGTAGTGATGATATAGTTTGGGATAGACTCTCTAGGTCAAAATTTGAATACCTGTCTAGAGGAATGTAGGAGCAAAGGGTAGGGTTTGGTTTTGTCTCTTCCAATGATATACATATTTTGAATCTAAATGTATACTGTTACAGACTTTATATTTATTAAAAATAATACAAAATGATGATATATATGCTACCGGTATATGCATCAAGTTGGCCTTAAGAATACTTTCTCCAAGAATACTTCTTCATGAGTCTTCTACATGATTTCCTTGAAGAATATTCCAATGGTCAAATTAAATGTTGTAGACACCTAAAATGGTCCTATCTAATTAAATAAATATTTTTATTTATTTAATTATTTAAGCTTAATTCTTCTATTGATTAAATAAATCTTTATTTATTTAATTAATTCATTTATCCTCTTCTAGCCTTATTTCTCATTTAAATAAATACTTTTATTTATTTAAATTATCCTTTTCCTAAATTAAATAAATACTTTTATTTATTTAAATTATCCTTTTCCTAAATTAAATAAATATCTTATTTATTTAATTGATCCTTCCTTTATTAATTAAAATAAATCTTTCTTTATTTAATTAATTCATTATCCTTTTCTACTCATGACACATGGCATTCATCTCTTACTTCCTACACTGCCTACCCTCTCATTATTTTCTTATTTCTTCTACCTACCCTCTAATCCTAGCCAACCATTTATCTTGTACACCTCTTAATCTTATCCCTCCATTTCTTACAGTGTCTTCTATACAAGGAGATACTTCCTTCATTATCAATCCTCCTAATTAACTCCGGGACTAGCATTCGAACTTTCATATGCGATCAAGCTATCAACCACATTTCTGTTCTTTGTTGAGCTCTTGTGCACACATAAAATCTGAGAGCAAATATATTAAGCAAGATCAATGGAGATAGGAAGGATGGAGATCCAAACCCTATTACACATGTGATGGTATAATCTTCTGATTTTATTGATTTGCATTGTCTTAGGTAATCTTCATATGTTATGGTGGATCTTTGTTGTTGTTAGACTAGGGTTTTGTGGTTGAATCTATTTAGTCTTTCAATATTTTTGTTTCCATTTTTACCATAAAAATTTTGGCACACCCGATGGGACATGGATTTTTGTTAGATCTATGTTTTTTGCAGATTTTTCTAACCCTATATTGTTGTTTTGTAAAACAATTTGGAGAATAACCTTGTGCAGCTAGGGTTTTGGACACAAAAACAAGATCTTCAAGAGATTTAATCCGATCTCACAAACAACTTGTAATTTTTGCATCAAATTTTGTTTGCAGGTTTTGGACAGCATCAAGAGCTCGCAATCCAAATTTCAGAGTTTTTGGAGCATATTTGAATTTTCTATGATTTTTTTATGAATTTTCATAAAAAAATAATTTTGAGAGCAAATGAGCAATTTTTTTGGATTTTCTTATATTTTTTGAAATCTCTCTAATTTATACATAGTCTGTTCTTTGTGATTTTAATTTTTATGAAAAATATTTCCTAAAAATCGGATCTCTAAAAATTAGGGTTTTTCATTATTTTGATCAGATATCACAAACTAATTTGCATTTTGACACAAAATTTTTGTTGCACGTCAAGAACAGTATCAGATATGCTCAGTAAAAAAATCATATTTTTTTGGAGCATATTTGAATTTTCTATGATTTTTTTATGCATTTTCATAAAAAAATAATTTTGAGAGAAAATGAGAAAATTTTTCAGATTTTGTTATAGTTTTAGAAAGCTCCTATAATCATACATAGGATTCATTCTTTGTGATTTTAATTTTGATGCAAAGTATTTCCTCAATAATCAGATCTTTAAAAATTAGGGTTTTGCATTATTTTGATCATACCTCACAAACTACTTAGAATTTTTGTAGGATTGTTTTTATGCAAGTTAAGAAGGCTATCAGGAGTTTCCAATAAAAAATTCAGATTTTTTCGATCAATTTTGCATTTTCTATGATTTTTTTATGATTTTTCATAAAAAATTAATTTTAAGAGCAAATTAGAAACTTTTTTGGATTTTCTTACATTTCTGGAAATGTCTTGAAATTTTACAGTTGCTCTATTTTTTATAATGCAAAATAACACATGAAAAATCAGATCTTTGAATTTGTCAAAAAAACGTCTTGTCGAAGGCCCCTATTTCACAAAGTCTTTTGGATCTAAAATTTACCTTACTTGTGTGCTTGCAGGAGGGGTATTATTGCAAAACTACTAACAAATATTTGTTGCAAAATTTTGGCAAGGGTTTTTTATCTTTATTGTGTGCCTTGTTTTCATAGATTACCAAACACTTCAATTGGTGCACTAAAATTTAACCAGTGTCTTTTGTGTCTTGAGCAATAGGCTCTTTTTGTTTAATCTCTAGAGGGCCTATCTCCCCATGTGGTCATTAGGACTACTAGTGAGGAGAGAATGACCCAAGTGGTAGCGAGGAAAACCCACCTCTTCCGAACCACTATAAATAATTGTATCCATGGTGAAAGCCATGGGTGACATGTGCTGATTATTTCATACCGACACTATGTCTCCCCATAAACCTGTTTGATCAAATTTATTTGATCAGTAGTAGGGCGTAACCCCTATCGGCTGGGATCCTTCTATATTTACAGAGTTGAAAGTGCTGCATGTATGGCCACACAAGTGGATGCCCTTACTAGCACCTTTTTGTTTTAGAAATCCAAAATCCTTCTAGTTGTTGGGGTAGGAGGTCGAACCTCTAGAGAAGCCCACACACATACGGTTCTTAGTAAAGATACAAAGTTCACCATGGGGAGTTTTCGTGGGGACTGATGCTTGGCTTCCCCGGAGAAGTGACTGTCAAAGGTGGATCCAGTGGGTTCAAGCATCTAAGTATTCACTCTGAATAGCATAGCCTCGAGGGAAACCCCATGTGGGATCAACAATTATTGTCCTCGCCAGCCATAAGAATTGTGCTTGTCTTCTTTTGAACATTCAAGATCAAACATCAAAACATTGTGTCTTTTGTGTCTGCAAGTGTATGCAAAACATCTTTACATCAAACAACACACTTTCTTTAAGTCATTTTGAGTCCAAACACTTGCAAACATAGAGTCCTCATCAATATCGTGTCCTCTTATCATGAAAAACAGTCACAAATTCAGATTTGGCCAAAAAAACAACTTCGCAAATTGGAAAAAATTGCACTTAGGTTTTAAAACGCGTCTGTGTCTGACAGAAACACATATGTGAAGTATACATGCATGTTTGTGTTCAGTATTGGAAAAAACTTACAATCCAGCAAACAAGAGCAATCAATTTCATAAAACATTTGAGCTTCCTAGGTTATCTATCCGGGTTTTCATCTAGCATTCAACCTATCTTTGGGTCTCACAAAGTCCATCATTTCTTTACACCTTGCATTACATTCACATTTGTCAAACTTGAGTCAAAAGGTCACTTTCTTGTCCTAATCTTGCTTTATCAACACACTACATACAACAACATCTTGCTATGTGGTCCCTCATCAAGGTCTATCACCTTTGGGTCTCATTTGGTCTTACTTAGAGTCAAGGTCAACTTACCTCATCAAGAGAAACTATCATCTCTTTGGAAGCCACACCTACTCTGCTTCATACATGCTTGGTCTTGCACTTTGGACATTGCAAGTACACATTAGATTCATTTACATTCCATCCAACTCTTGGTCTTCCATACCTTTCCATTTTCATCTAGTCTCACACATCTTGGTCAAGACCTAGTTCATGGTTGAAACCCGTTCCCAAAAATCTAGGAGAGAAGCTAAAGAGGCTCAAGAGTCCGCAAGCATGAGTGGCTATGAGTACGACAACGATATATTTTTCAATTCTGATCATACCACATTACCAGACATGGACATCTATAGAAACATTCAAAATGTTGAGAACATGGATAGTACAAACAACAATGATACACACAATGACAATGTGGACAACATTTTAGTACATTCAGCAGAAGTGGAAGACTCTATTATGGATCCCCATTTTAATAGATTAGTTGAGGAAATCATGAGAAGAGATAGACAATATTTTCTACAAGTGATGGCACAAAGAGGAACTAAGATACCAAATGATTTTGGCATGTCTCAAATAGTGGAAAATTGACCTATGTAAGAAACTCAACTCAACATGGATCAAAGAAGACCTAATAGTGGAGGTGTTAGAGGACTACACTTTGTGCCTGAGTCATCATCATCCTTGTTTCAAAAACCTGAGGTCCCAAATACACATGGTCAATCTTATGATACTCATGGAAGAGCATGTCATGAACAACTCTATCTACGCAGACCATTATGGAAGTCTTATGTAGCTAAATACACTCAATTGCATACCAATGCTAAGGACCAACCGCAAAATTAATAGGATATCCAAAGGCATGCTCAAAATTTGGACACAAGGAAACCCCACGTCAAATTTGGGGGCAACACACTAGAACAAACTTATGACATGCCTATAGAGTATGGTATACATGGACAAAATAGATATTTCATTCCTCATCATGACTCTATACCAAGTGGTCCATATATGCAGCATCACTATAGACCACGTCCATATGAACATGTGTATGATCAATACCATCCATATATGCAACATGCTCCTCTTCCACCCAGTGGCTCAGGCATGGGATATGGTCCAAGAAGTTGATCTCCACCTAAAAAAAAATTGAAACAGCAAATTAAGTACTTACAAAAGAAAATGGAGGACATAAATGCACCGAAGCCAGCTTACACAATGAGAGACATATGTCCCTATCCATTTGACAAAATCATTCCAATGCCTCATTTTCCTACACATTTCGTGACACCTAAGTTTGATAAATACAGAGGTAAAGGAGACCTTAAAGCACATATAAGATAGTTTTTCACAACTTGCATTGAGATAGCATCAGAAGAAACATACGTGATGAGACTATTCCCACAAAGCTTAGGTGATCAAGCTATGGAATGGTTCTCCCAACTTCCAACAGGAATTAAGTCTTGGGGTGATCTAGCAAAAGCTTGCATACAACATAGAGACAGATATATCAGTCACCACTTTGTGCAACACCAAGCAAAAGGATGGGGAGTCATATTCATCATTATTACAAAGATGGAGGAATTTAGCTAGCAGATCCTCTTGTGAAATTCCACAAAAACAAATGGTAGAGATGTTCACCCAGAATGTCAACAAAGACATTGGTTATGACTTGAGAAAATTTTGCTTGTCCACTTTCAAGGACCTCATTGAAAAAGACTTAGCAATAGAGAAGGTCCTAATTGAGAAAGGAGTCATTAAGATACTCAAAGAAAACAAAGAGGACTTTAAAGAAAAAGATAAGCCATGATTTTGGAACAAGAAAAAGAACACAGTAAATGATGGTGTTGTTGATGCTAACACAGTAAGACCCAAAATCATTATTTCTGGATCAAGTTCTACAAACAACCAAGTGAATACTCAAACAACTTCGAAACAACGAAGGAAATACACCCCATTGGGAGAACCACTTGAGTCAGCCTTCAAGAAGCTAGTGGCAAACAAGATAATAAAATTCCAGATAATCCTCCATATGAGCCAAAGGTCAAACCAAATTGGTGGAATGATGATGAGGACTGCAAAGATCACAAGAGCAAGGGACATAAAACAGGAAATTGTCATCGACTGAAGAATATTATACAAGATCTTATTGATAGAGGTGACATTGAGATCGAAGGACATTCATCCAATCAAGAACATGAGATGTTTAAGGAGACATTCCCTAAACATGACAAGGGAAAAGCCAAAGCCACAGATGAGCAGACCAACTATACTAAAGGATCCTATAACTATGATTCAACTGTTAATCACATTTTGATGGACAATTATGTCTCTACCATTATCATAAAGGACAAAATGCCTGAAAATTCTACCCAAAGACCCAAAGTTGTCCAAAAAGGCATTGGACCTTCTTTTGAATCTACCTTTGAATGTAATGTCACAACTCATCAAGGTAAAGTCACCCTGCAAGGTGCTCCAGCTAAAACCACTGCTTCCTCAGCAACCAAACCTGAGTATGATCTGGTAGAACAGTTAGGGAGGACGCCCGCACTTATCTCCATCCTTGAAATTTTACAAATATCTCCCACACATAAGGCCATTCTTGACAAAATTTTGAGAGACACTTATGTCCCCATAGATCTGAAAATCAACCAGTTTCAAGCCATGGTGGGATACCTTTATGTTCCATATTCTCTTACATTCATAGAAGCTGACGACGTATCTGTAAGCCAACCATATAATGCACCTCTACACATTGAAGCCTTCCTACACAAACACCAAATAAAATGAGTCCTGATAGATGGAGGAGCAGGTCTGCATATATGTACCTTGAACACAATAATACAATTGGGATATTCTGATAGAGTTGTGAATGCTACGAACAAAATTACTATCAAGGCATATGATGATGAAGAGCGCTCATCCAAAGGCATAATCACCTTACCTCTCAGAGTAGGGCCAGTTATGAAGGATGTGGTTTGTCAATTCTTAGACCTCAATCTCACATACAACATATTGCTAGGACGTCCATGGATTCATGAGATGAGCGCAGTCTCATCTACATATCATCAATGTGTTAAATTCCCACACAATGGAGTTGAAGTGACCGTCAAAGGTGATCCAAACCCATTCATATATTGCAACAATCTAAAACCTACATCAGAAATAACAATCCTAGTCAATCGAGAAGCTATTCCTTCATCAGCATATCTGGATCTAGAATCATTGAAAGCTTCTACATCAAAACAAGCAGAGATCAAAGAAAATTTCAAGATTAAAGACATGGGATGTGGTGAGTATATCTTTCATGTTGATCAACTCCCACTATCTCCTAAGGTATTCAGTCAATGATAATAGTCTCCAAGTAGTATGGAAGATCAAGGAATTGGGTGTGAACCACCTAGTGTTGTGGCTACTAAGTCTAAATGCAAATCTCCTCTAGCGGTGCAAGCCGCTCTTGATATCAATAGTCCTAAGAGTGGTTCCAGCAAAGAATCTATTGACTATATTGTCAGCCCTCTTGAGAACTCACATAGCCTTACCATTTCATCCACTTATTCCATTTCCACTCCGCTCCTAGACTTGGATCAACAAGAATTACAAAAGCCCTTACTCATTGGGGATCACAAATCAAGATTTGAAAACAAAAATCTAAAATTCAAAAATAAAGAGAAGTCCTTTAGTCCAAATCAAAATCAAAAGCTATTGGACTCTACAAAAAACAAAGTCAAGGATAAAAATCCTATGAAAGAAAAAGAAAAAGATATGATCTCCCTAATATCAAAATCACTAGGGGCAAAAGTTCTAAAATTTTAAGTCAAAAGATATACTTGTTGATCCTAAGTCTCCATCATGCTATCCTACTTTAACTTCTTTTTGCAAGCATAAGTCTTCATAACTCATCCACTTGTTCCACACATCCATTCCCTTTTGGCGATACATCACATCAATGGACATTTAATGGAGCTTCCTTGAAGGACTTTGTTATCAGGGATGCCCAAACTTCTTTAGGTGACACGCATATGGGACTGCGTAGTCCACACACTAGTAATTCTATCTTAGTTCCTTCATCAAGGAAGACACTCACTCGAGCTACACATCATTCATTCAAGGAACAATGCAGCTACAATCATAAGATAAAGCCTCACACATTTGAGGTAGGTGACTTAGATCTCAAAGAAAATCCTAAAAATCAGCAAGACAGAGAGAAGAAGGGCAAGTTGGAACCAAATTGGCTTGGTCCTTACATCATTACAACAGTCTATAGATCTGGTGCATATCAGCTCTCAACCACAAAGGGTGAACCTTTAGAGGATCCTATCAACAACATGCACCTTCACAGGTTTTACACATAGCTCTTCAGAGTATCCTAATTCAAATAATACAAAAAAATTATAAACATAAAAAATCGGTACTTGGTGAAAACCTGGCAAACAGGCGCCTTGTGACACAAAAAAAATGAAAAAATCAAAAAAAAGTAAAGAGAAATAAATTCGTCCAATGGTGAAAACCACTTCGGTGGTGCCTTGGTCAAGTACCATGGTGAAAACCAGGTCACCGGAGCCATGTGTAGAGACATTTCTCCTCCCTCCTTTAGAATTCAATCACATCCTTTCACTTTGCACACACTCACAACCTATCCATCCATAATAAACTTACCCATTCCCATCATGGCTTATTATTGATCTACCTAAGATTGGTTAGCCATTCATAATAATCCCTCCTTTTCACCCTTTCCATTCATAATAAATCAGATCCTATCTATGGCTAAGGAAAATCCTAAGTCTAGTGATGGGTGTGGAACTACGAGAATCACACGTTTTGAGGAGTACAGTTTCTTCCAGCTTTCTTCAGTCTATCCGCGCACAATCCGCAATAAAGAAACACTTGCATCGCCAATCTGCAATAAAGTTTCATTTTCTCTGCAATAAAGTATCAGTTTCATGGATTCAGTCAGTTTTAGATGAGACACAGCAGCAACAATGGGCTTCAACAAATCAAATCTTTCAACAGACTCAGACAACATTATGGTTGAGTGCTATCTATCCTTTTGTGAAAGTAAACATTGTGAACACAATCAAATAAGACTTATACAAGTGACAAGAGACACTAAACTTGAGGACTACAGTGGATTTTGGTGTCGAATCTTGGTTTTCTTTTGATTTTATCTTTTGGTGACATGTCTTTCAGCTTTTCCAGGATGTCTCTGACTAGAGATTCTATCTCCAGGATGTCTTTGACTAGAAAGGCAAGGATGGGGTATCGTCACCTATTTTTCTTTGTTGACTATGGATTGTCTCTTAGTAATGTTATGACTTGTCCAAGGAAATGATGACACTGTGAGTCTAGTATGAACTAGGGCATTCTTTGTTTGCAACTGTCTGATCTCCATGCAAACGGGTACAATGACTTTATGGGTCGAACATATATCTGGATTGTCATAACCTATTTGCCATAATAAATCTCAATGATGATAAAGCACAAGAAGTTCTTTCACTTCCATATCTTATATCTTCCATCCCCCTTTCTTGATTGACTTCCATCATCCTTCTTGAGTCCGTGTAGCCTGC
The DNA here is from genome assembly GCF_030272615.1 of Cryptomeria japonica. NCBI lineage: Eukaryota > Viridiplantae > Streptophyta > Pinopsida > Cupressales > Cupressaceae > Cryptomeria > Cryptomeria japonica. The sequence goes on along the minus strand of NC_081407.1, from coordinate 573,077,199 downwards.
TATCACATGACTGAGTATAATGACACACCAAAAATTTGCACTTGCATTACCACATATTCATATTTCATACATACATATAGATATCACAATTACATCACATTCTGCATACAACACATGTTAGCACATTTTACATTTTCATCATGTAAATAGTCATTTGCATTATCATATTCATCTGCATTTCATACATTCACATTTGCATTTACATAACATTTAAAAAACATAAAAGAGCAAAAAAATATTGCATTTCATCATGTACATAATTGCATCCATATCATAAGCATCATATAGAAACATGCAACATAAAACATATAGAAGCAACATCACATAGGTACACATGCATATAGATGCCGCAAGGATGAATCATCTCATATATATATATATATCAAAATCATAAGTATCATGATACAATGATGTCAAAAATCATATGGCTACAATCACCCGAAGGTGTCATCATACAAAATGGTACAAAACTGATACATAGGGAGCCCTCTAAGGCTATGATGAACTCCCTCCCTCAGAGCCAGTTGGCCTCAATGGAGTCTGAGCTCTGGAAGTCCCCACCTTAGGATCATCTCTCTTGTCCCCTCTATTTGGTGGTGGTGTAGGACCCATGACCCCATCGTTAGATGCCTGTCTCCTGTCTCTCCCTCCAATGGTCGTGGTAGTCTGTGATGGTCTTTGGAAGCTCCTAGTCTGCTGATCTAGTGGCACCACTCCATAATACAAGTCTCTCCAGTAGGCTATCTCCTCCCCTACCTATAGAACATAGGCGTATCCGGCCCTAGTATCCTTGACTACCCATCTCCCTTCCCTCAGTGTTATCTCAGCCTCCATGTAGCACTGAATAGCTTGATCTCTCTCTCACTTAGTGTCCCTCAATTGTCTCCAGAGTCCTCCTCCATCCTATAGCCAACCCTCATTTCGCCCTGTTCGGATAGAGGAACCCACTGATAACTCCTGCCAGCACCATTGGTAGAGCCAATCCTGTAGCTTTCATAGTATCCCAGGCCACATATCCTACCCTCGTCTCTAGTCCTGGATCCTGAAACACTCGTCTCAGTGCATCCCTGTCTACCTCTCAATCATAAGGAACTAACTCCCCATCAATTGGTATCCTCAATATCCTATATAAATCCTCTAAGGTGACTGTCATCTCACCCATCGACAAATGAAATGTGCATGTCTCTTAGTGCCATCTCTAAGCTAATGCAGTCAGCAAACCCATGTTCACCTGAAACTCAGGCACATACATAATGTATCACAGTCCCATAGCCTCAACTGCTTCTCTATCCTTGAGTGTCAGCTTTGGTTGTAAACTCTGAATCGAAGGGAATCTCTCCCATGACTCCAGCATAGGTAGGTCCACCTACAGTCAACAAAATCAACTATGTCAATCCTAGTGGCATTCCCTGTTCATCACAAAGTGTTTCTTTTTATCCTAGTGCTTATATGTATCATATGGCACTCTATCCTAGTGGTACTCTTTGTTCATCACAAAGTCTTTCTTTTAACCTATCTTTTAGGGCACCTACTTGAGTGTATCCTCTTGAGTAGCTTATCCAATTGACAACGTATGTTCTATCACAAAATTGTCGATTCCAGCCTAATCCAATTGACAACATATGTTTTATCACAGAATTGTCAATTTCTATGGTACTCCCTATTCATCACAAAGTGCCTCGATCTATCCTATCCTAGGGCCTCTACTTGAGTGTATTGTCTTGAGTAGTTTCTTGATTGGCAACGTATGTTCTATCACAGAATTGTCAATCCTCGCCCTATCTGCCATCCTAGTCTTTCCTAGAGGACCTGTTTGAGTGTATCCTCTCAGGAGCTTATCCAATAGACAGCGTATGTTTATCACAGAACTGTCAATTCGACCTTGAAGACACAAACGCACTTGCATACTTCACAGACATTTTTGCATTTCACATATGCACCTGAAACACACATACATGCCTCTATTCTACACAGACGTGCCTATCCAACACAAACACGCCTGACACCAATGCAAATGCACCTTCTTGTCTTTTGCCTGACTTGACAATTTCTATGAACTACCTAAAGTGCATTTATTACTTTATCTGACATGAATTTATGACAATAATTAATGCAACAAGCTACAAGGAGGTTTTGCGGTACTCACTGGCTCTCCTACATCTGCTGGCCTCTGATATCAGCGAACGCGATCAAATCTGTGCACCAATGCCATCGTTGTTGACTTCTCTCTGCTCTTTCCACACTCTGATCTCTTAGGTGTGTGGATGACAATGAGGATGTTTTCCCTGGTAGTCTATCTTATAGACTACCCTAGCCCTAGTCTCCCAAGTCAGTCTTCTTTATCTCGTGACTCTGTCACTCTATCATACCTAATCAGTCCTTTCTAGCCTTTCTTTCTTATCGAGAGATTGTCTGCAATCTTTTCAGATATTTTCATCCAATCTCTCGAGCGGGCATATCATTCCCATCTTGGGGCAACTTTGCATTAGTGCATCTTATCTTCTTTGAAACAACGCAACAAGCTACATTGTCTCAAAGAGGGGCAAAATGTAGACACCTAAAATTGTCCTATCTAATTAAATAAATATTTTTATTTATTTAATTATTTAAGCTTAATTCTTCTATTGATTAAATAAATCTTTATTTATTTAATTCATTCATTTATCCTCTTCTAGCCTTATTTCTCATTTAAATAAATACTTTTTATTTATTTAAATTATCCTTTTCCTAAATTAAATAAATATCTTATTTATTTAATTGATCCTTTCTCTATTAATTAAAATAAATCTTTATTTATTTAATTAATTAATTAGCCTTTTCTACCCATGACACATGTCATTCATCTCTTAATTTCTACACTACCTACCCTCTCAATATTTTCTTATTTCTTCTACCTACCCTCTAATCCTAGCCGACCATTTATCTTTTATACCTCTTAATATTATCCCTCCATTTCTTATAGTGTCTTCTATATAAGGAGATACTTCCTTCATTATCAATCCTCCTAATTAACTCTGGGGCTAGCATTCAAACTTTCATATGTGATCAAGCTATCAACCACATTTCCGTTATTTGTTGAGCTCTTGTGCACACATAAAATCTAAGAGCAAATATATCAAGCAAGATCAATGGAGATCCAAACCCTATTAGACATGTGATGGTATAATCTTTGTGATTTTGTTGATTTGCATTGTCTTAGGTAATCTTCATATGTTATAGTGGATCTTTGTTGTTCTTAGACTAGGGTTTTGTGGTGGAATCTATTTAGTCTTTCAATATTGTTGTTTCCATTTTTACCATAAACACATGTAACAAGCACTAAAACAAGAACAAGAACAAAAATATTCAAGTTTGGCTAGACTTAGAATGAATATATCCTTGAACTTCCACAAGCACAATTCCAAAGCACAAAGACATGATCCAACTTGACATAAAGAAATTAAGATAATCAACAACATATTTCCAAAATATCATCACCAAAAACCAAAAAGAAGAGGAATATGGAGCATTGCAATCACTAACAAACACCATCAATATTGAATACACTTCCAAAGTAGAAATTTTTTAAGGACCAAAACAATTGCTACAACAAACACCAAAACTTAGACAACATTTACATACAACATACATTTCTGAAGAAACATCCTACCAGAAAACACATCTGCAATATCTTCAATTACTCCAACACATCTGCAACCTAACATATCAACGATGTTCTTCACTTGTATGCATACATACCTATCTTCCATTGTTTCGCATCACTAATACATACTGCTTTGCAACTAACTTTCTATATCCAGACTAATTGGGATCACTGTGTTCGACATCAATGACAACCAAACATATATTTATAACAATATTTATATACAACTTACACCTTTTCAAGTTTAATTTTCAATTAAGGCCAACATTGGGAAACACTTACCCACTACTCACAAAGTTGACCTTTATTATTTCAAATTTGGGGCCAAATGGTCTAGACAAGGGCACCAAGAACTGTAGTGCTTGCATTTTGGGTCAGAAAAAGGTCGTTGAGTAGGGGATTGCACAGATATTCTAGAAAAGGTCTCAAAAACTTAGCGCAATCACACATAAATCAAGAACATGAAGCACAACCACTAAAGTGAGTCCAAAATGAGTGTGAAATTGTAGAGGTATATAATTTACTACACTACAACAATAAACAAACAATGATAATAAAAAACCTATGCAAGCAATTAAAAAGAGAAAAAGGTGAAATATAATTAAAAGATATATACATGTATACACTACATTGATGCTTATAAGTTATTGAATAGGATCATTCTTAGGTGCCACCTTTAACATAATAAGTTTTGACTCATCTAGTAGGTCATCATTGTACCAAAAGTAATCATCCAATTTATCTTCATGTTCCTTTGTTTTTTTCTTGTGTGCTTGTTGTATAACATATTTATTTTTTATATTATTATGTGCTAGTTGTAAACACGTTCAAAAAGTATTGCACTAGCCATTTCCATTCTTACCCATTCTCATCTCTTAACTTGTGGTTGTTGTGTAATGATGGACATTTGATATACCACAACAAGCCTTTCTTTTATTTTCATATGAAATTTCATGAATTAAATCTAATCACTTGAAATATTTTTTACTTATCTCTTTAGTTCTTTCCTAGTGTTTTTCCTTATTACACAATCAATTTTTGCTCACATAGATAACTAGGGGTATGAGCATGTTAAAAAAATTGTGTACATTAACTTATGATGTGCTACTTGAGGTTCTTTTCGATTTGGATAATATTTATCCAATCTCTTTTGAATATTTTCCAACTCTTCCATTATGTATTTTTCACAAATATTGAAAGTATCTTCTCTCTCATAAGATGCATCTTAGTGTCTTTGTACAAATATGCCCAATATAAAATTATTGGCATTAGATATTGACTTGTAATGAATCTTTTTGGCTTATTGTTTTTCCTTTGTGAACAAATTTGCAACATATTATTAAATCCATAATCTCTAATATAATACACCAAATTTATTGGAAGAAGGTTTCACATGACATGAAACATAAAACTCTTCAATTATAACTCTTAATTTTATAGTTCAATGCATCCCAATGTATTAATCAACATTATATTATCCATCTTCAATAAAACCCAAAATTGTGCATACCCTTGTGAAAGGTAAAGGGTATCCTACAAAGACCTCTGAGAATCAATATGAACCTTCAGTATCCTTGGTTTCTTTTAATTAAATGTTTAATGCCACGAAACAAGAACATACTACTATGCTCCAAAATCCAACCCATAAACCACAATCAAGCTCCATGTGCATACCTACCAATGAAGAAGATACACATCTAGGAACTCACATTTCATGGGTAATGCAAATCTGAAAAATAACCAAGACATAACAAGCTTACTAATATCATCACATATAAGGTGTGACCAATATCATGCAGTACCAAAGAGAATTCACAATGATATGCAAAGCCTACAAATAAAATTGTTGCAAAAACATCTCTCACAACAAGTTTCCAAATCTCTCCTAAGTTCTTCAAACCCAATAATGGAAAGAGATAATAGTAACCTCCATGTAATCACCAAAAGAATAGGTGACAACAAATGACCACAAACTAGTGATCACCATAGCTCCAACCAAACTTCAAAACCAATGTCATGTGGATCCAAACATCTAGGAATATAACCAAGAACAAAGAGAGAAGCACTACAAATCAACACTTGTAAATGTCATTCTACATACACCTCTATATGCAAACTACACCAAGTATGATTTTCTTCATAACACCCCAAAAGAAAATCCATGATATCACCCAAGTTGTTCAATCATTAATATGAAACATAACATACATATCATTTAACCATGGAGGAAAGCCTCACAAACAAAGAAGATCAAACTCAAAGTAACCATTTAGATATCAAGAAATCAACCCAATACATCATCTCTTATTATCCTCATAATCAACCCATAGTCAAAAATATGCACAAGGAGATAAGCATGCCATAACATCTCTTAATCTGAATCATCTATTACCATTTATGTATGTCTCAAGATCCACATCTATGGAAGATAAAGCATAAAAAGAAAACTTATCTAAAAGTAGAAATGGGGAAAACCTCTCAAATGATAAACTATCAAATATATAAAGAGTGGGGAATGAGAATGTTCCTCCAAGATAACCAAGTTACCATGACTTGCTCTAAGAATAATCTCCTCTTGAGCCTAAACTAGGTGAAAGCTCATCAGTCTTCCTTTTGAAACCACCAATTATTTCAACAAATGTCTCTTAGACAAAATAATATCAACCTGACCTAAGTCTCCAAGTATCCATGAGCATCTATAACTAATAAATCTATACCAAACTCAAAAAAAAAACATAGCATCATCATAAAGTAATCAATCATGTGATCAAAGTACTCAATACCAAGAGAACCACACCAAATAAATTGTCATTGTTGTAACTAGAATTCTGCAAAACAAAATTAGGAACATAACCAACACATCATGATCTAACCATATCCTCCTAGGAGATCACATACAATCAATGCAAACATCCTAGTCTAAAGAAAACTTGTATCATGTCAAAACTCAAACCTAGAATCAAGAGTATACCATGACACATTACCAATCACACTTCTAAACCAAGAAACACCTATCAAAACAAACAAGTTAAAAACACTAACACCTCAACCCAAAACTCCAAGAGTCATTTTTGGCTAACCAAGATGTCAACATCTCTGAACAATGCACTTGTAAATGTGAAATAATCCTTTTGTAGCAATAGGATCTAAGAGATCCTTCAAACATCTATAAACACTAAAGAAGACCATCCATCACCAAGGGATGAATTTGTTATGGATCCCATAGATACTGAGAGGGGGGGTGAATCAGTATCTAACCGGTAATTAGTATTTCTTAACTTAAAACATACAGAACATAATATAACAGTGTACCGGTATGCAAGAAATAATGCAATAAACAGAATCAAGAACATCCACATGAAAAGCACACCATAACACAAGATTTTAACGAGGAAACCTAGTGTGGGAAAAACCTCGATGGGATTTGTGACCCACAATATTCACTCACTGGCCAGTAAGAGAATATTACTTACAATAGGGGCCTGCACATGCAGGAAGACCAACTGCCTAGAGCTCACTGCTCAAAGGGAAGTCTCACTGACTTACAATAAGGATTATACAAATCCAATATCTTGTACTACTTTATAATAGCATCTTCAATGCCAGATTCAGTACCGGTTCCTGCTCTATTGTTTACATATACCCCTTAACCTTTATTTCGCATAATAGGTCTGCCTAATATTTTCCTATTTTGCTTATTTCTCCTATATCTAATGTCTACAATGATCTCTTTTATATATAAGAGTCATTTTACAATTTTCCAAGCCGGCTTACAATAATAAACAAAATATAATATAAAAAAATCCTGTCGGCCTCTGTGTCGGTGCCAGTGTCCTAAGTGCTGGTGTAGAGTGTGATCTGCTGATGTCGATATAATGCCTTTGTCGGTGCCATAAGATTGCAAGGTTGCCATCAATGACAAAACCTTCAATCACATATAATGTCTCATTGGAGTGTGCATATGCCAACAATCTCCCCCTTTGGCATTGATGGCAACACTCATGAGAAATTTCAAAAGGTATCCAAAAATGTGCAGTCCAAAAAAATGTTACCAAAAATGTGAGAGCTCCCCCTGAGCATATGATTCCTATGATTTGAATTTTCTCATCCCACTACTCCCCCTTTGGCATCAATGACAAAGGTTGTCAAGATGTCAGTAGAGTTTGTAGTTTCAACCTTGTAACTGGGTGGTTACAATTTGAAAAAGCTCTCCCAAAATCAAGTTTATACTATCCATAAACTTTTTGCTATCCTTTATTGTTGTCTCTATTCTCTTCACTATACTAGTGAGATGTTGCAATTGCTCTGCTAGTGTTTTCTTTCCCTGTATTAGTGCCTCAGAAATTTCCTTCCACAGAGATGCTAGATAGTCCAATCTTGGACTTAGTTTTGATCTCAAATGTTTTGCCTTATTTATTATCCTTTCTTTCTCTCTTTCCAATTTAAGTAGTTCTTCCTCAAAATTTGTTATCTTCTCCTCAAAAACTGATAGTGTATCAAGTGAGTTGACAAAATTATCTGCAAGTTTATTGATCTCATCCTGTACCTTGCTCATTTTCTTGTCTATATCTATAGTCAAAAAGTTTGTTTTACAGGTATCTTTGTACAAATTTTTGTACTCTTTCAACAAATTACATAATTCCGGTAGAAGTGTGTCAAAATCTCTATTACACTTCTTTATTTGCTCATCAAAGAATTTCTGTTTTTCAACTTCTACTTTATCCTTCACTGAATCTTCTTTTATTTTCTCAATGTTTTCTAAGATATATTTACACAGTGTATCCAATTGTCCGAAAGAATTTTTGTTCTCTATATTACAGTTAGGAGCAATTACCTTCAAAATTGGTATGGTATCATCAATTGCTTTGTAAGCTTGTGAGCTGCAGTCAGTTATTTTCTTGATAGAATCGAATAGTACCTCAGTCACATTGGTTGATTTGAAGCTTGATGATGAATCAATAATTTGAGTACCGATGGAAGTAACCAAGCTTGTATTGACCTCTAGTAGGTCAGTTTGTGTCTGCATTTCTTTAAGCAATGGTTTTTCACTAGTTGTCAGTGGTACTGTTTCCTTATGTACCTATTCCTGTTTCGGAGCCTTTTGCTCTATTTGTTCCTCTATTTGTTGCATTGCCTCAGTCTGTGTCTAAGTTTCTACCTTATGTTCTTTATCTTCTGTCGATTTCTCCTGTGAGTTATCAGTTTCCTCAGCTACCAAAGGCTCACTAGCCATATCTGTCTTATCTGTTGTATCTTTGTCTACCACTATGTTGATATTCTGAGTATCAACATCCACAGGAAAATAGGACTTCAGGATTAGGATTATTATCCTCTACATCCATACTCTCAGCTATCGGTTGATCTTTAGTAGTTGTTGATTTTACCAGTGGAGTAATTAAAGGAGGTGGGGGTAAGTTGTCTCTAACCTTGATACTAGGTGGTCCACCAACTTTTCCTTTCCCCTTGTCTCTATCTTTCTGATAAACTTTTATGGGTTTGGGGTTCTTGTACTCTTCTTGTTTTTCTTTCTCAACTAGGAATATATCCCATCAATTTTCTGTCTCCTCTGTTACCTCATTAACTCTTCCTACCATTAAAGCAATGTGCAGGTGTGCAGTAGAAAATACTATCCGGTTGGCTTGAGCAATTAGGTCATCAATTTATTGGGGAGAGTTTATCAGATATACAACAAGTAGCTTTTCAATCTTTATTTTCTTATCCAATTCTATCACTGCTTGTCTTCTTGCTTCTAGTCTTTTGAATAGTTCATCAGGATTTTCATTGACTACTTCCATCAAAAATTTCTTGTACATATCCATATGTAATATATTACTATTTTCAACTTCCTCTTTTTCATCAACTATTAGAGTGTCATATATTTTCTCTATGTTCTTCAATATACCTTCCTCTGTGATTTCATTCAGTAGTATATCAAGAGGGGCCAAGTCTTTGTTTGTCCTTTTCTTCTTCTTGGGTGTCAGTTTCTTCTTTGGTGTGACCTTTCTTACCGGATATCTCACTACTTGTTGCTTTTGCCTTGTCCTCCTGGGTGAGGGTGTGGTTGCTGGTGAGGGATCTCTTTTTCTTACAACTCTTTTGAAAGTTCCAGGCATGTCACTTCCTGAAGAAGTACCTACCGGTGATAGGTGAGTTTCAGGTTGTGGAGCTGCTAACTCATCCTCTATTATACCGGTTTTCTTCAATACATCTTCTTTGATGGCTTTTGCTTGTCTGGAACCTTTCCTTACAACTACCTCAACCTTTTTCACCCTTTTCTTTGATTGAATTTGTCTTTCAATATTTTCTGCACTACCAAATACTTCTTCCTTAGGTTCTCTGGGGGCTTCTAGAAGTGCTTTAGCATATGTTTCAACTATGTGATCATCTATTTCATAGCCCATCTTGGTTACCCAAACTGTCCTTGAGATGACTGCTTCCATCCAGATTTTTTCTTTCTTGATGACAAAGCATATTTCGTCTTTGTATTTGTCTACAATCTTCTGTGATAACCTTATTCTTTTCTTCATTTTGGCCTTTAATGCTTGAAAAAAGTCATGAATATTGTTTTCCTTGTTCTCACCCATGTTATTGAATAGTTTTGTTAATTGTTTGCCTACTGGTATATCATATCCAAGTTCTTTGTAACCTATACTGGGAACTTGTTTTGTTATATGTAGCATTAAACATACTAACAGATTTCCAAACCTGAAAGTTCCTTTCTTGTCCTTCTTGATCTTTCCAAGGTTGTCAATTAATTCATCCTTTAACCACTCACATATATCAATTTTTGCATTGTCTGTGACCATGTCATAAGCACTCTTAATGCATAAGCTTGAAACTTAATTAAGTCTATTTGCATGAGTAGCTTTATATCATAATATCATGTTGTTGAATCTCACATTGATATATGTTACATCATTAACTCTTAGAGACCTCTTGTCGAATGTTGCACCAGTTAGGTTTATAACTAGGTCATTGGAAACTTTCTTGGTTTTATCTGGTCTTTTACCGGTGGTCGGTAACCCTATGACACCTTTCACAGCTTCCTTAGTGATTTTGTGGATTGCATCTAACCAGAAAAATTCTCCATGTACCCTGCTCAAGACTATCCTAATCATATCCTTGGGGAATTCAGGAATGCTAAGGATCTCTGTAAATCCTAGGGTCTCAATGATCTTGTGTTCATCTTTTACATTGTCAGTATTATCACATATCACAGTTTTAAACATGGTTTTAATTTCTTCATCTCCTAACTCTTCAATGTTGCAGTGGATGTACATTCTAGGGTCTTCAGCATAAACAACTCCCTTAGGAATTTGAGAAAAAGCACCTAAGGTATCATCTTTCTTTGCTACCTTGGGAACTAACTAAAATACGAGCCTAGGTCTTTTTATCACTTCAAGAATAGTAGGGTTTGCTATATATTCAATTGTAGAGGTGGATGCCATGATTAAATACCGTTTACTGCCTTAGGATGGATGATTGTTTGGAGTGTTCTTGCTTTTTGCTCAAAATGCCTTAGCTCGGAATCTTTGTGCTCTTCGTAAATTTGAAATCTCGGTGAAATGAAATGGAGCCAAAACCTTGATTATATAGTGTCTATTTTCTATCTACCACATTAATTGCATGTTGGTTAAGTATTCACTTAACATTGTTTGCCGGTAATAAGTAATTTCCAACTTCTTATCTCTAACCGAGGGAATAATAGCACATGTATCAATAGATTGCCAAACCCTCAAGGAAATTTTCTTCAATTAGATGAAGAACTTCTTGTCGGTGGAGCACTGCTTTGTCCTTCTGGTGAAGCATCACTCTACTCTGTCGGTGAAGCATTGGTTTGTTCTAACGGTGGAGGAGTATTCCCAATATTTAGATCAGCTTTTCTAATCCATTATTTTGAGAATTTTTGCTTAACCTCTTCAACTTTTTCTTTACCTTTCAAGCTAGATCTTTTGTTGTCTACCGGTGTTCCTTTACTTCTATAGAATTTAGCAATATGCCCAATCTTGTTACATGCATAACAAGTTACATTATTTTTCTGAATAGCTTTCCCATAACCTATGTTGGTTTGTGTTCTGCATTGATTAGATAAATGTCCAAATCTTCCACAAACATAACATCTCACATTCATTCTGCAGTTTTCAGAGTTGTGACCTACTTTGTTGCATTTAGAACATTGACCAGTGGGTGTGTTGATATTCTGATAATTTCTAGATCTACATTCATTTGCTCTATGACCATACTTATTGCAGTTAAAACATTTTCCATTGAATTTATAAGCATTAGGTTGTCTTACCGGTTTGTTGTGATCCTGAGTATTTGCAGTACCAGAGCTTTCACCAACTTCAAAGCCAATTCCAAAAGTGTCACCTTTAGGTTTTTGATTCTTCAGCAAGGTGCCAAGTTCCTCTGAGATTTTCTTGAATTTTTCTTTATGTTGATTTGCAGTTTCTAGTTCTCTTTCTAAGAATTCTTTTTGTCTCATCAGTTCATTTGAGTCATTTTGAGTATGCATCAGATCTATCTTCAATATGTCATTTTCATAGCTAAGTCTTGTGTTCTCATTTGCTGCATCACTTAGTCTTCTGGTCAATTCTTCTTCATTCTTCTTCCTATCCTCAATCTCTTTGCAAAATCTCATAGTCATATCCTGCATTTCATTCTTTGTTGTCATGATCTCTTGTTTCAACTTGCTTATCATATCATTAAGTGATTCATTTTCATCATTCTCATTTTACAATTTCTCACAAAGTTCTCTTCTCTTATTTCTTGCAACAGTAAAATTTTCTTGAAGTACCTGAATGATGTCCTGAGCTGCCCTTAAATCATCTTCTAGTTTGATATTTTTCAATTTTTCTGCATCATAGTCTGTAAGAGCTCCTTCTAGTTGCTTCATCAGATTTTCCATCTTTACCGGTGTCAAGATCTTCCTCAAGCTGTTAGGCTTTTGAAAATAGAGGACCAAGCTCTGATACCAATTGTTAGGGATCCCACAGATATTGAGAGGGGGGGGTGAATCAGTATCTAACCGGTAATTAGAATTTCTTAACTTAAAACATGTAGAACATAATATAATAGTGTACCGGTATGCAAGAAATAATGCAATAAATAGGATCAAGAACATCCACATGAAAAGCACACCATAACACAAGATTTTAATGAGGAAACTCGGTGTGGGAAAAACCTCGGTGGGATTTGTGACCCATAATATTCACTCACTGGCCAATAAGAGAATATTACTTACAATAGGGGCCTGCACATGCAGGAAGGCCAACTGCCTAGAGCTCACTATTCAATGGGAAGTCTCACTGACTTACAATAAGGATTATACAAATCCAATATCTTGTACTACTTTATAATAGCATCTTCAATGCCAGATTCGGTTTGGTTCCTGCTATGTTGTTTACATATACCCCTTAACCTGTATTTCGCATAATAGGTCTACCTAATATTTTCCTATTTTGCTTATTTCTCCTATATCTAATGTCTACAATGATCTCTTTTATATATAAGAGTCATTTTACACTTTGCCAAGTCGGCTTACAATAATAAACAAAATATAATATAACAAAATCCTGTCGGCCTCTGTGCCGGTATACTTCCTTTCTTCTGTGCCGGTGCCGATGTCCTAAGTGTCGATGTAGAGTGTGATCTATTGATGCCGGTATAATGCCTTTGCCAGTGCCATAAGATTGCAAGGCTGCCATCAATGACAAAACCTTCAATCACATACAATGTCTCATTGGAGTGTGCATATGCCAACAGTATTCACAATCATTGCCAAAGCTTTCATTGGACCGTGATATCGAGCTCTCCAAGAATCATGATAATGCCTCCTCCTACTCTAAATATCATCCAAGTCTAAACACATACAAATGGAATGTCAATAACACCAAATTAATTTCAAGATATCCAAGCCAAGAAGATAAACCATAATTGTAAAAATCTTCCATTGAAAAATATATCAAACTAAATAAAGCCAAGATAACACAACATCATGGTAACAATTTTCCAAGTCCCTAATTGACTATCCAGGTACTCAAAATATCATTTATCCTTTAATCTCAAAGTAACATACCAAATCTTAAATGATGATGCAGGAGCATCCGATGGTGTAAGGGCAATCCTGCATCACCCAAAATATTTTTCCTTTTTAATAGTTTTCTTTTAATTTTTTTTTCATTTCTGGATACCCATTTTGACGAATAAGAAATTCCAACTATCAGAATTGTCCAACAGCTTTTTCTAGCCAACCTACTATTTTTATAAAGTTTTAATTTGAAGGTAGATGGAGACAGAAAATTGCAAGAAGCTTTAGAATGGAAAAATAAGCATTTTTGTGAAAGAATCAGGTTAAAATCATTTACAGTTTGAAAGTTATTCAAGTTTCAGTTTCCCGAAAAACTGCTGAAAAATTATTCTGAGTCAGATTTGAGACATTAAATGGTTTCAAACAGTCTTGAAAATGGTGAGAATCGGTAGACTGGATTCTTACTATATTCTTCACTCCAAGAGCTTTCCAATGCTTTTAATGGCACATAAATCAGACTATCAGATCAAAATTTATGGTTGTTGGAAGTTGGACAACTTTTTGAAAAGTTTCGAGTTTTCGAATTTGGCTCAATTTTAAAATTTACAATTTTAAGTTTTGGTGCCAGTCCACCAAATTTCAAATTTCAAATTATAATTTTGGCTCCAAACCGTGGGGAGGCTATTTATAGCCCATTTGGGGAAACTTGTGGGGATAGTTTTTTGGGTTAGAAATATTAGGTTTTGAGAAAGGGGTTTTCCAGAACATTGTGTAAGTTGTAATCTATTACAGCCTGTGAGGATTTATTCCTCTTGTTTGCATTTCCATGTGTTGAAGATAGTTTTCAAATAATATTAATATAAACTTTTGTTGCAAATTGTTGTGTTTTTCTTTCTCTCGAGTTTTTCCCTCATCAAATGACCACAGACAAGGTTAACTAAAAAATTTGCATCAACACTAAATCAATATTATGGATGTAGACAGTCCATGTATCCAAGTTATCGTACTGCAACCAAATATGTGATTAGCCCACACAACTGCATAACTCAAAGATCAAAGAACCCATGAAGCATGCAAACTGAACATCACATCAGTAATATGCAAAACTAAAATATTGTAGTGTCGTAAATTATACACCCTTAATTGGGTGGTACATTTTCACGCTTAGGTTAGCACCTGCCTTAGTGTGTTTGCATCTTGCATTTCAAATTCCCTTTAAGCATTTAATTAAATATAAAATCTTATTTCATCACTCTACACATCATAAAATTGGGCCCTTTACCCTAAGAGTGCCCCTTTTTATTTTATTCTTTCAGTTAATTAATTCATCAAAAAGCCTAATCATGTCCTATTTTGATCTTCAAGGCCCGATTTCGCATATCTAAATGCCTTGAATCTCCACATCCTTCTAGAATTCACTTTAGAATCACAATATCTTGCTTCCCCAAAAATTTGAGAAAAAGTTGGTTAGACCAAGAGGTGGCCTCTTGGTCCTAACATTTTCGCCCCGAATTTTGTGAGCATAGTTTGGCGGTATTTTAATTTTTGAATTTAGGAGATTGTGAAATTATATTTATTCTAGGTCGGCCTATGACCAAAAACAAATTTAGGGTTTCATACATATAGCCTTTCCTTTCCTCATTTGAAGCATCCAATTCAATCCATCTACAAGCAATTTGGAAGGACCCTCTTATGAAGTGAAAGTGTTGGTTATGTGGAGTCTACAATCAGGAAATCAAGAATTCATCAAGAATTTATCAATTCTTCATCAATCATCTTCAACATCAATTAGGAGCTTTGAAGGCATTGAATAATAATAGGAGATCACCGACTGTTGATTGGCTTGTACCTCTCCCTTAGGGTTTGGTATGGTTTCATGTTATTTTCATGTCTTTGCATGAGCTTCATAACATTCATTTTCAGATTTACATTCATGATTTATATCCATTATTGCATTTGTGATTTGAAGCATTTCCATTTATATTTACACTCATTTAAGGTTTACTCTCCATAGCATAGGGTAGAACTCTAGATCTACTTTCTTATTCATTTAGGATCTTGCATACACACAAGATTCTTGCACACACATTTTCAATATATTATCGGCTATTTGTGAAGGTGGAAATCGCCAAAACAAGAGTTTTGACTAAGGCAAATCCCTATATGGCCACCTACAACACAATTTCCCTTATTTTGGTGTGTAAGTTGCAGATTCGGGAGCCATATAAGGCTAGAAAGGACAAAGGAGACTGAAATCCTATCTTGTGGCAACATTTTATTTTGATCATTTCATTCCAATAGATTTAGTATTCGCAATTTCCAAACCTAATTCAAAATTACACAATTTCAACTCAAACAAAAGGGGAAATAGGACTTCAATCAATATTCAACCCTCTTCCTAATAAATTTCAGGTTGGATCTATTGAAGGTTCATCCTCCTTTTAATGTATTGGTTAATTTGGCTAATTGGTGGTCCTAACCTACTTGGTGTGACTACACCACCACAAATACCAAAGAGGATAACATGTAGATTTCAAGACTAAAACATGTGATCACTACCAAACTTGATTTTCAAAACAAATCCACAACTAAGCACCATAGTCGACGAATAAAAAGAAATCCTGCAAATCTAAAATTCTCTTCATCCAAAAAGCTCTAAGAATTTGAACATGGCACTTTTCCATGGATCTAGAAATCATAGATTTTTGTTAACATGTAAAACCTAAAAAACCATCTTCCTACAAATCAGAATCCACCAGGAATACTCCAAATCTACACAAACCCACAACTTTTTGTAGAACAAGAAAATTGCAAAACCTTCAGAGGAAATAGGTTGTCCAGAAGATTTTAAAAATATAAAATAAAAATCAAATTCACAACCCATACATAAACTTGACCTCACTGAGAAAGAAACAAACATCCTCACACTATGCAAAAAAGCATAAATGCAAAACTACAACTATCTTGCATCCAAAAGTACCATAAGGGAGACATAATCTAAAAGATAATTATCTGCAGATCTATAAAACTACAAGTTTTGATTGACCATGTAAAACCTATGAAATCGCCATGTTCATGAACACACATGCAAACCTATATCCACTTATCATCTCGAAGCTCCACAAGTCTGGAAAAAACCAAAATAGTTAAACTAGAAAAATGGAATATCATACATAAGCATAACCATAGATTTTGAATTAAAAATCTATAAAATCCTCACAAATGAGACATGCAAGTATAACCAACCAAAAAAGAAAGAAGAGGTCTATGAATTCCAAGCCCATTTGTAGGACAACTCCATAACCACCATCATGTATATGCATACGAAGGATCTAAGCTATTTCAGAAGCTTTGAGATCATCCAATGATCAACTTCATAGCTTGCATGCATTGTGTTAGACAGTTCAAATAACCGGAAGACAACTAAGAGGGGAGGGGTGAATCAGTTGTCACTAGATTACCAGAACCTTAAGAAATTAAAAATTTAATAACGAAACCCAAAAGATCAATACCGAAATGTATAAACCAATTACTAAAATAGCAGATATACCAATTAAGCATAAACAACAATTAGAGAATAAATACCATCCACATGACACCAAGTTTTGTACGTGGAAAACCCGGTAAAGGGAAAAACCATGGTGGGAAGCCTACCCACAGGCAAATAATACTTCTATAGTAATTATGTGATTACAATTGAGGGGCCTGCACAAGACCAACAGCCTAGAGTACACTTCTTATCACAAAAGGAGTCTCATTGACTACATAAAAAACCACACTACAATCTGGAGGAAAGAATGAACTGCAATGATAGCATCTCTTATGCCTGAATATAGTTCTGGTTAAGCTCAATACCATAGGACTAAATCCTCTTACATAAACCCAACTCGATCACCAATGACCGACCAAATCCTCTACATGAATGATTATTACATTATTTGCTCCTATACCACATTCCTATATGGTCTACAATGAGATCTTACATCATATATATACAAACCCTCGACCACAAATAATAAGGTCGGCCACCAGACAATAAAATAATTACATAATTACAAAACATGTCAGCCTGAGACCAAACAAATAATATCCAACCCATAATACATCTCGAAAACACATCGAGAAGTTCAATCCACACGTTACATTAAGTCGATCCATAACCTAGATAAACCGGGACCCAATTTAGGTCCACACATGCTAAAGAAATGATCCCAATCAACCAAGTCTCAAACATGATCACCATCAGCATCCTGAAAATCCACTAGAAGCCACACCAACACCACTTATGCATAACATCATAGATCTTCAATAATGCTCTGCCGGTGAAACCCTCACCGGAACAACAAACCAAGCTTCCCAGCATACAGGATAGCATCTGATCACCAAATCAAAACCAATTGACTGAACATGAAACTGCGTAGCATGAATAAGCCAATTTCATAACCCAAACATATCGGAGCATACCAGATCATCATGATCTAATCCAACCAAAAACCAAATAACCTATCAAGACTAGAAGGATACCGATAAAGCAACCAAAACAACTAGTGTTGACATCAATGCAACACATAATCAATTCCTCCAAATGGCCAACAATATCCCCCTTTGTCATTGATGGCAACACTAGATGTGAAAAACATCCAAGTGCCAAGAAAATCCAAATAAATCTCCCATCCAAGAATATAGCAATGAAGTTCTGAAACATACTCCCCATGATGTATATATCCCTTATGTTTTTCACATGAATATCTCTCCCCCTTTGACATCAATGCCAGAAATCTGACAAAAATATCAAAGCAAAAATAAAAACTATTGAATTACAAGGCTAGCTACTCCCCCTGAGCAGTAGCATCCCCACATCAATCTAGAATGACTAATATCTCTGATAATGCATATCGGACTGATGCCAGATAGCATCCATCAGTTCTTTGTTGGAGGGGCAGAAACCCCTAATCTATCTCTGAGGTACTCAAAAGATTCTTTAGGCAAAGGTTTAATGAAAATATCTGCAATCTACTCTTTAATATTCACATAAACCAATCTAACCTCATTTTCTTCCACCTTCTCCTTCAAAAAGTTATACTTGATAGATATGTGCTATGTCTTAGAGTGAAATATTGGATTCTTTGATATGTCTATAGCAAAAGAGTTATCACAGTGAATAACTATTGGTCCAATGCAATGTACTTTAATGTCCTTCAACATTTTCTTCATCCATAGAACTTGTGTACAGGTAGTAGCAGCAGCAACATACTCAGCTTCAGCAATAGATAAAGAAGTACATGATTGTTTCTTGTTGATACATGAAGCCAACTTCTTCCCAAGAAAGAAAGCTCCATCGGAAGTACTTTTCCAGTCATCAACATCACTTGCCCAATTTGCATCTATATATGCACATAAAGTAAAGTCATCATCCTTAGGGTACCATAAACCATATTCAGATGTACCTTGCAAGTATCTACAAATTCTTTTCACCGCACTCTCATGATTTTCTCTAGGATCACTTTGATTTTTTATGTAATGCAAACAACATTCATTATATCAAGCCTAGTCTGATTCAAATATAGAAGACCTCCAATCATAGACTTGTATCTTGTAGGATTTATTGGTGTAGATTCATCTTTCCTTGTCAATTTCTCACTTGTAACCATAAGAGTACTTACCGGTTTAGAGTCTACCATACCAAATTTCTTCAACAATTCCCTAGAATACTTAGTTTAACAGATGAAAATACCTCTATCAGTCTGAGTAATCTACAAACCTAAGAAAATTTTCATTTCCCCAATCATAGAAATTTCAAATTCTTTCTCCATATTTTCAGAAAATTCCATGCACAACTTATCTTCACCTCCCAAAATAATATCATCAACAAAAACTTCAATAATCAATTTATCATCATTAGTGACTTTATAATATAGAATACTGTTAGCATTATCTTTAGTGAAACCAAGCTTCAAAAGATATTTATCTAACCTTGCATACCAAGCTCTAGGTGCCTGTTTCAATCCATATAAGGCTTTCCTTAACATGCAAACCATTTTTTTATCATCTGAAAGTGAAAAACCATCAGGTTGCTCAATATAAACTTCCTCATCAAGATCCCCATTTAGAAAGGCACACTTAACATCCATCTTATAAACCTTGTAGTTTTTATGTGCAGCATAGGCAAGAAATAATCTTACAGCTTCAATCCTAGCTATAGGTGCAAAAGTTTCACCATAATCAATTCCTTCCTTCTGAGAATATCCTTTACAAACCAATCTAGCTTTATTCCTTACAGATTGTCCATCTTCATTTAATTTATTCCTAAAAACCCATTTAGTTCCAATAACATTCTTATTTTTAGATCGGAGAACTAAAGTCCAAGTGTTATTCTTCTCCATTTGATCTAATTCTTCTTCTATAGCTTTCATCCAACATTCATCTTCACATTCTTCAATTATTGATATCGGTTCAACTTGAGAAATTAAACATCCCTCATTAGTTTTAAAGCTCCTTCTTGTCATCATTCCATTGTTCTTATCCCCAATAATACGATCTTCTGAATGATTCATCCTTACATACCTAGGAGTCTTCCGATTCTCTATTCCTCTTTCTGGTTCTTCAGTTACTTTTGAATTTTCTGATACTGTCGGAGTAACTGGTTCAACATTTTGTTCTGGTAAAGGTGTTACTAGTTTAGTTATGATCATTTCCACTATCGATTATTTCTCATAAACTTTGATTTGACTTCTATTCAACTCATCCACCTTGACATTAGCACTCTCCACAATTATCTGTAATCTCTTGTTATTGCATCTATATGCTTTATTTTCATTAGAATAACCAAGAAAGATTCCTTCATCACATCTAGGATCAAACTTGCCAATGAAATCATCTCTCCTGATATAACATTTACTACCAAAGATTCTGAAATACTTAACTGTAGGTGTATTGCCAAACCATAATTCATAAGGTGTCTTACTGGTTTCTCCTTTGATATTTACTATGTTAAATGTATAAATTATTGTGCTCACTTCTTCTCTCCAATAGATATGAGGTAGATTAGCTTCTATCATCATGGTTCTAGCAACATCCAAGATAGTTTTGTTCTTCCTTTCCACAACTCCATTTTGTTGAGGTGTTCGGGGAGCATAACATTGTCTCCTTGTGCCATGCTTCTCACAAAACTTGTTAAACTCACCAGATGTGAATTCTCCACCATGATCTAACCTTAAAATTTTAATCTTCAATCTTGTCTCAGTCTCAACTTTAGCTTTAAATATTTTAAACTTTGCAAAAGCCTCAGATTTCTCCCTTAAAAAAGTAACCCACATCATTTTAGAATAATCATCAATGATTAGCATAAAATATCTATCACCTTGAAAACTTTTAACTCTAGTAGGGCCACACAAATAAGTATGAATAAGATCAAGAACATCATTAGATTTGTCTTGTATACTCTTAAAAGAGGTTTTGACCTGTTTTCCCATTTGACATTCCTTACATATCAAATTATAGGGCTTCACAATCTTAGGTATATCTCTAACTGCCTTAGTTGAACTGATCTTTACCATGCAATCAAAATTCACATGACATAGCCTTTCATATCATAGCCAGCTCTCATCAATTTGTTCAATCAAACATTTCTTCTCACTTAAATTCAAATAAAATATATTTCCTTTTGTCTGAGTACCGGTTGTAATCTCCAATCCAGATCTATTAATGATTTTGCATTTTCCATCCTTGAATTGTAATTGAAATCCCATATCCACAAATTGTCCTACACTTAAAAGATTATGCCTTAAACCTTCAACATAATAAACATTATCAGTATTGTGCTTACCATCCAATGATATGGTTCCTTTTCCCTTGATCATACATGTTTTGTCATCTCCAAATCTAACCAAACCACCATCAAATTCTTGCAAAGATAGAAACTTCCTCTTATCTCAAGTCATATGATGTGAACATCCATTGTCAATTACCCATTCATCCTTATCTTCAATTTTAGTAGCAAGTGCTTTCTCTTTAGGTACATTCTCTTCCAGTGCCAAAACATCTTCCTTGATATCCAAGAACACCCATTCCTTTCCATTGTCAGAACCACTAGTAGAGTCTTGTGTCAGTTCATCATCAGAATCAATCACACCTTCCTCACCCGCAATGTAGCGTGACTTATCTCAATTTTTCTTGTACTTATACTTGTTCTGATATCCAAGGTTAGGCTTAAAAGATCTTCTAGCTCTTTCTTCAAATCTTGAATTCCTTTCAGGACATCTAGAGGCAAAATGACCTATCTTATTACATGCAAACATTTAAAAGGTGCTTTTCCTTCATACTTACTTCCTATTGGTCCTTTAGGTAATCTTCTAGCAAATAGGGCTTCAATTTTCTCAAATTCTTCATCTTCTCTCTTCATATCATCCAATTCCTTTGCATACAAAGCTTTCCAATCTTTCTTGTCGGTTGATGATTTTGATGCATGAAAAGCAGGTTCAGACTTCACACCTCCAAAAGGTCCAAATTCTTCAAGCTCAAAAGAAGATAATTTCCCAACCAAGGTATCTCTATTGATAGAAGTATTAGCCATTTTTCTCAATTCATTAATTGTAGTAATCTTCATCTTGTAAGTCGGTGGTAAAGCTCTCAGAACTTTAGAAACTATTTCATCTTCACTCAGAATTCTACCACAACATTGAATTCTCGTAATAATTCCATTTACCCTTTCCATGAATGCAGTAATCCTTTTTCAAGTTTTCATATCTCACCCTATAACCATCAAGTTTAGCAATCTTAACAGTAGGGTCACCTTCATTAAGAGTCTCCAACTTGTCCCATATAGCCTTTGTTGATGATTTGTTAGTTAATCCCATTATTTGTTGATCAGAAAGTGCACACAAGAGGGATTCTCTTTCTCTATAATCATTCTCAAGCTCCTTATCCAAGTTTGTCGAAGGAGGATTTCCAGATGCCAGATTAAAAGGAGTTACACCATTCTCTGTGATTTCCCAAATTTCCTTTCCAAGACATCTCAAATGAGTCTCCATCTGAATCTTCCATACTTTGTAATTTGTTCCATCAAGCCTAGGAATATCTTTCTGAAAGAAAGCAGCAGATGAACTAGATGAACTTGAACTATTAGTTGCCATAGGATCTTCTTCAAGCGGTTAAGCTTCTACAGAGAGGACCAAAGCACTAATACCAATTGTTAGACAGTTCAAAAACCCAGAAGACAACTGAGAGGGGAGGGGTGAAATAGTTGTCACCAGATTACCAGAACCTTAAGCAATTAAAACTTTAATACCAGAACCCAAAAGATCAATACCAAAATGCATAAACCAATTACCAAAATAGCAGATATACCAATTAAGCATAAACAACAATTAGAGAATAAATACCATCCACATGACACCAAGATTTATACATGGAAAACTCGGTAAAGGGAAAAACCACGGTGGGAAGCCCACCCACAGTCATATAATACTTCTACAGTAAGTATGTGATTACAATTGAGGGGCCTACACTTGCAGGAAGACCAAAAGCCTAGAGCACACTTCTCATCACAAAAGGAGTCTCACTGACTACATAAAAAATCCAGACTACAATCCAGAGGAAAGATTGAACTACAATGATAGCATCTCCTATGCCTGAATACAGTTTTGGTTAAGGTCAATACCGGAGGACTAAATCCTCTTACATAAACCCAACTCGATCACCAATGATTGACCAAATTATCTGCATGAATTATTATTGCATTATTTGCTCCTATATCATATTCCTATATGATCTACAATGAGATCTTACATCACATATATACAAACCCTCGACCACAAACAATAAGGCTGACCACTAGACAATAAAACAATTACATAATTACAAAACATGTCGGCTTGAGACAAAACAAATAATATCCAACCCATAATACATCCTAGAAACACATTGAGAAGTCCAATCCATACGTTACATTAAGTCGGTCCATAATCGAGATAAACCGGGACCCAATTTAGGTCCACACATGCTAAAGAAATGATCCCAATCAACCAAGTCTTGAACACGATCACCATCAGCATCCTGAATCTCTACTCAAAGCTTCACCAACACCACTTATGCATAACATCAAAGATCTTCAACAATGCTCTGTTGATGAAACCCTCACCGAAACAACAAATCAAGCTTGCCAGCATACAGGATAGCATCCGATCACCAGATCAAAACCAACTAAATGAACATGAATCTGCATAGCATGAATAAGCCAATTCCATAACCCAAACATACTAGAGAATATCGGATCATCATGATCTAATCCAACCAGAAACCAAACAACCTATCGGGACCAGAAGGATATCAGTAAAACAGCCAAAACAACTAGTGTTGACATCAATGACAAAACATAAAGGCAACACATAATCAATTCCTCCAAATGGCCAACACATTCAAAGCTTATAAAATAGTGCCTTCCAATCCTAAGAACGTAAACCAAGCACCCAACAT
Source organism: Cryptomeria japonica (assembly GCF_030272615.1). Lineage (NCBI taxonomy): Eukaryota > Viridiplantae > Streptophyta > Pinopsida > Cupressales > Cupressaceae > Cryptomeria > Cryptomeria japonica. The sequence goes on along the minus strand of NC_081407.1, from coordinate 573,053,053 downwards.
AAGCACATCACACCATAGCTATGACAACCCAAGTTTCTTTGTATTACCAAGGAGCCGGAAATAGATACCCAACATGAATATTTTCTTGCACACAACCACCAAAGTATGAAAACCACCATGAATCACATTTATTATATGTTGTCAAACAAGAGTTGGAGACTAATATCATATTAAATTAAAGCACATGATTAACTCTATGAAACTTCATTTTCTACAACCTTCAAATACCTGTTGTAAGCCAAAAACAAGATCAACTACAAGACTTACACTAAAAAAAGGATTAATAATCAACCAATTTGTCGATAACAAATTCTCTCAAGCTTGTTAGGCTAAGAAACCTTAACATAAGAAATATCAGAACCTTAAACACCATGAAAATTTCACATACAATAGGTACAAGCAAAAAAGAAGGCACTTGCAAACCATGGAACTGGAGCTCTTATACCAATTGAAAGGGAAAAGGGCATCCTAAATGAAATATGATAATCCGTATGAACCTTCAGTATCTTATGATTTTGCTTTGAAGGCATAGTAGTATATTCTTATATCATGATCCATAAAACATCTAATTAAAAAGAATACTAAAGGTTCATACTGATTTTCAGAGGTCATTCTGGGATGTCCTTTTCCTTTTCATCTCGATCCTTAATTATACGAGTACTAAATAATGTTTCCTTTGTAAAAATGTTATATTGGATCACTAAGGGACTTAGTAGGTGATGAATTATTGAAATTATATATTATTTTGTCGGATCTCCTTGTCAAAGAGTTTAAACAACGGTGAAGTGGAAGGAGAGGAAAATATAGAATTAGACTCGTCATTTTCCCACAAAAAGCATGACCACCATGTTCATAATGCTCTTTAATTCCATCTATATTGTGAGCCTCTATATTTCTCAAATAATTAGGAAATTGGATTTGTGGAGCTTTATTGATGACTATTAGGGGATGTACCTAATGGATTTTTGTTATCAACCCCTTCAAATTTGGTTATGTTGTTTAGAATGATTGATTGTTATGCAATTTAGAAATTGTTTATAAGAAGAAAAAAAATGTAAGTAAATTAGCTTTCAACAAACTTTGAAGCACATGGTCTATAGATACTTTTTTTTTAATAGTAAAGGCAAGATTTACCTGGATAATCTATATTGACTCTCAAATAGTTATACAAAATCAATATTGTGGTTGTATACCACTAATCTACACATGTTTTCAACCACCCTTGAATACCCCATTTTTACAAAAATAATATCCCTAAATACTAAAATTTTGTCAAATATATCCACTAGAACCAAAACATACAGTCCCTACAATTGCTTGGAAATGACCTATTGCCAGCTAGATGGAATATACATTATATATCAAAATATAAACAAAAATCATAGTGTAAAATTAATTCATTTTTACTTTCTTATCTACCTACTCCTTCCAATTATCTTCCTTACTAAATCTCCCTTTTCTTGCTCTGTATCTACTTGGAATTTTCCATTGATCTCATCTCCTCCTCTTGTTCCTTCAAATACTCCTTGATATGGCTCCACCCTACCTCAGCTTGAGCCCTCTTGTCTACTTTATCAATTGACACACTGTAAACCAAGAAATGATGCAATTGTGGGGTAAATTTTGCTACATTGAGCTAGTATCTACCTCTATCTTTAAAACCGTCCCTCAAAATAGAAATGAAAATGAAATCCTCTAACCTATAACACCATTGCACCTTCACACATGAATTCATAATCTAACGAGCATCATCTTACCTCCCACTTCTAGACACTAGGTTAAGACCATGGATGCAACATTTGTATCGGTCCTATATTTATAGTCTCACACCATAAATTCATCCTCAAGTAGCATCTTTACCAGCTAAAGGAACATTAGGTCATAAATGGAAAATATAATCTTCAATATTTCATTTGAAATCTTACCCAAAAATTTAATCTATCCCTTCTTCATCCTCAAATTTAAGTTTGCCTCCATAGTTTCTTTGTTCCTCCCTTGTTCATAGCTATCAATAACTTATGAGAATGATGAATGCTACCAACAACATATCCTCTAAATAAAACCAATTACACCCTTCTACCTTAATACTCATGTTATTATCAATTACTTAGATTTTCCCAACTTTTGTCTACTCACCATACTAATTCTTCCTCCCAAGTAATCTCTCAAAAATCCTCCCACACAAAACATTCATTGCCAGACTTAAATGTAGCTACCCATTTTGAAACCATGTTTGCCACCCCATTACCACTTCTATATGTGTGAATGATTTTGAAATCATTGAAGAAGGTCAATTTGGATTTTTGAGTTTTATGCATTTGTTGATTCTCCACTCTTGAGCCTCTCCACTTATAATTACATTGATGATACTTTGGAAATCCCCTTCCAAATAAAGTTTTGATATAGATAATTTTCTTGCCAAGTTTATGGCGAGCAAATTTTCTTTGACCTCTACCTCATTATTTGTTCCATCCTCAAGTTTCTGAGCTGCAATAGCCAAAATACTCCCTAATCAATCTGAGCCACACAACCCACCTGCGAGGGCCCAAGGTTTCCTTTTTATGCACCATTACAATTTATTTGATCCATCCAACCCATGGTTTTATCCGATCAACATTCATTTCTTTGCAAGAGAATGAATTAACTCATAAAGGCCCATTAACAAGGAGATGGTCCACAGATTCTTGAAGCTTGGTAAATTTTTATAAAAGATTTTATTTAAAGGAAAAAACATAGTAGCAAGTTGATTCAATATTTTCTTCATCTTGTCACTCTTTATAAATTGTTTGACTTGTGATATTTTCAAGGGTAAGATGTGTTTTGGCTTGAAGACTTAAATGCATTATATGTTGTCAATGTGGATTCTACAATTTTAAAATGTGTAGACAAATACATCAAAGAAGAAAAGTTGTTTAAATACCTATTGTCTTGCATTGGTTTAATTAGCTTCATAATAAATATTCTTTTGAATTTGAGATCATGTTAGGGAGTTATCCATTTTGAGCACAAAGATTGCGCAATCAAACAATACAATCACTATTGTGTTGATTTGATCCTTAGACACACAAAAATAAATCAATTATTATTACTCTAATGTTTATGTTAGCTTTGAATTGTTGTAGGGACAGCTTAATGAAATTAAAAAATGAATGGATAAGACCTTGATGATATGAAAATAACCAAACGGTAATAATCCTTTAGATGTGTGGAAATGAATTTGATAACGATTTATCTTAAAGAAAATCTACACATTGTACTAAATATGATCTTATATGGGAATTAGGGCCACCTTTTTCCATCACACATTAAAACAAATGTGTCATATCCCATCGATAATGGGTATGTCATAGTGTCAAAAGATAGAAGTGTATGTGCAGAATCATCATCACAATCTTGCCCATTTGTCTTTGCATCTAAATTTTCTCTACTCGATCAATCTTGTGAAGTAGTAGTTCTAGGGTGAAGGAAGGAAGAATGATATATGGAGGTTGGGAACCAGTATAACATGTATGTGTAAAAGTATAAGAAGTAAGAAAAGTGGGTGAGGTAATTGTGAGGGATAGAGTATTAGAGGATTGGAGGTAATTAGGGGATTTCAAAGTATGTGATGTGGACATGGCTTGGTTAATTAGATTGGTGTTGGGTCTAGTAGTGGTGGAGGAACATGTGTTAAGGTTTGGTACATAATTTGTGTGATGGGGGTTTCAAGAGTGTATATCTAAGAGGTAAGTCTAATTTGAAATGATATACATTGAATTTAAGTAAATTAATGGTATTGGAGGTGGGAAAGGTAGATGATAGATCTATAATAGAAGTATAAGTAAAGATATATGCACTAATCATAGTATATGTAACAATTTTAATACTAACAAATTGTAAGATCTCTAAACCATAATGTTCATCGATAAATACATTGTGAATAATACCAACTCATTATGAAGTATTTTCTACATTAGTAAAACTATCATGTGGTGAAATGGGGTTCACTAGTCTAAACATGCAACCTGGAAATAAAATCCATTCACAACAACACCACAATAGGGAGATGATTAATAGGCTCAACTTCAAACCTATTGAAGGGGATGAGAGTTGGGCACAAGATTGATCACCTTCCTTTTTGTTGAATTATTGAAATTAGATAAGATAAAATGATTAACTATAAGAACTAGGGCTAATGATATAAATTTGAGAGTAATAAGCATAAACAAAAAGTTTCATAACATATATGCAAATTTTGAGTATTGATTTGGAAGTGAGATTCGGAAAGGAACCTGTGTTTGCAATTTGAGATTGAAAATGTTGGACTACGGTGCTAGGTGACCAAGTTTTGAAGGTGCCAAATATGGATATTGCAAATAGATTTGAAATTAGGATGTTGCTCAGAACATTTCTCTGAAATTTCATCAAAAAAAGTGTCAGACTTTGGGGCTAAGCCCTAGTGTCCAGGGTTTTTTTCTTCTTCAAAATCTTGTTCTCTTTGTCTTAGCTTGTACTTTTTGGATATGTATTCCTTCTTTGTTGAAGTTGTGACTTGCACACACAAGACATGAAAAATATTATTTGGTTGATAGGGGTTCAACTACATCAAACCCTGTGTTTGGAATTAACCATATGATGAATAAAATAAAAAGGGTATCTTACCCTTATAAGGCAGAGGTTAGATCTAAAAATAAATGCTGAATTGAAATGTTATACCTTCACTTATCAATCTCCTTTTCCTTGAATCCTTCATAAAAATGTTGACATTGTCATGTAGAACTCATGCACGCCTTCATATAGGATTGATCACAGATGTCATCTTGAATGCTTGAAATTTGAATACTTGACCTCTCCTTCACTTCTCTAATGATGCTTGATTGCTTGGTCACTTGAATTTGAATTACCAAATTACTATTGAGGAATTGTAATTGAGATATGTTTCAAATGAGGATATAAGACTTGTTTCTATAAATATCCTCATGAAACATTTTGAAAATCATGAAGAAGGCCAACATTGACAATCATTTTTGGCTTAACATTTTTTATTGTTGGAGGATTCAAATTCAGGCTCAATTGGCCTGGACTATGGCACCTAGCACCCTAGTCCAGTCCTTTTGGATTGGCCAAAGGTTAGGGTATCAAAGTAAAGAACAAAGATCACAGATTTGACATGAGAGTGAGCAAAATCAAGCAAAATTAGGGCATTTAGAAACACTAAAGTGAGGCCCAAGTGAGTATGAAATCATATTGAGGATGTAATTTATAACACTACATTTAGCCCCCACTTTAGCAGGAGTATAAATGTACGTTGATATGCTCAGTAAACTACAAAATAACATCAAAAGGCTTTCACTAAGACATTAAAAATATCAATCCCCCAAGGAATAATCATTTCATCAGTCTAAACAAAAAGATAAAAGAAGCAACATATTGAGAAAGAGGATAAAGAAAGATAGAAAAAACCTGACTTCTTGTTCTAATAAGGATCTTCTTATTATTAGTTTATTGAACAACTTAGGATTGGGAGGGGGGGTGAATCAGTCCAGACAAAATAATTAGACTTTATTTCACAATTCACAGTCAAATTAATCTTAACATTACCAGCAACAATGAAAGATGAAACAATGAATCACCATGCACAAGAGAACACTTGATTTATATTGAAAACCCAAATTGGGAAAAACCATGATGAGACTCAACTCACAATATATGAAATGATTACAATATTATTTTAGGATCACTGCCAAGGAAGCGCATTGCTCCCTAAGGGACTTGCAGGCTAAGATGCACTATCCAAGGGTAAGATACAAGGGACTTGCAGGCTGAGATGCACTGCCTTAGAGAAAGATATAAAACTTGTAGAAGAGACTCATTGTCCCCAAGCAAGGTACGTGCATATATGAATAAGGAATGATGGTCGTTCAACAACATAGCCTCCGACAATATCCAAGTGTGAAATTGTCCTTGAATCTTTGTCTCAAGCAACCAACTCCACAACAATCACCACACACTTCCTTTATCACAACTTCACATCATTTACTACAAATGTCATAGAAATATCACCTTATCATTCAGTACACCATCTCCATTCTATTGTCATGCATATAATCCTCATCTTAATATCTCAAGCCTTCTAAACCTTATTATTCTATCTTGTCATCAGTCACATTATCAACATCATCAATTGTATCAACACATCATAATAAGAGTAGAAATCTGACACCAAGAATGTGAACATCCACAAATCATTTGCAACCAATATCTATCTATTCTCTATATCAACCTCTCCATACTAGTTATTCAACTCAATTAGCTTCCAACAATCTCCTCATACATTGATAAACATGAACACAAAATTTCAACAACCGCGGTAATTCTCTCTAACCAATCATCAATCTCAACAACAATCAAGGATAACATATATTGTACAAAACCACATCCTAGTACAATACCAAAATGTTTCATTTCAGTTATCTACCCCAAATTGTAGTAGTGATCCCTAGCTTTAGTGTCGAACCTAGTAGCTCTGATACCATATGTAACATGCACTTGTTATGCAAATTAAAACTACAACTTTTTTTGAAATAGAATAGGAAATAGAAACTTGCAAAAAAAAATTATAACATAGAACTGAAACATAAACTTGAAATTAAATAGTTATCTATTCTAAGAAGATATATTCTTGTACAAATGAGAATTCCAATATTTAATTTAAAAAGAGAGAGAGAGGTTCAGAGATTACATTTTCCTAATGTATTTTCTGATCTTTTACATAACTTTACTAATGATTTGGAGGAGGGAAAACATCATTAGGGTTCTTTTCCACCCAACCATGGACTTACTATTCCCTTGTGTTGTTTCCAATTGGAAAGGCCCGACTGTTAGTAGGGAGGTAACAAGAAACTGAACTCATGCCATCTGAGACTAGTGTTTAATCCTAAAAAGTTCTCTAGTCAGCCATACACTATAGGCTACCCCTAACTAGTATGACCTCTAACTGGGTTGTATAACTAGATTAAATGAACTGACTGACTCTCATAGATAGAGCATCACCTTAGCAAAAGGTTTTTGATTAGTTGCAATCACACTAATGTGTGAAGTCAAATTTCTTCACTCTACTCAGCTGCAACTTAGGTTTTTCAAGACATAGGCTCCCTTTTTAGAATCCTAAATCTTTATGTCCATTAAAACACAATACTTGGTGACCTTTTCCACACATGAATAATACATGAATAAACAAAACAAACAATAGTTCTATATAGTTTGGGCTTAGTTGATTGTATTGGATGATATCCATCCTCTTCTCAAGGTTAAAGGCCTTATTGTATTTTAGATGAAATTTGTTCCTTTCTAGATTCATTGTTTAAAGGATTTGAATTTGAATTACTACCTTAGTTTTGTTTTTTTAAAGGGTAAGACAGGCTATAGAGCCGCTAGCTCTCATGTACATTCTACATTTTCATATTCAACATACTTTAAATGAACTTGCTATTACTGCAATATCTAAGTACAATTATTAAAATTAATATGCCAATCTGCATTAATGAGTGTTGAAGAGCTACTTTGGCCCATCTTTCCTTCTTCAAGCTAAGTTAAGTTATCAATCTCAACCACTAGAGGTTATTCTTAGGCTTATATGAGCAGTTATCACATCATTTGGACATTTCTTATATTCTTGAATATATTTAAACATCAAGAGGTCGTCCTAGAGATTCAAGACTCTTGAATCTTCTGAGCCCAAATATTTCTAGCTTCCTTCTAATGTATTTCATAATGGTTGAGCTAAAATTTTCAATCTTGACAATCTATTTATGTTCTTCTTGAGTGAACTTAAAATATAAATGTACCCCCAAATTAAAAGGGTTTTAATGCAATCCAAAGCTCAATTCTTTTATGCAAGACTACGTGGGCTAAATAAGCATTACATGAATATAATTTTTCATTCTTAATTATATAATTATTCACAACCATACTATGAAATACACTGTGTGTATTTGTTTCCCTAATCTTAAATAAGAATAAAATCATAGCCATACGGTATAATACACTATGTGTATCATATAAATTTTCTTTCATAAAAAGAAACTCAGAAAGAAAGAATGAACATGCAAAGTCTTACTAGGCTTAAATATAATAACATGACCTCATTATATCAATGGAGTTGAGAACTTGTGAAGCCTTCCTCTGCAACTTTCCAGCTAAGTTTTCCCCTTTCCGAGCTACCACAAGAAGAATTTTCAGCTGTTGTTCAACTATTTCTCAGAGTTTTTTTTGTATTTTCTTTCCAGATGAAAATATTTGAGAGTATTTTCCATAATTCCCCTTTATTTTCCAAAAACATAAAACTATATATTTTATGGTTGCCAAAATGAACTTTATAACCCCGTAATGAAACAGTTTTATTAATTTCAATTGCATTTCAAAGATTTTCATTTCTAATTTGGATGCAATCCATACGAATTGAGAAGCATGCCTCAAATCTCACCCCCCACTCAAGTGTTGCCCATTTAATACATGGGTTTGAAATACTTTTACTTATGTGGTATGAAAAAATATTAGACTTATACATGAATCATGGCACCTGAAAATTAATTTGAATATGGCCATACCAAAGATTGGTCGATATAACTTAATAACAATAACCTTACGTTATAAGGTTATATATACATGTATATATATATATACATGTATATATACACATATATATATACATGCATATATACATGTATATGTATATATGTATATATATGTATATATGTATGTGTGTATATATATGTATGTATAAATATATATATATATAGATACATACATACATACATATATATGTGTGTGTGTGTATAGACACACACACACACAAATATATATATATATATATATATATGTATGTATGTATATATGTATGTATGTATTTATGTATGTATGTATTTGTGTGTGTGTGTGTATATGTATATATATACATATATACATGTCTATATACACATGTATATACATGTGTATATAGACATGTATATATGTATATATATACATGTCTATATACACATGTATATACATGTGTATATATATACATGTCTATATGTATATATATACATGTCTATATGTATATATATACATGTCTATATACACATGTATATACATGTGTATATATATACATGTCTATATACACATGTATATACATGTGTATATACACGTATATGTATGTACATGTATATACATGTATATATACACATGTATATACATGTGTATATATATACATGTATATATATGTGTATATACATGTACATACATATACGTGTATATACACATGTATATACATGTGTATATATACGTGTATATAGACATGACATGTGTATATACATGTATATACATGCATATACACATGTATATGCATGTATATTATATGCATGTATATATACATGTATATGCATGTATATATATGTACACATGTATATATATGTATATACATATATATAAATGCATATACATGTGTATATAGATGTGTATATACATGTATATGTGTGTATATATAAATGCACATATACATGTATACATGTATATACACATGTATATGCATGTGTATATACATGCATATATATATACATGTGCATATAAATGTGTATATACATGTATGCATCTATATACACATGTATATGCATGTGTATATACATGTGTATATGCATGTGTATATACATACATATACATATATATATACATGTATATACATGCATATCCATGTGTATATGCACCCATATATGCATATGCATTTAACATCCATTAACAAGATATACACATATTCATCATGATCATAACATAAAAGCACTATACGAAGTGGAAATAAATACAACTCTACAATTAATCCTCCTTAGGGTATCTCAAGACCATTACTTACAATTGATAGGATAACCGGTGAACAACTGAGAGGGGGGGTGAATCAGTTGTTAACAGTTATAATATTTAATCCACAATACAACCTTAAACTGAAGCACATAAACATTCAAATACCGGTAAAGAAGAAATAGATGTCGGTAGACATAGATACCGATAAACAATGTAACTCAACAATTAAACAGATAATCAATGCAAAGCAACCATACCACATAACACCATGATTTGTAAGTAGAAAACCCGAAAAGGGAAAAACCACGGTGGGAAGCCTACCCACAATTAGATGATACTTCTACAGAAAGTATGTGATACAATGAGGGGCTTGCACATGCAGGAAGGCACAATGCCTAGAGTGTACTGCTCATTACAAAAGAGTCTCACTGACTATAGAGGTTAAAACCACCTTAAGATAAATGGACAACAATCCAATAAAGTGAACTGCCAAAGATAGCATCTACCATGCCTGATTATAGTCCTGGTTAAGCTCAATACCAGAGGCCTTTGACCTCTTCCTTAATCCCAATTCGATCATCTATGACCGACCTGATCCTTTGCATATGATATTACAATTCATGACCACGATACACCTTTTATTTCCACACCATGATCTACAATGAGATCTTACATTCATTTATACCAACCCTAAGACCTAAACCAATTATGTCGACCACCTAAAAGATATTACAATAAGATCATTACATAATTCCATATTACAATGATATGCCATGTTGGCTTAAGATCAAAACAATAATAAAAAATCCATAAATCCTCTTGAAACATCTCGGTAATGTGTAGAGTACACGTTAGCATGATACCGGTCCATAACCTAGATAGGTACCAGACCTATTCTAGGTCCACCATGCCAAAGCAATGTCTTCAAGCAGTTAGAGCGTGATTAAAGAACATCTTCAGCATCCTGAAATCCATCTAGAAGTCGCACCAACACCACTTATGCATCCTATCACAATTCCTCAGTGAAAGCTCTGTCGGTAAAGCCTTAAACCAATGTCTGTAAGGGTTTACAAGAGTGTATGATAGTATCCAATACCAAGCCAATAACAACTAACCAAAACATGCTCTAGAAGTATGTATCACATGTAACCAATCACATTCCATAGATCCAAACATGCTAGAAGTGTCCAACAGATAATCTCTTCTATCGGTAACATTAGATCTTCTATCAGTAACCAAAACCTATCTGTCGGTAACCATCCATAATAGCTAGTGTAGACATCAATGACAAAACATCAATGCAACACATAATCAATTCATCCATAATGCCAACAACAACATCACAATTGCTACCATAATCTAATGTATTCTAACTCAACTAACATTTCTCTTTCATGCATACATAAAATACCTTCACTATTCTAACTATCATGAATACATCCATTAATAATACAAATCCCATTAGACCCCTAAGATTCATTTTAAGAGCACCAATACCAAATTTTCCTTAACCCAATTACTTATTCAACATCTAGCATTGTAAATCCATTTCCAATGTTAATTACCACATTACTAAACCATTCCTTAATCATCAGAGTCATTCACATAACACTAACACATATCCATGGAACTGATTCCCTTAAAGAGCATTATCCAAGATACAACAAGACACATCTATATGTTCTCCTACAAAACTATGACCATAACCTAATTCATCATCTACCTTTACATATACATCAACCTTTACATCAAGGAGCATAGCTCTCGATTACAAATAAATTTACATCATGATTTCAACACATACATATGCCATATGAAATATGTACATCAATCTACTACAAGTATCCATCTATAACTGAGGAGATAAGAATCCACATCCATGCACAAGAGCATCCAATGAAGAATATCCCAATGGAAGAAGCAATCAAACCATGCGACCATGTGGAACCATAAGGAACCACCCTCCATGCTAGGAGATGACACAAGATCCCGTACACACTCTAGATATAGGTTGACACCTAACAACCAAAGGATAACACTCCACACATCACGTGACTAAATTAAAGCTCAATATAAATATAAGACCTAAAACCTCTAGAGGCAACACATCAAATCAAGACTCAAGGTGCTAGGACCTACATGTAGGGAAAGAGTGTCATTGCATGCAACCATAATGGGAACCTGGGTGCCTATCCCGCCATCCAAGATGCTCATGTGGAGCCATCTCAACCTTGAATGAGTAAGCGATATTGGCTTACCTGGGTCACCAAAGCCTTCCCAATCCTATCTCAGATTGCCACCCTTGGGCAAGGAATTGGGTCCACCATATTCATTCCTTATCTTTATTAATATAAACTATACTACCCAACCCTCATAGAATTAATTAAATAAATTATCACTTGATTACAAGGTAAACTCCCAATGAGGTATTCTGGTGGTCCATACCCCACATAAACTAGTTGTCTACTCCTCGCAACCCTAGTCACTCACTTAGAAGCCCACTCCCCCTAGTGTGTACCTAGACCTTAGGGTTATAACATGCATAACACATACACGATATAATATAACATGACCAAGGGCTCTCTACAACACATAGCCTGGTTAGCCAAGGTTCTCGATCAGATAAATAACATCAAATGCCATCATAGCAACCTCATAAGCAACATACAATCAAAATCCACAATATCAAGATCACAACCAATATGAGCCCGGGTAAATAATCTCAAATAATCCAATTCAGCCAATAAGCCAGTCTTGGGACAACTCAGGAATCAAAACAATAGCCTCTAGAAACTCAAAATCTAAATACAAAAAGCTAAATCCAACTCAGGAAGATAGAACATGAAAACAACACAAAATGGTGCATCTAACAGATCCTTCGGTGCATTCAACAATTCCTCCAGTGCCTTTGACTATCAGAATGGCGCATTTGATAATTGTCTAGTGCTTCTGACTGGTATAATGATGCCTTTAACATAAATAGTGGCACTTTTGACACAAAAAGCAGCGCCTGTGACTCATACTTTGGTGCAATTGACTCAGACAATAGCGCATATAAAACAAAGTCCAGAAAATGGACTTAAACATCACGAATCAAAAATCAAGTTAAGCCAAGACACAATAAAGGTCTCAAATTGACCCAGAAAGAGATGCAAAGTCAAATACAAATCAAAGGACTCAACAATTAACACAATGAACAATAAAATATAGAGAATTGATTGGCTTTCACATAGAAAATGGCACCCGACACTCACAGGGAGCCAATTCTCATACAATACCAATGAATTCAAGGCTCACAAATGCCAATCCCCAAATAGACTCAATAACAATAGATTCCAACCCCTTACGAACTAAAATTGGACACTTGAGAAGCTTACAATGGTCACAAAAATAGACAAAGAAGACATAATAAATCATTCCGGGAAAAATATCATAATAATGCTATAGTTTCTTCCTTATGAAATAATTATCAGATTTAAAATAATAATCTTATTGCTAATTCAACATCCCAGCCCTGCATACAATCTTTATAGAGGCACAGAACAAATATGCTTTCAAAATAAAATGCAAAGAGAAGAGCCTCCAACACGGAAATGAAATATGGCAAAATAGAATCCGAGAAGAGAAATTCCAAACCACAATCTAGCCAAGCCAAGCAAAAACTCCACAATCCAAGTTGCAGGAATAACCAATAATAATTTCTAGAGAACTCATGCAGGCCAACCCCGTGAAATCACAGAAAATACATTATATAGAAAATGAAGCCAAAACCATAGAATATCACAGAAAATACATTATATAGAAAATCAAGCCGAAACCATAGAATATGTCGGCCAATCACAATAATCAATTAAAATATATTTCTTACCAACCCCTATGCAAATACCAAGAATAGAATATAATATTATTTAATTAACTTACCCCAATATCTCAGCCAATAGTAAAATAGGGTAGGTAGAATATATAATACATCAATTAGCCCAAAAGGGTAAATAGGAAAAATAATAGTATAATCAACCAATTAAATAAATAACCAAGGCACAATAAAATATAAAGACCTAGATAAATAATTAAACTATAATACCCAAATAATATTAATGCCCTAATTAATTAATAAATAACAAATAATAAATAATCCTTAATATAAAATCATTAATAAATAATTCTTAATAACAATCTCACATTATTATTAAATATTAATATCAACTATTAATTTATTTAATTATTATAAACTATAGGAGCCAATTTAATTAATTAATAATTAACTAACCAATAATCACAACTCCTTAGGACAACCCAACATAGGGTAACACAAAATACCACATGACGTTATACAACAACTCAACTCAAGATGATAGACTAACAAGGCTATCAACTAAAACCTAGAGTGCAGAATGGGATTTCATGTCACCTCCAATCAACTTGCCATTGGGATAAAGACACGCTCAAACCTGTGAAGCTAGGTGGAGTTGATGTCTTGTAGTGCCCCTCCTTGATTCAATTTGTCTTTGTGCATCAATAGATCATATTGATATAAATTAGACTACTTTATGGTGATTTGATGGTATCTAACTGTGTACTAACCCTAATTCATTATTTAAAATAGATATAATGATGATTTTGATAGTGCTTGTCTGTCTTCTACTGCATTCGTGATAAGGGACGATTTCATATCACTCATTCATGAGCATGATATGACATTGCGATTTCCTTTCACTTGTCTTCCTATTATATGATATATATGTATATATGTTGTTTTGCGTGTATTGGTGGTGACAAGTTTGCAGGTACCAGACATCGACTCCACCTGGCTTCACAAGTCTGAGTGTGTCTTATCCCAATGGAAAGTTGATCGAAGATGACATGAAAACCCATTCTACACTCTAGGTTTAAGTTGATTACCCTTGTCGATTTAGAGTCTTGGTGTGAATTGGTGTTTAGCATCAAGTGGTTTCTTCAGTTATCCTATGTTGGATTGCTTTTAGTGTTATGGTTATTGAATGACTTAATTATTAATTAATTAATTGATTTATATATTTTAATAACGTTAAATTAAATTAACAAATTTACATAGTTGAAAATAATAAATTAAATAAATAGTTGATATAAATATTTAATAATAATGTGTAATTAATAGTTGGGGATTATTATTTTGATTGTATATCATTATTATCTATCAAGGATTATTTGTTATTTATTTAATTGCTAGGTTGTGGCTTTTATATTAATTTGGGTATTTATTTATTCACCCTTGCTTATTTAATTATTGGGCTTTTATATTTAATGGTGCCCATGGTTTAATTTATCACTGGTTGTTTATATTATTATTCCTCTTTTTATCCTTTTGGGATTAATTAATATATTTTCTCTATCTACCCTATTTTGCTATTGGCTGTGAGTTTGGGGTAAGTTAATTAAATGATATTTTATTATTCTTACTTCAGTTTTTGAGAAGGGTTGGTAAGAAATATATTTTATTTTATTATTTTGATTGATCCACATTTTCATATAGTTTGCCTTTGATTTTCTATTTAATGGATTTCCTGTACATTCACCTGGGTTGGCCTCTGGGGGAAAGGTTTTTGCACATTCAGTTGTGGCAAGTTGTTTGGATTTGGATTTGTTGTTTGGAGATTCTAGCATGTGTTCTTCGCATTTGGTTTTCAAAAGATTGTATGCTCTGTGTTTTCTTAGAAAGATTGTATTCGGGTATTGAATTAATTTTATAATATGATATGGGATCTTATTATTATTTATGTGAGGAGATTTGAAGCTCTGTTTATGCTTCATGTATCTTGTTTGTTGACTCTATCAGAAGTTTATTTCCTCAAGTCCGATTGGTGCTTTTATTTGATCTCCTTGAGCTTGGATTTTTATTCCTTAGTTTTTAATTGTATATATGATTCTTTTGATTATATTTTCAGCAACCGTTTTGGTCTCTGCAATTTTACTTTGCTTGTCATGATTTTGATTTTCGTCTGAGTGAATATGCTAAAACTACATAAGCGCTAATGTTTTTAGCAAAAGTGTTGTTCTTTTCGTCAAAGACACTAACCTTCCTAGTATAAGCGCTAAACGGTATAATGAACACACTAAAAGATTTGATAAATGCACTATTTTGTTTGATAAAGGCACTAAAATAGTTTACAAAGGCATTGCAGGATTATGCAAAAGTGCTACTCTATAGAGTGTATGCGTTGTTATGTCCTCTGAACTAGTTTTTGTGGTTTTCTAAGTAATCTATTTTGGTTTTCGAATACCTAGAGGTTTTTTCTGACTCCTAAGATGTTCTAGGGCTGATTCATTAACTAATTATTGATTGTTTTGGATTATATTTGGTTTATAATGTTGCATTTATTGCTCTGACAGAGAATTCATTGGATGGAGAATCTTTGGTTGCTTTGTTGTCCCAATGTTAACTGCCTTTGTTTGTTCGATTAAAATGGATGACCTTTCTTGATAGTGTGTAGGTAAAGTGTCAAATCTCCCATCTTCTGGCGCCTTGAGGAGGTTTCCACCGTTAGATGCATCCTTTATTTTTACTTTTTCCTAATCTAATGTTGCCAAGAAATGGTTTTCAGCATTAGACCTGATATTGTTTTCTTTATTTTCCTTTTTGCAACTAGGAGATTTGGCACCTGCTTGACTGGAAGATATGTTGTTGAAAGTCCTGGTGAAAGTTGTTGCGGGTTTGATTGCATTAAGATATACAGATATGGCATGGTCATTAGGAAAGGTATCAATGGCAGTATGTCTTTCATTTTCCCAATCAATAAGTTTAGGGTGGATTAGAGGTAGGGGGCCATCAGGTTGAGATGTTTCGAGGGTATTAAGGGTCATGATAGATGTGGAAAAGTTTTTGATATGTATATCAATGTCTAGAACAATACTCTCATCAGAATGACCTTGCACAAGAAGCTCCTGATCATCCTCCATTAAGTCCAAGTCAGCCGAATGTGATTCTAATTCAGGTGGGCTAGTTCCTAACATTTACCCTACATACGTGTGAACTACATCGACTCCTACATCTTCTTCAAAGCAATTTTCTTCAACTGATTCTTCAGAGTGATAGGAATCTCATTCCCATTCATTAGAATCTATCTCACTTGTAGCTTGTAATCTACAAATTTGTTCATATAGAGTGTGATTTGTTTCTTCTCCTTTTCTTGATATATCTTTTCTTCTTTCATATTCAACCTCTTCTGGACTGAGATTGAGTTTTGTCAACCTTGCTATGAGCTCTCCTTGATTAGTACTAGGTTCATGCTTGTTTTGATTGAGAGCTAATGTTGCTTGGGAGGTGCTTTTAGTTTGTTTTTCCTGTTGATTTGAAGCTTGCTTCTTTTGTCATTTCATGTTTGCTTGTGCTTGTTGCTTGGCAGATGCTTCTTCCCTTTCAATTGCAAGTTGTTCTTGTTTGTTTTCATATTCTTGTTATTGTTGGTTAGACGATGTGTCTTCTAGTAGAGTAACTTGTCCATACCCTAAGCCTGCTTTGTCTATAGCCTACTGAGTGTGAGGTTGGATAGGTTCTGAGATACCTTCATTTCTTTTTCCTATAGGACCTGTTCCAGTGTATCCCATTTTTTGAAAAATGTTAAATCCGTTTCCATACTTTTATGTAGGTATGCGGACATTGTTGATCTTTTGTTTAACTTCTTCATCCTTGTATAGCCACTATAGTACATCTTTGTATTTTTTTTCCTCTGATAAGGTCCCAGCACTAAAAAATTCTCCATCAAATATTGGAAGATGTTTAACAATTGGTTGTTGTTTAGAGTTTGATGGTTTTCCATAGGACTTAGGAGAGAGTGGTAGTTGTGATATTGAATATTCTTTATTCCCCCGATCTCTTAGCTACATTTTTTTTCCATACTTGACAAAATTGAGGCAAATTATTTTTCTTTGGATTGTGTGTTCGAAGATGATGCCTCCCTATTATCAGGAACAATGACCTCTTGAACTGGTTTGAGATTACTACAGTGCTGAAATGGATTTGAATCTATTGATATCGTGATTTCCTACCCATTCTAGGGAAATTTTAGGCATTGATGATATGTTGATGGAACAACTTGTATGTCATGTATCCAAGGTCTTCCCAAAAGTAAGTTGTATGATAAGTCCAAGTCTAGAACTTGGCATGTTGTGTCTTTCTGCAAAGGTCCCACTCTGATGGGTAACATCACAATTCCTTTAGAGGAACACTCTTCTTCATCATATGCTTTGATGGTGATCTTTTTTCGGGGATCAACTACATCTTCTGAATAACCTAGAGCATAGACAAGACTCAAAGAGCGAATGTTTAAGCCAGCTCCACCATCTATTAGGACACGTTTAACTCACGTCTTATGAATGAGGACTTTGATATGCAAGGGAGAATTATGGGGACGTTGCAAGGAAATGTCATCTTCTTCGGTGAATGATAATTAGTGAGAGGTTGTGAGGTGTCCCACCATGGTTTGGAATTGATCTATATCAATATCTTTAGACATTGTTGGATCTACTAATGCTCTTTCTAGAATATCTTTGTGTGCAAGTGAGAGCTTTAAAAGTTCTAACATGGATATTTGCGAGGGCATTTTCTGTAATTGATCCACTAGATTATATTGTTTTGTAGTAGATGATATGTTAGTGGTAGGACCCGACAAAACAACTTTAGCTTTTCTTCTTGTGATAGCATGAGCAGGTTCTTGATGTTGCTTTTCTTTAACTACAATCACATTTACCACATTATCATATGTATGAGCGTAGTTTACCTTTGCTTTACCCTTACCATTATGTGTTGTTGATGATTCACCCTTCTAATAGTTTGGAAGTAGAGTTTTAAAAGATGTATGAGATTCATTTGTCGTATGCCCATCCACAGTTATTACTCCATTATCAATCAAATCTTGGATGACATGTTTCAACCACTGACAATTATCTGTGTGATGTCCCTTGTTTCAATGGAAATCGCAATAATGGTTATCATTCCACCAAGACGGTTTTACTTGAGGTTCGTAGTTCCTTCCTTCCGACAAAGTAATCAATTTGTTTGCGAGAAGTGTCTTTAGTGTTGACCCAAGTGGTTCACCAATGTTTGTAAATTTCCTTCGAAAGAAATTATTGAAAGTTGATTTTTGGTGATTGTTGTTTTGTTGAGCTACTGCTGAGTGAGTGGATAAATTAAAAATTGGTTGTTTTGGTTTTACATTGTTGTTATCCACTATTCCATCGTTGATGATATTTCAATTCCTATTCCAAAATTTAGGCTTATCATTATTATTGTTGCTAACATTGTTAGGAGAATTAACACCTTCTTTGTATAGCTTCAACTCACCCTTCTTTACCATAACTTCTTCCATTCTGATACCATTATCAATCATCTTTTCAAAATTTTGATGGCATTTAATTTTTAGATGATAACTCATTTGTCCATTTAGGTTGTCAATGAATATGTCTATCTTCTCGTATTCTGGTACCGTTCGAGGGTATCGTGAAGCTAGTCGTCTCCATCTCTGTAGAAACGTCATGAAAGGTTCTCCACTCTTTTGTTTAGTGTTACATAAATCGAGCATTGTTACCTCATGTTGAATGTTGTAAGAGTATTGTGAAACAAACTTATCCACCAATTCTGTGAATGATCTAATTCCAGGTGGAAGTTTGGAGAACCATTCCATAGCTAGTCCACTTAAGCTCTTTGGAAATAATCTCATTAGCTAGGTATCCTCATGTGTGAACTCCATACTCAGGGTGCAAAATTCTCATATACGATCATGGGGATCAGTGCTTCTATCATATTTATTGTATCGAGGAGTTTCACAACCTGTAGGAAATGGTATCATGTTTATATTTATATTGAAGGGGTAAGGATAGATTTCTTGAAGTGAGTATTTTCTAACAGTTCCTCTCTACATATCTTGAATTTGTGTTTGCAACGTTTGTATTTGTTGGGTAAGAGCTGTGATAGGATTATCAACATGATTTGTCCTTGTATAACCATGAGTGTGTTTTCTAGTATGATCTTGATCTATTCTTGTGTCATATCAACCCCTTCTTGTGTCCTCATTAGATTTGACATGGTTGAGAATTTCTAAGCCATCCTTTTTGGGAATGGAAGTTTCCTCATTACTTCTTGTGTCATCAAGAACTGATGTGTAGTTAATTTTGAGACCAAAATTATCCTCATGTCATTCATTATTAGGGGAAGAGTCACTTCTCTTTTGTGCTAATTTGCTCACATCAAAATCTTGGGGGAGTGTAGCACCAGATTTAGCTAACATTAGGAAGTATTTTTCTTTTTCTCCCTCCAATATTTTCGCCATAAATTTACCAAATTTAGGATCTTATTTGATTTCTCAGAGACGTTGTTCTGTTATTTCCCCTTCTTCTTGTATTTCATTTCCGGGTTCCATGTTTCTATAATCTGCAATTATTTCCAATGTTACGATTTCCATTTCTATGATCTTTCATCTCTACGCTCTAGTTAAAACAGGCATACACGTGTGTTAGATATTGTGCAAGGATTCAATTTTCTAAGAGTTGTTTTAATAATTGATCAGTTGTCAATGTAGATATGATAGAGTGATATGACACAAAAAGATGATTCAAGTGTTTAAAAGTTTGCAAGTTTTTTGATCTTCAGTTTTGGAGTGCAATGATGATGATTTTGATAAAACCAAGTCCAATAGGAACGATATATCCTACGATGTGGGACAAGGTTGTCCTGACCAAATGATGTAGTTTCATGATAGAGGATGATAGATCCTAATGAGAAACTATGTTTTGAGTGATCAGTTTATCAAAGAGGGGGATAATGCACTTTGAGATGTTTAGATCTTGAACTTGTTGAAAGCGAATACTTGAAAATCTTTGAGGTGTCTATTTCTAGAATCCGATTTGATAGAAGATAACTTGACCAAGAGAACCAAGGAGACAATCTAAGTACAAAATGACAAATATCAGGTGTTTATGCTCACTGTAAATGGACCAAGCAAATATGATAGATCTGAAAAAGACATGCAAGAAGACAACTCTGGACTGGCAGAGACAGAAATTTGTACGACAGTTTAGACAACCCCGGACGACAATTTAGACAGACCCATACGACAAACTAGAAATCTTGCACGACAAAGGCATAAAATCGTACGAGATTTCTCATAGAACTAGATGACAAAAGATAACACAAAATCCTCTGCTAAATTGACTCATATGACAATTCTCACTGAACCAGTCGATAAACTAGATTTTTCATACGACAAACTAGAAAACTCGTACGACTGAGGATAGAATAGAGACAAAAAATTGTTTTGACGGATTTTTGATCAATGAAGCTTGATGTTTTGCTTCTTTTTTCCAGTTTTATGTGTCTAATTTTATGTTTCAGGGATGAAGACACAATAAACACATGATATGATAAGTGACCTCAAGTACAACACGCTAAATCCTAAGGAAGTTGGCTGAGAGAGAAAACCTTTGCTTGCAAACTTAGGTACACACCCAATAGCTAATTAGAATACAGCTGTTGAGTCTCACACAATGGATTCTCAATGCCGTATTATCCAACTCCAAATGCTAATGGGGGCATGATATGGCAAGTGTCTTGGGAGAGTTACTATCTTTCTTGCACAAAGATTATCCCCCTTTCGGAGGTGAATTGGGTAGCTTCTATCTTAGGGTTCATAGTAAGGGTTTCCATTTGAAATTACCCCTTGCAGTCAGGCAAGTGCAATTGAGGCCTACAGCCCAACAAGGTACTGAAACAAGAAGTAGTCACACAAGCATGATTGAGACAGTGAGGCCCTACTAAATGTACGATATGAGAGATCTCAAAAGAGAAAACTCAAATAATCCCATCCTCTGAGACTTTAATCTCGAGAGGCCTATTTTTTAGAGTGAGTTGGAAAGCTTAGGTCTAGTTGTACTCACTTGGGTCGTTCTCACAAGGTGATTACTTTTTCCCACTATGACAAACCCGCTAAAGGTAATCAAATCTCAAACATAGAGGCACTTCAAGGGTTGAGATTTCTGATTGTCCAAATGGACAAGAGCATACTCTCCTACCTTTTAGACAACTTCTCAAACATAGAAAACAAGATGTTCATTTACCATTAGCAAAATAAGTGCCTAGAAAACTTAAAAAGACACAAAGTTTGGTTGAGTTCTCCTTAGGCAACCTGCAAAACAGATATGTTAGTAGTCATGTTTGTTTTGATGAAATGAAGCTTTGACAAGCATAATCTTTGACAATCATCCTGCAAAAACCAGTTAGGCTGCTAGAAAATTTCACAAACAGACCAGGTTAGCATTAGTAACAAATTGAAGCATGAAAACCTTAAAATGTAATATGTTTTGAAAACACAGAAGTAGAATTTCGTACGAGTATTCTCACCTGCTCGTATGAGTATTCTTACATGCTCATACGAGTACACAAAGAAACTCGTACGATACTGCAAAGGAACTCGTAGGAGATTCTGAATCAGACCTGGCTAGAAACCTGCTAGATTGAAAATTTGATGATGCTAAGAGGCCAAAAATGAGATTTTCGGCCCCACAGTGGGCTTCAAAATGTCGTGCCTGCGAAGTTTGGTACCTACAGCTGCAACACAAACACTCAATAAATCATTACAAGCATGCTTAGCAAATTAAAAGCAAAATGAAAGATAAACCATGGAAAAGCAACCTATCACCTCCTAAGAGATGCGAGTGTGGATTTTCTCTCAGATCTGGATAAGCAATCCCAGTGACTTGACTACACCTAGACAGAGGATTTGAAATGATAATGATATGCAAGCTAGATGAGATTGATTATGCTAGATTGATCCAAGAGGCTAATTAAACTAATTATAGGCATGATTAAGCTATGATGATGATGAATTTAAGCTAGATAAGAGATTGATTAAGCTACATGATTCAACAATTATTCTAGAAAATGATCAAATTAAACTAGATCTAAGATGCAATTGTCTATAATAACAATGCTCAAATGATATGCTAGAATGAATATGCCTATAGTAACAATGCCTAAATTGATAATGAGATGGGATCCTTTGTGCTCCAAAATGGGGGATATTTATAGGATTTCTAAGGCCAAGGGTGAGGTGGCAGGAATCAATGGTCAAGATTGAATCTGAAGATATCAAGGGTGAAATTGGAGGAGGTTGGAGAAGAGGTTGAAGGAAGGGACACCTGTCATCTTTATAGTGACAAGTGTCAAGGAGCCTTGCTCATAAGATGGCAAGTGTCCAAGAGAGGAGACATGTGGCCAAAGTGCCATGTGTCTCAAGGGGAGAATATCCACACCATAGGAGGTTAGGATAAGGAGGTTAGGAGGCATGTGGGATAGGGTTAGTTAAACCCAAGGTTAGGTGGAATGGGCTAGGTTAGGTGGAATGGCCTAGGTTAGAGGGATGGATAGGTTAGGTGGTTAGAAGTTAGGAGGCACGTGGGCAATTTGAATTTAAAAATTCAAATAATAGGAAAAGACTAATTAATTTTCAACAACTCATCAATTGAGTTGTTTTAATTAATTAGGGAATTAGAAGAAATGAATTAGATGGGGGAGGATTAATTAATTTGAATTAATTAATCAAATGGGACTATTTAAATGAACCTATTAAATAAATCCTTAGATTTATTAATTAGTAGATGAATGAGAGAATTT
This sequence comes from Cryptomeria japonica, assembly GCF_030272615.1. Taxonomy (NCBI): domain Eukaryota; kingdom Viridiplantae; phylum Streptophyta; class Pinopsida; order Cupressales; family Cupressaceae; genus Cryptomeria; species Cryptomeria japonica. The sequence continues at coordinate 573,029,598 of NC_081407.1, read as the reverse complement.
AATCAAATTGCTAATGAATTCAATTAAATTAGGAAGGGGGATTAATTAAATAATTGCTTATTTAATTAATTATCTTCAGACCATTTTTAGGTGTATACAATTTGATGCCTTCTTCCTTTGGGATGTTCTTCGCTGGATGATTTTGCGTGGATGTGGATCTTATGTCTTCTCGGCTATAGATGGATACTTGTAGAAAATTGTTGTATATATTTTACATGGCATATGTATGTATTGTATTCATGATGTAATTATATTTGAGATTAAAAGAACTATTCTCCTTGATGTAATTGGTTATTGTGTTGTAGATGGTATAGTGGTGGACATATTGATGTATCATGTGTATCTTGTGATTAATGGAAAATGGAATTGGCTCTATGGTTATGCATTTAGTTTTGTATGTATGTCTAAATTATGGTTCAAGGAATGGATTAATGAAGTGGTAATGAGTATTGGTAATAGAGTAAGTGATTGGGATTAGGAACATTGGTAGTGGTGTTTTAAAATGAACCTAATGAGTTTAATTGATAGTTGCATTAATGAAGATCGCATTTATGATAGAAAGATTGGAAATGATCTTGCATATGTGCATGGAAAGAATAGTTGATAATATAAGTAGTGTGTATTGTATTAGCTATAATTATGATATTGTTGCTTATGATTAGTAGTGTAAGTAATGACATTGATTTACCCTAGGGAAGATAGATGTTATATTGTGTTTTATTTCCACTTGCATATCATGATTGGTGATTATGTTTATGATGGGTAATTGTATATCATTTAATGGATGTTAGATGCATATGAGTAGTTAGTTGATTATGTTGCATTAGTAGATGTTTTAAAAAATATATCTCTATTTGCATATTAGTTAGTGTATTTCTCTAGGGTATTTTGGTAGGCATTACATGTCTGGTACCTGCAAACCTTTCACCACCAACATATACAATAACATATATCATGAAATAAATAGACAAGTGAAAGGGAATCTCAACATCATATCATGCTCATGAATGAGTGGTATGACATCGTCCCTATCACAAACGCAGTAGAAAATATTCACAACAAACAAGTGCTAACATAGTCATCATATCAATTGTAGTCATGAAGTATGGTTAGTACATAATAAGATAACATCAAATCTCCACAAGCAAATATAAACCATACACATAAAATAAATACACATAGATCATCAAATATTAATCAATCATCATAATAATCTATGAATATCATCATCCACATGAAATCTTAATGTCAAATGTAAATACAATATGTCTATCATCAATAATGAAGCATCCAAATCATGAGTAAATCCATAAACATCTATCAAAAATATCACAAGACAATCTAAGCTTTAACAATATAGTCTATCGATGCATAAAAGGAAGATCAATCAGGGAGGGGCACTACATATGTATATGTATATATGTATGTATGTATACACACAGACATACATACATACATGCATACATATATACATATACATATGTATATGTGTATGTATATATGTGTATGTGTATGTATATATGTATATATATACACACATATATATGTATGAATGTATGTGTGTATTCAAGACATTAATGAATATATATGTATGTGTGTTTGTATAAGACATGCATACATATGTACTTATACATGATTGTATATATATGAAACTATACATATATATGTATAGTTTTTTATTGTGGAAAAAATAGGTTTTGAAAGGACCTAAAACCCTTTACATCAAAATTACATAAGATATATCATTTAATGCCCATAATAGAACAAAACCATCAGAAAAAACCCCGCGGGACTGAGAGACAACATATACAAACAAAAAAGACCACCTAGCCCACCTAGAAAACAAAAAGCCAGCAAACAGCCAACACAGACACAGCAATAGAAACAAAAAATCAGTCTAGATTTTTTAAATTCTCAGCAACATCAGCACTTAGTTGATGCATCTTCTTGGCAACATTCTTCAAATCCAGAATGTCCTGGGCACTTCAGTGACTCTCTTTTTCAAGCTTGCTCGAGTGCGTATACTTGGAGGACCTGACTCCTCAACACCAAAAACCACTTCCTTATCCACATCCACATCAGTCCTTTTCATATGAAATTTCTCCAACTTGCTAACCATGGTGGACATAGTCTCAATAGAGACCTTAATAATATTATGACTGCTTTCCATAATGCCTCAGAGGGTAGCCTCACATTTAGCAATCCTAGCCTCAACATCCATAAATTTTTAATCACAAATCTCCTTAACCTTTTGGGTGGCTTCCATGCTTTTGGCCATACAATCAGTCATAACTTCCTTTTCACTTTCAGTCTAGAGAGCACCTGCCAAAGCCCCCTCAACCACCTCCTTACTAGTACTAATAGGATGAGTAACATCACCAGCTTGCGACTTGTCCCCAACAATCACATTAGCCTGCACAACTTCCATTTTGGAAGATAAAGACTGCTGCTTGAGATTAATATTCTTAAATTCATAAAACACCCACCTGAAAAGTTATAAAACCTCTAGAGAGTTGTTCTTGGCAATATTCATCACATCAAATGGGATCTCCTATTTAGGATGAAAGTCCTATGAAGCAAAATCCACCGACTCCTAGGAATCGTGTTTCAAACCATGGGAGGAAGAAGACGCCTCAACATTTTGTGTCTGATCCGGGGAGTCATGTTCACCAAAGTTGTCTGAAACCATCAAGGTGGTCTTTTGAGCTTTCCCCTTAGGTCGTTTACTTGAACCCTCTCCACAAACATCATGGGACCCCTTACTAACACCCAAGGCAACCATCTTAAGCCCATTTTTAGCCCTTTTGTTGGTGTGGGGGAGGAAATCCCCATCATTACTATCAGTATCCCAACCCTCCAACTCTGAATCCTCACTATCAACAATCTCTTCTGCAAAAATGGGAGGGGGCTTGCTAGGGTTTTTAGAAGCCCTAGCCTTCAAATTCTCATAGATAAGAGATATTAATCCTTGGTGCAACTATACATATATATGTATAGTTGCACATACGTATATTTACATATGCATATATACACTCATGTATAAGTACATATGCATACATGTCTTATACAAACACATATACGTATATATTCATTAATGTATTGAATACACACATGCACGCACACACATATATATACACACATACACACACACACACACATATATATATGTATATATACATATACCTATGTATATGTGTATATGTACATATATATACACACATACATTACATATACACATACATATATATATATATACATATATACATATATACATATCTATATACATATGTATACATATGTATGTATATATGTATATGTATATATATATACATATACATATCTATATATATGTGTGTGTGTGTGTGGGTGTGTATATATGTGTATGTATGTGTGTGTGTGTGTGTATTCAAGACATTAATGAATATATACGTATGTGTGCTTGTATAAGACATGTATACATATGTACTTATACATGAGTGTGTGTGTGTGTATACACACATACACATATGTGTGTATACACACACACACACTCATGTATAAGTACATATGTATACATGTCTTATACAAGCACACATACGTATATATTTATTAATGTCTTGAATATATACATATATGTACCTATACATGAGTGTATATGTATACATATTGTAGACGTATGTATATTATACCTATACATTAGTTGAATCATTCTTCATTTTAAGTTTCATCGCCCCGCTTTAGGTCTTCAACAACTTAACCTTGAAAATCTTCCAAACCATTAATGGTTAACTCAACCCTCTTACTTGGTTAGAGACTTTTTGACTAACTTAACCCTCATCTAACCCAAGGGTCTCATCAAGAATTCATTGCTTTGACCATGGTTATCCCTTTAACCCTTGCACATTCATTTATCCCTTGGATAAAAGGAATATCCATTAACCTAACCTTAACCTAACCCCCTAGGGTAACCATCATGTCCCCTCAAGCATTTAATGCTTCCTACCTCTCCTCTCAAGTAGTCTTATGTTGACAATTGTCACCATTTCATAGGTGAAAATTGTAAGCATGGATTGATAACTTTCAATCCTAACCCTTGATAAGCTCTTTCAATCTTGACCATCCATTGCCCTATTTTCACTATAAATAGAGCTCTCATTCCTCCATTTTATCATCCAAGCTTTTAGTATCTCATTTATGCTCAATTTTAGCTTGCATCTAGCCTCTCTTTGTAATAGGAAATAATCTAATATGCATTTTAGAGTATTTCTATTATCATTAACTTAACTCATAAACTAGTATATCATGTTAGGATAGTATTGCTACTAATCTTGTCATCTTATAATCTAGTTTATTGCATTTGTAGAATCATGCATAGATAGGATTCATTTTCATAACTAAATCAATCATAAGCATCCCTCGTTCTTGCATTTGTCATCCCTAAGCCACTTTGCTCAGTGATCTGAGAGCAAAGGCATTGGCTTGAGGGACCTTGTGAGATAGAAAACCATGGAACCATCCTTGGGAAGTTGAGTCATTCTCCATGACTCCATAACTTGCACCAAGAAGTCCTGTGGGTGTGTGGACAAGCCTCTTTGAGCTTTATTTTTCACATTTTAAGTTTCATCGCCCCACTTTATGGGGGCATTATCAACATCGTTTATCAAATCTGGGGCACAACATAAAAATCTCAAAATGACATAAAAAAAATGATCATAACTAAATCATGACGACGCATCATTTTCTTTGAATCAACATGTGCACACACGTCACTTCAAAGAGGGGCAAAATGTAGACGTATAAAAATGACCATATTCCCAAATGAATATTTTATGTTCATTCCTTTATTTTAGTTAAATCTAATTTAATTAAATCACCACATTCTTCTATTTAATTAAATAAATTATTCAATTTATTATTTTAAATTCACTTAAGCCCTTTATATCATTTAATTGAATAAATCATTTTATTTAATTAAACCCCTTCTCTCTACTTTTAATTAAATTTACATTTAATTAAATAGTTTACCCAAATTATATAAATATAATTTATTTAAACATCCAACTTGCAACCAAACTGAAATAAAGCAATTTATTTTAATTAATCCCAAAATTCTTCCACCCACTTGTATTTTCCTACAAATGCAAGTTGCACAACTATTTTAAATTAATAAATTATTTATTTAAAATCCTATTTATCCTCACCCACTTGAAACCTTTAATGGTTTCCCTTAAAGTCTTCAAACTTAATGGCTTCCTTCTAGAGTCTTCTTAAGCCTTTAATGGTTCCCTTAAAGTCTTCAAACTTAATGGCTTCTTTCTAGAGTCTTCTTAAGCCTTTAATGGTTTCCCTCAAAGTCTTCAAGCATTTAATGCTCTATCTTCCTTTTTCTCATGTAAATAAATTAAGATTTATTTAAATCTAAAATTCACATTCACATTTAAATAAATTAATATATATTTAAATATTTATCCAAATGCAAATTACACCATTTAATTGAAATAAATGATTTTATTTTAATTGAAAATCCCAAAATTCCTCCCACTTGCGTTCTCCTACAAAATCCACTTGCATACCTAAATCCCTTCTAGATTCTTCTAACTCCTTCTAATTAGCCTAATCATATCCTAATCATTGTCACATCCCTAAGCAAAGGGAAGTCACTTCTCAAACCTTCAAAGTCTTTGAAAACCATTAAAGGCTTCAGGTCTTCAACAACTTTACCTTGAAAGTCTTCCAAACCATTAATGGTTAACTCAACCCTCTTGCATGGTTAGAGACTTTTTGACTAACTTAACCCTCATCTAACCCAAGGGTATCATCAAGAATTCATTGCTTTGACCATGGTTATCCATTTAACCCTTGCACATTCATTTATCCCTTGGATAAAAAGAATATCCATTAACCTAACCCTAACCCAACCCCCTAGGGTAACCATCATGTCCCCTCAAGCATTTAATGCTTCCTACCTCTCCTCTCAAGTAGTCTTATGTTGACAATTGTCATGATTTCATTGGTGAAAATTGTAAACATGGATTGATAACTTTCAATCCTGGCCCTTGATAAGCTCTTTCAATCTTGACCATCCATTGCCCTATTTTCACTATAAATAGAGCTCTCATTCCTCCATTTTATCATCCAAGCTTTTAGTATCTCATTTATGCTCAATTTTAGCTTGCATCTAGCCTCTCTTTGTAATAGGAATTAATCTAATATGTATTTTAGAGCATTTCTATTATCATTAGCTTAAATCATTAACTAGTATATCATGTTAGGATAGTATTGCTACTAACCTTGTCATCTTATAATCTAGTTTAATCCATTTTGTAGAAACATGCATAAATAGGATGCATTCATGTTAGAATTAATCTAAAGCATCCCTCATTCTTGCATTAGTCATCCCTAAGTCACTTTGCTCAGTGATCTGAGAGCAAAGGCATTGGCTTGAGGGACCTTGTGAGATAGAGAACCATGGAACCAACCTTGGGAAGTTGAGCTATCCTTCATAGCTCCATAACTTGCACCAAGAAGTCCCATGTGTGTGTGTGGACAAGTGTTTTGGAATATTTTCATATATTGAGTTTCATCAACCCGCTTTCCTCGCATACATTTTCGGTGCACACCGTGGGGCACTACCCCATTAATCAAATCGGTTTTTAAAAATAAACACTTGTGCAGGTACATGGGAAACGGGAATCAGCGTGTAGGGAACATCCCTTAGTGCATCTAGTGTATCATTTAGCACATATGGACTATTGTTTGGCGTGTGGGACTCATTTCCCAGCGTGTGAAGATCATACTTTAGCGCATCATCCTCACCAACTTTTTCATGTAGGTCTCGGTGCAGAAGAATAATAGCTTAGCACATCTGGAAAACAGCTTAGCGCATCGGTTCTATCCGATAGTGCATCCTGACTATACAGTAGCGCATACAGTTTGTTCTATAGCGCATCACAAATAGAGGGAAAAACCAAAAACTGTAACCGAATGTAAAAATTAGACTTGTTGAAGTCCACAAAAACCCACAGATTGTCTAACAATTTTACTTGGTATTTTGTAGGGTTCTAACAAATTTCTTGCAGATAGGAGCTTGATTTTAGGATCATTAAATAGTTTAAGTTTTTACTAACTTAGTTAAGTTAGTTAAGATATTAACTTCTTTTGATTCTTGTTAAAATTGAACTCACTTTTGTTTGGGCTTTAAAAAGAACCACAAAACAAATTTTTCCTTGCTTTTCTAGGAGAGAAAATTTTCAAATTGGGTTTTTAAAAAAAAGAACAAATCAAATTTTTTTTCAAGTTTGCAAAACAAATGGATTAAAAAGAACTTCACCATCCTTTGGTGTATAAAAGGATCCATTGTAGGTTTTAGCAAAGTAAAGAACCACATAAAGTCCCAAAAGTCTTTTTTCGCAACTAAAGAGGGAAGATATTCCCCTTTCGATCGATTTCTTTTGTTGACGAAATATCATGTTCATTTTGTTGACCAAGTTCTTCTTTTTAAATCAGAAAATCATTGCCTTGAAAATTTAAAAAGAACACCATGTTTTTATGGAGCAACATCTCCATATAGGATTAGCAAATCATTATTTTGAAGGGCTAAAAAGAACTTGTGTGCTTTGTCTCGAAAGTGGAAGGTATATGCTCTCCCCTTAATTGGGTGATCAAAAAGCCAAACCACTCTTAAAGCTTTCTTCAATTCCAGCAATAAATCCTTTAGCAAGCTTGCCTTCCTGAGGGGTTGAAAAACTCTTAAAGCCATTTTTGGCCGGTGTGAAGGGAACGACCTAAGTGGGAAACATATTTGAAGCCAAGTGTTCCAACCTACTATAATCAAAAGTGGAAAGTAACGAAAGTCCTTTTCAACGGTTGCACGTAGCGATTAGCCTTCCCCCAGTATCTTTGAGATATGTAAAGCCTTTGTTCTAAAGGTTGGGAAGCCTCCCGAGGGAGTTTATCACTGACGGCCGAACAGGAAGCTTAATTACGAACCTTAGCATAGAAAATTTAAGCCGAGTCAGTAACCAGACATTTACAATATCATAGTGAAAGGGTGGGGAAGAATCCGCCCCCAAGATCACTCACCATATATCTCCCAAGATAACTACTCAATTGTGAAGAAATTCACTTTGGGTTAATTTCTAGCAAAAGGCAAAAAAACAGGCACCCCCTGGGGTGTGACATGGTTGTTTGAGCTAACGGAGTATCGAGACTAGTGGGCTATGATATTTCTTATGACCCTGGAATAAAGAGTCTAATTGAAATGCATGTTGTATCTAAACCTGTTGAAACATTGGGGATTTGAACACATCCTCGCAGAACATACACTTATTGTTTAGATTAAGAAAAATGGTTGTCTCTTTGGTGTCATACTTTCATTTGTTATTTCAAAAAATCATCTATCAGCACTAAAAACTCAAGGAAAAATTCCAAAATTGCAGAAAAAAACCAAGTCAATATATTTCAGGGCAGTTTAGCGCATAAGAGAAAATTCTTAGCACGTAGGAACCATCTTTTAGCGCATTAAAACTTCTCTTTAGCGCGTCAAGTCTTAAAAGTAGTGCTTCACCTGGATCTAAAAACAAGCAGTGGCAGTTAGCGTGTCTTGAAAACAGTTTAGCACGTTGAAGCATCAGCTTAGCGCATAGAAGTCAAACTTTAGCACGTAGGGTTTAACTGTTAGCGCATAGAAGGCCCATATTGGTGCATGGCCTTTTAAACAAAAGCTAAACAAAATTAACCAATCAGCAAGTATCATGGGGCAGCGTAGCATGTAGAGTATTTTCTCTAGCGCATAGAGAAGTTTTCATAGCGCATTGTGTCTCTGTGTCAGCGCGTAGTCAAAACCAAAAAAATAGGGGGCAAAACAAAGGTCAATTTTAAAAAATTTGAGAACAATTTCGGAAGCTTCCCTTCATCAGCCTGAACTTCATCAATCAGAAAACCAAAAATAGAGTATCAAAAGTTATTTCTAAAAGCAAGTCTCCATCAAGCAAAGTTGCCTGAAATCTGAAACTAGTCACAAGATAAACATATCCATCCAATCAAATTCAGGAACCATCGTCGCAAGTGGCAAAGAGGTCCTTTAAATCAAATGGATTTTTATCCCAAAACACACTTGTTTAAAACTCTAATTTGTCAAATCGAGTTTCCATATTGGGAAAGCTCGTATTCCATATCATTTGACGCACTTTGTCATGAGGGGGCATCTAAACCTTCACTTTGATAAAGTAGAACTTGAGTTTCCAAAACAAGCTAAACTGAATCCAAAACAAATCAAAGGAAACCATTAATCACTTGTGCATGACTAATCCTCATATTCTGAGAAGAAGGAATATTTATCATAACACTAAGTTGAAGAAATAGCAACCAAGTTCTTTGAAACTTGCCAAGAGAAATAAATTTTTATACATCAATCGCCAACTCTTCAAATCTCATCGTGCATTCCTTTGTCATATACGCTTGTATCTTTAAAACAAAAAAACGAATTTGACTAGGAACCCATGAGGAGTAGAGCATTCTGTCAAAAATCAGCATTCAGTCAACGCATAAATCAAGGAGGGAAGATCAATCTGGCCTTCTTTCCCGAAGAGTGCATCACTTATAACATACCCCGATTTGAACCACCAACCCCTGAGCCAAACATTGAAGAAGAGTTTGTTCCTTTTGTCACAAAGAGCTTCTACTAGATGCTCGATGTTACTCACTCTCAATGAAACAAACAAAGCAAACTGCAACCAAAATCCAACATGAATCGCAGATTATCAAATCCCTTTGAGCGTCCAAATCTAGAGGACACCAAAATTTCTAAAGAAATTCTTCAAGAATGTCAAGAGAGCGCTTTGTTTCAAAAATATGTGGAAAGACTCATGGAAAATGACAAGGAAAAATACCTACTCATGCTCACAAGCAAAGGGGTTAAACTTCCTAAAGACTTTGACACAGACATTTTTAGAACAAGATCTCAAAATTACGAATATCAAGAATGACAACGAGAGGAAGAGGCACGTGACCCTAAGAAAGATATTCCTGAACAAAATTACCAGAACAAAATATACCTAAGAAAAACATCCCCGAGCAAAAAATATTGTTCCATACACCATTTCAGCCTAGAATTAATGCAAGGGAAGAATTCTTCCCTTGGCAAAATAATGCACCTTTGATTGCTCTTACTCAACAAATGAAAATGTTACAAAGACAAATGCAAGACATGCAACAAGGGACAACAGTACGATATTCATTAACTGGAATCTGTCCTTATCTATTTGACAGAAGATTGAACATGGTACCTTTTCCTCCAAACTCAGATGTTGTAGTACCCCTGCCCTAATCAATTTCTAATCTGAGTTTAATCTTGGTTAGTTTATCTCCATATTATGTTATAGTCAGATGTTTGATTTAATGCACAGCTGTTGATGTGGTTTTCACGCTAGTTGTATGCAAGTTATTCAGTGTTCCTATTTCGTGGTATTAATATCGGGATAACGCTTTCATTAAGTTTATATATGTATGCATGTATGACTCTTGGTTGCAGGAGATTTCAGGTACAACGCCGCATGAGTGCGAGGTTCGTCTTCACCTGAATTTGCAGGTTTGAGTGTACCTCTTTAATCCTTAGAGTTGGATTAGGTGGTTGTAAGACCCTAGTTGACCCTAGTCATGCTCAGGTGAGCATCGTCAGTCGTCGTCGGTAATCCCTTTTTGTTCGGGTTTGCGAGTCGTCTGTTTGGTTGACCTTCTCGGTTTGCGTGTTTGGTGTGTATGGTTAAATTGATTAATTAGTCCTTAGTAATTATTTTGATTAGATATGTATTTGTGCATTAGAGATTAATGGACTAGATTAATCGGGATTTCGTTATGCGATTATCATTGATATTGGATTGCTCGTCTTAAATTGGGAGTAAGTTCAATTAAATGGTTGATTTTGAATATTAAATGCATTTTGTATATGCTGTTGAAAAAGAAAGATTTAAATTTAATTGCAATAGAATTAATTTAATCTTTTGGCATTTTTGAAATAGAAAGGTTAAATTTCAGTTGAGTGAGAAAATCAATTTTAAATGGGAAAAGCAATTCAATTTATTGATATAGTTAGAAAAGAATTATTTTTGAGAATTATTTTTAAATAAAAATTTTAATTCCTAAAATGAAATTTTGGTCAACTCTTCCTTATAACCTAGACTTTTGGAAAATTTGGAGGATGGATATTTTTGGAAAAATGTTTGGTTGGAAAAAGATTGTTGGGATGAAATTTGGGGGTTTTGGAAGGAGGAGGAATTCTTGAGCTTGCAGGTTGGGCTCTTCAGTAAATCTCTTCCAGGATTGCGTATGAAGGTAGGATTCTAAATTGTTTTCTTGTTGCCAAAATAATTTACTGTTCTGGTTGAAAGAAATAAATTTGTTATTGAAGAATCGGTTTGATTGATTAATAGAGTAGAATGGAAATAAGATCTTGAATTATCCCTCCTTGATTTCATTCCTTGTTTTCAAATCAATTTCTGGTTTGCTAAGAATGATTTAAAATTAAATAAAATTGAAATTTAGTTGGGGGTTTGGCAGATTAGATGTTAAATTTGTGAAGATCAATCTTGTTTGACCAATATGCTGTTGGTTTTGGAGAAATTTTCCCCTTTCCTGACCTGGAAATTTTTAAAAAGATTGCAATTTGGGTGAATAAAAATAAAAATTCATTATTCTTTAGTCTCTGGGAGACTGTTTTTTTTTAACTGTGTGTTGCACAGTGATCAGTTTTTAAAAAAAAATGAAAATAAAAAAAAATTAAAAAAATAAAATTAAAAAAAGATTGGAAACCCCAACCACGTGGGAGAGTACCCCACCACGTGGAGGGGTGTTGCTTTTCCATTGGGCAGCAGCGCTCCCATGGGGGCTGCGTGCTCCCTTTGGGAACAGCAGCGCTCCCATGGGGGCTGCGTGCTCCCATTGGGCAGCAGCATGAGCTCCCAAGGTGGGGGGCCCACGTGGGGGTCCACGTGGGTACCCTCCCCCATATTATAATGTTCTTTTTCTTTTAAGTTTTAAAGATGATTTTTTTATGTATTTTTTTTATTAGTATCAAAAAAAATGCATATAATATTTTATTATTATTTAATGTTTAATATTTTAATTAAGTTTTTTTATTATGAATAAATATTGGCATTTAATTAAGAAATTCAAGTATGATTTGTTATTAATTTATTGTATAATGTTTAAAAAAATACAATAGTTAATATTCAAAACTCATCTTATTTTAATGCATATTTTGATAATTAAATACTTAATTTGTCACTTTTGTGTTAATTATTAATTTGTTATATTTAATTAATCGTGGATTATTAAATATATTCATTAATTAATAGTTAATTTTAGTAATTTTCTTTATATGTTCAAGGAAACAATTTGTTAATCTAGGAATGGATTTTCTTTATTTGGCTTCCCTAAATATGTATATTTCCTTGATCTGTATAGTGCAAATTGGTTCTGGAAAAGACAAATGTGTAGGATTTATTTTGAACCAGTACGTCAATGATGATGTTAATTGAAGATTAAATATTTTGATTAATTGGTTAATGGTTGTTTAAATTATATTCTTGTGAAATTGGTTAAAGAACTCGTTATGGCGTATTTTTGTATGTTCGATGCAATGAACCTTAGAGAGTTAGAAAACCAAGAACAACCTGTATCTAAATGAGGTAGATAACTGCAATCTACTATAGACCATGTAGAAAACTTGATCGACTTTTAATTTTTAGATCAATTCGGAAAAGATTGTATCTGCTGAATATTACCTATGCGAGTTTAATTTCTGTATTCGCTTTTGCTTATGTAATGGCAAGTCGTGTTTTGTTCGATAGGACCCTATCGTATGGAATGATTTGGGGTACCTATTTCAGTCCTCGGTTCCGAGTTGACTGTTGTATTGTAGGTGTGTCGTAATTGGTCCAATCCTTTGTGTGGGTGTCGAATGATGATTCGTGTTGACCAGATGGTTGTCCCCTCCTTCTTGAACTCCGTTCGTCTGACCATGTGTATTCCTTGGTTTTTGAGTTCGTCTGAGTATAGTCTAGTGTCGTATGGGAAAGTGGCTTTCGATTGGGGGCCGCGCCCAAAGTGGCTGCTGGATAACCCGTCGAAAGTGAGTCTAATAAGTGATAACCTATCAGTAGATTAGAATGTAATATCTAAGTAAGATAATTGTGCCTCACACATGGGACGAGTGCTAACACAGACTCGACATGTTGTGAGAAGGCCTGAAATGGCAAACCATCATGCTTGTCTTCACGAGAGGATGTGTGGGTCCACATGAGGCTTGGATGGGCTGGAGGCTCGGATTAGGTTGCCAGGATAACCAGTGTATGGGGCCGGAACCTATGAAGACCTGTCATGGTAACCATACCAGGTTGTGTGATGACACTTGTCCCTACGTTCGCTAGTGTGTTGTCGTTTTGTCCTGTTAGGAGCATGTTTGTGGGTCATCCTTTTGTCTTTGCCCTTGTGAGTACCTGGTTTCATGTTAGACCTTGGGTGGTGGTGACTCAGTTTGATGGATGCTCCAATGGACCTTTGTATTAGCTTTGATTATGTTCAGCTGGATCCTTTTCTTTTCAGGGATCGTTTATGTATTAATTGACCGATGTGGTCGTTTGTATATTGTTATATTTCGCCTTGATGGCCAGATTGTAAAGGTGTAACCTCATGTATTCTTAACTTTATTAGTTATCAGAGGGGTCTTGCAGTTGAGCAGACCCGGAGATGTAGCCCTTTAGGGGTGAACTCCGAGATCATTATGGTGTTATGTGATGTTATTCTCTTATGTTTCCTTTATTCAGCTTTATCATGTATGATTAGCTTACGTTAGAATGGATAAGTGGATAAATGGAATTAACTTTAAATGCTTATATGCAGTCCTTTCTCGAATGCCATTTTGATCGAATGCATAAGTGTTCTAGATGAGATTTATTGTAGATGCATGTATGCAATCATCTTTTAAATGCAATAAATTGGAATATGAAAGAATGTAACTTAGAGTAATGGAATATATTCAGTTGTTGCTAAGGAAATTAAGTATGCTTGAAAAGATCTCATATGTTTATGATGAAATTCTAGTGTGTTAGAATATTAGATGTATGGCTTGTATTTTAATGAAAAGCTTGAATGAAGATTATGAATAGATCTTAATGGATGAATCTTTGCTTGTGATTTATATTTCCATCTTCTGAAAGAAATTATCCTGATTAAGAATTATCTCGTTATTAAGATAATCACCTTATTGGATTAATTGTGTGAGTTAATTGAATTGTGAAATCTAAGTAATCTCGTTGGGAAACTCTTTAGGTGTTAGTTGATGTCTTCCGCTATGTAATTCTGAATCTTTGATATCTTGTTGTATCTTATGTGGTGTAACTTTTTTTTTAAAAAAAATTATTGCACTCTATTCTTGTGTTTTGTCTTATCCCTTCGGGGTTTCCTAGTGGGGCATTACAGACGTTCCCAAATTTGACAAATATGATGGGAAAAGTGATCCCCGTGATCATGTTCGATAATTTTGCATAATGAGTCTTGAATTCGCTCATGATGATACCTATTTGATGAGGTTAATCCCAAGAAGCTTGGGTGGACAAACAATGGAATGGTTATCCAAAATCACACCTCCCATCAGATCATTCGATGAACTAGTCAACAAATTCATAACTCAATATTCCTATAACGTTCAACATGCTATCACCATGTTAGATGTTTGTAACACCAAACAGAAAAACAATGAAACATTCATGGTATTCCTTCAACGTTGGTGGTGTATGGTTTCAAGATATCCTCATGATGTACCCGAAAAAGAAAAGATGGAAATTTTCATCAACAAATTGAATAGTGAGATGAGTTACAGACTCAAACTCCAATGCATACCATCTTTTGCTAAATTGATTGAGAATGGCATCCAAGTAGAAGAAGCATGTGTCAAAAAGGGAACGTTAAAATTTTTCAAAGAAGGAACAAGTTCATCCATTTACAACAACCAAAACAACAACAACTTGGACAAATCCAGATTCTGGACCAGAAACAAAAACAATGGAAATGAAGGAGGAACTGAATCAAATGATCCAAAATCAAAGCAGCCTGTGCTCGAATTATCAGGTAATCCTCAAGCTACAAAGAATCCCAAAGGTGCTAACCCAGGCACTGACACTTATGCACCAAATACCAATCAAGATCAACTCAACACAAACAACACCAACAATACCCAAAACAATAACACCAATAGAGGACCTAATCCAAACTCATGGGGTAACACAAACAACATTCCAAAACACATTTATACACCACTAGGGCAATCACTAGAGTCAGCATTCAGAGAACTCCTGGCAAACAAAATTATCTATTTACCCATAATTAGCAACTTCGAACCACAAATCAAACCACCCTGGTGGAATGACTCACACTTTTGTGATTTTCATCACAACAAAGGTCATCAAACAAATGATTGCATGAGGCTGAAAAATATTGTTCAAGACATGATTGATAGAGGTGATTTAACAGTCGATGGCCTCAAGACAAATGGTGACCATGGGGCTTTCAAAAATCCTCTTCCAAGCTACAAGAAGGATGGAGCTTCAACCTCAAATGATACACATGGAGCTTTTATCAATCACATATACAATAACACCATCAATCACATATCAGTTGAGGACAATCAAGTCAATGTTATCACAATCAAGGACAAATGAGAAGATGAGTCAATCAACATAACAACCAGAGCTCAAAAATATGTCTTGAAGGGACATATGTTAGCAACAAACACCATACCCAAAATTCAATATGATATAGTTAGTCAACTGCGCAAAACTCCTGCTCAAATATATATACTTGAGTTGTTGAAACTTTCACCCAAACACAAAGACATCTTGGAACAAGCGCTATTGGAAACAAATGTACCCCAGGATCTAGATACGGACAAATCCCAAGCCATGGTGGCTCATATGACAAGGCCTCATAATCTCACCTTTTCTGAGCAAGATAATATTTCATTAAGCCATCCACACAATACTTCACTTCACATAGAAGTCTTGGTCTACAAACATCGTGGTAAAAGAGTATTAATAGATGGAGGAGTTGGACTTAATATTTGTACCTTAAAACTTATCCGTGCATTAGGCTTCTCTAAGCAGTCTATTGATCCCCACAAATAGATCACTATCAAAGCATGTGATGATGAGGAAAGGTCATCCAAAGGAATATTGGTGTTGCCAATTCAAGTGGGACCGATACAAAGGGACACTATGTGCCAAGTCTTAGACATAGACCTCACATATAATATTTTATTGGGCCGACCTTGGATACATGAAATGCAAGCAGTACCCTCAACTTACCACCAGTGTGTTAAGTTTCCCTACAATGGACAAGAAGTTTCTATATCAGCAGATCATAACCCTTTCCAACATTGCAATGCTATGGGGGCAGCCCAAGATAGTTTGGTTCCACATAACAGAGAAAAACAAGCTTCCTCATTAGATCTTCAGCAAGAAAAACCTAAATCTCTATCCATAGATTTCAAACAAAAGATGAAAATCAAAGAGCAAGGCATGGGAGAGTACTCTTTGGAACCCTTGTGTTTAACTAACCTACCAGCATCACCTAAATCTCATGGGTTACCTTCAGAATCAACACATCAAACAACACAGCCCGTCACCAAGTTTGATGGCAAATTTATCAACTAGGCACTCTAGCACATGAATCAGAAGAAAAGGACATCCTTAATTGGTTATACAAGGATGAGGAAGAAGTCAGAGTAGCTACTATGGAAGCTGCTATACCAATACAACTGTATGGTAAGGGCTATCTAATTATACAACAAATGGGATACAATGGCAAAGGCCCTATTGGCAAGCATGAGGAAGGCGTCACAGAACCCTTAGATCCTCCTTCATAATTTTGTAAAGACAAAAAGGGATTAGGCTATGAACACACCCTACTGCCAAGGAAGACACCAAACAAATATCAGAAACTACAATGGAAAGCAAAGAAGAAATACAAGGAGGACTCATGGTAGGAAGCACTATTTGAGTCAGCAGAAACAATACGTAAAGAATGTGAATACCAAGAAAAAAGGAAACATCAAGAGAAATCAGTCCTTAAAATAGCAAAAGCACCTTGTGCAGAGGTACATCATGTTCAAGAACCTATTTTTGACAAAGAGGAATCACCTCCTGATGACATCATTCCTCCCCAAGAAGAGACAGTATATGAACAAATGCAAAGAATAGAAGTAGGATCTGACACAGAATCAAAGAACACCATCAGACTAGTATCAATTATCAAAGACCTCTTTTCACCATACAACATTCCTGTTCACAACACTAAAAGAATATGGGATAATACCTCTGAGACTGATTCAAATGAGTATGAATGGGGCAGCTGTTCAAATGCTACTGAAGATGCTACTGAAAATACTAGTCATATACCCCTTTCTCAAGAAGAACAAGGCACTGAGCCTAGACTACTTGAACTTGGTCCACAAAATATCTATGAAGCTAAGGAAAATGAGCAGCAATACTACGAGTAAGTCTACATGGAAGATGATGCCATCGAAGACCTCAGCAAAATCATTAACTTCTTCAATGTTTCAGCCAACCTTGACGATATCTCCATCATGACACTTACAGCAGCTCAACTTGACCCACCCAATGACACTTTACCACTTGTCTTCCCTGACCTCATAGACTAGGATGAACTTGAACAACATGACATACCTATTTTTCTAGATGATGAGTCCATTATCCATTACTTATGTACCATCAACCCGGAAACAGACTCTATCAGTGAACAAAGTAACGATGTCTGCAATCAAAAGGGTGTCAAGTCTCTCAGTCACAAAAATAAAAGCAATAAAGGATTGATTGCTGAAAACCAGTCAATGACAGCACTAGATCACAAAAAAGTAAAAATAAAGGATGCATCTGACAATGAAAACCATTTTAAGGTGCCCAATAATGGGAGACTTGACACTCTTCTTGAGCATTATCAGAAGTGATCACCCATATTGATTGAGCCCACTCAATCAATCAACATTGGTACAATAGAGGCAATCCGAAACATACACCTCGCCGAATCTTTGATAGAGTAAGAAAAACAAGTCAATTTTGCTTGGTCCTATGCAGATATGCCTGGGATTGATCCACAATTAATCATGCATCACTTGTCCATTGCTCCAGGAGTTAAGCCAGTCAAGCAAAAACTAAGAAAGATGAACCCAAATGTAGCACTCATGGTCAAAGCTGAGCTAAAGAAACTATTAGACATCGGATTTATCCGACCCATCGACTATGCTGAATGGATTTCCAACATTGTACCAGTATCAAAACCATATGGTAGTATCAGAATATGCACTGATTTCAGAGATGTCAACAAAGCCTGTCCAAAGGATGACTTTCCTTTGCCCAGTATCGACATTATTGTAGACCTCATAGCAGGCCATGCAATGCTATCACTAATGGATGATTTTTCAGGCTATAATCAAATCAAGATAGCCCCAGAGGATCAAGATAGAACAGCGTTTACTTGTCCATGGGGAACATATTGTTGGAATGTCATGCCTTTTAGCTTAAAGAATGCAGCAGCAACTTATCAACAAGCAATGACAACAATCTTTCATGACATGATGCATACCTTCATGGAAGACTATGTAGATGATTTACTAGCTAAATCCTTCACCAGAGAAGAACATCTAAGCATCTTAGAAAATATTTTTGATAGATTGGAAAAATTCCAAGTCAGACTCAACCCTAAAAAGTGTGTCTTCAGGGTTACATCAGGCAAATTACTAGGCTACATAGTTTCAGCTAAAGGTATTGAAGTGGATCCAACAAAGCTACAAGCCATTATGGAGATGCCACCACCAAAGAACATCGGCCAGCTTAGATCTCTACAAGGACGACTCCAGTCAATCAGGAGGTTCATCACCCAACTAGCAGATAAAAGTCTACCATTCAATCATCTGCTATATAAGAATGTACTGTTCAAATAGGAAGCCAAATGTGGGGAATCATTCTATCAAATCAAGCAATATCTAATGAATCCACTAGTTCTGGTACCACCAATAGCAGGAAAGCCGCTCATTCTCTATGTATCTACTACTGACATATCATTGGGGGAATTATTAGCACAAGAAGATCAACAAGGCAAGGAACGAGCTATATATTACATCAGTAGGATATTAAATGGCTATGAGCTAAATTACACATTTATTGAGAAAGCCTTCTTAGCTATGGTCTTCACCTCTCAAAAGTTTCGACATTACATGCTAGCTCACACAATCAAGCTAGTAGCAAAGATTGATCCTCTTAAATATTTGCTTAGCAAAGCAGCTCTTACAGGCAAATTGGCTAAATGGGTCATGATTCTCAGTGAGTTTGATATTCACTACACGAAGAGAAGAGCTATCAAGGGACTAGCTGAAACACCACTACCTGGTAAACAACCAATGGAGATCGAATTTCCAGATAGAGATGTCCTTACTATTTCCACCAAGAAATGGACCCTATACTTTGATGGTTCTTACACTCAACACGGCTTCAGTGCCAACATCTTGTTTGTCACTCCAAAAGGGCACACCATACCAAGATCATACAGAATTATGTTTCCATGCACAAATAACATCGTTGAGTATGAAGCATTGGTCATGGGAATCAAAATGGTTGTAGAATGGGGAACCACAGAACTCAAAGTCTATGGAGATTCACAGCTAGTTATAAACCAAATCAATGATGAATATCAGATGAAAGATGACAAGCTGCTACCCTACAAAAGAATGGTGGATGACTTCAAATAGTATTTTGTACACATCACATTTGAATAAATACTAAGGTTGGAAAATAGAGCAGCCAATGCAATGGCTACTATTTCTTCATTGCTACAAATTCCAAAGCAACGGGCTCATTATGAATTCCTGGTAGAGCAACTGTTTTCCCCAGCCTATGACAATTTTGCATCCCAAGTCATCTATGCCTTAACTGGTTCATACTCCCCCTTATATGGAACGATATATGAATATCTTAAAACCAATACCCTACCCATTGACCTATCTCGGAACTAGAAACGCAACTTTATTCGACAAGCCGCCCGTTATGCCCTAACTGTTGATACTCTTTATTGTCAAGGTCTAGATGGTACTCTTCTTCGTTGCCTTGATCGTAATGAATCTGACTCTTCTTTACACAAGCTTCACGAAGGTATATGTGGCACACATTCAAGTGGTCCTACTCTTGCTAAAAAACTTCTAAGAATGGGATATTATTAGCTGACGATGGAAAAAGACTCATATCAATTTGCAAAGAAATGTCCTAAATGCCAAATCCATGGCAATCTTATACATGCACCAGCACAGGAATTGCAGCCATTTACAACATCTTGGCCTTTTTGTCAGTGGAACCTAGACTTAGTAGGCAAAATTCATCCTTCATCTTCAAATGGACACAAGTTCATTATCACGGCACCAGAGTACTTTACTAAATGGATTGAAGCAGTTCCCATGACCACAGTTACTGGAAAATAGATTGCCTCTTTCATTCTTAATTATCTGATCTGCAGATATGGCTTTCCAAGTTCCATCATCACAGACAATGGACATCCTTTCAAAAATCAGGATGTGAGAGAACTATGTGAACGATTCAAAATCCAACATCGTTTCTCTACACCTTACTACCCACAGGGAAATGGTCAAGTAGAGGCATCCAATAAAACCATATTGAAACTCCTCAAGAAGATAGTAAATGATGCGGGAAAATATTGGCACGTGCAACTCAATCCAACACTTTGGGCATACAAAACTAGCATCCACACACCGACAGGAGCCATGCCATATTCATTGGTGTATGGATCCGAAGCAATTTTACCCCTAGAGGTAGAAATCCCATCTCTCAAAGTATCTTTGAAAGGTCTCATTCCAAATGAAGAGTATCAAGTCAACAAAATGCAAGAATTAGAACTTTTGGATGAAAAATGACAACATGCCTATACTCACCTTAAAGCATACCAGTAGCGCATGTGCAGAAGCTACAACCACAAGGTCATACCTAGAAGCTTCAAAATAGGTGATCTAGTACTCAAAGAAAATCCTAGGAATCAACAGGATCGAGAGAAAAAAGGGAAGTTTGAACCTAACTGGTTGGGTCCCTATGTCATCATATCAGCCTATGGATCAGGCGCCTATCAGCTAACTACCTCAGAAGGTGATGTGCTTGATGAACCAACCAACAACATCCATTTGAAGAAATACTACACTTGAGCAGTCTAATGCATGGAAAAGGTGAAAAATACAAAAAAATCAAAAAAGCAAAAAAAGCAAATAAAAAAAGATACAATAAAAACAACTGGTGAAAACCTGGCAAATAGGCGCTATTGTGAGAGGATAGCTCCTCTATCTATCTTTATTCTCGAGCCTGTTATATATCCATAAATCCAAGTAGTAATGGCCATTGCCCAACACCTTTATCAAACTAAGCATTATCTAGGACATACTTAGCGTAGTCACTATCCTGGCCTATCCACAAATCATTTCATCATATCCCACCATGGCTTGGTAATCACTGTACATATCCACGTCAGGCGGTAAATCTAGCCAGGGGCAACATTGATCTACATCCTGTCCTATCAATAAATCAAGAACTTGCAGCAAACCAAGAGAATCATGTTAAGATAAACATTCAACAAAACACGAAGAGAACCAAACACAGATACACTTAACAGATTCATAACACATGAGGGATGATTTTATGAAGTATCAAATGTTGCATCTTGCATGAAGTTCTTACTATTTTGGCACTTGAACTCTTTTTGAACTATTGGATCTTCTACATTTTCTCAACGATGCATCAAGCTAGAGAAAGTCATGGAGCCTCCAATATCTTTTTAGTTTTCTGTCTGTGAGGCGATCATTTGTACTGTGCAAATACTTTTCTCAAGATGTGATTCAAAGCATATCACTGAAGACATGAAACCACTTTGCGCATACAAATGGTTTAATCTTGTCTGTTTATACGCAATCCACACTCAGGTCATCCTAGTTCAATTATACCTTGATGCTTGTGCCATCTTGCAAAATAAAAAATCATGTAAATTTTTCTCAGGTCATTATGGTTCAATTATACCATTATGCTTGTATAAATTTTTAACATATCCCAAACAAATCAATTCTCAATGATGATACCTACAAGGCAAAAACATGTGACTATACAGGGATGACAAATGCAGAATGAGGATGCTCAAATTAGTTGCATATCATTTTACAATTACTTGCATATCATTTTACAATTAGTTGCGCACAGCATATCATTATCATACATCTCATCTTCAAGATACATCTCACAACATATCATTATCATACATCTCATTTTCACGATACATCTCACAACATATTATTATCATACATCTCATTTTCAAGATACATCTCACATCAAATCATATTATACAAGATACATCTCATACATCATGCATTATCACATCATATTCATCACATATCAAATCACATGCATCTATCTAAGCATTGCATCATCATCATAGAAGCAACAAAATCATATAGAAAGCATCATCCATAACACATCACATGAGGATCAAAGAAAATGGTATCATATATATCTGAAAAATGATCAATATGCTAAATATGTCATGTCTGTGGAAAATACAACAAAATGATCAAATACAATAGAGACAACGTCTCTCAAGTATGACTATCTCCCAAGGGTGATGGTCTCGTCGTAGATGTACCAGCACCAGGATCCCCAGGTGGATCCTGACGAACAGGCCCTGTCACACCTCTACTCTTTGTCCTCGACCCAGTCTTCCTAGATCAGCTGGATCTCGAAGCTGTAAAACTCGGAACTCAATGCTCCCTAGGAACCACATCCTCATAATGCCTCTAGTAGTACTCCGCCTCCTTGGCTCTCAAAGCCAACTCCCTCAGGGTGTCTCTCATCGAGCCACTCACCGCCGCTCTCTCCAAAGTCTCTGCTCGAGCCACACCTCTTAATGATATCCCTGTTAACCTGCGTCAATCGTGGTATCAACGACCATGGTCTCAGAAATCGCTCTCACGACTGAACAACTCCAAGTCACTCCTGTCAAAAACAAAACAAGTCCAATATCAATTTCTTCATCCAATCAATTCATATCGCAAATCAGATTCATATCAACTTGAAACATTGAAAATCTAATCAAGTTCCACATCATATCCAATCCATTTCCATATCACATCATATCAACTTGTAACACAACTCAAGTTTCACATTCATATCAACTTGTAAAACAACTCAAGTTCCACAACCATATCAACTTGTAAAACAACTCAAGTTCCACAACCATATCAACTTATAAAATAACTCAAGTTCTACATATATATCAACTTGAAACATTGAAAATCAAATCAAGTTATCTATCCAAAAACTATATCAGAACTCATATTGGACAACTTATCAAAAACAATGACAGCAGACACGCAGATTGACATTTCACACTTATCCTTGGAAAACTGGCAAAAACCTACCTATTTTTATTCATCCAAAATCCCACTTTACCCAACATTTTTCACTCATGCACTAAAACGTATACCTACGAGTTATCCTACACTACCCCTGCGAACCCCAGCTAACCCTATGCGCTAGGTCTCTCCTACGTGCTACCCATTTTTTCCTATGCGCTGCCCTGTATCCCCGATGCGCTAATCTAACCCTATGCGCTATCCTAATCTACCCAAATGCTACCCTACTTCGTTAAACTCTACGCACTACGCAACCTATCGTATGCACAACGATTTAATCCAGACGTGCTAAACCGTTAAATTCACGTGGAAAAATTCCAAAACATGATCAAAAATGACAAAACAAAAATTGAAAAGGGGTCAAAATGATGACTTACCGGTGGTTCATACGTGGCGGGCCTCTGAAATTTCCGAACGCACTCGAATCGATGAGAAGCAAACAGAATCGGCATTTTGTCTTTTCTCAAAGTGTCACTTTCTCCAAAGTCAACAAGCACAAATGAGACAAAATAACTCACTTTTTCCCTTTTATAGGGTAAATGAAAATTAGGGTTGCGTGGATGAACACGTAAATTGCTCGTGGTCTCATATCAAACCCTCGCAAACATCATTATCGGGAGATGAATCAACTTCTCACTTTCAACATAGACAAAAATTTACAATGCAATCAAAACACATCAAATTTTCAAATTTTTGATTCATCTCCCGAGGGGGCATTATCAACATTGTTTATCAAATCTGGGGCACAACATGAACATCTCGACAAGAAATCACAATAATCACAACCAAATCATGAAGATACATCATTTTCTTTGAATCAACATGTGCACACACGTCACTTCAAAGAGGGGCAAAATGTAGATGTATAAAAATGACCATATTCCTAAATGAATATTTAATGTTCATTTTATTCTCATTCCTCTATTTTAGTTAAATCTAATTTAATTAAATCACCACATTCTTCTATTTAATTAAATAAATTATTCAATTTATTTATTTAAATTCACTTAAGCCCTTTATATCATTTAATTGAATAAATCATTTTATTTAATTAAACCCCTTCTCTCTACTTTTAATTAAATTTACATTTAATTAAATAGTTTACCCCAATTAAATAAATCTAAATTATTTAAATCTCCAACTTGCAACCAAATTGAAATAAAGCAATTTATTTTAATTAATCCCAAAATTTCTCCACCCACTTGTATTTTCCTACAAATGCAAGTTGCACAACTATTTTAAATTAATAAATTATTTATTTAAAATCCTATTTATCCTCACCCACTTGAAACCTTTAATGGTTTCCCTTAAAGTCTTCAAACTTAGTGGCTTCCTTCTAGAGTCTTCTTAAGCCTTTAATGGTTTCCCTTAAAGTCTTCAAACTTAATGGCTTCTTTCTAGAGTCTTTTTAAGCCTTTAATGGTTTCCCTCAAAGTCTTCAAGCATTTAATGCTTTATCTTCCTTTTTCTCATGTAAATAAATTAAGATTTATTTAAATCCAAAATTCACATTCACATTTAAATAAATTAATATTTATTTAAATATCTATCCAAATGCAAATTACACCATTTAATTGAAATAAATGATTTTATTTTAATTGAAAATCCCAAAATTCCTCCCACTTGCATTCTCCTACAAAATCCACTTGCATGCCTAAATCCCTTCTAGATTCTTCTAACTCCTTCTAATTAGCCTAATCCTATCCTAATCATTGTCACATCCCTAAGAAAAGGGAAGTCACTTCTCAAACCTTCAGAGTCTTTGAAAACCATTAAAGACTTTAGATCTTCAACAACTTAACCTTGAAAGTCTTCCAAACCATTAATGGTTAACTCAACCCTCTTGCATGGTTAGAGACTTTTTGACTAACTTAACCCTCATCTAACCCAAGGGTCTCATCAAGCATTTATTGCTTTGACCATAATTATCCCTTTAACCCTTTCGCATTCCTGTATCCCTTGGATAAAAGGAATATCCATTAACCTAACCCTAACCCAACCCCCTAGGGTAACCATCATGTCCCTGATGACTCAATGATAAACGGATAGTACCAAACCGGTACTGAGAGGGGGGGTGAATCAGTACAAACAAAAACACATTCCTAAAACTGGTTTGTCAGTAGACACTGTGCTTTGGCAGACAAATAGTAACACCAGTCTTAAACAGAGTACAACAAGCAAAAACCCAGAGTAACTGAGACAAGCATAAACCGGTTGACACTTATCTTTTCATACAATCTAATACTTCATTTCCATTTCACCCTAGTGCATGAACAGGTAAAATATCATCAAAATGTATAAACAGCTAGATCAACATGATTTACCTTCAGACACAAATCACTTAAACCATCACATGAATAACACCACACATGACACACAGATTTTTCATGTGGAAACCCAACTGGGAAAAACCACGGTGGGGATGAATACCCACAAGCTGCTTTTGAACCCTTTAGAAGTCCGCTCTGTTAGGAGCCTTGTCCAGTTAAAGACTGATACAATAGATTCTGTTAGGAACCAATCCTGTTAGGGATCACCCGGTTAAGGGATGGCTAGAATACTCGGTTAAGGGTTAAACCCTGTTAAAGATCACTTTGTTAAAGGATTTCAAGAACTCAATGGCTTTGAGTCACCCTATCAAAGGATTTACAGTAAGTCGGTTAAAGCTACCCCATTAATGGATTTCCCAACTGTTCAAGTGGTTAGAGATCATCAGGTATTACAATGATCTGGTAACAGCACTCAATGCTAATGCAGATCTGCTTTAGCTCCTCTTCACCTTCTGCACTTACACTCTACAGGTATCACTTCTCTCCTTTGGTCTGGCAAGAATCACGTATCTCTTCACTTGGATACACACACACAACTTTTTCCAACAACCTCAGAAAGAAACACAACATCGACCTTATAGGAAACAGATAGGTCGGTAGCATAAACCCTAAACCCTAAACTTCTTAGGTTAAGCAATTCAAATGGTTCAATCCTGACCATTGAGCACATTGCATTGAATGCAATAGTCTTGAACCGATCTCAAGACATTCTCCATCGTTTGTTTTCCACCGCTTTCATGGCGGCTAATAACCCATCACGCATTTTCACCATTTACAGATTTCACACATTCCTGACGTAGATAGGAACAATCTCATTCATGCAAGATCCTTCACGCGCACAAGGCTAACATGGCAACATGATCTGTTCTTCGTTATAATGCTAACTCATCACACAAAGTCACCGACTGAGTCACACAAGCTTGAAGCACTTCAACCAAAAACCCTGAAGTTAAGACTACCAACCAGTAGTCATACAAAGCTTCCATGTACCGGTTCCCATAACCACATGTCGGTTCACCTTGAACAAACACACCGCTTTACTTTGGCACATATAACGGTTCACAATGTTATACCGGTTCTAACATATACCGGTTCTTGGTAACATACCGGTTCTCTCTTCTTCGTCATATTGACATCAATGACAACATACAATGTCATCATGTCCTCATACTGGTTCACATAATGCCAACAGTCCCCTCAAGCATTTAATGCTTCCTACCTCTCCTCTCAAGCAGTCTTATGTTGACAATTGTCACCATTTCATTGGTGAAAATTGTAAACATGGATTGATAACTTTCAATCCTAACCCTTGATAAGCTCTTTCAATCTTGACCATCCATTGCCCTATTTTCACTTTAAATAGAGCTCTCATTCCTCCATTTTATCATCCAAGCTTTTAGTATCTCATTTATGCTCAATTTTAGCTTGCATCTAGCCTCTCTTTGTAATAGGAAATAATCTAATATGCATTTTAGAGTATTTCTATTATCATTAGCTTAAATCATTAACTAGTATATCATGTTAGGATATTATTTCTACTAACCTTGTCATCTTATAATCTAGTTTAATCCATTTTGTAGAAACATGCATAAATAGGATGCATTCATGTTAGAATTAATCTAAAGCATCCCTCATTCTTGCATTAGTCATCCCTAAGTCACTTTTCTCAGTGATCTGAGAGCAAAGGCATTGGCTTGAGGGACCTTGTGAGATAGAGAACCATGGAACCAACCTTGGGAAGTTGAGATATCCTTCATAGCTCCATAACTTGCACCAAGAAGTCCCATGTGTGTGTGTGGACAAGTCTTTTGGAATATTTTCATATATTGAGTTTCATCAACCCGCTTTCCTCGCATACACATACATATCGATATAACTTAATAACAATAACCTTATGTTATATATATATATGTGTGTGTGTGTGTGTGTGTGTGTGGGTGTGTGTGTACATATATATGTATATATATTTATTTTTATGTATATACATATATATGTATGTATACACACATATATGTATATGTATATATTATGTGTGTGTGTGTAAATATATATGTATATATTTATACATATATATCTGTGTGTGTGTATACATGTCTTATACAACCACATATGTGTACTTATACATGAGTATACATACATACATACATACATACATACATACATACATACATACATACATATATATATTTGGTCGGTAAACGCTTTTGCCTAGAGCTATGAACTAGTGGGGTTCACATTGGGGGACCCCCTCCACATGATTTTGCTGAGGCATTAACACCTCCTAGATTTGTATCTTTGCTTGTCACCTCCTCTACACCTTATCTCTCCATACTCCTATCTTCCATCGTCTCCATGCCTTATCCCTCTGCAACCCTTATCTCTTCACATTGCTCATTATACCTCCTGCTTCTTATCTCTCCACCCATTAATTTCACTCCTTAACTCTCCACCCTACCGCCTTATCTCTTTGCTTCTCCTACTCCTGCCTTATCACTCCACCACCCTGTCACTCCTCTCAACCACCAAGATTCTCTGCACTGCAAAGACCATCCTATTGGGCACTATGACATCCTTCCACAAGGCATGAGGCATTAAGACCTCATCAACTGTCAACATCCATCAACCGTCGAGACCACCAAACTCCTCAATCACTGCTATCCACCATGGACATCCATGTTATTTTTGGTATTAACACCAAACACGTCGGTCCCATCGCATGAACCATCCCCGAGTATCTATAGAGAAAGGGTCTCAAACTCGAGACCCACCTAATAACCAAGCTCGTGATGAAACCATCATGTTGAGGTGTGAACCCCATGTGTATACATATATATGTATGTATACATATACATACATATGTATACGTATATGTATGTATACATAGGTACACGTATATGTATGTATACATATACATATACATATACGTATGTATGTATATGTATACATACATACATACATATATATATATATGTATATGTGTGCATGTGTATACATATACATATACATACACACACACACATATATGTATATATGTATATGTATATGTGTTGGCATTATGTGAACCAGTATGAGGACATGATGACATTGTATGTTGTCATTGATGTCAATATCCTGAAGAAGAGAGAACCGGTATGTTACCAAGAACCGGTATATGTGAGAACCAGTATAATATTGTGAACCAGTATATGTGTCAAAGTGAAGTGGTGTGTCTGTTCAAGGTGAACCGGCATGAGGTTATGGGAACAGGTACATGGAAGCTTTGTATGACTACCGGACTTCAAGCCTGTGTGACTCAACTGGTGACTCTGTGTGATGAGTTAGCATTGTAGCAAAGAACAAATCGTGTTGCCACATCAGCCTTGTGCACGTGAAGGATCTTGCATGAAAGAGATTGTTCCTATCTACCTCGGGAATGTGCGAAGTCTATAAATGGTGAAAACACGTCATGGGTTATCAAGCCACCATGAAAGTGGTGGAAAAAGAATGATGGAGAACATATTGAGATTGGTTCAAGACTGTTGCATTTAATGCAATGTGCTCAACGGTCAGGATTGAACTATTTGAATTGCTTAACCTAACAGGTTTAGGGTTTAGGGTTTATGCTACCGACCTATATGTTTCCTATAAGGTCGATGTTGTGTTTCTTTCCGAGGTTGTTGGCAAAAGTTGTGTGTGTGTATCCAAGTGAAGGGATATGTGATTCTTGCCTAACCAAAGGAGAAAAGTGATACCTGCAGAGTGTAAGTGCAGAAGGTGAAGAGGAGCTAAAGCGGATCTGCATTGGCATTAAGTGTTGTTACCAGATCATTGTAATACCTGTTGATCTCTAACCACTTCAACAGTTGGGAAATCCCTTAATAGGGTAGCTTTGACCGACTTACTATAAATCCTTTAACAGGGTGACTCAAAACCATTGAGTTCTTGAAATCCTCTAACAAGGTAACCTTTAGCAGGGTTTAACCCTTAATCAGGTATTCTAGCCATCCCTTAACCGAGTGATCCCTAACAGGATCGGTTCCTACCAGAACCTATTGTATCAATCTTTAACCGGACAAGGCTCCTAACAGAGCAGACCTTTAAAGAGTTCAAAGACAACTTGTGGGTATTCATCCCCACCGTGGTTTTTCCTAGTTGGGTTTCCACATGAAAAATCTGTGTGTCATGCGTGGTGTTATTCATGTGATTGAGTGATTTGTGTCTGAAGGTAAATCATGTTGATCTAGTTGTTTATGTATCTTTGATGTTAGATTGCATGTTCATGCAGTAGGGTGAAATGGAAATGAAGTATTAGATTGTATGCAAAGATAAGTGTCAACCGGTTTATGCTTGTCTCAGTTATTATGGGTTTTGCTGATTGTACTATATTTAAGACTGGTGTTACTGTTTGTCTGCCAAAGAACAGTGTCTGCTGACAAACCGGTTTTAGTATTGGGTTTTGCCTGTACTGTTTCACCCCCCCCCCCTCAGTACTAGTTTGGTACTATCCGTTCATCATTGAGTTATCAATTGGTATCAGAGTATCCTCCAGGTCCTTTGTGTTATAAGCTTAACCGCTCGAGGAAAAGATCCCAGTCTAATGATGAAGAGGGAAGGTCCAAACTTCAATAGAGATAATTTCAGTACATGGAAAGATAGAATGAAGATATACATCAAAAGCATGGGTGCTCAAAACTGGATCTATGTTGAGAATGCTTATGTTGCCCCTACCGGTACTCTCACTGATGACCAAAAGAGAGAGATGTAGGAGAATGAGCAAGTCATGGAAGCCCTAATTAGCAGTTTATCTGAAATTGAGTTTATTGATGTCCAAGATAAAGTAAATCCCAAAGAAGTATGGGATACTCTTGAAAATATCTATGGCGGTGATGAGCATGTAAAACAAGCTAAGGAAGAAAGCCTTAGAGGGAAGTTTGAAGACATGTGGATGGTTGAAGGTCAGACCATTCAACAGTATGGAATAAGAATCAAAACTATTGTCAGAGATATCAAGAGTACAAGTGGTAAAACGGAAGATTCCACTATGGTAAGCAAAGTTATGAGATCCTTATTACCGATCTATGCAATAAGGGTTGTTGTTATTCAGGAGTTGAGATCAATAGACAAGACTAAGGTATCCCTAGACTCCATCATTGCAATGTTGATAGCCTATGAGCTAAATAGTTTTGATGGCAGTGTTCAAAAGACTAAATTAGCTTTTAAAGCCTCTGATGTACCATCCAGAAAAGGAAAAGAAGCTAGCACTAGTGGTGAACCAAGTCAGAGAAAAGAAATGGATGATGAGGAGATTCTGATGGCATTTGAATCTCTTCTTGTCAGGAAACTTCCTAAAGGAACCGGTAAATATAGAGGTAAGCTCCCTTTGAAATGCTTTTCTTGTAACCGGATAGGACATGTTGTTGTAAACTATCCTAATGGTGACAACAAGGACAAACTGGAAAGGTTCAAGAAATTCAAAGGAGGAAACTGGAGAAACTATTTTGTGGTAGTTGATGAAGGTGTCACAGATGAGGAATCAGGAGATGAAGAAAATGAAGATATTGTGTTTGTCGTTGTCAAGGAAGATGTGTCAGACAAGAAGGCTCTTGTCTCCCACTTTGATAATTCCAATGAGTGGATTATTGACAGTGGTTGTTCTCACCATATGACTGGTGACCGGAGCAAGTTTCTATCCTTGGAAGAGTATGATGGTGGTGTGGTTTGTTTTGGTAATGATGCACCATGTGTGGTCAAAGGTAGAGGGTCCATCTTTCTGAATGGAAAGAGTAGTGTTGACAATATGTATTGGGTTGATAGTCTCAGACACAACCTTCTGAGTGTTGCCCAGCTGAATGATAGTGGTCTCACTCTGGAATTCAAGAATGGAGTGTGCAGAATCAAAGGAAAGAATCATGAATTGGTGGCCAACGGAATGCAGACCAAAGGTAACCTATTTCAACTGAATGCAAATATAAATACATGTCTTATGGCTAAATTTGATGACAGCTGGATATGGAATAGGAGACTCTGCCATGTAAACTTTGATAACATTGTGAAGGCCAGTAAGATCAAGGCAGTTAGAGGGTTTCCGGTGCTGAGCAAACCGGAAAATACCTTGTGCAGAGAGTGTCAACTGGGGAAAATGTCTTCCTCAACCTTTAAAGGTAAACCTTTCACTGCTAACAATTTACTTGATCTTGTGCATACTGATTTGTGTGGTCCTATGAAAACTAGGAGTGTGCAGGGTGATAGGTACTTCATGATTCTCACTGATGACTGCTCAAGAATGATGTGGGTCACATTCTTGAAAGATAAGTCTGAAGCTTTTGTAAAGTTCAAAGCTTTTAGAGAATTAGTGGAGAAGGAAAGTGGTAAAAGGATCAAGTGCCTAAGAACTGATCAAGAAGGGAAATTCACTTCCGGTGAATTCAACAAGTACTGTGAAGAACATGTCATCAAGAGGCAACTATTTGCCCCCCGGACTCCACATCAGAATGGCCTAGCAGAGAGGAATAATCAGACTGTAGTTGAAGCAGCAAGAACAATGTTGATTCAAGGAAAGGTTGCTCACACCTTTTGGAGAGAAGCGGTGAGCACTGCAGTCTACATAATGAACTGGGTACTCATCAAGAAAGGTAAGGATAAAACTCCTTATGAGTATTGGACCGGTAAGACACCTATGGTTAGCTACTTTAGAGTGTTTGGTAGCAAATGTTACATCAAGAGGAGCGAACACCAGAGCAAATTTGATGCGAAATGTGATGAGGAAATATTCCTAGGGTATTCCACCAAGAGCAAAGCTCTCAAGTGTTTCAATAAAAGGACTCATAGAATTATGGAAAGCATCAATGTAAGAGTTGATGAAACCTCTAAGAAAATTGAGGAAACTAGCAATGAGCAAGCAGTAAATAAACCAGTTGTAACCTTCTAGGAACCGGTTGCCAGTCAACCAAGTTCCAGTAACAGTTTTCCTACACCGGTGGATGTAGATGTTGATACTGATGGAGATGAGGATAAAGAAGAAAAGCAAGAGGAATCTGTTAAGACCATTCCTCGGTATGTCAAGCTGAATGATGAACCTAAGCATATCATAGGAGATAAGAATGTAGGAATCCATACAAGAAGAAAGGTCAGAGAAAACTCATGCATGATCTCTGAATTTGAGCCTAAATCATTCAAAGAGGCACATAAAGATGAAGACTGGTTCAAGGCAATGGAAGAAGAACTTGACCAGATAGCAAGAAATGGTGCATGGTCTTTGGTACCCAGATCGAAGCATAAAAATGTCATCAGTACCAAATGGGTTTTCAGAAATAAGCTGAATGAGGATGGCACAGTGATTAGAAACAAAGCCAGACTAGTGTGTAAAGGATATGCCCAAGAAGAAGGAGAAGACTATGGAGAAACATTTTCTCCTGTAGCCAGATTGGAAGGAGTTCGTATGCTTCTTGCATATGCAACTTTTAAAGGATTCATAGTATATCAAATGGATGTAAAATTTGCATTCCTAAATGGTGTACTTAAAGAATAGGTGTATATAGAGCAACCAGATGGGTTTGCCCTATCTGAAGATAGTGACATGGTGTGTAGGCTACATAAAGCCTTATATGGTCTAAAGCAGGCACCTAGAGCATGGTATGAATGCCTACACTCCCATCTTGTGAAGATTGGATTTGAGAGAACAAGCGAAGATAGCAATATCTACTTGAAATCTAAAGGAAATCAGATCCTAATCTGTGAGGTATTTGTTGATGACATTATATTTGGTGGAGATGACAAAATGAGTCATAATTTTGCAGATGAGATGAAGAAAGAGTTTGAGATGTCACTCATAGGGGAGATTAAGTTATTCATTGGACTGCAGATTCAATAGATGAAAGATGGAATCTTTATCACTCAGTCCAAGTATGTCAAAGAGGTGTTGAAGACCTTTGGAATGGAAGATAGAAAACCGGTTGGTACACCAATGGTGACCGGTTTTAAACTATCCAAAGAGGATGACTCAGCATTGGTTAATGAGAAGGAATACCGATCAATGATTGGTAAGTTGCATTATGTAGTACATAGTAGACCAGATATTACACATGCAATTGGCATTACTGCAAGGTTCCAGAAAAGTCCAAGAGAATCCCACTTGGTTGCAGTCAAGCGGATTCTTAGGTATCTGAAGGGAACTATTGATTATGGATTGTGGTATCCATATAGCAAGGATTTCAACTTGAAAGTATTCACAGATGTTGATTGGGCAGGTAATGTGGACGACCGAAAGAGCACAACTAGTGGTGCATTCTTTCTCGGTGGTAGATTGGTTTCATGGATGAGTAAGAAGCAGAGTTGTATCTCTCAGTCTACAGCGAAAGCAGAGTATGTTGCAGCTTTCATGAACTGCACTCGGACAATTTGGATGAATCATGTATTAAATGGCTTCAAAGTTCCTGTATCTGAACCGGTAAGTAAATTTTGTGATAATACTATTGCAATTAACATCTCCAAGAATCTGGTTTTACATTCTAGAACCAGGCACTTTGAGCTTAAGTATCATTTCTTGAGGGAAAAGGTTCAAAACAAAGAGATTGCACTGGAACATCTTTCCAGTAAGGAGCAGTTAGCAGACATATTCACCAAACCTCTCCCAAAGGCTACATTTATGTACTTAAGAGGTGAATTAGGGGTGTTTCCCCTTCAGAAGGTGAACTAAAGGTATATACTCCACATCAGTTAGGTATTGCATAGTCAAATTTTTTTTAGGATTGATGTGTTGAAGGATGCTACTCCTCAGGGGGAGCACTATAATGGAACAGGGAAGTTTGTGCCTCCACTTTGGCATTGTTGTCAAAGGGTGAGAAAAAGTGAAGCGGAGAAGATATATGCAGAAATTGGGGGAGAAGAAGTGAAGCGGAGAGATATCTTTGTATATTGCCATAAGAAGTGAAGCAAAGAAGATATTTGCAGAAATTGGGGGAGAAGAAGTGAAGGGGAGAGATATCTTTGTATATTGCCATCAATGCCAAAGGGGGAGATTGTTGGCATTTTGTGAACCAGTATGAGGACATGATGACATTGTATGTTGTCATTGATGTCAATATGCTAAAGAAGACAGAACCGGTATATGTGAGAACCGATATAACATTGTGAACCGGTATATGTGTCAAAGTGAAGTGATGTGTTTGTTCAAGGTGAACCGACATGAGGTTATAGGAACCGGTAAATGGAAGCTTTGTATGACTACCGGACTTCAAGCCTGTGTGACTCAACTGGTGATTCTATGTGATGAGTTAGCATTGTAGCGAAGAACAGATCATGTTGCCATGTTAGCCTTGTGCGCATGAAGGATCTTGCATGAAGGAGATTGTTCCTATCTACCTCAGGAATGTGTGAAGTCTGTAAATGGTGAAAACGCGTGATGGGTTATCAAGCCGCCATGAAAGCGGTGGAAAATGAACGATGGAGAACATCTTGAGATTGGTTCAAGACTATTGCATTTAATGCAATGTGCTCAACAGTCAGGATTGAATCATTTGAATTGCTTAACCTAATAGGTTTAGGGTTTAGGTTTTATGCTACCGACCTATCTGTTTCCTATAAGGTCGATGTTGTGTTTCTTTCTGGGGTTGTTTGCAAAAGTTGTGTGTGTGTATCCAAGTGAAGGGATATGTGATTCTTGCTTGACCAGAGGAGAAAAGTGATACCTGCAGAGTGTAAGTGCAAAAGGTGAAGAGGAGCTAAAGTGGATCTGCATTGGCATTGAGTGTTGTTACCAGATCATTGTAATACTTGTTGATCTCTAACCACTTCAATAGTTGGGAAATCCCTTAACAGGGTAGCTTTAACCAGCTTACTATAAATCCTTTAACAGGGTGACTCAAAACCATTGAGTTCTTGAAATCCTCTAACGAGGTAACCTTTAACAGGGTTTAGCCCTTAACCAGGTATTCTAGCCATCCCTTAACCGGGTGATCCCTAATTGGATTGGTTCCTAATAGAACCTATTGTATCAGTCTTTAACCGAACAAGGCTCCTAATAGAACAGACTTCTAAAGAGTTCAAAGACAGCTTGTGGGTATTCATCCCCACTGTGGTTTTTCCCAGTTGGGTTTCCACGTGAAAAATTTGTGTGTCATGTGTGGTGTTATTCATGTGCTTGAGTGATTTGTGTCTGAAGATAAATCATGTTGATCTAGCTGTTTATATATCTTTGATGATAGATTACCTGTTCATGCACTAGGGTGAAATGGAAATGAAGTATTAGATTGTATGAAAAGATAAGTGTCAACCGGTTTATGCTTGTCTCAGTTATTCTAGGTTTTGTCGGTTGTACTTTGTTTAAGACCAGTGTTACTGTTTGTCTGCCAAAGAACAGTGTCTGCTGACAAACCGGTTTTAGGATTGGGTTTTGCCTGTACTAATTCACCCCCCCTCTCAGTACCAGTTTGGTACTATTCGTTCATCATTGAGTTATCAATATGTATATGTATGTATGTATGTATGTATGTATGTATGTATGTATGTATGTATGTATGTATGTATGTATGTATGTATGTATGTGTGTGTGTGTGTGAGTGAGTGTGTGCGTACATATACATATATATTTATGCATGAGCGATAGTTGCAGTTAAATTTTCATTAATATAATAATAATAAAATAGTTTGGAATACCAATTCCAAAACTAGAGTAGCAAAACCTTAAACATCTACTCAGACCAAGATAGGATTACCTGGTACAAAAGGTTGATGAAAACAATGTTAATGTGAAATAACTTGGCTTAACTTACGATTAAGGTTATATATGTATATGTATATGTATATGTATATGTATATGTATATGTATATGTATATGTATATGTATATGTATATGTATATGTATATGTATATGTATATCTATGGATACATATACATACATACATATAAATATACATATACATACATATATACATTCATATATATATATATATATATATATATATATATATATATATATATATATATATATATATATATATATATATATATATATATATATATATATATATATATATATACATATATCTATATGTACATATATCTATATGTACATATATCTATATGTACATATATATATATATATATACAAACATCTAACATCTACTCAGACCAAGATAGGATTACCTGGTACAAAAGGTTGATGAAAACAAGGTTAATGTGAAATAACTTGGCTTAACTTACGATTAAGGTTATATATGTATATGTATATGTATATGTATATGTATATGTATATGTATATCTATGGATACATATACATACATACATATAAATATACATATACATAAATATATACATTCATATATATATATATATGTACATATATATATATATGTACATATATATATATATATGTACATATATATATATATATGTACATATATATATATATATGTACATATATATATATATATGTACATATATATATATATATGTACATATATATATATATATGTACATATATATATATATATGTACATATATATATATATATGTACATATATATATATGTACATATATATATATATGTACATATATATATATATGTACATATATATATATATGTACATATATATATATATGTACATATACATATATATGTACATATATATATATATATGTACATATATATATATACAAACATCTACTTAGATTAAGATAGGATTACCTGGTACAAGAGGTTGACGAAAACAAGTTTAATATGAAACAATTTGACTTAATTCACGATCAGGGTTATAGATGGCATTGAGTTCCTCTTTTGTTATCTTTTGACCTGATGATACTTCCCCTCCCTTCTTGGAGGACGACAATCTCTTGCACACACTTGACCAAATTCAAGTAGTTAGTCTGAAATCCTGACACATCCCTATCACCACATTATTTAATATGAAAGTAAAACATCTCATATTTCTTCATGTTTAATATCAAATCATCATCAAATAAGTATGTACCATCATTTCATTGTACTGAGTACAAATAAAAGTGCATTAAAAAATAACTTGAAAACATCTAGGGCACAAGTAGCATCACATTAAATAACATTAAACATCTAGGGCACAAGTGGGATGTAACAGATATGGAGAAGAAATGTGCATATGCTCAAAAGAGACTATCAAAATACATTAAGAATATGACAGATTGTGTTGCAAAATTAGGCAGAGTATTCAAATAAATTGCCTCCAATGCCTGACTCCGATTGAAAATTTTAAAGCTAAGATTGACCCTATTGAATCTGAGTTAATTTCCATGGGCAATTCATTTTACATTTTCAGTGATGCAGACGGTGAACAAAGAAAGAAAATCATTTCTCTATAGTCAGAGCTTACATTTTATCAAAGGCCAAAAGAAGATGTGGTAAATGTGTTCCTAAAGGTGAAAGAAATTGTTGAGGCTAGACTGGAAAATCTTTCTGGTCTCCTTAGTGAAGCTAACAAGTGTGTGCAGAACCCTATTGTTCCCAGTTCTTTATCAGAAACATTTGATGAAATAATCAAGAATAATACTTCGAGTTTGAGTCTTCATTTAGCTATTAACTCATGGAAGACTTTCCTTTCAGGATTGAAGGAGAAGTATAAAAGAAACTTTCAGAAGAGTAAGTGAAGCATTATCTCTTTCACAATGCAAATTTTGTTTTTGGTAACCCATTTTTGCTATTACCCTTTGTCCTTGATGTCAAAGGGTGAGAAATATTTTGATAAATAAATGTTATACATTGGGAGTATCAGGGAAAAAATATTATGTTTTGAGTTTCTTGGAGAAATCAAGTGGTGCAGGAGCACCTTCAAACCAAACCATCACTCATGGTATGCCATGAGTATAAGGATGTAACTAGGTGTTTATATGTGTCAAGGTCTTGAGTATGGACCTCTTTTGATTTTGAACTTTTGTTTTGTAATAAGACCCACTTTGTAAGGCCATTGACATGTTTGGGCACTTATAAGACTACATGGTCAAATCTAGTCAATAGGGTCAATAATGAATATGAACAGGAGTTTTTATTCTTTTGAGTCACTTTGGATCATGTGGAATCCAAATTAGTTGGACTGTTAATGTGGATGATTAAAATTGTCAAGTTGACAAGAATGTTGCTTGGCAACATTCTTGACAACATAATTTAACCTTTGTCTTTTGGCCAACCACTCCTCCCAATGGTCATAAACTTTCAAAAATCAGTTGGGGGAGTTATTTGAGACATATTTAAGTCCCAAAAATCTAAAGACATGACATTTAGAGAAAGTTTGGAGATTGAAGTTGAATGAAAATACACATTTTCCTACAAATTCACGTTTTTGTGCAATTCTTGTGGTGTTAATAGATTGAGAATGCAGTAATCTATGCATAGAAACATAGTAGGATGTGTTAAGATAATTTTGGATTTGGTAGCATTCATTTTGGTGGAGTTTGTGATGTTCTAGAGGTAGATCTCTGCTACCGTGTCTAAAACCCTCTTTTCACCTAGGGTTTTATGTTCAAATGCCTCTAACTTGACTCTCCCTAGTCGAAAACTTCCAGCATTGGGGGGAAGAAAGATTTAGAGGATGCATTTTAATATTTTAAAATCCTTGTGTAGGAGAGTGTGGAGAGGTGTGAGAAAACATTGATCCTAGTCGGGCATCCCCATGTGACCGACCTGTGTTAAGGTGCAAATTGATGCATACAGTGCAGATTTTGGATGGATCAGCCAAACCAATACTTGAATTGGTGTTTTTAGAGTAAGACAACACTTATAAAACCATAACCTAACTTGGGAAAGCCATCGGTGGTATACTTCTTTTGCAAACATGTCTAATTAGGCCTATACGCCTAATAGGACTAATTTTGGGTTCAGACATTTACTTTGAGGATTAGAATATGAAATTTTGGAGTCTTGAAGAAAATCCAAAAGGGTATCTGAAACCTCCATTTTTTGGGGAAGTCCTTTGGTATTTTGGAGAATTAAGTTCCAAAAATCAATTAGGTCGACCTAATGCAATTAGGCTTTCCTCACTAGCCCATCTCAGATAGTCATGGTTGTGGGGCTCATGGGTTGTTAAAACCTATTGAATTGGTGTACGTGGGTTTTGAAGAAACCCTATAATCAATCCCACAAGTTGGTGAGTTCATTCCATGTCTTTGGTGCTATCCTAGCCTTGTAGGTGTTGGGCTTAAGGGGTTGATAGATGGATCTTGTTACACAAATTTGGTGTGATGTCTTTTCTTTTATTGAGAAACCTCAAAACTTATCTTGAGGGGTAAGTGGATCCTAGTGTGTGTGTCTAGGCCTAATAACACCAAGTTTCCCTGTTGACTCTGCATCATATTGGTATCAGAGCGAGTTGGATCACTTGGGGAAAGTGATTTTTGGTGTATGTCCATAGAAGGAAGTGAGGGAGAGGCTAGAAACATGCCTCCTACGAGTATGTCTCAAGATTCCCTCAAGAATTTATTTAAGGATATGTTTAAAAATAGAGTGAGGGAGTTAGAGAAGGCCAAGGGCAAAGGAAAAGAGGGTGAATGTGACTCTGATGGAGAGGAAGAATAGAGGAGAGAAGAAGAGACCCTAAGGCATGAAGCTAAGTTACCTGTAGATTAGAGAGAATTTGTTGAGGTCCTAAAGTCCATTGGCAGAGAATCCTCATCAAGTAAGGATGACATCCCTATGTTTAGAGGTAAAATGACTGCAAAAGAAGTGATGGATTGGATTGAGGCATTGAACAACCATTTTGAATGCAAGGAGACCCCTGAGAATAAGAAGGTTATCTTTGCTAAGTCCAAGATGAAAGGAGAAACGCTCACTTGGTGGAACTACCTCCAAGGTGAGAGAGTGAAGGAAGGTAGAGGTATAATAACCTCATGGGATAGAATATTGGCAAAAGTGAAGGCATGATTCATCCCAGTGGACTATGAAGTCCAAGTCTATAAGAATTTACAAAGTTTGAGACAAAAAGACCCTTATGTGAGTGCATACACTGAGGAGTTCCATAGATTGATTCTAAGGACCAAACATCATGAGGAGGAACCAAAGAAGGTGGCAAGATACCTAAGTAGATTGAAGTATAGTATTCAGGATGAAATCAGTATCCTAGCACCTAAGACAGTGAATAAGTGCTTTCAATTAGCACTAAGGGTGGAGGAGAAGCTAAAGAGGAAGAGTGATCAGAATAACAGAAACTTCAAAGGAAGAGGAGGTCCTAATGGAAAGGGTCAAGCATCAAGAAACCAAGAAGAACCAAACCAAGGTGAGCACCAAGGAGAGATAAGTTCCACAGGTAATTTCAGAGGAAGAAGGCCAATTGGCAGAGGGAGATTTGGAGGAAGGAACTCTAGACCTTTCAGATGCTTTAATTGCAACCAAGAAGGGAACCTGACCTCCAGATGTCCTCAGAAAAGTGGTTCAACCACTCAAGGAGAAAGAAGAACACAATTGATCCAAGATGAGGACTATGAGAGTGTACACTCCATAAACATATTTGTAGATCCTGAGTTAGGAGAAAACCTCATGATGAGGATGACACTACTTAAAGCACCTACCACCCTGGAGCCACCACAAATGAAGTCCTTATTTAGGACCACTTGAAAGTCAAGAGGAAAGGTATGTAGAGTCCTTATTGATTTAGGGTCTACTAAAAATTTAGTGTCTCTTGAAATGGTAGAGAAATTGAAGATAAAAAGAATACCCCACCCTTTTCCTTATAGAATTTTTTGGCTCACAAAAGGACAACAAACTTTGGTAGAAGAGAAAGCTTGGGTAGAATTTCAGATTGGGGATTACAAAGACAAAATTCTTTGTGATATTGTAACAATGGATGCATGTCACTTACTTTTTGGGATACCTTGGCAATATTTTTTGAAAGCACATCATGATGGAAAAAGGAATACCTACACTATCACCAAGGATGGAATGACTATTACCTTGAGACCCCTGCTAGATATCATCAATGAGAGAGGGCAGAATGAGTCCACTGTCATGTGTGTAGGAGGGAAAGAGTTCTTGGAAGTCATAAAGGAGAGAGACACCCCATTCTATGCCCTAGTCATCCTACCTAAACATGAAGAGAAGGTGTAGAAAAAGATATCAGAAGTAGGTCCAAGAGAGGTGAAAGAATTGTTGGACAGATATAAAGGTATAATTGCTGATGATTTACCCAAAGCATTACCCCCTATTAGGGAGATCAATCACCACATAGACTTCATCCCTGGCTCTACACTTCCAAAGAAAGCTGCCTATAAAATGACACCTATGCAGAATGAAGAAATTTTTAAACAAGTCCAAGAGTTGCTAAACAAAGGCCCGATAAGGAAAAGTCAAAGCCCTTGTGTTGTCCCTACAGTTTTGGCTCCTAAGAAGGAGGGGACATGGAGGTTGTTCACTGACTCAAGGGACATTAATAAAATTAAAATCAGATATCAGTTTTCCTTTCCAAGGATAGAATATTTGTTGGATTGCTTAGGAGGTGCAAGGTACTATTCAAAGATTGACCTCAAAAGTGAGTACCATCAAATCAGGATAAGGGTTGGAGATGAATGGAAAACAAAATTTAAAACAAATGACAGACTCTATGAGTGGATGGTGATGGCCTTTGGTTTGAGTAAGGCCCCTAGTACCTTTATGAGGCTAATGAATAAAATTCTAAAGCCTTTCATTGGAAAATTTGTAGTGGTGTATCTTGATGATATATTAGTGTTTAGTAGGACTAGAGAAGACCACCTAAATCATTTCGATCAGGTCTTAAAAAGATTGTATGAGGAAAATTTAATGATAAACTTGGAGAAATGTGTTTTCTTGCAGGAGGAACTAATCTACTTGGGTTTTGTGATTTCTAAGGCAACTTGAGGATGGATCCTGACAAGGTGGAGGCAATCATCAATTGGCCAACCCCTAGGACCCTTGGGGAAGTAAGAAGTTTCCATGGGCTGGCTACATTTTATAGGAAGTTCATTAATAACTTTAGTCAAATATGTGCTCCTATGTTGGAGACAATAAAAGGTGGACAAAGATGTAAGTTTTCATGGATAGAGGCTACAGGTGTGGCATTTGAAAATTTGAAGAAAAAGGTATCAAAACAACCCATCCTTACTTTTCTTGATTTCAACAAGATATTCACCATTGAGTGTGATGCTTCTAACATGGCTATAGGAGCAGTGATCAGAAGAGGGCAGACCCATTGCTTTCTTTAGTGAGAAGTTGAATGAGGCTAAGAGGAAGTACTCTTCCTATGAATTGGAGTTGTATGCTCTTGTACAAGCACTCAAGAAGTGGAGGCACTATTTGTTACCCAAAGAGTTTGTGGTATACACTGATAATCAAGCCCCAAGTTATCTAAACAGTCAAGACAAACTGAACCATAGGTATATGAAGTGGGTGGAGTCACTTCAAGCCTATACATTCACTATAAAACATAAAAAGGATGAGCCAACAAGGTGGCAAATGCGTTGAGCTAAAGAATACTCACAATACAAGAAGTGCAGTTGGAAAGTACTGGGATGCACTCAAGACCATGTACCAGGATGATGATGATTTTCATGAGGCATACAAGGCATGCACTGATTTTTCTAATTTATACCATGTTGAATTCTCTGAGTATCTACTCTAAGATGGGTTATTGTTCAAGGGAAGTCAATTGTGTGTGCCCAAGTGTTCCATGAGGGACAATATAGTGAAGGAGAAACACTGTGGAAGTTTGAGTGGCCACTTTGGCCTAGACAAAACATTGAAGCAGGTGAGGAGATACTATTATTGGCCAAGAATGCAATCAAACATTAGAAGATTTTTTTAATCTTGTGTCATTTGTCAGAAGGATAAAGGGGTAACCACAAATGTTGGCCTATACCAACCACTACCTATTCCAACCAAACCTTGGGATTGTTTTAGCATGGACTTTGTGACAGGATTGCCTAGGACACAAAAGGGACATGATAGTATATTTGTGGTAGTAGATAGGTTCAGTAAAATGGCCCATTTTCTACCTTGCAAGAGTACCAATGATGCCTAACATTTTGCAGGACTTTTCTTCAAATAAATAGTAAGAATCCATGGGTTACCATC
The DNA here is from genome assembly GCF_030272615.1 of Cryptomeria japonica. Lineage (NCBI taxonomy): Eukaryota > Viridiplantae > Streptophyta > Pinopsida > Cupressales > Cupressaceae > Cryptomeria > Cryptomeria japonica. The sequence continues at coordinate 572,985,752 of NC_081407.1, read as the reverse complement.
AAACATTGTATTAGATAGAGATGTTAAGTTTGTAGGGCACTTTTGGAGGACTTTATGGAGGAAATTGGAGACAAATTTGTCTTTTACTTCTACCTACCATCCCCAAACTGATGGCCAAACTGAAGTAGTGAATAGGTCGCTTGGTAATCTCCTGAGATGCCTTACCAAACAACATGGAGAGAAGTAGGATATAATTCTGCCTCAGGCAGAATATGCTTACAATGATTCCCTTAATAGGAGTACAGGAAAAAGCCCTTTTCAAATAGTGTATGGCATACACCCTAGAGGAATTCTAGAACTCAGAAATTTGCCTAATGATGGTCAGAATAGTGCACATAGTGAACAGTTTGCAGAGATATAAGGGAGATTCATGATCAGGTCAAGGCCATATTGTAAAAATCAGTAGACAAATAGAAAGAGTAGACAAAGAAAAGGAGAAGGGACGTACAGTTTTAGATTGCAAATTTGGTGTGGGCATATCTCAAGAAGGAAAGACTTCCTAAGGACAAGCATACCAAGTTGATGATGAGAAAGATCGGTCCTTGTAGGATCATCCAAAAGTTTGGTTTGAATGCATATAAGATAGAATTACTTTCTAGCATTGCCATCTCACCCATTTTTAATGTTGTCACCCTATAAAGGGGATGTTGTTGCAAGTACAAAAGCAAGTATCCATCAAGAGGAAGATGAAGAACTGGTCAAGGAGTTCCCACCAAGCAAACCTTTGCAACTTGAGTGTATTTTGGATACAAAGATTATCAAGAAGACCTGAAGAAAGGTCTATAAACAATACTTGGTGAAGTGGTAGGGACTCCCTAAAGAGGAAGCAGTGTGGATGGATGAGATAGATATCATCAAGCATGGCAGCAACCTGAAGGAACTCATCTCAAGAGGACTTGAGATCAAATCACCTGGGGAGTATGGTGCAGGAGCACCTTCAAACCAAACCATCACTCATGGTATGCCATGAGAATAAGGATGTAACTAGGTGTTTAGATGTGTCAAGGTCCTGAGTATGGACCTCATTTGATTTTAAACTTTTGTTTTGTAATAAGACCCACTTTGTAAGGCCATTGACATGTTTGGGCACTTATAAGCCTACATGGTCAAATATGGTCAATGGGGTCAAGAATGAATAGAAATAGGATTTTTGAGTCTTTTGAGTCACTTTGGATCATTTGAAATCCAAATTAGTTGGATTCTTAATGTGGATGATCAACATTCTTGACAACATAATGTAACCTTTGTCTTTCAGCCAACCACTCCTCGCAATGATCATAAACTTTCAAAAATTAGTTGGGGGAGTTATTTGAGACATATTTAAGTCCCACAAAGCTGAAGACATGATAGTTAGAGAAGGTTAGAGAAAGTTTGGAGATTGAAGTTGAATGAAAACACACATTTTCCTGCATATTCACATTTTTGTGCAATTCTTGTGGTGTTAATAGATTGAGAATGCAGTAATTTGTGCATAGAAACATAGTAGGATGTGTTAAGATAATTTTGGCTTTGGTGGAGTTTGTGACATTCTAGAGGTAGATCTCTGATATCGGGTCTGAAACCCTCTTCTCACCTAGGGTTTTATATTCAAATGCCTCTAACTTGACTCTCCCTAGTGGAAAACTTCCAGCATTGATTTTGGGTTCAGACATTTACTTTGAGGATTGGAATATGAAATTTTGGAGTCTTGAATAACTTCCAAAAGGGTATCTGAAACCTCCATTTTTTTGGGAAGCCCTTTGGGAGTTTGGAGAATTAAGTCCCAAAAATCAATTAGGTCAACCTAATGCAATTAGGTCAACCTAATGCAACTAGGCCTTCCTCACTAGCCCATCTCAGACAATCATGGTTGTGGGGATCATGGGTTGTTAAAACCTATAGAATTGGTGTACCTGGGTGTTGAAGAAACCCTTTGATACATCCCACAAGTTGGTGAGTTCATTCCATGTGTTTGGTGATATTTGAGCCTTGTAGGTGTTGGGCTTAAGGGTTGATAGATGGATATTGTTACACAAATTTGGTGTGATGTCTTTTCTTATATTGAGAAACCTCAAATCTTGTCTTGAGGGGTAAGTGGAGCCTAGTGTGTGTGTCTAGGCTTGATAAAACCAAGTTTCCATATTGACTCTGCATCATCAAGAAGCTTTATCTAAGGGAGAGTTTTTGACAAGTTTTGATGTAAATATTTTGCCATCAATGACAAAGGGGGTTATTGTTAAAAATACCTATCTTAGTTTAAATGATGTCAAACCTGGTAATCCAGATTGGTCCATATGTGTTGCAAATGACAATTTTTTAGTTGTTGATATGTTTATTGCTCCAAAAATATCTTTTGTTATTATGAAAACACTTTTATCTTGATGAGAGATTTGGTGTTGATTGTGGCAATCAGTTTTTGTGCTCCAGTTGTTCATGCGGTGATGTATTTCAAAAATGTAGTCCTTTGCAATTGGGTTCTGATATAGATATGATAGTCAATTCCTTTGGTGTAACTATTGTTATCAATTAAGATTGTTGTACATTCATGATTCTGGTGCTCTGGATGTTTTGCTCTTAAAATATATTTGGTTATGCGATCTTCATGCTCCGATTTTCCTTCGGTTTCTTAGTTTCTGATGACAAGTTGTTGATGATTAGTTGTTCATTTCCTTAACCTCGTAATGTTGAGTTGGATCATGATCATGACCTACTCTGGTAGCATGTTAATACATAACTTCAAAGATATGCTTATTCTGGGTGAAGCCGACTTTGAGAAATTATGTTGTGCTTCAGTGATTGTAGCGTGTGAATTGATCATTGACTATATCATTGGGAAAATGTAATTGAGGCTGACTTGAAGAATATTCTTATTGTTGTACTCATATGCATGCATGATCATATTATGCTTGAGGAATGTAATAAAAGGAGAAGAGTGATAAGTTGCTGGCATGTTGGCATAACTGATGGAGATGATGGTGTACCGGTAAAGGACTATTGGTGATGATATATTGATGGACTGTTGGTGATGATATAATTATGATATGATGCTTGATGATCAGTTATTTGTGTTGTCATTGATGGCAAACATATTTTTCCATTTTTTTTTATGCTTGTTTATGCTTGGTATGTCATCTAAGACTATTGGTTAAGTCTAACCAATAATGGATTGAAATGGATTGAGTTGGAAAGCAAAACTGCCAAGTGACAATGAACCGGTAAGCAGAAACAGAGAAGGAGATGGTTGCGGTAGTGATCCATGTTGAGTCAGGTGTTGCGGTTTGAAATGTGTTCTTATGAAATAATAATGATTCTATGACATGAATCGCATCATGTTTGAAGAACCGAAAGTCATGTTTGTAATTGATTGTTGTATAATCAGCTAGGGTTTGAGAATCAATAACAAGATCTTTGACCGGTGATGTTGTATGGTTTGGTGGTGATTCTTTTTGTGATCATAAGTTGATGATGACATGTCAAAATCCATGTGAAGAGATAAGATGTTGTTTTGGCACGTACAAGGAGCGAATTTCTTGGGAAGCAGCGAAGTGCTTAGCAGAATGTGTTAAGGGTTTGATAGCTTATCATATCGATGTGCGGTGATGAGTTATGATCATTCAAAGGCTATAATTGTCTTGTAATTCATTGTAATGATATGTATGCTGATATATAATGATTTGTAATCATATGATCTATGATGTAGATTCATTATATGTTAGTGTTATGTAGTCGACCTAATTGTAAAGTCTATTTAGGTCGAGTTTTAGAAGGTTGAGTGTGTCGGTGATCAGAGGAGTGTGTGTGTGCCAAATCAGATTGAGATGTCTGCATGAGAGAAGTAGATTGGAGTTGACAAGGATATGTAATAGCAAGCTATGAAGTGCCGAGTCCAGATCATTTATCTATTGTTTCCTAACAGTTGTAGCAGCATTAAAATCCCTTAACCGGGTAAGTCCTAATAGGCCTGATCTTGTAAATCGCTTCATCGGGTGGTTCATTAATTTGGGTTTAAATACTCCAATGAGGTTACTCCTAATAGGGTAAAGCTCCTAATAGAGCTAAGTTGTAAAATCCCTTGACCAGGTGACTCTGAACAGGGTCTGCTATTAACCGGGCATTGTTGTAAAGCTCCTTACTGGGCTAGGCTCCTAACAGGGCGCATTCCGAAAGAGTGCAAATTTTATGGGTACCAATTCCCACCGTGGTTTTTCCCATGTGGGTTTCCATGTGAAAAATCCTTGTGTTCATGTTGTGGATGGATTGTTGAGTTATGCATTTGATGTCTTTACTATATTTGCTTAATGATGAATACTTAAGTTGCTACTAGTAATGTTTTGGTAAATCTGATTTGGAGATTGTTTAATCAGCTATCGGTACTGGTTAAGAATTGTTTTGTGAAGTATTTTGCAGATTGGTGAAAAGTTTCAGTTTTTCCTTATTATTGATTCACCCCCCCTCTCAATAATAACCGGATCCTCACAATAACAATTGGTATCAGAGCATTAGGTCCTCTTTGTGCAGAAGCTTAATCGTTTGAGGAAAACATCTGAGGAAGATGATGAAGAAAGAGGGTCCCAAATTCACTAAGGACAACTACAAAATATGGAGTGATAGAATGAAGATATATATTAAAGGTATGGGTGCTCAATTATGGCAGCATGTTATTACTCAGTATGTACCTCCTACTGGTCCTCTGACTGCAGATTAGTTGACGGAGCAGCAAGAAAACATTCAAGCATTGGAAGCCATAGTAAGTACATTGGCTGATACTAAATATATTAATGTCCATGGTTTAGAGATTGCTTTTGAAGTTTCGGAGAAGTTAGAATTAATCTATGGTGGTGATAAGCATGTTCAAAAGGATAAAGAAGAGAGTCTTAAAGGAAAGTTTGATGATATGAGATTGATGGAAGGTGAAAATATTACTCAATATGGACAAAGGATTAAAGAGGTTGTCGGTGGAATCAAAAGTGTTGGTGGTACTATAGAAGAAGACACTCTTGTGAGTAAGATGCTTAGAACCCTATTGCCTGCCTATGCCATCAGGGTGTCTGCTATTCAAGAGTTGAGGTCAGTTACTAAGGACAAGGTTACTATTATTCTTTGATTGGTAAGCTTACTGCTTTTGAGTTAAATAGTTTTGATAACAGTATACCTAAAACAAAATCTACTTTTAAAGTATCTGTATCTAGTGTACCCGTGAGAAAAGGGAAAGTTGTTTGTCAAAGTCATGAATGCAAGTCAAGTCATCTTGGCAGTAGTAAAGTTGTTGTGGATGATGAAGGTAATATAATGGAGTTTGAAGCTCTATTGGCTAAAAGACTTCCTAGAGGCACTAGTAAGTACAAAGGTAAATTGCCACTCAAATGTTTCTCTTGTAACAAGATAGGACATATTGCTGCACACTGTCCTAGTAATGATCAAAAGGAAAAGTTTAGAAAATATAAGGGAAAAGGAAAGAAACAATGTTATGTTACAGTTGATGAAGGTGCTACCGATGAATGAATTATTGATAATGATTTCTCACACCACATGATAGGTGATAAGAACAAGTTTATTTCTCTTAAAGAATTTGATGGCGGTGTAGTAAGATTTGGAAACAATTCACCTTGTATGGTTAAAGGTAAAGGTTCTATCTCTTTGAATGGTACAAGTAATGTTGATGATGTATTTTGGGTTTTAAGTTTTGAAACATAGCTTGTTGAGTGTTGTTCAGTTGAATGACAAAGGTTATCATCTTGAGCTTAAGAATGGAGTTTGCAGGATCTTAGGATGCAAAGGAGAACTGATTGCTACTGGTAAGCAAACTAAAGGTAACTTATTCCATCTGAATGCTATGTGAACAGTTGTTTGGTTGCTAAGATTGAAGATAGTTGGTTATGGCATAGAAGGTTTTGTCATGTAAACTTTGACAATATGGTTAAGGTCAGCAAATCTAGTATGGTGAGAGGTATGCCACAACTTGTTAAACCAAGCAATGTGTTGTGTAAAGAATGTCAGTTGGGTAAGATGACTACATCTTTTAAGAGAAAATATTTTTCTTTTGAGTATATTCTAGATTTAGTGCACACTGACTTATGTGGTCCTATGAGGACTAAAAATTTTTATGGTGACAAGTATTTCATGATATTTACCGATGATTTTTCTAGAATGATGTGGGTTACTTTTCTGAAGGAAAAGTTAGAAGCTTTCAACAAGTTCAAGGCATTCAAGGTCTTAGTAGAAAAGGAAACTAGTAAGAATCTTAAGTGCCTGAGATCTGACTGGGGTGGAGAGTTTACATCATATGAGTTTGTGAGATATTGTGATGAAAATGGAACAAAGGGGCACTTATTTGCTCCAAGGACACCACAACAGAATGGAATTGCAGAAAGAAGAAAAAATAACCATTGTTGAAGGAGCAATGACTATGTTGATACAGGGAGATGTACCTCAGATGTTTTGGAGAGAAGGAGTCATTACTGTTGTTTACACATTGAATCGGGTATTGGTGAAGAAAGGTGATGACAAGACACCCTATGAGTTATGGTATGGTAGAACTCTTAGTGTTAGTTATTTCAAAGTTTTTGGTAGCAGGTGTTTTATAAAAAGAGATGATTATAGTGGTAAATTTGATGCTAAGAGTGATGAAGGAACATCTCTTTGATACTCCACTAAGAGAAAAGCTTTCAAGTGTTACAACAAAAGGACAAACAAGATTGTGGAGAGTGTGAATGTAAACGTTGATGAGTACTCTGATGAACCTAATGATACCTGCAAATCTGATCCAATAGATGATGAACAAAAACTTGTGTTTATTGAACTAGATGTGCAAAAATATGTTGAGTAGAACAGTGCAGATGAAGATGCTCAACCGGTAGTAGATGAAGAAGATGAAGAACAAGAAGAGGTTGTTACACTAGAACAGGTAATTCCTAGGTATGTAAGGTTAAATCATTCTGAAGACCAGATAATAGGTGACAAGAATGTTGGAGTACAGACTAGAAGGAAAATCAGAGAAATCTCTTCTCTGATTTCTACAATTGAATTGAAGGTAGTTAAATAATCTCTTAATGATGATGACTGGTTAAATGCAATGAATGAAGAACTTGATCAGATTGAGAAAAAAAACACTTGGTCACTTGTTCCTAGACCTGATGAGAAAAATGTGATTGGTACAAAATGGCTATTTAGAAACAAGCTGAATGTAGATGGAGAAGTTGTTAGAAACAAGGCAAGACTAGTATGCAAAGGGTATGCACAAGAAGAAGGTGAAAATTATGGAGAGACCTTTGCACCAGTTGCTATACTTGAAGGAGTTAGAATGCTACTTGGATTTGCATCTTTTAAAGGTTTCAAAGTCTATCGAATGGATGTACAGTCAACATTTCTGAATGGTATTCTTGAAGAAGAGGTGTATATTGAACAACTGGATGGGTTTGCATTGTCAGAAGATAATGATATGGTATGCAAATTGCATAAGGCATTATATGGATCGAAGCAAGCACCAAGGGCATGGTTTGAAAGACTTCATGCACATCTGTTAAAGATAGGATTTCAGAGAACCAGTGAGGATAACAATATTTATTTGAAGACTAAAGGAGACAAGATGTTGATTGCAAAATTATTTGTTTATGATATCATATTTGGAGGAAATGATGATATGAGTATGACTTTTGCATGTGAGATGAAGAAAGAATTTGAGATGTCTCTTATAGGTGAGATATGATTTTTCATTGGATTGTAGGTCCAATAGCTGAAAGGTGGAATTTTTATCCGTCAGTCCAAGTATGTGAAGGAAGTGTTAAAGACCTTTGGAATGGAAGACTGTAAACCAGTTGGAACACCTATGGTTACTGATTGTAGATTGTCAAAATAGGATGATTCACCCTCAGTGGATGAGAAGGAATACAGGGCCCTGATTGTGAAATTGCATTATGTTGTTCATAGTAGACCAGATATTGCCCATGTAGTTGGTTTAGCAACAAGATTTCAGAAGAGCCCTAAGGAGGCACATATGATAGCAATAAAGAGAATAATCAGATATCTTAGAGGGACAGTTGATTATGGATTATGGTATCCTTACAAAGGAAATTTTTCCTTGCAAGTATTCACTGATGTTGATTGGGCAGGGAATGTAGATGACTAGAAAAGCACAACCGGTGGTGCATTCTTTCTATGTGGTAGATTGGTAGCTTGGACCAGTAAGAAACAAACTTGTATTTCTCAGTCTATAGCTGAAGCAAAATATGTGGTTGCATCCATGAATTGTACACAATCTATACGGATGAGACATGTCTTGGAAGGATTCAAACAAGATATGACAGAACCGATGATCATACATTGTGATAACACTAGTGCTATAAACATATCCAAGAACCTGGTACTACATGCTAGGATTAAACATATTGAATTGAAATATCACTTTCTAAGAGAAAGGGTACAGGAAAAGAAAGTGAGATTGGATAATGTATCAAGTAAAGAGTAGTTGACAGTTATTGTAGACACTTAAAAATAATTATTTTTATTATTTTTAATTTCTCACATAATTAATTTATTAATTAATTATGCAAATTCTTATTCTCCTCAATATTAATTAATTATAAATAATATTGTCACTATAGTATGTGATTGATTTATTTAATAAATCAACCCCTCTTTTTATTCTTCTAAAAATTAAATGTTCTCAAATCCTCCCCTTAGCTAATTAATTTCAATTAATTAGTTAACCTACATGATTTCTACAAATCATCTTCCTAATCCATCATTAACCTAATAAATTCTTCTAGAAACTCCCTAAACTCAATTAACCTTATTCTTCTAATTTTTGATTCCCCACACTCATTCTCTCTCCTAGTCAAATCCTTCTACAAATCCTATCCCACCTAACCTTTCCTCTAATCCCCCTCCTAATGAGTTGCTAGTGGCTAATCATCATGATTAGCCACAAAGTCAAATCCTTGTCCCTTCCATCCAACCACTATCCTTAAATGCTCTTTTCCTAGGTCAAATCTCATATTCCTCTAGGCATCTCATCTCCCAAGGAATTTTTAATTCCTTCTTATTCCTCAAATCCACATGATCATCCCTTTTTGAAGAATTTTAAATTCTTCCTCCCCATTCTTCAAGGAATGTCCCATCCCTTGCTCTTCTCAAGGCACATTGGGAAGTCTTCCCAATGCACCTTGAGGAGTGTGGAGACAAGAAATGCCTTTAAGGCATATCTCTTGGTCTCCACACCCTCTCTTGGGCCTTGTGTGAGCTCACAAGAAATCCTAGCCCTTCATCTTGGGTCCATCCTAGCCATCCATTCTTCCTCTCCTCATCCTATAAATTAAGGACTTCATTCCTTCATTCATCATCTCCAAGTTTAGTAAGCTTATGTTGTTAATTTGAGCCTAGAAAATCATCATAGCATCCTTACCATCCCAAAATCATCTCTCATCCACATTTAATCATCTCATCCATATCATTCCTCAAGATTCATTTTTATCCATTTGTGCACAATATTTGGAGAGCCATCCACATCAAGCAAGCAAGGAACAAATCAACATCAATTTGGAGGCACATGGGGTGCACTTCAACTCCATCTAAGCTCCATCTAAAGGAGGAGGTAAGAATATTGTGAGGTATATGCATATCATTCATGTTTTCATGTGGTTTAAGTTATGTCTTTGATTTCATATGCTTCCATGTTTGATTTGCATGTTTACTAGCTAATCCACCTCACTCTCCTTTTCACCATCTTCAGATATATTCACTAAGTCGTTACCTAAGGCTACCTTTGAATATCTTAGAGGTAAGTTAGGGGTTATACCCCTACCCAAGGTCAACTAAGAAGATGTGAAAGAATCAATCCAGTGGACTCATTGAATATCTTTCACTATGGATTGATGAGAAGTGGGCTACTCCTTGGGGGGAGCAGCTATGTCTTTGATTTCATATGCTTCCATGTTTGATTTGCATGTTTACTAACTATGTTTTCATGTGATTTAAGTTATGTCTTTGATTTCATATGCTTCCATGTTTGATTTGCATGTTTACTAACTAATCCACCTCACTCTCCTTTTCACCATCTTCATTTTGGCATGCCCGGTGGGACCCAAGTCCCTAAAAACTAACATTTTGTTGAGTTTTTGTGAGTTGTGAGATGCAGGTTCTGGAACAGCGTGAGAGACTGCAAATCAGTGCAAGCGACTCAAGTTTAGCACAACAAAAAACCTATTTTGGTGTGTGTCCAGGCGCATCAGCGCGACCACCTCATAACATTTAAAATTTTAGTTTTTAAATTCTAATTTTGAAAATTTTGCCTAGTAATCTTTCCTGTCTCTATTTTCAGGTTTTCAGTGTGAGTGCAGCCGTTTTGGCATGAGCGCAGGAATTTCAGCACGAGCATTTCAAATCAGCGCGACAGATAGGTATAAAAATCCTCTGTGCTCTATGTTGACTTTATCTTTTTTTTATCGTTATTATTTACTGCAATGCATACGCAGGCACTTCAGTGAGGCTGACTACACTTCAGCGTGTGCATTGTATGTGCAGTACAATAAGTACCAATTTCCTTTTTTTTTTTAGTTTTGCAGTTTAAACCGATCGTCCAAGACCTTAAAAAGCAGAAAAAACTACTAATCCACTTTTTTTGCAGGTTGCCTAGGAGACCCAACCAAACATTGTGCTTCTTTTTTTTTAACTAGGCACCTAGATGTTAATTAAAGGGTGAATGAATCATTGTTTGATGTGTTTTGAGAAAAGCATAAAGGTAGGAGAGTATGCTCTCATCTAGCTAGACGATCAGAAATCCAGACCCTCCAACCTTTTCTTATTTGATTGCATGCTTACCCTTAGCGGGCTTGCCCTCCTAACTTTCTCTTTGAGAAGGTAAGAGGGGAAGGACCCAAGTGAGTACACCTGGACCTGGGGTTCCCAACTCACTATAATAAATAGGTCATTGACTATGAAAGGGTTAATGGTTGGGGCTATATGAGAGTTCACTCTCACATTGGGTGCTTAGTAGGATCCTAGAGATCTCAATCACGCTTGTGTGACTACTAAGTTCTTGGTGCTTCATTGGGCTATAGGCCTCAATTGCACTTGCGCAACTACGAAGTGTAGCTCCTAACGGGAAGCCATACTAAACACCTTGTGCATGGTGGCCAAAAACCTTCTATTCATTAGTGCAGGAGGTCGAACCTCCAAAGTCGCCCATATTTTTATGGCCCTTAGTAGAGACACAAAGTTCGTCATGAGCAGTTTTCATGGGAATTGATGCTTGGGTGCCCCAGAGAAGTGAGTGTTGTGGAGGGGAGCCAGTGGGGTCAAGCATCTAAGTGTCCGTTCTAGTTAAGCGTAGCTAGGAAACCAATTGGGATCCAATGACTATTGTCCTTGCTAGCCTTAAGAGTGTTGTATATGAGCATGAGTGTCTTTGAGTTAAAATGCATTTGATCATTGTGTTTGCTTTGTTTGATACATACTTGCCAAGAGTAGACTAAAAACACATCATTATCCTTAAACACTTGTCCAAACACAAACAATTATCCAAGTCATTACCCACACAAAGTCCAAAATTGCGTCAAAACTTCATCCGTCTCATATTTCATAAGCCTAAGTTGTATAAACATCCTAAGAATTCAATTCACCGACCTATGAAGAAGAAAAATCTCACACAAGCACAACTCCTTAGGCGTCGGAAATTTTGGTATACTAACCGTAAACTCCTGCTCAAACATAGGACATTCTTGCATCATTACCATGATTACGTCCATGGTCATAGAAATGAGTTTGATGCTAGTGATGAACTAAGAGTCTATGCTCTCCATCAAGGTTCAAGTTTGTCCTTTAACACCAACTATCGTCAAAATCAGGGTGGTCGTGTCCCTTCATACAACTTGCCATCCGAACCAATCATCTATTGAGTCATGTTCATGCCAAGAATAACCTAGTCATCAAGTTTCTTCTAGTCATCACTATCATACCTCCTCAATCAATCATCCTCAATTTCCTAAGGACTTAGTGCATCAAATCAATCTCCCTCCACTATCAAATCAATTCTTAAAATCCAAATCCAATCATCCTTTAATCCAATTTAACCTCACACTAAGGTTGCATGCCTTGTGAAGTCCTCTTTAGACCTCATCATTAAACAATTGGCTCTTGTGATTGAAGAAGAATCCTCTCCAAGTATATTTTGCCTCATCCTTTTTGAGTCGATCAAGACTCTTAACTTGCGCCTTTACTTTGCTTAGGGTCATTAGTCAACCCTTGGTGGAAAAGAGGCTTTTTAATCATCATTCCAAGGTCTAAATTCTACCCAACTTGGTCATTACCTTGCTTGTGGTCTCATCCACCACCTAAAATCCTCATTCAAGGACTAAGGTGTCAATCTTAATCAAATACGGGCTCTAATCCAAGAACCCCACCAATCAGTAAAATCCCTTGTCATCAAAGACAAAATCCAAAAATTCCACAAAAATCTTGCTAAGTCCTTTCATCAAAATTTTCTTCCTCCAAGCTTTTCTAAGGTTATTCGTGTATGGTCACAACTCAATCTCAAAAGAAAAAGATAGCTGAACAACAATATGGTATGTCGGACATTAGTGTCCTATATGAAGATCCCACGTAAGATCCTACACAAAGTAGGCAACCTAGCAATCAAGATCAAAGCCAAAATCGTAATATGGTTAGCCAAGATGAACTCTCTCTGGAAGTGCAAACTTTCCTAGCGGACTCTTATAACCAAGAGATAATTGAAAAGTTCATCCAGCACAATCCTACTGCACTTCTAAAAACTCTCCTTGAAAATGGAGCTCAACTTCTGCCTAAATTTGCCAGATCCGCTCTCGGCCAACAACCACAAGGAGACCTCGCTCCCACACAAAATGTTGCACCTATTATTCAAACTCAATCAATTGTAGCCCCATCAATCATCCAAACTCAATCAATGCCACCTGCAGCACCTCCCACCATGGTCTCCAACCCACCTTCTTTCTCCTTACCATCTATACCACTATCAAATCCAAACTCATCTATTCTCCAACACACTTCTATACCACCTCCTTCCATTCAACCACACATCTCTATTCCATAAACTTTACTTCCTGTCAACAATGTCGCAAACTTTATCTCGGCCATACTCAATCCTGTCACAACAGTTTGTAAACCGCAACCAACTATCACTCAAATCCTAGCGACATCGATCATCACATCTCATATTCCTGCCTCCTCATCATATCAATAGATTGGTGGTGGTACACCTTCCTTGACTCATCCAATTCTTGGGGCAAATATAATTCATCATTATCAAAGTCCACAACAAGACCTCATCAAGGAAATTCAAGACATGAAAAATATCATCAAGGACATGAAAGAAGAGACTAATAAGAGGAAACCTTACTTGTTTGAGGAATTGTGTCCTTGTCCCTATGACCCGTCTATATCAGTTGCACCTTATCCCCCAGGATTGGAGATCCCTAAATTCACCAAGTATGAAGGCAAAGGAGACCCCCGCGACCATGTCCGAGAATTTCACATCTTATGTCAAGAAGTTTCCTATAGTGACCTATATCTTCGCAGACTCTTTCCCAAGAGTCTCACAGGAGACGCCCTAGCATGGTTCTCATCTCTACCATGAGGCTCCATTGTCTCCTTTCCAGACTTGGCAGAGAAATTTGTAGCTCACTATGCCTACAACATGGCTAATGACGTTTCTATGATGGACCTATGTAACACAAAACAAAGGCCCGGAGAGACTTTCACCAACTTCTTACAAAGATGGCAATATCTTATTAAGAAATTCCAATGGGACATGCCAGAACAATATCAAATTGAAAAACCATTCACTTCACTACGGAAACCGGATCAAACATGCAGCTGGGAGGAGTAGGAAGCGGCAATGGGAGAATTCAAAATTCAAATTCTCTAAAAGGAGGGCCTGGTTCCAATGGTGGGAGCAGCCAGAACGAAGGAGTTGGTCCTATGGGAGAGAAGGACAAGCCTCCAGACATTCTGAAGGTCGTTGACATTCTGCAGACTGGTGATACTCTGCCAGAGAAGAAAGTGGGTTCTGGGTTTTCGGGGGAGGGGTCCAGCGGGGGGTCCAGCCCACGTGAAGAGACCTTGGAGAACGGAAAAGAATCTAGAAAATGGTCATCCCTTTTTGGAACAAAACCATCTAGTAAATCCTCTTTACCTCCTGTCAAGAATATTTCTAATCCAACTAGTGGAAAGTTCGTCATCTCTATCCCTGATCTGGTTTTGGATCATAATATAAATAGTATGTCAAACTCCCTGGTAGGCAAATTTATGGGTTCGCATCCAAACATTGAAGTTGTAAGGTCTTATGTCAAATGGAAATGGGCTTTGAAGGGTAACGTTGAAATCTTGGCTTTGCCTAAAGGCCTCCTGTCCTTGACCTTCTCGTGTGAAGAAGATAAATTAAGGACACTTTGTGGTAGTCCCTGGATGGTAGGGAAGACAGCCTTGGTTCTTCGGAAATGGCATCCAAATCTGAACATGAATGACTCTCTTCTGGCACAAGTTCCAGTTTGGGTAAAGTTACCAGGTCTGCCTCTTGAATATTGAGCAGAAAGAATCTTCTCAGGAATAGAAATCTCCTTTGGTGAACTCCTCTCTATAGACCCAGTAACAGCTTCAAAAAGGAGACTCACTCATGCTAGGTTTTGTGTAGGGATAGCCCATGATGCAGACATGTCGGAACAAATAGACATAGTGTCAAAGTTGGGGACATGGAAACAACAAATAGAAAATGAATATATCCCCTTTGCCTGCTTCCATTGCAAGAAAGTAGGTCACTGGGCAAAATCCTATCCTATCAAGCCTAACAGAAAGCTCAAGCAGACTAAACCCATAGTTGAAAGTAAAAAGGTTCCAGAAAAAAGAAAAAAAAAAAAAAAAAAAAGGTATGGCAAGTTAAAAATTCAAAAAATAAGGAAGCTAACTTTATTGACAGCAACTATTTTGAACCCTTGGGGGAAAATAAGGAAGTGTCGTCAACTTCTATCTCCAATCCCCCAACCTAGGAATTATTGAGAAATGAGTCAACCAAAGTAAACAACCCTGTGACAGAGCAGATCTAAATAGAGGAATTGAAAGAACAGACTAAATCTTCAAAAAACACAGCTGAAGTGGTAATCGTTGATACTTATGCTAGTAAGGAAATGCAAAAGAAACAGGAACAACCTAAGGAAGGGGAGATCTCTAGCTCCCAAGAAGAAAAGACTGACTCTTCCCCGCTCATGATAAGCTTTGAAATGCAAGAAGCCCAAAAATGTGCAATATTGGGTATGAACCTTTCAGATTCAGATCAAAACCCAAAAAAAGTAAAAAAAGCTTCACATGATTCTAGATTCCCTAATTGGGGCAATGAAGATGAAATATCCAGAATCCTTAGTAATCCGGAAGCGGTTCTCGAGAAAGAAGCTGACTGGAAATTACCAAAATACAGGAACAAGAAAGGATCCACTCCCTCGGCTTCTCAACTAAGGAAATCCAACAGAATAGCTCAAGTAGATGTTGGGTATATCTCCTCTTCCCTAGGTTGACCTTCTAACCATAAAGTTAGAGAAAAGGAGGCCAGTAAGAACATTGCAGATGGGACTCAGAAGACTCTTAAGGAGTTAGGAATCGGTAAGTAACAATGAAGATTATCTCTTGGAATATTAGGGGACTTAATAATCCTCGTAAACATGATATTATTAGGAATATGATAAGAGATAGTAAACCTGATGTTTTTCTAATTCAAAGGACCAAAATGAGTAGAGAAAAAGTTGAAGTTTTGAAGTTTTTTAAAAATGGGAGTATCAGTGGTGGTAGTTTGGAAGGTGCTTCGGAAGGCATAGCTACCATTTGGAACCTTAACAGTGTCAAAGCCATGTTCTTATTCAAGAAAAACATTCTCTTGCATTAGATTTGAGCATTTAAAAGATGGAAAATCATGGGTCCTCACCAACATTTATGCACCCAACACCTTGAAAGCTAGAAACTCCTTCTGGAAAAAACTTATAGAAATTAGGAACAGCTTCAAGAATCTTAGTTGGCTAGTCATGGGAGACTTTAATACTCCTTTGAGAGAGGAGGAAAAATTTGGTGGAAGCCCCTCTTAGTTGCAAAGTAGGTTGGCCCTTATGGACTTTATAAATACACAGGCTCTCAATGATGTGGAGATACAGGGATGCAATTACACATGGACTAATAGGAGAACTGGTAATGATCTTATCCAAGTTCACCTTGATAGGGCTCTTATTTCTGATGACTGGTACAAACATTACTTCTTCTCCCTATCTTCCCATATCCGGGTTAGGTCAGATCATTTTCCCATCACCTTCATTGCTGACCCAATTAATAGAAGAAGATATTTTCCTTTCAGATTTGAAAAAATGTGCACTCATCACCCTGATATCACTTGTAATATTCAGAAAGGGTGGAGTATCCAAGTTGAGGGAACTACTATGTACATAGTTGTAAAGAAACTCAAAAGTGTTATAGATAATATAAGACTCTGGAATAAATCTATCTTTGGGAACATTTTTGAGGCCAAAGGTAAAGTCCAGGATGACCTAAAGAAAATACAGGTCCAAATTCAAAAGGATGGTTTCAATACTGTGTCTATTGCTGAAGAAAATGAGACCCTTAAAAAATACCATGAAATCATTTCTAAAGAGGAAACTTTCTGGAAGAAGAGATCAAGATGCATTTGGCTAAAGGAAGGAGATAGGAATACAAGATTTTTTCATATATTGACAATCAAACATAAAGTGGCAAATAGGATTAAAAAATTGGTAGTGGATGATGGGAAGCTGGTCAAGGAGGAAGAGATAAGGAATAAGGCCAAAAGGTACTTTTTGGAACTTCTGAGGAGGGATCACAGGTTGGACGTTGATGCTCAATCTTCTTTTCTTCAAAATATTCCTTGTCTCATTGATGAGTAGATGAATGCCTCTCTTTCTTCAATTCATTCGATCTTGGAAATTAAAAATGTTGTTTTTTCTTTTGATGGTAACAAAGCCCTCGATCCTGATGGCTTCCCCATGCTCTTTTTCCAAGAATTCTGGAACATTGTCGGGAAAGATGTTTCTAACGAGGTCAAGGAATTTTTTGGGGCTAGAAGAATTTTGAAAGAGATTAATGACACTTTCATTACACTTATTCCCAAAACCCAAGGTGCTGACTCCATGGACAAGTTCAGACCAATCAGCTTAAGCAATTCTTTTTATAAGATCATCTCCAAGGTTCTTACTGTGTGTGTGAAAAAGTGAACCTGTAGCTGCAAGCACAACACTTCAATTAAGTCATTATATGCATGGTTAGTAATCAATAATCAATAAGAAATAAACCATAGCAAAGCAACTAATTGCCTTCTAAAAGATGCAAGTATAAGATTGCTCTCAGATTTTTATAAGTAATACCAGTGACTAGACTACACCAAGACGAAGGATTTAATCTATATGATATTAAGCTATATGGATGCAAGATGGATGAATAATTCAAGCAATAATGATCAATTCAAGCAATAATGGATGCAAATAATCTAAAAAGCACAATAATCTTTAATGACTCCAGAGCGAAATTAGCATGATAATAATCTCCAAGCGTGTTCTCAAAAATCTCTGGGGTGAATTGGAATGAGAGTTGAAGACTGAATTTATAGAGAATCACAAGAGAAAAAGCTTAATTCAGGATTAATTGAAAATAATTGAGAAATCAAATTCAGTTAACCTTGAGATAGATTCCAATTATAGTTTAATTGAAATGCATTCAAATTAGAAGTCCAAGTTGCATTGGAAAATAATAATAAATTAATTCCATGCATATAGGATAAAAATAGATAATTCTTTAATTTATTCAAGAAAAGGGTCTTTTCAATGCAACTAAACTTCTTTTTCTGAAAAGCTTTGAGTTCCAATTTTAGAGAATAATTCAATAATTCAATTAAATTGCTTTTCTGATTTCAAGTTCTAAATTTAGAAAAAGAAATAATATCTCAAGTTTGATTTCTCTCTCAATTCAATTCTTTTTTTGTTTTATTTTCAATTCAACTCTTTGTAATAAATTAATTCATCTTTTGTAATAAATTAATCATTTTTGCATGATTGCATGGCAAATTTATTAATTAATTAAATATGCAAGGATATTTAATAAATTAAAATGGGATAATTGATCAAAATGATATTCTTGGAAATGATTTGATTAAATAAATAAATATTTAATTAATATTGAGTAGTTGATTTGCCATGTGATTTTTGATAATTAGAGAATTAATAATGTGCTCAAGATTGATTTAATTGCCTTTGGTTAGGACCTTGGTGATGTTGTCAAGATTATGGGCCCATGGTTTAGATGACCAATTTTAGGGTATTACATTTGCCCCTCTTTGAATTAATGTGCGAGCAGCGCGTTGGTTCAAAGAATGTGTGATGTCTAGGAGATGCCAGTTTTGAAATTGATTGATCACGAACTAGATAAAAAGCAAAGTGTTTAGCTTAACTCGAAGCGACAAAATTGAATGAAGTCTAATTAAAGTGATACTGATCCCAAACTTGATTGAACTGAGGAACGATAGAAAACAAAGATACCGAACTTGAACTTGATTGATCAAGAAGCGGATCTTACTGATCTAGAACTTGATTGATCTTAGATGCAGTGAGTGATGATAAAAATCGATCTTGAACTTGATTGATCAAGACACAATGAGCGGAGCATGAACCATTCAGCTTGATCAAGAAATGAATACTGAACACGTACTTAGATTTAGTGTGATCAAAGAAACTCTTTAAACTTTTGATTGAGTTTAAACGAATAATCAGCTTAATGTTAAGAGATTAATTCAGATGAAAGACAAATATCAGCTTGATTTGAAGCGATGAAACGGATATGCCCCTAGCAATTGATTTGATTCAGATGATCGAGAGATCTCAACTTGATGTGAAGCGATGAAGCTGACATGCCCCTTAGCAATAAGGATTTTTTTCTTTAATTGAAAAGATTTTGGTCGACTTTTGATGAAGATTTGAAAAAATTTCTCGACTTGTGAGATGTGAAGTCATAAGGTCGTGAGTATGCCCCCTCGGGAGTGAAATCAAAAGATAGCAAGGGTACTTGATTATAGGCAATTGTTTGGCAAAAATAAGTTATTTGAGCACAAATTGATTCTGAGGATTTTTTTGAAAATTTCGGCGTTGATTGATGAGAAATTGAGTGTAGAGTTGATTGAAATGTTGATGTGTAGAACGAAATTGAATTAAGATTCAGCATTGAAATTTGAGCGCAATTTGAAGAAAGAATGAGCATTTGATGAAAAAAGCGCTAAGTGGTCAAAATTGTGAAATCGACTAGCAAAATGATCTCGAATTTCGATTTCGATCCCGAAAATGGAATTAGAGCAGGCAAAATAGCTAAGGGTACAATTTTCATAACAAATGGAGCAAGTTGAAAAATTAGGTTTTAGGCTATATATAGGACGAAAGTGTCATTTTCAAATCATTTTAACCCTCCAAGTTTGAAAATTCAAAAAGCCTTCTGCGAAGAAAAATGGTGGTCCCTACTCGTCAGCATCGATTTGAGTGCCAGAGACATCGCAATCGACCCTGAAATTACGAGCCAACAATAAGTGATCGATCTTTAGCCTCTTTATGTTTCCAATTTTGAATTTTTTTGTTCATTTTTCACGTTTTCCACTGGTTTTGGGTCAGGTGTCGCAGTTTATCATGCGAGACAGGATCCTGTCTCGTACGAGAAACTGGCAAATTTTCTTTTGTCATTTGAAGCCATTAGATTTGTCATACGAGATTCACCCTTGTGTCATATGATAGGTTAGTTAGAAGACCATTTTGTCATACGATGTGTAAAAGTTTGTCATTCGAGGTTGTTTTCTCGTACGAAAGCCATTCCTGACTCGTACGAGATATTGTTTGACTGTGTTTTGTCGTTCAAAAAACAATGATCATTTTTGAAAGTGTAAACATGAAATTTTGCTTTTGCATTTGACTTATTTGGATTTGTGTGATGTTTAGCTTCTCTTATAGACTCATGTGGAATGTTTTCTGATGCTCGTTGTTGGGTTTTTTTGTAGGTGTGCTTACCTCCTGTGCTCTTCAGATGTGTATATCCTCCCACTATGGCTTTAGTTCATGATTTGTCTGAGGTTGAGCAAGCTCATGTTGATATGTGTGGCTTGACTCACTTGATGAGGTTACCTGATATCTGTGTGAACCACGGGATGCTCACAGCGTTGGTAGAGCGGTTTCATTCATAGCATAATACCTTTCATTTGCTAGTTGGGGAGTTGATTATCACTCCCGAGGATGTGTATAGGATCCTTCGTATCCCTTTTGCTAAGGATAAGGTGGATTATGATACTGCATTGTTACCTCGACTACAGGCTCTTAGGAACGTATTCAGGGATCCCGATATCTTGACTCATTCCATGAGTTGGGATATATTGATGAGTAGGTACAGTGAGGAGTATCCGCTGGCATGTGTCCTAGCAGGTTTCATTGGTTGCTTCTTGATGCCAGACAGAGGGCAACAGGGTTTCCAGAGCGAATGGGCCCGTATGCTGGAGAGGTTGATAGAGACCCCTCAGAGACTTGGCTGGGGCTCTTGTTTGTTGGCCCACATGTATCGGGAGATGCATGAGATTGTTTACAAAGATGGGCGGAGCATGGCCGCTAGGGTGTACATTTTACAGGTGTCGGCTTGGGAGCACCTTCCCATTTGTCGGCCAATTGTTGATGATAGCAGAGAGCCAAGGCAGTCGATTATTTATAGGTATGCTGGATATATTACGCAACCCCATCTGGGCAAGACAGACTTCTGGCGACGACAGCTCGATGATCTAATAGTTGTCATATGGAGACCGTACAGAGGGTTGGAGTCATGGGATGACTAGCGGGTGGTTCGGAGAGACCTTTTTGTTACACGCCCACTGATTGGGAGGTCACAGACTATTGTGGAGCGATTCGTCATTTCATGAGTGATGAGGCAGTACGGTCGGCCTCAAGGGATCTCTCAAGAGTATACAGCATATGCTCGATACGCCGATGAGGAGAGACAGGGATGGTCACCTAGGCTATCCTATGCTTTAGTGATGTAGGAGCTGACAGGTTTACACCACCTGAGGTGGGATTACCTGGATGATATAGCAGATGCGGGGGTATTGCCCCAGTACAGGGATTACTTTCAGCAGCATCCATTCCCTCAGTTTACAGATCCAGGAGAGCATGCTCCTCATATTGAGGATGTGGAGGATGATGCCCCCGCACCAGCACAGGGATAGGCACAGAGACAGGGCCATAAGCAGGGACAGGGCCAGAGACCAGATGCTCCACGATGGACTGGTGGTGATCCTGGTGCTAGCAGCAGCAAGGTGCAAGCTAATGTTGGACAACAGAGGGGTGAGGGTGGATCCCTTGGGAGAGTAGGAATGAGGTTGGGTGGTAGAGAGGAGGAGCGAGCAACTCCGAGGCAGCTCCGGTAGTGGCGAGATGAGCAGGGTGGAGCCACAGGTGGAGATGGCGGTGGAGATGGTGACGGGGAGCCTGCGAGAGAGCAAGGGGCTGATACCGGACGGTCGATGAGAGAACATCTTACAGAGTTGCAGTCACAATTGACAGTGGCTCAAACTCAGCTGGCGGAGCGAGACCGACAGTTGGTCGAGGATAGGACCGAGCGTGATCGCCAGATCACAGCATTGAGAGCCAAGTCGAGAGTAGAGATAGAGTCTCTATGATAGGAGGTGCTTCTCCATAGCAGTAGGGCAACATATTATGTGGCGGCATATAGTATCGCAGTTCTTGTTGCATAGCAGGTGCAACCCTATTCACAGTATATGGCTAGATCAGAGGGAGCATGAGCACCGTGCCAGGATCCCGGGCATCAAGCTCCTCCTCCTCCACCAGGCGATGAGGGAGAGGGCGCCAGCTAGATGATTCTTTTTGTAGCTGGGATATTTTTGTAGACACACCCATTTTTTTGTAGCCAATACGATTCGTGTTCCGATGGGAGTTTGTATATGTCATTGGACATCATTTTGCACCCTTAGACTTGATATGATATATATACGAGATCCGTTTTGACATTGTTGTACTTGTGTCAATCGACTATGAGATGTTTCTATATGCTTTATTCTATATGTATGCATTTATTTCAGCATGAATGTATGTAATGCAAATGAATATGGATGTCTATGTTTTGGTTTCTTTTTATATGCAAATAAATGAATGAAAATGAGTAATAACTAATGACTAATGCAATTTTTTTCATTTTTCTATGCAATAAGATCAATGTAAATGAATAATAATGAAATGAATGAATCTATATGAGATGTTATGTATGCAGCTAAACATCTCAAAACACAAGTACTCGATCGGAGAAATAATGATAAAAAGACCACTTAGCGTAAGAAATGATGATGCTTTCAGCTCTCATTCAGAAGATAAAGAGATTATTACTATACCGAAATCACTCTAGATTCAAAAAAATGCAAAATGAAATGCAACATGATATGTGAAATGCAACCTAAACCTAGTCACTGGATTTAAAATACTTAAGATTCATCACTGAGCATAACGAACACAACAGGCAAGTTAGAGTTCCTTTCTTTTTCAATGTGCAATTTTAATTATCTTGTCTGCAATGACCCTTTTTTGGTTCATATCCTTGGACAAATTTCGTAGGGACCCGGATTGCATCATAAAGAAATTCCCTCAAAACAAACAAAGAAATGATATGGACCTCCCTGTAGCATACAAATAAGCAGAGTCGAGGTATGTGAGGCGATTTCACCTTAATGTGAAAGCTCTTATCACAGACACCCAGCTAATTTATATGTTTCCAGATCATCGGGATCATTCCTACAAGCAAAAAACAAAGAAAATATTATGCCCCCAATCCTTGTTTCTCTTAGTCACAATAGACTTCCTCGAGTTACTCAGAGGGACAATAATTGAAAATCAATATAAAAGACAGCATACAAAGAAAATTTTCATTCATAGCTCAAACTGTTTAGTAATTGTTTTACGTTATGTTGTTTTGCTTGTGAACTCAGTGATAAAAACTCTGTAGTAGTCAGGAGCAGGTGACTGATTCGGAGTGGACGACCAGGTTTCACTGACGGAATAATGACTTGGTTGACACTGCTTAGGATATGTAATGTGCTTTGTCGAGTAACCTAATACTAGGACGTTGATCAGTTTCAATTCATGAGGGTTCCAACGAACCAGGATGTCACAAAAGTGACTGAAAATATGTACAAGCGAAAGCAAAAGATGCTTGAAAGCGGGAAATGCCAACGTTGCGTTGATAGATGGAGTGCTTGAGTACAAGAGGCACCTGTTTGCCAGGTTTTCACCTAATTGGTAGAGATTCTTTTTTTTTTAACCAAGGTGCCTATTTACCAGGTTTTCACCAGGGCAATTTCTCTCTTTTTATATTTTTTTTTTTTCTTTTTTCTTTTTTTTTTTGATTTCTTCAGGACTTTTTCTGATTTTTAGGATTTTTTTCAGGACTTTTTCCAACTGTACAAGTTTACTGGAGTAGAGAGTGCTAAGAGAAGAATTTCTTCAAGTGGATGGTGTTAATCGGTTCACAAAGTTGTTCTCCTTCTGAGTTTGAGAATTGATAGGCACCGGAGCTGTATGTTGCAGTAACAATGTAGGGACCCAGCCAATTGGGTTCAAACTTCCCTTTATTGTCGCGAAACTGTTGATTTTGGATTTTCTCTCAGAACTAGGTCACCAACTTGAAATTCTCTTTGTCTAACCTTCTTGTTATACCCTTTGGACATTCTCTTCTGATACACTTTGAGATGATCAAACGCCACTTGCCGACACTCATCCAACAATTTGAGTTCTTGCAATCTAGATATTCTATGATCTTCATCAGTAACAAGACCTTGCAACGAAACTCTTAGAGATGATATTTCTACTTCAATAGGTAATACTGCTTCGGACCCATACACCAAAGAGAAAGGTGTAGCCCCTGTAGGTGTTATGATACTAGTTCTATAATCCCATAGTGCAGGATTGAGCTGCAGATGCCAATCCTTCCCAGACTTGTTCATTGTTCTATGCAAGATAGTTAGTAAGTTTTTGTTAGATGCCTCAGCTTGTCCGTTACCTTGAGGGTAATACACTAATGACCAGTGTTGCTTTATTTTGAATTTCTTACAAAGCTCATCTAGATCTTTATTCTTGAATTGTTCTCCATTATCAGTCACGATGGACAAAGGTATCCCATACCTGCAAATTATAAAGTTTAGGATGAATAAGGCAACTTGTTTACCAGTTGCTTTGGTGAGCGGAACTACCTCTACCCACTTGGTGAAATACTCATTGGTAGTTATGATAAATTTATGTTCGTTGAATGAAGCTAGATATATCTGACCAATGAGATCAAAGGCCCATTGCTGAAAAGGTTAGTGTGTTATAAATGGTATGAGGTCCCTTGTTGGGGCATGTATGAGATTTCCATGAAGCTGACATTTCTCACAAGTCTTAGTGAATTTAATGGCATCTTTTTCCATATCTGGCCAGTAGTAGCCAGCCCGTAATAGTTTCTGAGCTAAAGTAAAACCATTCAAATGAGATCCACAAATACCTTCATGGACTTCCGATAATGCACGTTTAGATTCTTCAGTTTCTAGACATCTAAGCAATGTACCGTCCAAACCTCGTCTAAATAAATCGTTAGCTATGATAACATACCGCGAAGCATTTCGAGTTAGGTTTCTTTTCCCGTTACGAGTAAGGTTTTCAGGGATAATTTGATCGCATAGATAGGAGTAGATGTGACTGTATCAGGATGAGTCAAGTCCAATAATAGAACAGACTATTTGGGTCTCAGGAGAATCATAAGCAGGGTAATATAACTCTTCCACCAGGAATCAAAGTGAAAATTGGACTCCTGTAGCTCAAGTATAGATGCCAAGGTAGCCATAGCATCTGTTGCTCTATTCGTTGATCTAGGAATCTGTTGGAATGATACAAAAGCAAAGTACTTCTTGAAATCGTCCACCATCCTCTAGTAAGGCATCAATTTCTCATCTCGAGTCTGATATGTATCATTGATCTGATTGATAACCAGCTGAGAATCTCCATAGATATGTAATTCAGCAACCTTCCATTCAATGGCTAGTTTTATTCCATTCACCAAAGCTTCATATTCTGCAATGTTGTTTGTGCAAGGGAATAGAATCTTATAAGACTTTGGAATTGAATACTTCTGAGGAGTAATGAATACTATGCTAGCACCTGAACCATTTTGAGTAAAGGAACCATTGAAGAACATATTCCAGGGTTGTTGAGTAAGATACATTATTGATTCATCTGGGAACTTGATGTGTAGTGGTTGAGTATACTCAAGTGGAGCTTCAGCAAGTTGATCAGCAATTACCTGTCCTTTTATGGCTTTGTGTTCCACATATTCAATGTCAAACTCTGTAAGGATCATTACCCACTTTTCCAATCTTCCAGTGAGTGTTGCTTTATTAAGAAGATACTTGAGTGGATCAATTTTGGCCACCAACTTGACTGAATGTGCTAGCATATAGTGCCTTAGTTTCTGTGATGCAAAGACTAATGCCAAGCATGCTTTTTCTATTATACTATAGCTCATTTCATAAGACACCAATGTCCTATTGATGTAATAAATAGCTCTTTCCTTTTTGTTGTCATCTTGTTGCGCCAGAAGTGCCCCCAGTAATGAATCAGTTGCTGATATATATAAGATTAGTGGCTTGCCCTGAATAGGTGGCATCAATATCAGTGGATTAAACAGGTACTCTTTTATTTGCTGAAGATGATGTTTGCACTGCTGATCCCAGTTGTATATTATTCCTTTTCTCAATACTTTTGTAAAAGGTTGAGCCTTGTCTACTAACTGAGAAATGAATCTTCTAATGGATTGGAGACGTCCCTATAGACTTCTCATTTGACTGATGTTCTTTGGAGGTGGCATTTCCATTATAGCTTGGACCTTCTCAGGATCAACCTCGATGCCCTTCTTTGAAATGATGTAGCCAAGTAGTTTACCAGATGTCACTCCAAATGCACACTTCTTTGGATTTAATCAAAGCTTAAACTTTTCCATTTTGTCAAGTATAGGACCTAACTCTTGAATATGCGTTGATCTTTTCATAGTCTTCACTAAGGTATCATCAACATAATCTTCCATATTCTTATGCATCATGTCATGAAAGATAGTTGTAACTGCTCTTTGATAAGTTGCCCCTGCGTTCTTTAACCCAAATGGCATAGCATTCCAGTAAAAGGTTCCCCATGCACAGGTGAAAGCTGTCTTTTCTTGATCTCTAGGAGTGATTTTAATTTGATTGTAGCCAGAAAATTCGTCCATTAGTGAGTACATCTCATACCCAGCTGTCATGTCGACTATCATATCAATATTTGGCAATGGAAAGTCATCTTTTGGACATGCTTTGTTGAGATCTCTAAAATCTGTACAAACTCTGATAGATTTATCTACCTTCGACACAAGCACTATGTTGGAAATCCATTCAGCATAATCTATTGCTCTAATACATCCAGCTTTGAGCAGTTTCTCTAGTTCAGCTTTGACCAATAGTGCTACATGCAGGTGCATCTTACGGAGTTTTTGTTTAACTAGTTTTACTCCTGGTGTGATTGAGAGATGGTGCATAATGAGATCAGGATCCAAGCCAGGCATATCAGAGTATGTCCATGCAAATTTTATTTTCCTTTCTAAGAATAGCTGAGTAAAATCCTTCAATTCCTCTGCTGATAGTGATTGAGCTACGTGAATAATTTGTGGTGTCTCTTGATTCCCGATATTCACTAGTTGAGTTGGCTCGATCAATATGGAGGATCGCTCCTGAAAATGACTGGGCAGTATACCAAGTATCTCACCTTTAGGCGCCTCAAAGAGGTTTTCACCTTTAGGTACGTCCTTTATTTTCTCTTTTTTAGATTCTAACACTGCCACAATGTGGTTTTCACCATCAGATCTTTTATTTTTATTTTTTTTGTTTTTGCGACTAAGATACTTGATATCCGCTTCAGTCATATTTTCACTCTGTTCACTGGTGGAAGAGTTTATAGGTTTGATTGCATTGAGATAATAGGATAATGTGAAGTCATTGGCAAAAGTAGGTATATCCATGGGTTGATTCTATAAAGTATAGTCAATCAATTTGGGATGTACTAAGGACAAATTTTGGATAGGTTCAAGAGCGTTCACGGTATTGTTATCACAACTATGGATCGAAAAGTCGAGTTCCAGAATGATACCTTGCGTAAGTGTCTCAAGACTAGGAAGAGTTAGATCATGATTATTAAAGTTCACATTAATATTTAATCTA
Source organism: Cryptomeria japonica (assembly GCF_030272615.1). Taxonomy (NCBI): domain Eukaryota; kingdom Viridiplantae; phylum Streptophyta; class Pinopsida; order Cupressales; family Cupressaceae; genus Cryptomeria; species Cryptomeria japonica. The sequence goes on along the minus strand of NC_081407.1, from coordinate 572,958,448 downwards.
TCTAATCCAATAGACATACTTGTAACATCGTTTACTATGCCAGATTGGACATCATATCATGGTTTAACAGCAATAAGACTAGTAGGCAACTTTTCATTGTTTGTATTAGATGATTCAGAATTTGAGGCTGAGTGGATATCATCATGAACAGGATTGTCATCAGAGTCATCGGATGAAGTTTCCAAGTCTCTTTCAGGTGATTTAGTAAGCATATGTATGGTATCAATACTAACATCTTTAATGCTACAATTTCCTTCATGTTGTGGTTCATTTGTCATTTGTATCTGACACACCTGTTGACATGATCTCATTGTTTCTATGATTTTTTGTCATCTACTCCATTCAACTTCTTCTGGACTGATGACTGGTTCTTGTTATGTAGCTTCTAACTCTTCCTGTGTAGTGCTATAACTTATTTGTTTTGTTTTAGGATAAGGACACATAGATGAGAAGCTTTCTGGTATTGTTCCTTCTTTCAATCCTTGTTCATAATTTGCTTGCCTCTTTTATCTAATTTCTTGTATTTCCTTCTCTAGTTTTATGTGCATCAGTTCTTGGGTATCATCTATGACACCACTAGATTCTTTTGGAGTTTCTGTAGTGGATGTGTCTGAAAGATAGTCAGGACCCCATTCATACTCGTTTGAATCAGTTTCTGAATCATCTACTTGTTGCCTGCTAGTATATGTGACTGGAAATTTTAATGGTGCAAACAATTCTCTAATTCTTATGACTTCATCTCTTATATCCTCAGGAACCTCAACTTTTTGTATTATCATAGATGATACCGTCGAAGCTTGAGCACTGACTATTTCTTCTTTCTTGACCGTTGATTCCTCTTTCTCTTGTCTAAGCTCTACTTTTGTTTGTTTAGTGTTTGCTTCATGTAATGTTAAAGGCGATATCTTTTTCGAGCATTTAGACTTAGAAACATGTTTTTGGTCTGATGTCTTTTTAGGATTGTATCCTAGTCCAGCCTTATCATGTGTGGATTTGGTTTGTAGTTGAATTGGTTTAGTAATACCTTCTTTTTGTTTGCCCAAAGGACCAGTACCTGAGTACCCCATGCACTAAATCATTTTGTAACCACGACCATATTGGTTTGAGGAAATCTCACAATGTCATACCTCCTCATTTGGACTATCTTCCTTAAAGAGCTAGTTAAGCACATCATCCTCTTCTATTTCATCCGCCAAGGAGGTAGAAGACTGTATAAAGAGACCATCATATATAGTATTCAGAGCTGAAGTTTGTGTTCTCATAGCCTCTGATGGCTTCCCAACTATTTTGGTGATGGAGGGAGAGAAACTAATGATAGTACCGATTCTATCTTGTAGCCATCCATGCCTGTATCTGTAATCTTCAATCTCTTTTCTAAGTCTTTCATCAATGTTTCTGGATCTTCATTTGGAGAGGCTGCCCTATTATGAGGCACAAAAGTATTTGCACCTTTTGTCAATGCATTACAAATGACATTTGTATCAGCAGGAATACTGACTTCAGCTCCATTATAAGGAAACTTTAAGCATTGGTGATATGTTGACGGTACTGCCTTCATTTCATGAATCCATGACCTACCCAATAAAATATTGTATGACAATGGAATATCAAGAACCTGGAAAAGGACATCTCTCTCTACCGGTCCCACTCTAATTGGTAATGATACCAAACCTTTGGAGGTCCTCTCTTCTTCATCATAGGCTTTAATTGTTATTTTCTTGCCTGGATCAATGACATTTTTAGAGAATCCTAGTTGTGTAAGCAGATGATAAGTACAGATATTCAACCTTGTGCCTCTGTCTATCAAAACATGTTTGACTCTGTGTTTGTGGATCATGGATTCAATATGCAATGGCTAGTTATGTGGATGATTTAACAAATTGTCATCCTCTTCAGAGAAGGTCAAATAGTGAGGTGAAGTCAGATGACCCACCATAGACTGAAACCGATCAACGTCTAAATCTTTTGGAACGTTGGTAGTGAGCAATGCTTTGTCTAGGATTTCCTTGTGAACAGATGAGAGTTGTAGCAATTCAAAAATTGAAATTTGAGCATTTGTCCTTTTTAACTGTTCAACCACGCTATATCTAGTGGATGATGATGAGGTTAATCTTTTAAATTTGTCCAAGGTTGATTCCTTTTGTTTGTTTGGCAAGGCAGTTGGATTTGATGTTTCTTGAGTCGAGTTGGAAGAACTAGCTCCTTGGAGGGTAACTTTCTTCTGAGATTGGGTCAGAGCTCTTGCATATCGTGATTCATTTGGTTTATCTTGAACTATAATCACATTGCAATATTCTGAGTGTGAAGGTTCAATCATGTTGATAACGTTGTCCTAGCTGGCATAAGTATAATTTACCTTGGCACCTCCTTTGGTCTTTGAAGAATCACCTTGTTCATAAGCAGACAAAGGGTCTTTAAATGCTTTATGATCAGCATTGGTAGGATGATTCCCAACAACAACTTTACCAGCGTCTATGAGATCTTGAATCTCATGTTTTAGCTTCATGCAATTGTTTATGTTATGACCCTTATTCCGATGGAAGTCACAGTATTCATTTTCTCTCCACCATCTTGGTTTGACATCTGGATCATATGGTCTAGAGTTATCTGGTAGTGTTATCAAGTTGTTTTCCAATAGAGTTTTGAAAGCGGATTCATATGATTCTTCAAGAGGAGTAAAATCACACTTAGGTTTGGAAAGCCAAGGCTTTTCTTTGAACCATTCCTTTGTTTTCTTTAGCGGATTCTCTGCTACAATCTCAGCAGCTTTAAGTGCTTGAGTACCACTAGCCAAGTTGAATATTGTGGATTTTGAGTTGGTTTTGATAGTGTCTACTACTCCATCATTAACAACATTCTTGTTGTTGTCTTTGGAAAATTTTTAATACTTGTTCTTCTCTTTAGAGCTAGATCTTGTTTGTGTTTCTTTCCAAGGTGTGATATCCCCCTTCTTTATGAGCACATCTTCCATTCGAATGGCATTATCTACCATTTTGTTAAATGATGGGTGTACTTGCATTTGCATGCTATATTTCAGTTCGGGGACCAAGTTATTGACAAATATATCCATTTTTTCAGAGTCTGGAATAGGTCGTGGGTACCTAGAGAACATCCTTCTCCAGCGTTGGAGAAAAGTAAGAAGAGGTTCCCCTGTTTTCTATTGAGTATTAAAAAGATTGATCATAGTCACAGGGTGTCGAATGTTGTATGAGTATTGTTGTAAAAATAGTTGGATTAGTTCTTTGAATGTTTTTATTCCTTTGGGTAGACTTGAGAACCATTCCATTGCTTGACCCCCTAAACTCCTTGGGAAGAGACGCATGAGGTACGTTTGATCGTGCATGAATTCTATACAAGCAGCACTAAATTCCCTAACATGATCTTGAGGATCTGAGGTACCGTCATATTTGTCAAATTTTGGGATTTCCACTCGTGAAGGAAATGGAGGCATGTGTAGATTCTTATCAAATGGAAAGGGACATATTGTTTCCAGAGAATATTGTTTTGGGGATTTGTCCTTATTCTTTAGCTCTATGAGCTCCATCCGCAAAGCTAGTAACTGTTTATGTACCATGAGTATAGGTGAGTCTTCCCTTTTAGTAACAAGTGTTTGAACATCATATCCAATAGGAAGTTTGGCACCTTGTTTTGCTAGTTCTAAGAAATAGTCTTCCTTCTCTCGGGTCATGATAGTTTTCATCATTTTTCTAAAGTCTTTGTCTTTCTAACAGTCAAGGATTTCTTTTTCTGGAGGTTCAGCGTCTTCGTCAATCTCACTTGATGATGAGGAGTCATTATGATTTTCGGGAATATTACGGTCATTTTTGTTTTCATCATTGTATTCTGTCTCATGTATAGTGGGAGATTTCAGTTCATCAAAACATGGTCCGCCTGATGACAACGGCATGTCAGTGAGTGGATCCTTCACATAGAATGGATTATCTTGATAGGTGAAGGTTTGTTCTTTGCCTTTGGCTTGTTTCTTATGAGAAATCCTATTTTGAATAGGCATATTTATGGATTTGTGTGACCTAAATGTGTTTGTGATGCAGAGGTCAAGATTAATTTCAGAGCTAGTTGTTTTGTTTAGAGTATTGTTTAGGAGAAACAACTGAGATTTAATCTGATTTCAGGAACGATCTATCCTGTCTAAGACGTTATCTAAGTTGATTCTAAGCATAGTGTAAGATTTAGTCTGGTTTTAGGAATGATCTATCCTGTATAAGATGTTATCTAAGTGACTAAAATTTGATAGGTATTTGATTGAACTAGCTGAAAGGTGATCGACCAAATCATGCAATGCAAATGGCAGAGGTACACTGTCTTGATCTGTTTATGCTCAGGAAAATGATACCAGTATTATGTTTGTTGTAAGTCATTTTTATGTAAGTTTGATTGTCCTGTTCTGACAAAACCAGAGACTCGTATGACAAGATTTTCTGGACCAGATGACAATTTAGCAGCTACAAGACGACAATAGTTTTGTTTCGTATGAGTTGCTGCCTCGTATCGTACGACAAATGGGTATGTGCAGGATGACAAAAGACTCAGAGCAGTTCTGTTTCGTATGACACAGGATACAGAGTCAGATGACAGAATAAAATGACTCATATGACACAGGATTGGGTCTAGGACGACAAACTAGAAGACTCGCACGACATAGGATGTGATATAGGATGATGAATTATCAGACTCGTATGACTATTCATAGGATAGAGCCTAGAAATTTTGAGATTTTCTGATTGCTGAGTATGATAACTGAGTATGACCAATTTTGAGATGGACTGATTTTTGACCAGGATAGACTAGTTTCTGACACGGACAGAGTTTCGACTCAGGATTGACTAGTTTCTGACACAGACGGAGTTTTGACTTAGGATTGACTAGTTTCTGACATGGACAGAGTTTCAACTTAGGATAGACTAGTTTCTGACACAAACAGAGTTTCGACTCACTGAGTTGTTTCTAGTCTTCACCAATTTTTGGTATTTCAGTTTTCGTTTCAGGGATGAAAACACAAAAAACAAGTAGTATGTATAGTGACTCTAATCACAACATGCAAACCCTAAGGAATTTGGTGAGGAAAGAAAACCTTTGCTTGTAGACTCAGGTACACACCCAATAGCTAATCAGAATACGGTCGTTGAGTCTCACGCAATGGATTCTCAACGCCGTATTATCCGACTCCAAACGCTAATGGGGGCACGAAATGACAAGTATCTTGGGAGAGTTACTATCTCTCTTGCACAAAGATTATCCCCCTTTCGGAGATGAACCGGGTAGCTTCTAATTTTACATTGGATTTAGTCAGGGATCTGTTTGGCACATCGAGGTATAAACTCAATTAAGAGGTCTCCCAGCCTTGAAAACCAAGGTTTAATATACCCGAAGGTATGGAGGAGAGCTATTCCCGAGCACTGTCGTTGACTTGATTTTCATCAAATCACATTTATTTTATAGTGGGTTGGAGTACTTAGCGTCTAGCTATTCCCACTTAGGTTGTTTCCCTCACACTGGCTGTAACGGCTTTAAGAGTTTTTCAACCCCTCGAGAGGGCAGGCCTGCTAAAGATGTACAAATCTCAAACAAAGAAAAAGCTTCAAGGGTCTAGATTTCTGATTGTCTAGAAAAAGACAAGAGCATACTCTCCTACCTCTCAGAATCTTCTAAAAGCACAAAAGACAGATTTGTCCTTTAACTAGATAGCAAGTTAGGTTCCTAAAAAATGAATTTAAAGAATACACAATGTTTAGTCGATTCTCCTCAGGCAACCTGCAAAGATAATGAATCAGTAGTCATATTGTCTTTATGCGACAAGCATATTCTTCAACAAGCATTCTGCAAAAACTAGTTAGGCTATGAAAAACTCTGAGATAGACAGATAAACAGTCAAGGTCAGTCGTCAGAATAATCAATCAGAAATGAAAAAAAATTATGAAATTTGCCTTTTTTACCAGAAAATACAGAATCGTACGAAAGAAGATTGTTGATGATGTCTGCTCATACAACAGAGGATTTATGCTCGTACAACAGAGGATCTGCTCGTACGATAGAATATTTACAATTCGTGCGACACCTGCAATTTGTTGTTTCAGCATGTAAAAATTGTCGTACGAGATGTACGGATGAAAACCGAAAAATCTGAAACCTGGAAAATAACAAAAAATAAAGCAGTTAGTCTTGGAGGCCGAAAAAAATGTAGTCTTCGGGCCCCACGATGGGCGCTAGAGATGTGTGTGTGAAAAAGTGAACCTGTAGCTGCAAGCACAACACTTCAATTAAGTCATTATATGCATGGTTAGTAATCAATAATCAATAAGAAATAAACCATAGCAAAGCAACTAATTGCCTTCTAAAAGATGCAAGTATAAGATTGCTCTTAGATTTTTCTAAGCAATAGCAGTGACTAGACTACACCAAGACGAAGGATTTAATCTATATGATATTAAGCTATATGGATGCAAGATGGATGAATAATTCAAGCAATAATGATCAATTCAAGCAATAATGGATGCAAATAATCTAAAAAGCACAATAATCTTTAATGACTCCAGAGCGAAATTAGCATGATAATAATCTCCAAGCGTGTTCTCAAAAATCTCTGGGGTGAATTGGAATGAGAGTTGAAGACTGAATTTATAGAGAATCACAAGAGAAAAAGCTTAATTCAGGATTAATTGAAAATAATTGAGAAATCAAATTCAGTTAACCTTGAGATAGATTCCAATTATAGTTTAATTGAAATGCATTCAAATTAGAAGTCCAAGTTGCATTGGAAAATAATAATAAATTAATTCCATGCATATAGGATAAAAATAGATAATTCTTTAATTTATTCAAGAAAAGGGTCTTTTCAATGCAACTAAACTTCTTTTTCTGAAAAGCTTTGAGTTCCAATTTTAGAGAATAATTCAATAATTCAATTAAATTGCTTTTCTGATTTCAAGTTCTAAATTTAGAAAAAGAAATAATATCTCAAGTTTGATTTCTCTCTCAATTCAATTCTTTTTTTGTTTTATTTTCAATTCAACTCTTTGTAATAAATTAATTCATCTTTTGTAATAAATTAATCATTTTTGCATGATTGCATGGCAAATTTATTAATTAATTAAATATGCAAGGATATTTAATAAATTAAAATGGGATAATTGATCAAAATGATATTCTTGGAAATGATTTGATTAAATAAATAAATATTTAATTAATATTGAGTAGTTGATTTGCCATGTGATTTTTGATAATTAGAGAATTAATAATGTGCTCAAGATTGATTTAATTGCCTTTGGTTAGGACCTTGGTGATGTTGTCAAGATTAGGGGCCCATGGTTTAGATGACCAATTTTAGGGTATTACACTTACCACTAGAATCCTGACTGTCCTTCCTTCTTTGATTAATCATCAACAAAATGGTTTTGTCCTAGGAAGACAAATTCTCGACTCCATTATTATTGTCCATGAGAATATCCATTCTCTTGTTAGGGCTAAGAAACAAGGTCTCATCCTCAAGCTTGACCTCTCTAAGGCCTATGATTGGGTTGACTAGTCTTTTCTTGTGAAGGTTCTTGTGGCTTATGGTTTTTCCACCAAATGTGTTGACCTCTTCAGTCAGCTTATTACCTCAGTCTCTTTTGTTCTTCTTGTCAATGGTTCCCCATCCCCCTTCTTCCAAGCATCTAGAGGACTGAGGCAAGGGGATCCCATTTCCCCTATCCTCTTCATTATTATGGCTGAATGTTTTGGTAGGTCTATGGAAAACATGGTAATGCGAGGATCTTTTAAGGGACTTCAACCTTCTTCAGCTGATCTTATTTGCTCTCACCAATAGTTTATGGACGATACCATTGTCATGGGGGAATCAAGTATCTCAAAAGCTAGAACTTTGAAGGACACTCTTTGTAAGTTTGCCTCTGCATCTGGTCAGCTCATTAATTGGGTCAAAAGCGAAGTTTTCTTCATCAACACACCTAAGAGAAAACAACAAATAATCAACAGAATCCTGGAATGTTGGATTGCTGATCTTCCTGCCACTTATCTTGGCCTCCCCTTGGGCATTGCACTTCTTGATTCTTTTTGGAGCTCTTTAGTGGACAAATTTCATAAAAAACTAGCTGGTTGGAAAGGAGCCCTTTTAAGTCAGGCTAGAAAGCTTCAACTTATAAAAGCTTCTCTTCAAAGCATACCTATCTATGCCCTAAGCCTTTTCAGAATTCCAGTTAAGTATGTTGATACAATTGAGAAAATTCAAAGAAAATTTCTATGGTCAGGGGTTGAAGATAAGAAAAGAATGTCTCTTGTGGCTTGGGATCAGGTATGCCGACCGAAAAGTAAAGGAGGTATGGGCCTAAGAAGAATTAGGACCCTAAATGAAGCTCTCTTGTCTAAACAGGTTTGGAGAATGTTTCACTCAAATAGTGAATGGTGTAAAATCTGGCGAAGTAAGTACTCTCTTATGTCCTACTCTCTTTCCTCTTTTATCAATTTTGAAATTAGTATGAATGGGTCCCATTTCTGGAATCATGCCTCTAAGTGCAGAGATAGTATTGCTACAGGGGTTATTTGGAAAGTAGGCAATGGTAGGAAAGTTAAATTCTAGGAAGACCCCTAGCTTTTTGATAAACCTTTGACTGATTTCGCAGAATGGGCCCTTTATGCCTCCTCTTGTATTAGAACATTTGGTCCTTTAGTTGAAGGGTATTGGATAGGTAATAAATGGAAGAACATTTAAAGTATCCACCCAAGCCTTACTAAGCTTAAAAACCATCTGTCTTCGGCCTGGTTGAATAAAGAGGAAAACTCCCTCATTTGGAAATATGAACCCAAAGGTAATATTACTATCTCTTCAATGTATGGTGTTCTCTCTCCCGCCCCTTATGAAAATCCTTACTGGTCTAAAGCTTGGATAAAGGGTTTGACCCCCAAAATCAACTTTTTCTATTGGACTATTCGTCAAAATAAAATCTTGACCTTAGATAACCTCAAGGGTAGAGGATTTGCCTTTCCTAATAGATGTGCTCTGTGCCTTAAGGAGGAAGAGTCTGTGGACCATTTGGCCATCCATTGTTCCTATTCTGCGTCAATCTGGGAAAGATTTCTTAAGAGTTTTTGCATTGATTAGGTGTTTCATAACACTATCGGTGAGTTGTTCTACTTCTGAAATTACCATTGGTCTAACTCCTTTTTGAGATCTCTGTGGCAGCTATCACTCCCTCACATTCTATGGGGATTATGGAAAGAAAGAAACAATCATATTTTTAGGGACACTTCTCTTACTCATGATATTGTGTTCCAGAAAATACAATGGGCGATTATGGAGAACATTGGGATCATTGGGGGTCCCTGCTTTTCGACCAACCCATTGGAATCTCACATTTTAAGTTCCTAGAGTTTGAAGAATGCTGGCAGTTTTGACCCCAAGCAAAACAAAAGATTAGAAGCAAGATGCCAAACTCCCCCTCATGGTTGGTCCAAAGTCAACTTCGATGGTGCTGCAAAAGGTAATCCGAGCCCTGCGGGATGTGGATCTATTCTTAGAGGTGATAAAGGTATATGCAAGGAAATGATTGTTGTTCCAATGGGAAGCCAAACAAATCACAAGGCAGAAGCAATGGTAGCACTCCAAGGTATTCTCCTCGCAAAAAGATGGAATTGCCCCTACATATGGATTGAAGGGGACTCTAACAACATCATCAAATGCCTCAAGGGGACCTCTAAGCCCTCATGGTCTATCAATAACATTATAAAGGCTGCTAGAGACCTCATTAACACTTTTGAGAAAAGCTACATATCTCATATCTATCGTGAAGCTAATGGTTGTGCTGACTGGGCAGCCAATGTGGCGGTCAATCAAGATGAAATGATTACTTGGAAGGGAGAACAAGGCCTCCTAGAGGATGTAAGATTAATCATTTTTAAGGACCAATATATTAGTACCCCAAACATCTTAAATGGACAAAATAATAATGAAACGGATTAAAAGGAGTGCTTCGAGCAATTATAATATTGTCAGCACTATTTATTATAACACTAAATCAATCACTTCCCACGCTTTCTGGGTAAATTTGGTAGCTCCGAGAAACTCTTTGTCTAAAGCTCTCTGCAAGTTTCGACATTCAGCTCTAAATAGCGAAAATATGGGAGGAAATAGATGCCGCTACGAACCTAGCAATTGCAAGGAGTGGAAGCAAAAGGAGGTGGTCTAGAACATTCTGCAGAAGGGAGGGTTTTCAAAATTTATGGAGAGGCTCCATGGACGAGATGCCATAGTCACTAATTTCTTTTGTAAAAACTAGAGAAAGGGCACTTTGAAGATGGGAGACCAGTCTATCATCATAGATGAAGACCTCATTGCTTAGGCCACAGGTCTTCGAAGGGAAGGAAGCAACTACTACAGAGACAAAAAAGTGAGCAAGGAGGCCATTGAAAGATATCCTGAAATTGAAAAGGAGAAAAAATGCCTGGTGAAACTAAATAAAAATTACTATCCTCCTAGGGCTTTTGTTAAGCCATGGAGGGAGGTTATTTTTGTTATAATGCACTATATTACTTTGGATGGTAGATTCACTAAAGTGTATGGCTACCATTTTGTTTTGCTGAATCATTTTAGGCATGACGAGAAAGTTAACATTCCTTATTTTTTGTTATGTTCTATGAATGCCACCATTAAGGCCCATAAAGAGAAACCTAAGGGTGACACTACCATGCATCAAGGCTTAATGGTTCTAATTTATGACCACCTCAAGGCTAACCAAATAGCCCGCCCTCAGCCCTTTATTTCTGAGCCTCAGGAGGAAGGGTCGGACTCTGTTTTTTCTTTGGATGAGGGTTCTGGCAGTGATTCAACGAGCGAGTTTGAGAAGAGTATGAATGAATCAGAAGCTAAAGTAGGTAAGAAGAGGAAACATTTGAATACCAGGCCTTCCTCCTCGAAGGGAAAGAAATCTAAAGGCAAAATTCTCCAGATTAGCTCCTCCTCCTCCTTGGAGGTCTCTAAAGATTCTGAAAAGGAGAAACCCCAGAATTCACTGAAAAAGAAAACTAAAGTCCACATTCAGACCAAAAATAAACAAAAGAGAAAGGAAGAGAATGTGAAGGAGCTTGAGGAACAAAAGCAAGGAAAGTTTTCGGAAGCTAACCATAATTTGGAGGAGGTGACCATTGGAGAAGTACATAGGGCTGAAGATAAAGCCATTGTTGGTGACACCCCAAATAAGGAATAGGAAAACTTTGGTAAGATAGATCCCTCCTCAAACCCTCCCCCTAAGGGTATGAAAGGTTTTATGGACACCATGGAATGGTTAATCACCAATTACAAGAAAGTTGTGGAGGACAACAAGAAGCTCAGTCACAGAATCCAGATTCTAGAAACCATCAACACTGGTGAAGGGAAGACTATGGCAGATTATATGGAGGATTTGACCAAAACTGTTGTTAAAGCTGAAAATATAAGAGACTCCTTCAACCCCAGATTTGAGTGAATTGAGAAAGACCTGATTGAGAGGAAAGAAAATGCTAATGCTATGGATCAAACAATGGTGGAAAATGTCAGTAAAGTCAGCAAAATTAAGGAATGTCTCACAAGTATTGTAGAGCAAAGCTTAAACATTTTGAAGGTCTCTGTTGGTAGTACCAAAACCCTCATTAGCAATTTGGATGAGGAGAAGGACACCCTGAAAACTGACCTTGACACTGAAGGCACAGGAGATGTTCAAGGACCCAGAACAAGAACCAAAGGTAAAAAGAAGGAGAAGAAGCCAAATAAGGACCTGGATGAACTCAAAGTTGTTGCGGCCAACTACGACCAGCTGGTGATTAAGGCGCAGGACCTCCTGAAGACTCTATAACTGTGCAATGTTTTCCTAGTTTATGTTGTTTTGTTGTTTCTATCTTTTGTTGTCCTTTCTATTTACTGGCTTTATTGCCAGTCATTTTCTAAGCCATTTTTATATGGTCTGGATACTCTATGATGATCTTTTTTAATCTCCTATGTTAAAGGTTCGGGTCCTGAAAACCTGTTTTTCTTATTAATCAGAACATCAAATTGAATTATCTCAAAAGAACTTGGTACCCAAACTTTCAAGACCTTTGACATCTCAATGTATCAAATCCTTCCAAAAATTGACCGATAAGGGCCTCGCCCTTGAACGTGTCTTGTTGGAGGAAGGAACCTTGAAACATTACCAAAAATCGACACAAAGTTCTTTCGCTTATCATAATGACAAGCCAAAGTTCTGGTCTAAAAACAAAAACGTAGTCAACGATGGTGTAGCTGATGCAAAGCGAGTCCAAACCATTGTTGCTCTCCCAAAATCCACCACCAATAATCATCAATTCAACAATCAAAATCAATCCCAAAAACCTCACAACAATGTCTCAGTCCAGGGACGACCACCCCGATCAAATAACAGGACTCCAAGAGACTTCACTCCTCTTGCTAAGCCTATTGAAATGGTGTTTCAAAAACTTGTCCAAGTAGGTGTAGTAGTTTTTCTGATCACTCGCTCGTTTGACCCCAATCAACCCAAACCTAGATGGTATAATGAGAATGAGTATTGTGAGTATCATCGTATCAAGGGACATGATACACGAAAAGTGCATGAAACCTAAAATCTACATACAATATCTCATCGATAGGGGTGAGATTGAAGTAGAAAAAACAAAACCTGGTAATAACAATGACAAACTTAAAATGTACCAGGAACCCTTCCTGAAGCATGATAAAAGAAAAGGCTCATCATCTAACGCAATGAGTTATGACTACACTAATCATATAACCGGCTTTGACTATTTAGTAGGTCACATCGAAACCCCTTGCCAAGTACTATATCTTGATCTCCCCTACAAAATTCTCCTCGGTCAACCATGGATTAACTCCTTGCAGGTTGTACCCTCCACCTATCACCAATGCATCAAATTCCCCTTCAATGGAAGAGAGATCACTTTCAAAGGTGATCCACAACCTTTCCAATATTACAAACTATTGGAGGGGAAGCATCCATATCATTGCCCACTAAATAGACCTTCGGAAACGCCTCCATTTGACACATCAAATGTTGCCTCCACTTCATCCCAACCAGATACTCAAATCAAGATCTTGGATAATGGTTGCGGAGAATACAAATTGGAAGATGTCTTATTAATAGGCAACCTCCCCCTATCTCCTAAGTCATTTGGCAAACCGAAAGAGCTCAAGAAAGACTTGAAACCAGTCATGCAATGCCAAAATACCACCTTCCAATAATGGGGCCCACTTGATGAGGAGAGCCTCGATGCAGATGTCTCTTCATGGTTGTACCGGGAAGAAGATGATGGTCCAGCAAAAATATCCAAAAAGATGTAACCAAAAGCATCAGCTATAGTCAAAAAAATGGGTTACAAAGGACACGGCTTCGGACCAGAGGAGAAAGGAAGAAAAGAACCCATAAATCCTATCTCCTACAAGTACAACAGAGGCTTGGGGTACACCCCGGTGCCTAAGATTACTATCGTCGGTGCCCCTTCTAGTCCTTCTTTGGATATCAAAAGCCCTGACAAAGAGGAGTTCCATGAAATGCCTTATGAATATGAAAATAATATCTTCTTTGACTCTCACATCAATACCATCATCCCCATAACCACTCCCCCTTCACACTAGCTACATCTTGTCCATCCTGAACTCATAGATTGGGCCCAACAAGACAAACCCACTTTAGACATTTGCACCGATGATAATGCTCTCAATACTCTCTTGATGGTGTGAAATCTAGAAGATTGTAACAGAATAGAGGGTATTCAACTAACCGAAAATGGATACTTTGGTAGTCAGGTCAATGCCCTTAGTCGCAAAAAAGATAATCAAAACAAAAAACATGATTCCCTAGGTGAAAACCTCTCTAAGGCACCTTTGGATGAGCAAAAAATAAAAATAAAGGGCATATCCGAAAGTGAAAACCTAGAAAAGGCACTTGACGATGAGGGACTTGACCTCCCTACCATTGGTTACCTTCCATAGGATAGATCAAATTCGCTGATAGAAGAAACAGATAGCATCAACATGGGCACCGAAGTCACTCCGAAAAATGTGCTCATTGCCAAGTCCCTCACAGAAAAAGAGAAACAAGATTTCATCAAATTCCTTATAGAAGTAAAAATCAATTTTGCATGGTCCTATGCTGATATGCCAGGGTTAGATCCTGCCTTAGTGGTTCACAATCTCACTGTCCGCCCAGACGCAAAACCTGTAAAATAAAAATTGCGCAAAATGCACCCACATATTGCACTCCTGGTCAAGGTGGAACTCCAAAAGATGTTAGATGCAGAATTCATCAAACCAATAGACTACGTTGAATGGGTCCCCAACATTGTCCCTGTCGGCAAACCCGTCGAGGGAATCCGTATTTGCACAGATTTCTGAGATCTAAATAGAGCTTGTCCTAAAGATGATTTCCCGCTCCCCAATATAGATATGATTGTGGACCTTACAGCAGGACATGAGATGCTGTCGATTATGGATGGATTTTCTGGCTACAACCAAATCAGGATTGCAGATGAGGATCAGCATAAAACTGCATTCACAACACCATGGGGGACTTTTTGTTACCGAGTCATGCCTTTTGGCCTCAAAAATACTGGAACTACATATTAACATGCCATGACAAGAATTTTTCATGATCTCTTGCACAAAATTATGGAGGACTATGTGGATGATCTGCTAGGCAAATCTAAGACAAGGCAAGAACACATCCCTATTCTGAAGCAGATCTTTTAAAGATTGGAAAAATATAAACTGTGCCTGAATCCCAAGAAGTGTGTTTTTGGGGTCACATTAGGAAAACTATTAGGATTCATTGTTTCCCGCAGAGGCATCAAGGTCAATCCTACAAAGGTAAAAGCTATCATGGAAATGCCTCCACCAAAAACTCTCAGACAACTGCGCAATCTCCAGGGAAAACTCCAATCGGTTAGACGTTTTATTTCACAACTAGCAGATAAGTGCCATCCATTTGCACACCTGTTGCACAAAGACACAAAATTCAAATGGGACTGCTTATGTCAAAAGGCCTTTGAGAAACTAAAAGAATATCTAGCATCACCTCCAGTGTTGATGCCTCCTACTCCTGGAAAACCCTTTATTTTGTACAAATGTGCTACCGCAGTGGCATTGGGGGCATTGCTGGCACAAACAAATGATCAAGGGAAGGAACATACCATTTACTACATCAATCAGACACTAGTAGGGTATGAACTCAATTATACCCCCATTGAAAGAGCATGGTTGGCATTGGTGTTTAGCACACAGAAGCTCTGACAATATATGCTAAACAACAAAACAAAACTAATTGCTAAGATTGATCCACTTAAATATCTCTTGTCAAAAGTTGCTCTCACTGGTAAAACCGCTAAATGGGTCATGCTCTTAAGCGAGTTTGACATTGAATATGTGGACAGAAAGGCAATCAAGGGACAAGTCATTGCAAACCAGTTGGCAGACTCTCCACTCCCAGGTGACCATCTTATTCTCACAGAATTATCGGATGAGTTCATTATGACAGTTACCACATCGTCCACATGGCGATTGTACTTTGATGGCTCTTGCACCCAAAATGGATTGGGGCAGGAATATTATTAATCAAACCTCAAGGAGATGGCATCCCAAAGTCATACAAGATAGCCTTTGCATGTACCAACAACATCACAGAATACGAGGCACTCATCACAGGTTTGTGCTTGGCTGTCCACTGGAAAATAAAGGAATTACAAGTCTATGGTGATTCCCAACTTGTCATAAAACAAGTCAATGATGAGTACCAGATAGAAGATGATAAACTCCTTCCCTACCATACCATGGTTGAAGATCTTAAGCAACACTTCACGACAATCAAGTTTGATCAAGTCCCATGAACAAACAATAGGGTTGCAGATGTAATGGCCACCATTGGCTCCCTCCTTCAGATGCCAGCACAGAGTCAGAAGTGTGAGTTCTTGGTTGAGCAACTATTTATACCGACATACGACCTACTAGAATCTGAAATGGTGTCTGTACTTGTTGGTCCCGAGTCCCCTTGGTAGCAAGAAACCTTCACTTTCCTAAAAGACAACACCATTCCCCCACATCTCACCAAAACCCAACAACAAACATTCATTCGTCGATGTGCTCGTTACACCATCCTTGGAGACACCCTATTCAGAAGTCATTTTGATGGTTCCCTCCTAAGGTGTTTAGATAAACAAGAGGTAGAATGGGCATTACGCAAAGTACAAGAGGGCATCTGTGGGGCACACTCAAGTGGGCTCACCTTGGCTAAAAAGCTCTATGAGAATGGGATATTATTGGCCTAAAATGGAAGTAGATGCATATAACTATGTGAAGAAATGCATCCCTTGCCAGCAACATGGCGACAAGATTCATGCACCATCACAAGAATTGCAGCCATTCATTACGCCATGGCCCTTCTCACAGTGGGGGCTCGATCTCATTGGGAAAATCCACCCCTCATCCTCTAACAGACATAAATTCATTATCACCATCACCAAGTATTTCACCAAGTGGGTAGAGGCTATCCCTCTTACTTTTACCACTGGTAAGCAGATATCCAAATTCATCCTGAACTACCTGATCTGTCGATATGGCATTCCAAAAGTTATTATTATAGATAATGGCAGACAATTTAAAAACCAGGATGTCAAAGAACTCTGCCAAAAATTCCACATCCAACATGGCTTCTCCACCCTATATTACCCCCAAGGCAATGGTCAAGCTGAGGCTTCTAATAAAACCCTAATCAAAATCCTCAAAAAGATAGTCAATGAAACTGGCCATGATTGGCACCTCCAAATCCATCTCGCTTTGTGGGCCTATCGCACCCCCACAGGGGCCACCCCTTATTCCCTAGTCTTTGGCTTTGAAGCCATCCTTCCCCTTGAGATTGAGATCCCCTCTCTAAGGGTATCACTGCAAAATATCCTACCAGATGAAGAGTACAAAATTGCTCGCTTACAAGAGCTAGAATTGTTAGATGAAAGCCGCCTCAAGGCCTTGAATCATCTCCGGGTATATAAAAACCATCTGCGCATGAGTTATCACAAAAAAGTTAGAACCCGAGAATTCCAAATTGGTGATCTTGTCCTCATGGAGAATCAGAAAAACCTACAAGAAAGAGAAAAGAAAGGAAATTTCGAGCCTAATTGGCTTGGACCATATGTAATCACAACAAAATATGGATCAGGAGCTTATCAGTTGGCTACTCATGAAGACGATCCTTTGGATGATCCAATGAATATCATGCACCTCAAAATATTTTATGCCTAGTCCTTGGAAAGTATTAAATTCTCAAAAAAAAAAATCAAGAAAAATACAAAAAAATGAGAAAAAGCTCCTGAAAAAAGCGTCACTTTGGTGAAAACCTAGCAAATAGGTGCCTTGTGACACAAAAAAAAATTTAAAAAAAGAAAGAAAAGAAAAGAAAAAACAATTCTTCCATTAGTGAAAACCACTTTGTGGCGCTATGGACAAGTACCTTGGTGAAAACCTCCATGCAGGCGCCAAGGTAAATAACTGGATCCATTGTCTATCAGGTCGATATTGCAAAAACACCCTCCATCCAGTCCACCCATTCACAACATTCCTTCTCTTCTAATAAAACATGCGTATGATGATGAGTCTTCGCCCGAGTCATGAATAAGGAATGTCCCATTAAACTGAGCTTTTGTGCCTTTGTGTGAGCTTCAAGAAGTCTTGAGAACAGTCCTAAGTCTGCAAGTCAATCTTCAAAACCATAGGATCACTTGCCTAATCCAAAAATCCACTTTGCCCTAGGGATGAATCCTTCCCTCGCCTGGCAACCTAATCCTCCATCCTAATCCTACTCTTGGCAAGAGGTATCAAGTTGGTCATGAGTGAGTGACTTGTTTGACTTATTGGATTTTTTATTTAGACTTACATCTTTTTCCCTACGACTGCAACTTTCTACGACTGCGTGGATTTGCCATATCCAGGTATGTTACAATAGCTGCATACTGGGGCATATTTTCATAGCATGACATGTTTTGGATCTCTCTTGTATAAACCGACAACCTAGTACTAGTGTTTATCAACACTTACCTTCTTGTGTACAAGAGGTATCGGTGTGTTTGAGGGTTTCCTTGCACGTACCCACAACTTTGTATTAGTATTTCTCAACACTTGCATAGTTGTGTGTAAGGAATTCCCGTTTGTTTGAGAGTTAGTCCACGCCTTGGGTTTCTCACGGCATCCTGATTTCTATAATCAGTGGTGCAAGTCACCCAAGGCAATATCAAACTAGTTTGGCTCTCCACATTTTTTGTGCACAAAATTTCACCATCATTCCATAAAATCCTAAACTCAATAATCCCATAGAGGTCCTCAATTTTCTCCATTTCCTGTTTATTCCATATTCTTCTATTTTTCTATCTAAGATCATTGTGTTATTATTGGCATATTCCCTCTTTTATTATTTATTCACATCATATAGATTGCATTACTTATTTCATTTAGATAGTCATTTTCCACAAAACATTTATCACATAGGTTGCATCACATAAATAAAAGATACTTATTCATCCATGTAACATTACATTCAGATTGCATCATAAATCATTTTACATCTATGAATCCATCACACATTTTCGTATATACACATCAAAAAGCATAAGTCACTCATCCTGCATCCAAAAACGTGTCAGCAACACATCATAAACATACATGTATAAGAATCCACTCTGCATCACAAATAGGTCAACACAACATATCCATAATTGCATCCATATATTGCATCACAAGAAAAACAAAGAGAGTCCATCATAATAAAAAGTACACATCATCAATCATCATCAAATCATATATATATATATAAAGAGGTAAATATGTCTGTCATAATACAATGATCGCCCCAAAGGGTCAAAATATGATACACAAGCAAAACAAGGAGCTAGCTCTCCCCTCTTGTCTCTCCCCCCCCCTCTGTTGTACCTCCTCCACCTGATCCTCCTGCCTCCCCCTCTACCAGTGGCCGAAAACCCATTGATCCCCCTATCTGCTGACTCTGAGACGATCGATGAATATGGGTCCTGTGAGACCGCATACTCCTAGTGTATGAGGCTGCTCACTGTGCTATAGGCATTGCTTCGTGGTACAACCCCCTATAGTACTCTACCTCTCTGGCTGCCCTCTCCATCCTATCTTGCTGCTGCATACTATCAGTAAATATCTGCACCAGCCCTACAGGAACCAATGCCTGGCGGGCTGCATCCCTCTCCCCCCGCAGTCGTGTCACATCTGCCTCTGCCCTTTGTACCCTGGCCTCAAGCCCTGCTAGCTCGACATCCTGTCAATGAATAACATCCTGCAGCCCTGCAATGGTTGTCCCTATTCGAGCCTCCTCCAACATCCTCTCTGACTCCTCCCTCTCCTTCCTCAAGGCATCCACCTCTGTCCTGGCAGTATGGAGACTCTCTGTCAAATTGGCTATCTCCCGTGTCAACCGCTCCACCTCTGCCCCCATGCTCTCCCTCTGAGCTCTCTCTACCTATAGCTCATCCTCAACAAAATGAAGCCTCACTCGATAAGTATCCCACTCCTACTATAAATGATCAAAATTAGTCTGTGTTACTCCTCCCCTCTCCTCCACCTGTGCCTCAAGAATATCCATAGGTACAACCTCCCCTCCCTCGCCAACTGCGGCCTTTGTAGCCTCTCCCACTGGGGCATCCTCTCCCTCTCCCTCTCCCTCCTCTGGATCCCTCCTCCATACCACCCAGAATCTCCTGTGTTGTCCACCCACACCACGCCCTGCGCCAACCATAACTCTCTCTCCCAAGACATCATCCTCCCTACCCACCACCTGGTCAACCCCTGGCTGCAGCTCCTCATCCTCCAACACCCTAGGAATGGTAAGCCGCACTGGCAAGTTCCCCTCCCACCAACTCTTGTATCCACTTGTAGTGCCTGGATCCTCCCCTACCCCCATCCGCTGATCCCAGATCAAGTGAAATGCTACCTGGAAGTTGGTCCTGCCCTCCAAGGGACTCGCTGTAGGGCCCCAATACCTCACCTCTCGTGTAATCTGGGGATACACTGGAATATCCCCCACTATATCATGACTCTGTCCAAGCTGTCGGGCCACCCTGAATGGAGCATAGTACTCCATGATATATACAGATCTCCCAAAAATCCACATCTCCACTCCCGCCCAGTGCAGCTACCGGTCATCCCTCCACCTCTCACATCCCAAAAATGGCCTCCATGTGAACTGTGCTAGCTCATCCAAAATCCTCCTCCAGAACCATACGGATGATGTTTGTGTATAATGCAGCAATCCCCTGTATTTGTCCACAAATGGCTATCGGGGCTGCTTGTCTTGTACCCCCAATGGTCGAGTCACTGCAATATGCTCCCACGCCTAGATGTGTAGAAGTGTGACCCCTGTAGATAAACTGGCGTACTCTCTGTAGACCACCAGATGCATATCATGATATAGCTGGGCTAGCATCGTCACGCTGCACACATATTGTTGACCATCATGCAACATGAAGTATAAACACCTGCTCCATTAGTGCAGGAGCACCTAGGCCTCATTTTCATCACAGGTTTGATAGCAGATTTGATTTTTATTAGTCTTGAGTTTGAAAGTCTGTCTAAGATGTTTTGAGTTGTTCTAAGTTGTTTGGATGAGTTTTGAACTCATTGTGTGGTCATGTTTCCTATTTTCATCTTTTTGCTCAAAGTTGCCAGTTTGGAGTTGCCTGGCAAAATGTTGTAAAAAGTGAGTTTTCAATGTGTTTTTGTTTTGAAAAAGTTCTTAGACATGCTTTGTGTTTGGTTTTTAGGTGTGAGTAGTGTTCTTAGGTGATTGGTAGTCTTGGAGATCAACCTTGCATCATCTAGGCATTAAAAGTTGTCATTTTAGACATGAAAATGTCAAATTTGAGTGCTCTTGGACATGTACCTATCCATACAGGAGGATAACTGACTTGTAGAGGTAATTATTCTCCTGTTTGAACCATTGTAAGGGTTGATCATTTGGAGATATCAAGCATTTTGAAAGTTTGCACTATTTTTACCTTGTTTTTCTCTATGTTTTAGCTCCATGTGAGCAGCAATCCGTACACCTATTGTACGTGGCCATATTGTTTTTACATTTTCAGTTTATCTTATGCTTCCTGAAGCTTTTCCCTTTGGTGGCATCAAATTTCATTAAGTTTTGAGTTTTGAGCAAAATTATTTGGTTTTGACAATTTCACTGCCTTGTCTACGAAATTGGCAAGGATGCTTGACCAACTTGGCTTCTTGAAGCCCTAAGTGTTCATGGCTTCCCAAGAACCAGTTGGTCAACTTGTAAGATATGTAAATACATATTTTGATTTCAAGAATGCAGGTGCAAGAAGTTTTGTGGCCATGGAGCCCTAGGCAAGTGTGCCATTTGGCTAGGGTCCTTGAAGAAGTTTGATGCTTTGCTCTTCTATAGCAAATGCATTCACCAAATGGGCAGACTTGTTTTGATGTTTAAGGTTGTATGTAAAGGCAAAGAGGATTTCTAATCCATGATAAGGATGATTGCATTTTCAGTTTGTGAAAATGGTGTAAAAAATAGTGAGTCACTGTTTTGGTGTTGTTTTCCATTCATTGCTTACTCTCCACCATATATTGGAGTTTGTAAAGCCTTGTACCTCCTTCTATTTGTTTGCAAACAAGAACAAGGAGTGGCTTTTGACCCTGCCCTTGGGTTTGAGATTGCCAAGATCAATTAATGATCCTTTAGGCAAAGTTGTAACGCCTAGCTGGTTGTCACAGTCAATTATGATTGATTTTTGCATTTTTGGTTGTTTTGTTTTTGCAATCTTCCTCTTCCAAATAGAAAGTATGAAGGACAACAAACATCCAAAGATAGAGCATTGATAAAAAGCACCAATCAGACCTTTGAAAAGGAGTTTTGACAGTGGTAAATGCAAGGTAAAGTGAAAAAGCAGTGAAAGGGCAAAGTGCAGTGATAATTAGTTTTGACAGTGAATGACTCATTGTTTTGTAATTGCCTAAAGCCTTTTTGTGTAGGGCTAATGTGGTTCTTTTTTTTCTCTAATGATAGACATGTTTACATGATTTGAATGTAATTGGTACTCATGCAAATGATGTGTTTGTAGAAAGCAAGAATGAGAAAGTTGTCAATGTTGCACACTCCTTATGAGCATCTTTTGTAAAATCTTGTTATCTAACCTTTGAAGGTGTAAAAATACTTCATTTTGGCCTAAACAATATGTGGCATGGTAGAATTAAGGTTGCATAACTCACATTGAAGGTTTCTTGCTCTATAGTTGATTCTTGCCACCAAAACCCTTGTAAACCCTTATTTTTGCACCCATTTTTGGGACAATCATGGAGGAGGCCTAATGGACCCTAAAACTTAGAAAATCCTCAAGAACTTCCAAAAGGGTATCCAAATATAAGGTTCTTTTTGTCTGGAAGTCCATCGTTGGAGCAGGGTGAGCACAAAACCCCAAAAGGAGGGCTAATTCCTTGTAGCCCGTTTTAGGCCTAAAATTTGGTTTTTTGTCAAATCGGGTACACAAAGGAAGATTGTAAAGCCTAAAACCCATCAAATCTAGTTGAAACAAGTTAATCTTGCATGCATTTAACACATTTGGTGAGTTAGGCTCCATAAGTTGGTTTGTAGCACTTATGAAGGATGACTACGCTCCCAACCATAGAAGACCAAAGACAGTCGTGGGGGTAGAATTTGACACAAACTTATAATTCATCAAGAGGAGACCTTGTGCAGTCTGAGAATAGGTCAGGGATAGAGGAAATGAATCCCAGTTGAGAGATGAAGGTGTTAGACCACAAATCCTAAAACAATGGAGTTGAAGCCCTTGAGCAACCAGGGAGTGTTTGACTTAGGGAGGTGGATCAAGGAGAGTTGCTAGGTTGCCTACAAGCTATTTGCACTCTGATTTTGGTGACTACACCTTGAAACTAGCAAAGGACCTATCACTTAGTAAAATACAAGCCTAATTGGGCAACTCCCTTGCCCTACCTCCCTATCATAGTGGTATCAGAGCTCAGTTACACTTGGGAAGAAGTAGCAATTTGGCAACCATGGTGACAAATGCAGAGTTAGCAAAGAAAATGGAAGACCAGGAAGAAGAAAATAGGTTACTCAGAATGAAGCTAGACCTCCTAGAGCAAAAATTGGGAGAAGTAGAAGTGAAGGCAGATGAAGTCAACAATAAGATAGAAGGAACAAAAGATAGGGGTAAGCTATTAGCTATAGAGGATGAAATCCCTCTACCAGACCCTGTGATAGAGAATGAACCCTTTTTGAAAGCCTTAAAGGCTATGAGTGGGAGAACACTAGAAGGAGTCCCACTATTCAGTGGTAAAATGGACCCAAAAGTGGTGATGTTGTGGATTGAGGGTCTTGAGAACCATTTTGAATGTGATGGTGTGACGGAGGCCCAGAAGGTGAAGGTGGCTAAGTCCAGGTTGAGAGGAGCTGCCTTAACATGGTGGAAGTTCATTCAGGATGAACGTGAGAAAGAGGGAAAAAAGCCCATAGCAACTTGGAAGGGAATGTTGTCCAAGATCAGAGAGACTTACATTCCTGAGGACTATGAAATACAGCTTCATAGGAAAAGGCAAAACCTTAGGCAAAAGGAGTTAGATGTCAGTAGTTATACCGAGGAGTTTCAGAAGCTATGCCTTAGGTCAAAGATCCAAGAGGATGAAAATGTCAAGGTTTCTAGGTATCTCAATGGTTTGAGATGGAACATTCAAGAAGAGTTAAGTTTGTTGAGTCCTACAACAGTCCATAAGTGCTATCAACTTGCACTCAAGGTAGAGGAAAGGAGTAGGAAGAAGCAAGAGCAGCATAACAGAGGTAGAGGAAGAGGCGGAGATGGTAGAGGCCATAGAGGTAGTTTTGGGGGAAGACACATAGATCAAAGGTCTCAGGGAGAATCTAAGCTTATAGAGCAAAGCGGGGATTCTCAGAGTAAGCCCAACTATAGGGGTAGGGGATCAAGCAACCCAGGAAGAGGTAGATCTAGTGGACCAGGTAGAGGGTCTTACTTCTCCACTATGAAATGCTATAACTGTCAAAAATTGGGTCATCCTGCTTATAGGTGTCCAGAAAAGCCTAGCTCTTCCCATGGAGGTGAAAAGAGAGTGAACTATGTTCAAGAGGAAGGAAGTAGTACAAGAACTCCAACAATGAACCTAGCACCTGAAGATGGTGAGAGTCTAATGATAAGGAGAGTATTGATATAAGAACCTCACAAGTGTGAAGTGTCTCAGAGAAGAGCATTGTTTAGGATCAAGTGCAAAATCTTGGGCAAGGTATGTAAGGTGGTTATAGATTCAGGTTCCACAGATAACATTATCTCAGAGGAGGCAGTTAGCAAATTGAACCTACCTAGAATGAGGCACAATGAACCCTACATGGTAACCTGGTTAAACAAGGGGCAACATGTCCTAGTTAATGAACAAGCATGGATAAACTTCAACATAGGAGAATACAAGGATAGGATACTATGTGATATCCTTCCTATGGATGCTTGCCATCTACTATTGGGTAGACCTTGGCAATTTGACAGAAGGGCACACCATGATGGTGAAAAAACACATATTCCTTTCAAAAGAATGACATTGTCTACAAAATTCAGTCCCTTAGTGAAGAGACAGAGAACAACAAACCACAGGCACCTAAAGTGTTATTAGTCAATGAAAAAGAGTTCATCCAAACCATGAAAGAGGGAGATGGGATTGGTTATGCACTTGTAGTGAAACCTACAGAGGAGAAGAAAGAAAAATAAGTTGAGATCCCACAAGAAGTGCAGCAAATTCTTGATAACTTTAAGGACATCATTAGTGATGGACAACCAACAACATTACCTCCTCCTAGAGCCATTAGTCATCAGACTGACTTTATACCAGGAGCTTCTTTGCCAAACAAAGCAACTTATAAGATGACTCCTGAATAGAACAAAGAGGTAGCTAGGTAGAGTTGTTGGATAAAGGATTAATAAGAAAGAGTATAATTCCCTGTGTCGTGCCTACAGTGTTAGCACCTAAGAAAGGGGGCACATGGAGACTATGCATAGACTCCAGAGCCATCAACAAAATCACAATAAGGTACAGATTCCCTATTCCTAGGATAGAAGATTTGATGGATTGTTTAGGGGGTGCAAGGTATTTCACAAAAATAGACTTAAAGAGTGGTTACCATCAGATAAGAATAAAAGAGGGTGATGAGTGGAAAACTGCTTTCAAAACAAATGAGGGTCTTTATGAATGGTTGGTTATGCCTTTTGGACTCTCTAATGCTCCCAGTACCTTTATGAGGTTAATGAATGAAGTATTGCAGGATTTTCTTGGTAAGTTTGTGGTAGTCTACTTAGATGATATTCTCATTTTTAGTAAGACTAAAGAGGAGCATTTGAAACACTTAACCATTGTTTTGCAAAGATTATCTAATCAATAGTTAACCATAAATCTTGAGAAATGTGATTTTATGAAGCAAGAGCTAGTCTATCTTGGTTTTGTTGTGTCCAGTGGAGATCTTAAGATGGATCAATCTAAAGTTGCAGCCATAACAAGTTGGCCAACCCCACAATCAGCCAGTGCAGTTAGAAGTTTTCATGGTCTAGCCTAGTTTTACAGAAAGTTTATTAGAGGGTTCAGTGAAATTTGTGCACCCATGTTAGATACAATAAAGGGTGGTCATAAGGTTAGGTTTCAATGGATAGAAGCAACCAATAAGGGGTTTGAGTTACTCAAAACTAGAGTTGCTACACAACCAATGTTAATCCTTCCTAGTTTTGACAAGCTCTTTACTATAGAATGTGATGTCAGTCATCTTGCAGTAGGTGCAGTCTTGAGTCAGGATAATAGACCAGTTGCTTTCTTTAATGAAAAATTGAATGATGCAAAGAAAAAGTACTCATCTTAAGATTTAGAGTTATATGCATTGGTGCAGGCACTCAAGAAGTGGAGGCATTATTTGCTTCCTAAAGAGTTTGTTGTGTATAAAGACAACTAGGCAGTCAGTTTTTTGAATTCTCAGGATAAACTCAACCATAGGCATGTGAAATGGGTAGAATACCTACAAGCATATACCTTTACTCTTAAGCACAAGAAAGACCAATGTAACAAAGTAGCTGATGCTTTGAGTAGGAGATTGTTGACTATTTAGGAGATTCAAGTTAAGAGTATTGGTATTGATTGCTTTCAAGATTTGTATCCTAATGATGATGATTTTGCTGTTGCTTATAAAGTTTGTCATGCTTTTGAGAATCATTTCCATAGTGAGTATGCTGACTATACATTGCAGAATGGTTTGTTATTCAGGGGAGGACATTTGTGTGTTCCTTAAGGTTCCATGAGAGAAAACCTTATCCAAGAGAAACACAATGGGTGTTTGAGTGGCCACTTTGGTCTCAATAAGACCTTAGAGTTGGTTCAACGCTTCTATTACTGGCCTAAGATGCAGAGAGATGTTAGAAGGTATGTTGAGCAGTGTATGGTATGTCAGAAGGCCAAAGGTAATAGCACTAATGCTGGTTTATATCAGCCACTTCCCATTCCTTCTAGGCCTTGGGAGTGCATCAACATGGATTTTGTTGTAGGTTTACCAAAGACAAAAGTAGGGTATGATAGTATTTTTGTGGTTGTTGACAAATTTAGCAAAATGGCTCACTTTATACCTTGCAAAACTACTAATGATGCTAGTCATATTGTTTTCCTTTTCTGTAAAGAAGTTGTCAGAATACATGGTTTGCCATCTAGCATTGTGTCAGATAGAGATGTTAAGTTTTTGGGTCATTTTTGGAAGACTTTGTGGAAGAAATTGGGTACTAACTTGTCTTTTGGCTCAGCTTACCATCCACAGACAGATGGCCAAACATAAGTGGTGAATAGAACATTGGGTAATCTACTCAGATGTCTCACCAAGGAGTATGGACAAAGCTGGGCTCAACTCATTCCATGGGCATAATTTGCCTATAATGATAGTGTGAACAGATCCACTGGTAAGAGTCCATTTCAGATTGTTTATGGTATGCATCCAAAAGGTGTTTTTGAGTTACATGATGTGACTAAATTGCAACATGTTAGTGGGACATCAGAGGATATGGCACAGTCTTTGAAAGAGATCCATGAACAGGTTAAGTAGTCTTTGCAGGACACCACCGCAAGAGTCAAGGCAAGGGTGGATGTTTCAAAGAGGGATGTCCAGTTCTCAGTTGGAGATTTTGTGATGGTGCATCTCAACAAGTCTAGATTGAAAAAGGGAGTTTCTACCAAGTTATAGATGAGAAGAATAGGGCCTTACAGGATTTTGGCTAAGTATGGTCCTAATGCTTATACGATTGATTTACCTGCTGATGTTTCCTTGTCTCCTATCTTTAATGTTGCAGATTTGGTACCTTTCAAGGGGCAGCCTCCAGAAGAGACTCAGAGAGCTTCAGACATTTCACATTCCCTTTCTGATCTATCTCTCCCCTCTTCTTCTTTTCCCATTCTTGAACAGGTACTTGATTCCAGAATCATCAAGAAGACTAGACAACATAACTACTTTGAACATTTGATCAAGTGGAAGGATCAACCAGCCTTTGAAGCCACTTGGATCCCTAAAAGTGACTTCCAAAAGGCTGGTATTCCTCTCTCCTTTCTACCCAAAGGAGTCACATGACTTCTTTGTCCTTGGGGGAGTATGGTGCAGGAGCACCTAGGCCTCATTTTCATCACAGGTTTGATAGCAGATTTGATTTTTATTAGTCTTGAGTTGGAAAGTTTTTCTAACATGTTTTGAGTTGTTCTAAGTTGTTTGGATGAGTTTTGAACTCATTGTGTGGTCATGTTTCCCGTTTTCATCTTTTTGCTCAAAGTTGCCAGTTTGGAGTTGCCTGGCAAAATGTTGTAAAAAGTGAGTTTTCAATGTTTTTTTGTTTTGAAAAGTTCTTAGACATGCTTTGTGTTTGGTTTTTAGGTGTGAGTAGTGTTCTTAGGTGATTGGTAGTCTTGGAGATCAACCTTGCATCATCTAGGCATTAAAAGTTGTCATTTTAGACATGAAAATGTCAAATTTGAGTGCTCTTGGATATGTACCTGTCCGTATAGGAGGATAACTAAGTTGTAGAGGTATTTATTCTCCTATTTGAACCATTTTAAGGGTTGATCATTTGGAGATATCAAGCATTTTGAAAGTTTGCACTATTTTTACCTTCTTTTTCTCTATGTTTTATCTCCATGTGAGCAGTAGTCCGTACACCTGCTGTATGTGGCCGTACTGTTTTTACATTTTCAGTTTCTCTTATGCTTCTTGAAGCTTTTCCCTTTGGTGGCATCAAATTTCATTAAGTTTTGAGTTTTGAGCAAAATTATTTGGTTTTTGACAGTTTCACTGCCTTGTCTAGGAAATTGGCAAGGATGCTTGACCAACTTGGCTTCTTGAAGCCCTAAATGTTCATGGCTTCCCAAGAAACAATTGATAAACTTGTAAGATATGTAAATACATGTTTTGATTTCAAGAATGTAGGGGCAAGAAGTTTTGTGGCCATGGAGCCCTAGGCAAGTGTGCCATTTGGCTAGGGTCCTTGAAGAAGTTTGATGCTTTGCTCTTCTATAGAAAATGCATTCACCAGATGGACAGACCTATTTTGATGTTTAAGGTTGTATGTAAAGGCAAAGAGGCTTTCTAAGCCATGATAAGGATGATTGCATTTTCAGTTTGTGAAAATGGTGTAAAAAAACAACGAGTCACTGTTTTGGTGTTGTTTTCCATTCATTTGCTTACTCTCCACCATATATTGGAGTTTGTAAAGCCTTGTACCTCCTTCTATTTGTTTGCAAACAAGAAAAAGGAGTGGCTTTTGACCTTGCCCTTGGGTTTGAGATTACCAAGATCAATTAATGATCCTTTAGGCAAAGTTGTAACGCCTAGCTGGCTATCACAGTCAATTATGACTGATTTTTGCATTTTTGGTTGTTTTGTTTTTGCAATCTTCCTCTTCCAAATAGCAGGTATGAAGGACAACAAACATCCAAAGACAGAGCATTGATAAAAAGCACCACTCAGACCTTTGAAAAGGAGTTTTGACAGTGGTAAATGCAAGGTAAAGTGAAAAAGCAGTGAAAGGGCAAAGTGCAATGATAATTAGTTTTGACAATGAATGACTCATTGTTTTGTAATTGCCTAAAGCCTTTTTGTGCAGGGCTATTGTGGTTATTTTTTGTCTCTAATGATAGACATGTTTACATGATTTGAATGTAATTGGTACTCATGCAAATGATGTGTTTGTAGAAAGCAAGAATGGGAAAGTTGTCAATGTTGCACACTCCTTATGAGCATCTTTTGTAAAATCTTGTTCTCTAACCTTTGAAGGTGTAAAACTAATTCATTTTAGCCTAAACAATATGTGGCATGGTAGAATTAAGGTTGCATAACTCACATTGAAGGTTTCTTGCTCTATAGTTGATTCTTGCCACCAAAACCCTTGCAAACCCTTATTTTTGCACCCATTTTTGGGACAGTCATGGAGGAGGCCTAATGGACCCTAAAACTTAGAAAATCCTCAAGAACTTCCAAAAGGGTATCCGAATATAAGGTTATTTTTGTCTAGAAGTCCATCGTTGGAGTAGGGTGAGCACAAAATCCCAAAAGGAGGGCTAATTCCTTGTAGCCCGTTTTAGGCCTAAAATTTAGTTTTTTGTCAAATCGGGTACACAAAGGAAGATTGTAAAGCCTAAAACCCATCAAATCCAGTTGAAACAAGTTAATCTTGCATGCATTTAACACATTTGGTGAGTTAGGCTCCATAAGTTGGTTTGTAGCGCTTATGAAGGATGAGTACGCTCCCAACCATAGAAAACCAAAGACACTCGTGGGGGTAGAATTTGACACAAACTTATAATTCATCAAGAGGAGACCTTGTGTAGTCTGAGAATAGGTCAGGGATAGAGGAAATGAATCCCAATTGAGAGATTAAGGTGTTAGACCACAAAGCCTAAAATAATGGAGTTGAAGCGATTAGGAAGATGATTTGTAGGAATCATGTAGGTTAACTAATTAATTGAAATTAATTAGCTAAGGGGAGGATTTGAGAAGATTTAATTTTCAGAAGAATAAAAAGAGGGGTTGGTTTATTAAATAAATCAATCACATACTATAGTGACAATATTATTTATAATTAATTAATATTGAGGAGAATTAGAATTTGCATAATTAATTAATAAATTAATTTTGTGAGGAATTAAAAATAATAATTTTTTAAGTGTCTACATTTTGCCCCTCTTTTACGCAGCGGTGAATTTGGTGATGGGTAAAAGATAGAAGAAGAATAAGATGCCCTAGCGTAAAGCATGGGAGGTGTATGCCCCCTCGAGAATTTTTCGAAAAAAAGATGAAAAATTCTCGAAAATAAAGGAAGAAGAATTTGGGTGGAAGAGATAAGTGAAGAAGAAATATGAAGCAGACGTGGAAAATTTGGAAGGAAGAATAGAAGATGCGAGACTGCGGAGGAAAATGGGCCCTCACGGGGGCCCATATAAGGCACAACGAGCCCAATGAGGAGTCATTGTTACACACAAGCCTTGGAGCCACTCAGAGCGAAGAAGAAGAGAAGGAGAGATGGACCGCATTCCAGTTCGTGATCATCGCACTGAGAGGATCCAACGATTCGATCGACCGACTAGCTATGGACCATTGGTGAGAAGGACTATCCCTCTTTTGGAATTTTTTATTTTGGGTAAAAATTTGGGCTAGAAATAGGGATCTAGGTTAGGCGAGGCACACGCGTTGATCGTTGTTTCAGAGCACGTACCCCTAGGTTAGCGTGAGCGCTAGCGATTAGCGCAGGCGCTCGCAGTAGGGTCTGGTAGAATAGGGGTTTTGGGGACAATGGGGGGATCAACAGGAGTGATCATGCTTCGACACGGGCGCCCAAGGGGTTATGCGGGCGCTCACGTCAACGGATCCGGGAAGGGGCCTGAATAGGGTAGGATTCTTTGTTGGGGGGAGTGCCTGTCGATTGGTGCAAGCGTCACGATTTTGGCGCGAGCACTAGGTAGATCAGCGCGTGTGCCTGGGAAGGGGGAAATGAAGTTTTGGCTTAGAATTTTGGAATAGGGGGAGGTTATGGTTGGTTCTGGAGGTCAGGAGAGGATTTTTTTTCGGGCATGGAAGTAATGATTTGGTTTGATGGATGCAGGTGGAGATGAGGTCATTGGCCTACTATGATGAGCTTGTATCGTGAGTTAGGCTGCAATGAGCTGGAGGTGCTAGCTGCGCTGGGATTTCATTATGTAGGCAGGTGGCCAAGGATACGGGCGCATACTACTATGATGACGATGCTAGTGGAGAGGTGGGATAGTCGGAATAACACCTTTCGTTTGCTGACTGGAGAGGCCACAGTTACTCTGTTGGATGTTTGGAGGATCTTGAAGATCCTTGTTTGTGGTGTTATCCTCGAGTATTAGTTACATGCAACATATTTTTATCTATGGGAGGTGTGCAAGTATGAGACGTCACCGATGTTGGATAGGAGCAGGATGCATTTCGGTCGGGCGATGGGTGTTCAGTGGATTTCTCGATTGGTTTTGGTTATTTGTGAATTCCTGAGTGGGTGGATCATTCTTCCTACAAATCCTATCCCACCTAACCTTTCCTCTAATCCCCCTCCTAACGAGTTGCTAGTGGCTAATCATCATGATTAGCCACACAGTTAACTCCTTGTCCCTTCCATCCAACCACTATCCTTAAATGCTCTTTTGCTAGGTGAATGTGAGATTTTCAAAATCTCACATTCCTCTAGGCATCTCATCTCCCAAGGAATTTTTAATTCCTTCTTATTCCTTAAATCTCCATGATCATCCCTTTTTGAAGAATTTTTAATTCTTCCTCCCCATTCTTCAAGGAATGTCCCGTCCCTTTCTCTTCTCAAGGCACATTGGGAAGTCTTCCCAATGCACCTTGAGGAGTGTGGAGATAAGAAATGCCTTTAAGGCATATCTCTTGGTCTCCACACCCTCTCTTGGGCCTTGTGTGAGCTCACAAGAAATCCTAGCCCTTCATCTTGGATCCATCCTAGCCATCCATTCTTCCTCTCCTCATCCTATAAATTGAGGACTCCATTCCTTCATTCATCATCTCCAAGTTTAGTAAGCTTATGCTATTAATTTGAGCCTAGAAAATCATCATAGCATCCTTACCATGCCAAAATCATCTCTCATCCATACTTAATCATCTCGTCCATATCATTCCTCAAGATCCATTTTTATCCATTTGTGCACAATATTTGGAGAGCCATCCACATCAAACGAGCAAGGAGCAAATCAACATCAAGTTGGAGGCACATGGGGTGTACTTCAACTCCATCTAAACTCCATCCGAAGGAGGAGGTAAAAAGATTGTGAGGTATATGCATATCATTCATGTTTTCATGCGATTTAAGTTATGTCTTTGATTTCATATGCTTCCATGTTTGATTTGCATGTTTACTAACTAATCCACCTCACTCTCCTTTTCACCATCTTCAGATATATTCACTAAGCCGTTACCTAAGGCTACCTTTGAATATCTCAGAGGTAAGTTAGGGGTTATACCCCTACCCAAGGTCAACCAAGAAGAAGTGAAAGCATCAATCCGGTGGACTCATTGAATATCTTTCAATGTGGATTGATGAGAAGTGGGATACTCCTCAGGGGGAGCAGTTGAGATGATGACAAAAATGCCTTTGCACCTTTGGCATTGTTGTCAAAGGGAGAGAATAAAAATGACAGGAGGAGAAGAGCAATAAAGAGCAAAGGAGAAGAATTGATGACTAAACAGTGATGTACAACAGACATAACAGGTTTCATGATGAGATTTTGGTGTTGCCATCAATGCCATAGGGGGAGATTGTTGGCATGTTGGCATAACTAATGGAGATGATGGTGTACCGGTAAAGGACTGTTGCCAATGATATATTGATGAACTATTGATGATGATGTAATTATGATATGATGCTTGGTGATCAGTTATTTGTGTTATCATTGATGGTAACCATGTTTGTCCATGTTTGTTTATGCTTGTAATGTCTCTAAGTCTATTGGTTAAGTCTAACCAGCAATGGATTGCAATAGATTGAGTTGGAAAGCAAAACTGCCAAGTGACAGTGAACTGGTAAGCAGGAACAAAGAAGGAGATGGTTGCGGTAGTGATCTGTGTTGAGTCAGGTGTTGCGGTTTGGAATGCATGCTTATGACATCATAATGAGTCTATGACATGAACCACATCATGTTTGGAGAACCGAAAGTCATGTTTGTAATTGACTGTTGTATTATCAGCTAGGGTTTGAGAACTGATAACAAGATCTTTGACCGGTGATTCTTTTCATGTTCATAAGTTGATGATGACGTGTCAGAATCCATGTGAAGAGATAAGATGTTGTTTTGGCGCATACAAGGAGCAAATTTCTTGGGAAGCAAAAAAGTGCTTAACAGAATGTGTTAAGGGTTTAACAACTTATCAGATCGATGTGCGACGATGAGTTATGATCATTCAATGGTTGTAATTGTCTTGTAATTTATTTTAATGATCTGTAATGATCTGATATGATCTATGATGTAGATTCATTACATGTTAGGGTTATGCAACCAACCTAATTTGAAAGTCTATTTAGGTCGAGTTTTAGAAGGTTGAGTGTGTCGGTGATCAGAGGAGTGTGTGTGTGTGTGCCGAACCAGATTAAGATGTCTGCATGCGAGAAGTAGATTGGAGCTGACAAGGATCTGTAATAGCAAGCTATGAAGTGCCGAGTTCAGATCATTTATCTTTTATTTCTTAACAGTTGCAGCAACATTAAAATTCCTTAACCGGGTAGGTCCTAATAAGCCTGATCTTGTAAATTCCTTCACCGGGTGGCTCATTAATTTGGGTTTAAATCCTCTCGCGAGGTTACTCCTAATAGGGTAAAGCTCCTAACAGAGCTAACTTGTAAAATCCCTTGACCGGGTGACTCCTAACAGGGTCTGCTCTTAATCGAGCATTGTTGTAAAGCTCCTAATCGGGCTAGGCTCCTAACAGGGCACATTCCGAAAGAGTGCAAATTTTGTGGGTACCAATTCCCACTGTGGTTTTTCCCATTTGGGTTTCCACGTGAAAAATCCTTATGTTCATATCTTGGATGGATTGTTGAGTTATGCATTTGATGTCTTTAGTATATTTGCTTAATGATGAATACTTAAGTTGCTACCGATAATATTTTGGTAAATCTAATTTGGAGATTGTTTAATCAGCTACCGGTATTGGTTATGAACTGCTTTGTGAAGTATTTTGCAGATTGGTGAAAAGTTTTAGTTTATCCTTATTACTGATTCACCCCCATCTCAGTAATAACCAAATCCTCATAATAATAGAAGTATGTGTGGTATGCGAGGAATTGTATGAGATAGTTTTGGGTTGAAGGTATTGTGATGAAGCAAGTAAAGAGAAAGGTGGCAAGCAATAAAACATAGTAGTTGATCTTGTGCGATAGTGTTCTAGAGAAGGTAGATTGTGGAATGTTTTGCAGTGTTTCTTAACTAGATCTACTGCAAACAATTGATGTGTTGTCTGAACTTCATTGGAACCGATCCCATGCATATGTAGATGCAAATATTCTCAGTTCATTTCCTTTCTTTCTATAAGTGAGCCATTGTAATTTGGATAGTGAGCCCTCCGACAATGAGCGTCTTTTTGTAATTCCATATAACTAGTTATATTATCTTGACAGCTAACCCTCTTCATGGTTTTTTCCATATGGGTTGTCCATGTATAAAAATTTGGTGCGTCTATTTTGGTTGTGTGTGTTGTGCATTTTACTTCTATTGCACATTTTATCTTTTGCTAAGGACATCTAAGGTTAAAGATAAGTTTCAGATTATTAGAGAATGTTTTGAATTTGGGAATACTAATTCAACACACCCCTCTCAGTATTTCGGTTTGTTCAACAAATTTTTGGGTATTCACTAATTGCCCTTTAATTCCCACAAAGGCCTAAAAAGAAAGAAACATCATTAGATCAAATAAACATGCAACCATAAACTTAAAAAAATCTCGATACTTTGCATATAATTGTACTGTAGTGTAAAAATAAATAAATACATCCATATGACCATCAAAGCATATAGTAAAAGGTTTTTAACATCTATTAGGTCAAAGATAGTCTATGAGACGACAAACCCTCCAACTTTTGCTTTGCGAAGTACTAGTTTTTAGGTATTTATTTTGATAAGAGACTCTCTCATTTTCTCAACTTTCTCATCATTTAATATATCTTGAAAAAAATTGTTTCTCAATTACTTGACTTAGATATTTTTATATGCTTTATAGTCCAAAATAAAGAGTTCTTCTATTTCCATTGTCCTTGCTATGGCAAAAGACACATACCCTCTCTTCCGAAACTTCTTTTGACCTTATCCATCTACATATTTTACACCAATGTGATACAAGTTAGTCTTCTTAAAATTATTTTTGACATTTAAAAAATATTGACTTCTAAATAAATTTTTTTGCTCGTGTTCCAAGTGAAATTAAATTCTTTAAAGTAATATTTCTTCTTTTTTCCTAATATCTTTCATATAATTTTATGAAATTTATTTATAACAAAAGCCTTTAAGTCTTTATTTCATCACCTTATCAACATAGAGATTCAAATGAATGTACCATTTGTTTATCCGCCTATAAATTTACTTCATTCTTAATTCTTCATAAAAAAAAAAAAACTGTTTATTTTTTATTTTTAAAATGTTGTTCCCATAATTAGAAAAAAACATAAATTAATACTTTACTTCTATCTGTTCAAATTTTTCCTGGATATCTTTGACCACTTCAAGAAAGATTCCACCTGCTTTCAATACTATTTGAAAATGTAAGTAGTGAATGATAATTAGATGTTCAAAGACCCAGAAAGAAGCTTATTACACGGGTATGTGTATATATGAAACTAGTCACGCTTTCACTCTCTTAGAAATGCATTTACTGGTTTCATGGTGTTATGATGGTCTTTTAGCGTAAAGCAATATGCTTTCATGCTTCATCTCTTCTCCTCGAGAAAGTTCAGCTGTAAGGTTTGGAGAAGGAAACCAGAAAATAAAAGTTTTCTGCCGCAAGCTCTGGTTATCCAGACCTATTCTTTGTTGCGATGCTGGACATTTAAAGAAATAATGCGAAATTGTTTATTAAGAACGGATATAAGTTTCAGCTGATGGTTTTTATTAATGGCAAAGGAAAATGCCGGAGTTTCCTGTGTAGGGCGAAATGAAGGCAATGGGTTATATTTTAAGCAGATCTAAATGGGTCACGCACATACTCGTAAGATGCCACTTTATCATTCCAATCTCCTTATTCCTGATAACAAAACGTTCATATGGCACCAAGTACAGTGGGCGTGTTATTCGGGAAGATGAAGATGGGAGATGTATTGCAGTACAAGTGGAGGCCTCGCCCACTCTTAAAGACATAAGAGGGTATGCATACCCAAGAAGAGATATAATCTGCAGGCTCTGTCATATGCTCAAGAACCCTGATTGGCTCTCTCATATAAACGATTACCTTGACAATGTAGGAATTGTTTTGACAACAGTAGAACATAGTCATGTTTTGAGAGGAGAAAAGGATTGTCTCAAGGCACTGGAGTTTTTCAAGTGGGCTGAATCAAGACGTGGGTATAAGCACGATTGTTTTTCGTATAATAGAATGATCAGCATATTGGGCAAGGGCAAGCAACTGGAGCAAATTAGGCTATTAGTGGATGAAATGGAGAGGAAGAATATACAGGGTAATATCTCCACAATTAATATATTGATTGGGGTTTTTGGAAGTAAGGAGCATATCAAAGAGGCTGCGATA
Organism: Cryptomeria japonica; assembly: GCF_030272615.1. Classification (NCBI taxonomy): domain Eukaryota; kingdom Viridiplantae; phylum Streptophyta; class Pinopsida; order Cupressales; family Cupressaceae; genus Cryptomeria; species Cryptomeria japonica. Next base: position 572,921,597 of record NC_081407.1, on the reverse strand, counting down.
TGCTGCAGATTGGCTCAGAAATGGAAATTGAAGTTCAATGCATATACTTACAAGTCACTTTTGCAGGCATATTTGAGGTCGGATGATGTGGACAAAGCTGTGCAGACTTACAGGCATATGCGGAGATCTGGGTACACGTTGGATATCTTTGCATATAACATGCTTCTTGACTCGCTGGCGAAAGCAGATCAGGTGGGAGTGTCACAAGCACGTTTCTCTTGTTTTTTAAGGATTCACTTGCTACATTTTCCATTCTAGTGTTAATTCAAGGGCCTTAAAATGCATAAACTTTGTTGAATTTTGTTTATTGTACCTCCACACCAGCAGTTTAAAAGTTTTTATACATGCCTGTTGTTAGTCGACACACTGAAAATGTATGTCCAGTAGTTTCCCCCTGATTAATCTTATAATTATACAATTGGGAAAACATCCAATACCCTTTGTCTGGAATGAACCAGGCTTTACCAATTCGCATTACTGATGACCACTTTCATAATTTCATGTGTCCATTGACTTTTTGAATAGGTCAAAGAGATCTGGGAGTGGGCTTCGTTTCCATGACTATTTTTCAATCTTTAGCACGCTATAGAAATTCACTTTAATCGAGAAACCAGACACCTTGTCACATCGCCCTCAAAGATTCACTGAATGTTAATTACCCAGTCACATTCAACAAGCTACATTAACATGGAGACCATTCAACGTGCGGGGCACATCTGCTGGGTTTTGAATCTTGGTAATCGATGTTCACATCCTTTGGTTAATGCTATTGTGCTCATCATCTGTTGTATTTTATGTTTTACTTAGAGTCTCATTTACCATGTAACGTCTGGTCAATATGTAGTTGCCACTCATAGGTGGCACTTGGCATTGTATTATCTCTATATTAGACTTCTTTCAATTGTGAAAGCTGGCAGCCAGATAGAAGATGGCATATTTCCATGGAGAGATCACATCTGTTGGATATGGCATCGTTAGAGTTGATTATTTGAGGCTTCTGCTTCCTTGAGAAAATCCGACACGCACGAATCATGTCTTAGATTTCCAATGCTACTCTCCACTTGAACTCATATTAGTAGATATGAAATCTTATTATCTAGTGGGATTGTATTTTTCCCAACAGAATTTGGAGAGCTATTTAGAAGTTATGAATTAGTAAAATAATGGATTGTGAAGGCCTTCATATCAAGTTTTGGAAATAGGCCGTGGTGTCACATTGATCTGTAAACTGGGATGGCTACGCCACATTCAGTCTTCAATAAATGGATTTAAAATTTCTAAACTTCTTCACACACCTTTATCCCCATTTGAACCATTTACAACAGATTTCAACAAGAAAAGGCATATGTGAAATTGTAAAACAGAAATCTAATCATCAACCAATGCAGAACTAAACATGGTAATCATTCACAAGTCTGGAATACATATTATATGGAGAAAATCCACTTTGGGTCAAAACAATCCAGTCTAGGAAGCGATTTCTTACCGTTCCACTATGTAAGAAAGAAGTAAAATGAGTATGAAATGGCCAACTTGACCTTAACAAGCTCCAATATCACTTGAGCTATGAACTACTCTCTATAACATTCCCCTTTTACAAACAGACTTGCAACATCCACTTGCATAGTCCCAAAAAATGGCTTGAACACCATCAAAAAGAATGTCCGTTTCCCCACTTCCAGGCATGGAGAAGGTAGCCAAGACATACCTTTGATTTCTGCAAAGGTCAGAAACAAAAGATCAAATGCCAAAACCAAAGATGAAGAAGCACCAAATGCTCGACTTCAACAGCAAATTGTGCATCTTCAGCAGCATTTGTGCATCTTTAGCAGTAATTTTGTACATTTGCAGCAACTTTTCTGGAGCAATAACTTTCTCATGCGGACTCTAAACATGATGCTGTTTTTTTTGAAATTGCATAGCTTTTTGAGAGGAATGTGAATATACAAAAATTTTCAACCTTTGATTCCATGACTGCTATTTTGAGCCCCGAAATAGAGATGCACTTATGACATGACCCCAATGGTCCAAATGTGGAAAATAGATGTTTTTTTTAGATCACACCTTTCCTACCAAGAGGCTTTTGGCCCCCAAAGGCTCACCAAACTGGGAATAAATCTAAGAACTCTCAATTGAAGAATATTCCTCAGTGTGGCTTGCAACACCCAAGTTCATTCTTTCCCTAATCATGGTGAATTAAATATAGCAACCTGACCCTTGATTGATTCAAACAACACATGAGCAAAAAAGTGAAATAGAGAGCCATCTACATAGGTCCTTGGAAGTATTATTTTAGCCTCATGTCCCTTATCCGTGCAAGTGTAACTTTTGGTGTCAAGAGTAACCTAGGATTTAGACATTATCATCTTTTCTCCATTGCCTTCGCTAACCCTGCTGAGTTGCAATCCTTGCACATTTCACAATCCTGTTTCTTTGCTTTTCAACAAATCTTGCAAAATCATAATGCAGCAAAACTTGTCCCTTACAAAAAAATAAAAATATGTACTAACAACAAGAACGAAAATTCCTGTCTTGGGTCTTTTCAAACTTGCAAAATCACATGCATGTAACACACTCTCCATATGCACATGTGTACTACCAACAATGGAAAAGAGAGTGTAAAACTAGAGGTCAACAATGGAAAAGAAAGTGTAAAACTAGAGTGTCCCCTGCATAGGCAACTCCAAAAAGGCATAGCCCACCAAAACCACTTAAGTTCCACTTACTAAGAATACCAAAAACACATCTCCTTCAATAGCCCACACACTGCTCACACTTTTGGAAGACTCTTTGAACCATAAGCATGCCAAACTCCCTTTCCAACCCTGCACTTCATCGCTGATCAGGAAACCCTGCACATAAGGAGATGTTAAGAAACTCTAGGCAAAAAGGAAAGGCTGCTCAATACCACCTAATCTGTAAACTAGGGTGGGTATGCCACAATCACAGTCATTGATAAATGGATTGATAATGCTCAGACTTCTTGACACACTTTTATAATCGTTTCTACCATTTACAATGGATTTTTACATGCAAAGGCATATGCAAAATAGCAATTTAGAGATCTAAGCATCAACCAATGCGGAATTAAACATGACAATCATGTGCATGTCTGGAACAACACATAATCTGGAGTAACCCACTTCGGGTAAAGTAATTCTAGTGTAGGAAGCAGTTTCTTCATGTTCTACTATGTAATAAGGAAGGACAATGAGTATGCAATGGCCAACTTGACTGTAACAAGCTCTAATATCACTCAATAGCTTTGAACTACTCGCTCTGACACTCCCTTGTTACAGATAAACTTGCAACAGCCACTTGCATGGTCCCAAAAAAAGCTGTAACACCACCAACAAGAATGTGCATCTTTCTGCCTCTTTCTAGGCATGACGAAGGTAGTCGAGATATCCCCTCGACTTCCCCAAAGGTTGGAAACAAAGATCAAAAGCCAAAAGTGACAAAACCAAATATCACATACTTTGGAATCACCAAAACTCACTATTTTTGGGGCATTTTTTATTTAAAAAATGCCATTTTTTGTCTTTCATACAACTGCTGTTATATTTTGGAAACATGCTGGATGTCTATTTGATCACATATATTTTATATTTATCATACAACATTAATTAGCTGCCAATCTCAGCCTTCTTTTATGTGGGTTAGAAACATGTCAGACAACCTTCGATTACAAACTGTGTGAATTCAGCAGAAAACTGTGCATATTTGGCAGCAACCTTCTTGGACCCAAACTTCCTCATACAGACTCAAAATGTAATGTCTTTTCTTGTTTTGAAATCGCATGTTTTTTCCATAGGAATGTGGATATATAAGAAGACTCAACCTTTAACTCCACTTGACCATTGTTTTTGGTCTTGCAACAGAAGTGCACTTATGACAGGATCCCAATGGTCCAAATGTTAAAAAGAGACCTGATTTTTTGGATCACACATATTTCCTCTATTATAGACCTATCTAATGAGATGGTTTTATAAGATTTCTCTCCTCATAGTCACAACACTCCCCTCATCCCATTCACAGCTCGGGGGCTGATTTAAACACAAATAAATATGAATCATAATGATTGGGAATACATTAGGCTTTTTCAACATTTTGAACAGCATAAATCAAAAGCTAGGGGAGAAGGAAGTTCGGGGAAAGATTTCTAGACCAATCACCACATTCTCACTCTTCATGCAATCATTCAGGAGACTCAAATGGTCTTCTGAAGTCTTTTGTTTCTTTGTTAGCCTTAGTAAGGCCTTTGATTTTGTTCCTAAACATTTACTATGTAAAGGTGCATGCTTATGGTATATTGTAGCTCCTTATTATAACCCTCATGATGGTCAATGAGATTTTGGCTAGTTTTGGACTAGTCACTAAATCTCTGAATTTTAGTCAAGGATACTATTGGAGTCAAATAAGGATGTAATCTCATGCCTATTCCATTTGGGATCTACATAAATGAGCCTTTTTTTTTGGTTGACAAAACACTCTTGTTGATGATGGTTATATATAACATTATGTATTGATTGTTTTCTAGCTCTTCATTGACGATGTGATCCTCCCTTCTCCTCTTGATGTGTACAAATAGTTAGATGCTCTTTCTCGCTTGTGTGAGCTTTGCCACAAATGCTTTACCTTTTTCAGCACATTTAGGGCTTACCCATCTTGGCTTCACTCCCTCTTGTTTTGTTTTTATTGATATATTGTTGATCTGTTTAGATCCCAAGGTTCCTTTCTTACTCTATTCTGCTATTGAAACTTGGGTGGAAGCGTAAAGGCGTGCTCCACTTTTTGGCCTAAGTGGGACACTCAAATCAACATTTTAAATCAAATTTTCACTTTTTGTTACTTATAGCAAGCAAATTGTTAAGAAAATGAAGATGATGTGAGCTGGTGATTTTTGAGATTTCATGTGTAGATTCTAAATATATTTTAAGAAACTTTAAAAATAAGTTCTTATTTTTTAAACATTTTATAATAACCTTTTTTTTTGATCGGTAAAAGTTTTGATATTATTATTATTATTAATAGTAGCAAAAACAACAATAAAAGAACTTCAAAAAGTAAAAACATCACCACCCAAAATCCCTCTGTAACTAGAAGAGGAAATAGTATGCAACTTACTACACCATCCCTGAAACCCCAATATACATATGAAATTACATCAAATACAGACTAGTAACTGCCAACTTGAAAACAAACAACAAGGGTACCTGTCTATCCTTCTGTTCTACAACTTCAATCCTAGCCTACTTTGCAGACAATTTTATTTCCATTTGAAAGTTCTAACTGGATCTCGGGGATTCCTCTGTCACCTTTCTCTTCTCGTGGCTAGAAGATGCGCCCATCTCCACTGTGCTCTTAGACTTCTTGACATTCTTCGACCTTGCTGGATGGTCTCTCTTTCTCTTCGGCTCTTCCTTCTTCTTGTCCTTGCTTTGCGTCTCTGCCTCCACTTCCTCACATTGAGCTCTTGCTTCTAAAGTGTGCAAATAGTACTTAATCTCACTCAACCCAATTTGGGCCGCTGCATGACAAATCTCTTTGTCTTGATCAACACCCCAAATGAAGAATGGTCTCAGAGGGGGAATGACTTCACCAACATGCAATCAGTCTCCTCCCAGTGCCACAAAGCCTTCACCTGGTCTAGCTATCACCATGAATGGTGCCAATCCCCAACACCACTCCTCCCGTACACATTGGGTAACAATCTAATAGACCTCTTCCTTAGTACACAATTCTAGACACCAAGCGAAGAATAGAGAGGCAATGTTTGCGTTTGTCCTGTATCTGTACACCACATTCAAAAAAGAATCACCTAAAACCACAGTCACCTTATGAAGGAATTCTTCATCCTTAAATTTGAAAATATGCTTTAGACGCTCTTCTGAGACCTTACCCCAAAACGCCACCGTGGACTTGAGTGTTTGTAATGAGAAGTTCGCCTGCATCTTTTTTCCTTATCAAACCTTTAGCTCTGATATGTAACAATACTTGTGAATGAAAAATGAGCTACACATTTATCTTGATAAGCAACCTTCAATAAATGCTTGAAACCCACACTGCTACCAAGCCCACTATGCACACTGCCCATTACAAACTATGGCGGCAATCAAACGAGTATCATTTAATGTAATCGGTACTCCCATCATATCGTCTTATGGAGCCACCACTTCATCCAATCTACTCCCTTGACAATCCTTCCAAATCTCCTCTTCAATCCAAGTCACTAAGTCAACAACATGCTTTGACAAGTCATCTGCCTCCATATTGCCCATTTGATGTAGATGAGAGATTTTAAACTCTTTAAAGGATAATAATTGGTCCCTAACGGCTTTCACCAGCTTGTCAATCTTCCAATTTTCGGTACCACCCTTCATAATAGCATTCGAAATAATCTACAAATCACCCTTCATATGGACCGAGGCAGCTGATAGTTTATTTGCTATGTTCACTGCTAAGAGTGCCGCCTTCGCTTCTGCTTCATTGTTTATGGCAGGGCCAAGCCTCTGCATACTGCATGCCAACGTTTGTCCTTGCCAATCTCTAGCTACAAATCCAACTTTGGATGGACCTGGGCTCCCCTTAGATGCACTGTCAAAATTGAATTTGATCCAACCTTGTTTTGGTGCACTCCATACCACTGTTTCTTTATTAGTAGCTGGAGGATTAACCTGCCACGACCCATTAACAGGATTAAATTTAATGAGTGGCCAATTAGCTTGAGTTCAACTATCCTCCATGTTGTATGGATGTTTATCCAGACTTGTGAAGCTTGCTGCTGTACTAACCAATTCGGAAACAGAGTTTTCAATACTATTCCAAATTTGGACCAGAGGTTCCTCCTTATCCTAGAATATGTGTCAATTTCTTTCCTTCCACACCTCCCAAATTAATGCAGATGGTTCAATTTGCCAAATGCTTGAGAAAATGGATTTTTTGTTATCAACCTTCCAAACCCAAAACATCTCCTTGAGAGAGGCTGGAGAGGGGATCTACCAGTTTAATTTGTTGATCAAGAAATACCAACAGGCATGTGCAAAATCAAATCGGAGCAAAAGATGGTTCACTGATTCAGGGCAAACAACAGAAAGAGGACTTGCAAAACCAATCTTGTTCAAACGATCACCCGTGAGAATTCTTCCCTGAAGTGTGAACCATGCGAAAGAGCATGCCTTTAGGAGGCAATGCCTACCCCAACAAAGATTATGAGGCCAACCTTGTTCATCTTCTTTCGCTTCCAACAGTTTGTAACCAATTTTCACTGCATACTTCCCATTTTTTCGATCCGCACCATACTGAAGTATCTTTAATATGAGAAATGAGGATACGTCTCTCCTTGAAGATGTTTCTAAGTTTCTCTAGCAGGTTTGGTGCCAAATTAAGATCCAAGGGGTCCTTCCAAGACCAAACTTCTGAACCATCTACTAGTTTGCACTCCATAAAGACTCAAAGTCTTATGACTTTTTTGCCCCACCTTTCTACTGTAATGTTCTTCAAAGCCTGCAAAGAGTCATCTGAGATCAACACTTCATGTCTCTCCCATGAGTCATCCCAAAAAAGAGCCGATTTACCATCCCCTATTCTCCATCTTAAGTGATTTGTGATCACTGCTCGACATGCCAACATAAAGCTCCAAATTGCCGACCCTTTGACAAGTTTTCTAATAGTGAGGATCCGCTCTTTTTCTGGGGTATCCATATATTTCGCTTCTAAAATTTTGGCCCATTTTTGTTTCGGATTTGCATACATACTCCATATTAGCTTCACACCCAATGCCTCATTCATAATATTCCACCTTCTGATCCCTGCTCCTCTTGCCATCTTCGGTTTACACACCTCCCACGCCAGTAAGGAAATCTTATTCTATTCAAGGTTTCCACTCCAAAAGAATTTCCTCATCGTTTGCTCAACAAGATGAATGATTTTTTCCGAAATTTTCAAACAAGACATTGAGTAGTTAGGAATAGCTGAGATGACCGTTTTGAGCATTAGGATCCTACCTACAAAAGATAACCATTTTCTTTTCCACCCCTCCAAACATCCCACACTTATTCCAAAGACTTGAGCGGCTTGCTCCCATGAAGAGGGGAATGCCCAAGAACTTCCCTGGCAATTACCTGGTCTTCACACCCAAAATCCTCGAAATTTCCCTTTGCTTTCCTAAAGGGGTGTTGAAGCAATAAAATTCAGATTTATGCCAATTGATTCTTTGCCCCAACACCTCACAATACTTATCTAAGGTAGCTCTAATGATCCTAGCTTCCCTTAGAGAAGATTCTCCCATGAGAAGAGTGTCGTCTGCAAATTGTAAATGAGAGGTGGCCTCCATGCCTTGAGCAATTTTGAGACCTTTACATCTACCTTCTCTTTTCACTTTGGAAATGAGTCTTCCTAGAACCTCCGCCATGATGATAAAAAGAAAAAGGGAGAGAGGGTTCCCTTGTCAAAGACCCCTAGTGGTAGAAAAGTAGCCATGTGGACTCCCATTAACCAGGACTGAGAAGCTTGAGGTACTGATGCAACTTTTAATCCAGGCTACTCACCTAGGGTCAAAGCCAAATTTCTCCAAAACTCTCAAAAGGAAGACTTTATCAACATGATTATGAAATATCCTTTGGCAATAAAAAACAAACAAAAACTCTACGCTAGATGTAGGAAAGAATTTTTTATTGATTTTCAGATTTCTGGAAATAAATTGAAAACAGAATAAACAGAACCATAAAGAAATTACTGTCTGAAGACATGTTCCACCTTATTACATATTCATAAAAGCACATAGTATCCGCTGTTAGCTGTTTGTATCCCTGAAATCTTCATGAAACTTTGAGAACTTGAGGACTTTTGGAAGTCTGAAATGAGTTGCAAACTTACAGTTTGATTTCTAAACCCTGACCTTCATGGCTGATTAAACTATTGCGACTCTCAACAGATGCTGAATGCTGATCCCACACAGTTATACTAACATGCAGACCTTGGGTGGCCGTCCAAGCCGCCTTTTCCTTGGGGTTGTTGTCCCAGAATTGCAGAGAGAAAGATAAATAAAATGATAACATAAGACAATGAATCGCCTCCCTCTTGCTGGCCGACTTATATAGGCAAATAACCCTAAAAAGACTTTTGCCCTAAACTCCTACAAATCAGGCGATTTTCTTGATAAATCAGGCAATGATATTTATGTTTTGCCACTAACAAATATCCAATATTGAATATTCAGCGCCCCCCCTTCATATGAGTTAGGAATAATTAAATGTCAAAAGTGGCCCCAACTGATGACTGAAAAATAGGAATTCACTTAAGTGAAAAGGGTCCCACGTTCTCGTCTCCTTCTAATTCACAAAATGGCTAAGTCTGGGAGAGGCACAACTACAGGCAGACTTAGCAAAGTAACTTTTAGAGCTTCAACTGAGAGGGGACTGTACAGTCCTCCCTTCCCAAGATTGCTGGTCCGCTAGCAATCGTAAATTAGGATGTTGGAGTATCTCCTCACCTTCCCATGAAGTATCATCTAAAGGCAAACCCTTCCACTTTATGAGATACTCCTGCACAATCTTATTCCTCAACTTCTTTTCCCTCCAATCTACAATATCCTCAGGTTCAAGAATCAACTTTCCCTCTTCGTCCAATGGTGGCAATTCAGGAGAGGTAATTGTCTGTTGTCCCAATTCTTTCTGTAGGCAAGACACATGGAAAATATTATGGATCCTCTTGCCGGTTGGTAGTTCAAGTTCATATGCAACTTCTCCAATTTTCCTTAGTACCTTGTATGGCCCATAAAACTGTGGTTGCAATTTTTCCGCTCCATTGCTTTTCAAAGAAGACTGCTTGTAGGGCTGCAAGCGTAGTGTTGTGACGTTTTCACACATCGCCCCATTGCAAATGGAGACCCCCTACTTTTAAGGTCTTTTTGGTCTTTTGGCTTTGTTTTTTTGGTCTTTTCACAGCAGTCTCGTCAGTCTCTCCGCTTTGCAAGTGTTTGGGGCTCATATTGATTAAGTTTGCTTTTCGTTTGAGCAAATTTGGTTAAGTCTAGGACTCGTTTTGTTCATTTTAGGGTTTCTGCCTTCAGTCCTAGATTTTAGGGGTTTCTTTTAGGGTTTTGGAAAAACTAAACTTAGAACTGGAACCAGGACCCTTCAAGGAACCTCCCAGTAAAATTAGCGAATTCTGAGCACTTACTATTTTTAGTAAGTCTATTTTTAGTAAGTTTCACTGCCACCCGGATTGGTCTAATTTTGCCAAAAATCAAACTTACTATTTTTAGTAATTTGTACTTTTTAATAAGTTTCTATTTTTAGTAAGTGCTTTCCTGACCTATTTTGTCCAAACCCTAACATTTTGAAACACTTACTATTTGGGAAAATCTATTTTTGGCAGGTTCTTTACAGGAAAACACTAAAAACTGAACATCCCTAAAGACTGAACGTTCCTGAAGATCATTTCTAAATCCGGAAGAGTCAGAAGGCAGACAAGTTGGATCAAAAAAATGGTTTAAGTATGGAACTCCTATTCTAGAAGAGGAAAGCATGCAAAATCATCCAAGTATGGAAATTCACATCAATCCACCAATGTCATCCTGATCCGAAAATGGTCTGAAATTTCACTAAGTTTGAAAATTCGAAAGATCTTCCAAAATCCAGAATTTGCATAAACCACTCTCAAACATCCTACCAATATATATGAAATATAACTTAAAGTATAAGAAAGGAATACTTAAATGTTATATTTCATATATATATATATGTCCTGAATTGGTAGAAAACATCAAATTCCTCCACCTAAGAGAAATGCCACCCAAGCACTCATGAGGGCGCCAAAATGACATATTCATGGAGAAAGGATAAAAATCAAAGATTCCTCCTTCATGGCCAAAATCTGCCCAAGCATTCAGGAGGGTGCCAAATTTGAAGTGTCATGGAAGGAAGGAAAAATAGTGAATTCCTCACCATCAAAAATCCGCCCAACACTCAGGGATGGCGCTAAAGAGGGGTAGTGAAGGAAAATCCTCTAAATCATGAATTCCTCCCCTATGAAGAAATTGCGCCTAGCAGTGAAGGAGGGCACTAGAATGAAGTGTTTAAGGAAAGTTTGAAAAAGAGTAAGTTTCACGCCTGTTGTGACGTTTTCACACATCGCCCCATTGCAAATGGGGACCCCTGCTTTTTTGCTTTTTAGGGTTTGTTCTTTAGGTTTTTTAGGGTTTTGTCAGTTAGCCTTTGCATTTTGAGTGTCGCCTAGGGGATCACATGGATAGCAAGTTCGGCTTGAGTGATGTCCTGATCCTGAAATTTTGGCTAAGTCTGATGTCCTGATCCTGAAATTTGGCTAAGTCTGAAAGTCCTGATCCTGAAATTTGACTAAGTCTGGAAACTGAAAAACCTCCAAAAATTAGATTTTGCAATATAACTCCTGGAGGTCTGAAACCACTCTCAAACATCCTGAAAGTATATATGGAATATAACTTAAAGTATAAGAAAGAAGAAAGATAGAAGGAAATGCTAAATGTTATATTCCATAAAAATTATCCTGATAGAGAGTTCAAAAAGTCAAATTTCGCTCTTGTCCTTCACTGAGGATCCAGAGCGCATTTCGCTCCTGTCCCTCTCCAAGGGACCAAGGCGAAGCGCTCCTGTCCCTCACCAAGGGTCCAGGGCGAAAAAGCTTATTTAAGTCATTCCTGGCCTTGTTTGGTCAAATTGAGACATCAAAGGCATGGTGGAGGACGAAATGAACGTGATAGAGCATCCAGACTTGATCAAAGACGATGAAATGATGAAGTTTTTGCCTAGAGGGTCAAAAGTGCTCCTGTCCCTCACTGAAGGACCAGAGCGATTTTCTTTATATGCACAATTTTAGACCTTTCTTGGACATTAACTTTTATTCATAGCATGAAACAAGATGATATCTTCCTTAGCGAAGGCATTTCATGATGAAAGATGAAGCATTTTGGCCTAGAAGGCAAAAAGTGCTCCTGTCCCTCACTGAAGGACCGGAGCTGGAATTTCAAATTTGCACTGATTTTGCAGGATCAAGACAATTTTATGATTTGAAGAGGTCAAGGGAAACATGATTTATCCATTGAATATAATTTAAGTGGTCCACAAAGGAGTAAATCAACCAAAGTGACAAAAAGTGCTCCTGTCCCTCACTGAAGGACCATGGCGTTTTTTCAAGTTTCTCCTCTTTGTTTGAGATTTTATGGCAAAACTTGACTTGGATGGGAAGGACGAATGATGTTTTATGCCTTAGATGCGATTGAAGGTTTAAAAGACAAGGAAATATACCATGAAGGCAAAAAAGTGCTCCTGTCCCTCTCCAAGGGACCAGAGCGATTTTTCAAAAAGTGCTCCTGTCCCTCTCCAAGGGTCCAGAGCGATTTTCTAAAAAGTGCAAATTTCTTTCAAAGACAAGGCAAGTTTGTGAATGAAATGAATGGAAGAAGACATGATTAGCCCATTGAAGATAATTTGGAAGGCTAGCAAAGGACAGATAAGCTTGGAATTGCAAAAGTGCTCCTGTCCCTCACCAAGGGACCAGGGCGAAAAACATGTTATCTAGCTCTCCTCTCCAATTTTGAACAAATTGGGGCCAAGGCGCAAGTTTGAAATAACGTTTAAAATGCTTCGAGGTGGAATTGAGATGCAAGATTTGCAAAATTTGATGACAATTGACAAAAGTGCTCCTGTCCCTCTCCAAGGGACTAGGGCGAAATCTCCAAATATGCCCATTTACCTTACATTTTGAAATGCTATTTTTGTTTCCAGGACTCAAGAAGGAGTGGGGAATGATATTCTACGCCTGGAGGGTAATTTGAAGGTTGATGTGATCAAGAATTTGTGCAATGGACTCAAAAGTGCTCCTGTCCCTCACTGAAGGACCGGGGCGATTTTTATGAAATCAACAATTTCCCTCCGAGATTATGCTAAGGCAAGGTTGTGCGAGATGGGAAGGATCTTCTAAAGCATGGTGAACAAAGATTTGACTTCAAAATTTGAGAATCTTAGCCTAAAATACAAAAAGTGCTCCTGTCCCTCACCAAGGGACCAGGGCGAAAATCCTTGGAACACTCATTTTGCCTTGCTAAAATGAGTTAAGCATGCATGGAACAAGTGAAAGAGATCATTGCTCACTCTACAACGAGAATCGACAAATGAAAGATGAAGGATTGAGGACAAAAGTGAAAAAGTGCTCCTGCCCCTCACCCAGGGTCCAGGGCGAAAATGTTATAAGGCACGTCCCTTCTAAAGATCAAGTGAATTAAACTCAAGACTCCAATCAAAAATGTCATTTTAAAATGCCTAGATGAAGTTTTGAACGTAAAAATGAGGAATGCAAGGCCTAGATTGAGAAAAGTGCTCCTGTCCCTCTCCAAGGGACCAGGGTGAAGTTAGTGGCATTCATTATTTTTCACCATACTTGAACGTTGATATCCTCCAAATTGCATTAGATGCCAAAATTGCTAACTTCGAAATATTTGAAAAAATTAATTAAATTGGCATTTAATAAATTAATTTTTAGCCTCAAAAAATTGATTTTTTTATTATTAAGGCATTTAAAATTAATTTTTGTGAAATTAAAATTGAAAATGGAGCGCTTGAAGGCTTATTTTTATCAAGTCGGCCTCTCCTTTTTGAGATTTTATTTATTTTTTAACCTCCTTTTTGCCAAGTCGGCCTAGAGGAAGCAAAGGGGTGAGCGTTCTATATACTGGAGGTGTCTTTTCACAATTCAAATCATTCAATCATCCTTTCAAATGCAAATTGGAGGAGCAAATTGGAGAGGTGAATTTCTTGCTAGATTGGAGGATAATTTCCAGATGTTTTGAAGGCATTTGAAGGCGAATTTCCAGATTTTGAAGAAGCTAGTGGAAGGTGGAGCTCTTTTGAAGGCTAAAGGAGGCGTAATCCATCCAAGGGAGGACTATAATCTAAGCTTGTCCATCAAAATCCGGTTTTCTTTCATCTTTTGCCAAGGTTTTGTAGTTAAGCACTCAAAGGAGGAGGTATGAAGAATCATTTTTGAAGTTCTTATTCAAGACTTATTGTGATCCCATTGCAATTTTGTAAAATCTAAGTTTTGAAGATCCAAATTCCATTCATTATTAATTTGAAAATGTGTAATTCTTGAATTATCATGTTTTACCTTTGAAAGGTCTTAAATTTCATGCTTTAAGGTTTGATGCTCAAAAGACTAACTTTAATATTTTGTGTAGGCATCAAATGGAGATCCCGGAGTTGGAAAATCAAGCCAAATCAAGGACGGTCTCCTCCAAGAAGATCAAGCAAGGACAAGGGCGACTTCCTCCAATCTAGCATCGACAAGGACGACCTTCTTCGATCCAGCATCATCAGGATAAGGGCGACCTCTTCCAGTCCATTATTCTAAGGCGAGGTACATCATCATCCTGCACATCAGAGACACAAGAAGTCAGAGCAAAGGCTTCGTTGAAGAAGCGTATAGTTCTAGATGAATTAATTAAAGCTAGCTTCTCAACAACATCAAGTTGAATATCTACCAAGTTACAAGTGTCAGACAAGGTGGCATCCTAGTCATTACTTCTCCAGTCAGTGTGGTCCACCTCAGCATGTCCAGATTCAATGTACCTAACTCATGGGTGATGGCACAAACTTCAATGTACCTACCCCAGCTATCCATTGGTGGAGTTTTCCAGAGAAGACATGTGTCCTAAAGATATAATTTTATCATTGGTCAAGCATTAAATGTTATGTAATGGTTGTAACAAACCCTAATTAGGGTTTTCATTATTGAATCTTGGCCATTGATCTCAAATTGATCTTAGCCATCGAATTGTATTAAGGGCACTATATAAACCCCGACTCTTCATTTTGTAAAGGCAATAGATAGTAAGTTAGAGAGTTAGAAAGGAGTTAGTGAATAGAGAGTAGCTAGCTAGTTGATAAAATAGCAATTAGAGTAGAGTAGAGAGAGAAGGCAAAGATTGTTGCCAAGATGTTGTTGTAAAAGACTTGTAACTTCATTGAAGAAATGGTGAAATTTATGGGTCGATTCGACAATTTGCATGGTCTCTATCTTCTCATGTTTGATTTCGTGTTATTAGATGAGTGGAAGAAATGTGCTTGATTGATGGTGGAATTCGTATATCCATACTACTAGCAGTTTGTTGATTGCAGACTTGCCTTGCGTAGTCAACTGGAATCATTCAGCTTAAGCTTAACTTCAATTGTCGCTTCTTCATTGATATGCATCAACCTGATGGTGTCTATGCCTGCAGTGATGATTTGAACATCATAAAGCTTTCCTTCGAAGATTGCACTAACCTTGTGGAGATGGTCCTGAGATGTCAAAACAAGACTTAGTTAGAATTTCATCAAAGATCATTCATTGCTCTTACATTCTTAGTGTTAGGATTAGATCCTTTCCTCGCCCTCATCTTTTTTTTCTTTTTTTTCAAATCTAAGGCAGTAAAATCCTGTGTTGTAGCAATATTCAAAGCAGATCAGACGTTCAATCATCAAATGTAAGTCCCCTTGTGATTCCAACAAATCACATCATACCACAGAGAGCTTATCCACATGTAGAGATCCTACATCGAAGAACCTTGAAGTCACCCTGATTGATCCTTTTTTTGCGATATCTTCAGCATTCAGAGGCTTTACTCAAGAGAGGATAAGGTACCCTTGGGTATTTTATTCTGTGTTAGATAGTGTACAAAATACACGTCAACAATGCCCTGTGAAGAAATCCGCCTAGGCAAGGATGAGGGCACCAAAGTCAAGAAGTCATGGAAGATACTAAAATGTATGAATTCCTTTTACAACTCAAAAATCAGCCCAAGGAGTTCATAGGGCGCTAGATTCAAGGGATGATGGATAATTCAAACGAAGTATGAAATCCTCCTTCAGTGTAAAATTTCGCTCATGTATATGAAAGGGCGCCAAAATGCCTAGGCGTTGGAAAATGTGTAAAGGATGAATTCCTTCATCAAGCCAGTTCAGTGCCCAAGTGCAAAGACAGGAAAAGAAGGTTTAAATGATGATGAAATTTCTACTCCAAGATAATTTCACGCTCAAAAGATATCGAAAGACTCCCATGGCCAAGGATGAAATGATGAATTCCACCATGCAAAATGAATTCCATGCTCAAGCCGGAAAACTAAGGAAATTTGTCTAAGACATGAAAATTTCTAAGGCAAGGAAGGAATCAGGGATGAATAGAATAAGAAATTTCCCACTGAGAATTTTTTTGAAAAATCCATTCTCGGGCATATAATCCCATCCAAATTTCAAAATTTTTATAGATTTGGATTCGTAGGAGAATTCTCTCCCTCCTGGACTTGAAACCCTAATTTGTGTAAAATTCCCCAAAAATAGGAGATGGTGAAAATTGATGGAAAACCTTCTCCAAGCAAGGAAAGTTGAAGAGACTTCAAGAAAATTCTTCTTGAATCAAATTTTCTCTCTCCAACAATTCTAGATGTGCAAGAGCGGATATACGACGGCGGGGTCCACTTATGGCGAGGATCTATTGAACGTATGGCAGTAGGGTGGCGCATTCATTACCGGAATATTTGACCAAATGGCGACTTGGACATTGCATGTTGAATTTATGGCAAATTCTTTTTGCATGTAGCCGCCACATGTGGAAATGATGGAGAATTTATGACATAATGGGGTGATTTTTGCATGGATGAATATTCAATACATGTTGGATGAATTTGAATTGGTACATTTAATGCGCAATGGATGCTATTTTGGGTACTTTTGAATGAATTGTATAAGGGCATGATGGGTTATTAATTGCTGATTCCCACTTTGTTGCATCATGTGTGGGGAATCTTTTAGGGAGAAACCCTAATTAGGGTTTTGCATGTAGCCAGGGCTTGAAGCCTATATAAAGGCGTGACCCCCCTCATTTGTAAAGGAGGAGAGATTATTGTCGGAGATTGTTGCTAAGGATTGTTGAAGTAGCCAACTTAATACATTGTCCGACTTTGATGGTGTATTCTTGTTTTATTTTAGCAATCTGCATGGTCTTGCTCTCTTCATAGATTAGATTTGCTTTCATGTTGTTAGAAGATCTGGATTTGATAGGATTACTTGTTGTAAAGTCCGAGCTCATACTTTTGGTGTGCAGCTGCTTGTTGCATATTGTGCAAAGTTAGCTTGAGCCTCTGTTATGTGTGTATGCTTAACTTCGACTATCAGTGAAGATTGTTCAATTTGATGGTCCACATTGGTGATCTGAAAAACCTCTACACACCCTTTGAAGATTGCACCGCCTTCGCATAGTTGTGCTTTGCTGGCGAAGCAAAGTGTGGTTTGATTTTGCGTGAGTGATCCTCTCTCTTGTTCTTAGGATTAGATTAGACTCAACATAGTTCTCTCTACCCTATTCTCTTTTACTTTTAGCATATTTTGAAAATCCAAAAAATAGGGCTTTCATTGCAAATCATTCGCATAGAAATCCTTGAACTTGCATGAGTTTGTTGTCCTTTTCAAGTGAATACGTAAGGCCCCTTGGGTTAACATCAAAACCATCAATCAATTGAGTCACATCCACGCATTGAAGGAACCTTGGAGTTAGCCGTTTGAACTTTTGTGCAATCTTAGCATATAGACTAATTTTAATCAAGAGAGAGTAAGGTGACTGTTGGTAACTTTATTCTGTGTTCGATGCTGTCATAAAAAACACGTCAACACGTAGGAAAACCAAGTCTCCTATTTGAAATGTCCTCTCAACTCTATGTCTATCTGCATACATTTTCTGTTGGTTTTGAGTTTGTGAGATATTGTCTTTCAATGCTTGGAGAATGTATTGGTAACCTTGTATGGTTTCTTTTGCTCGGGGTACTTTGCTATCATCAAGAGCTAAATCTATAAATGACAAAGCTTCATACCCATACAATGCCTTAAACGGAGACATCCCAATAGTCATGTGGTAGGTAGTATTGTAACAATACTCACTTAAATGCAACCATTTGACCCAAGCACGTTGCTGTCCTGAAACGTAGTTTCTAAGATAGCCTTCAACCCATTTGTTTACAATTTCGGTTTGCCCATCTGTTTGAGGATGATAACTGGTACTGGGTGTCAATTCTGTCCCTGCCAAACGGAATAACTCCTGCCAAAATATGCTGATAAATCTGCTATCCCTATCGCTAACAATGGTTTTAGGGAGACCGTGCATTCTGAACACTTCTTGAAAAAATAAATCAGCAACTTGAGAAGTTGAGTAATCTGTAGCAATGGCGAAGAAATGGGAATATTTTGTCAGTCTATCCACCACTACAAAAATGCAATCCTTTCCTTGTACTCGTGGAAGTCCTGTGATGAAATCCACAGATATCCCTTCCCACTTTTGTTCTGGAATGGGTAATGGTTGTAAAAGACCTACCGGAAAAGTGTGCTCTGCCTTATTCTGCTGGCATGTCAAACATTCACAGACATGCTGTAGCACATCATCTTTAAGTCCCTTCCAAGAGAATCTCTCTCTTACCTGCCTATAAGTTTTGAAAAACCCCTGATGTCCAGCCAAAGGTGAGTCATGTAGTGCTTTCATAATACTTTGCTTTAGTTTAGACCTAGGTACAAGGTAGATCTTGTTTTTGTAATATATTACTTCCCCCACTACGATATATCTATCATCCAGTCGCTTTCCATCCACTATATCACAAGCAAAGGAGTCTTTAGAGTATTCAGACAGCTGCTTCGATTTCCAATCAGCGGAAATTTCTAAAAGTGAACATAGAGTGGGTCTTCTAGAAAGTGCATCAGCAACCACATTCTTCTTTCCTTTGATATATTCCACATCAAAGTCATATTCTTGAATCTTACTTACCCACTTCTGTTGACGTTCATTGAGATCCTTTGGTTCTAAAAAATATTTCAGACTATCATGATCAGTCCTAACAGTGAATTTTGCACCCACCAAATACTGTCTAAACTTGGCTAATGCATGCATGATAGCCAACATCTCTTTGTTATATGTGGAGTACAATTTCTTCGGATCTCTGAGCTTTTTGCTCTCAAACACAATAGGATGTCTTTCCTGCATTAGTACCGCTCCAATTCCCTGTCTTGAAGCATCACATTCCACAATGAAAGGCTTCGTGAAGTCGGGGAGTGCTAATACAGGACATGTGCTCATGATGTCCTTGAGCTTTTCAAAGATAACCCGAGCCTCTGTAGACCACTGAAAAGCCCCGTTCTTTGTAAGATCAGTCAAGGGAGAAGCGAACTGGGAAAAGCCTCGAACAAATCTTCTGTAATAGCAGCATAAACCCAAGAAGCCTCTCAAATCAGAAATGTTCTTAGGAGGTGGCCAATCCAAGATTGCTTGTATCTTCTCCTGATGAAATTTTACCCCTTCAACACCAATCACGTGTCCTAGATAAAGAATCTCTGACATTCCGAACTCACACTTGGAAGCTTTAGCGAACAATGATTGCTGTTCCATGATACTTAGAACAGTATCTAAATGCTACAAATTTTCTTCCCAAGTTTTACTATATATTAGTATATCATCAAAAAATACTAATACAAACTTCCTCAACTGCTCACGGAAAACGTGATTCATACAAGATTGAAAATTTGCTGGTGCATTTGTGAGTCCAAAGGGCATAACAAGGAATTCAAAGTGCCCATAATGACAACGGAATGCTGTTTTCTGAATGTCTTCTTCCCTCACACTTATCTGATGATAACTTGACCGTAGGTCAATTTTGGAAAAGAAAATTGAACCATGCAGCTCATCCAAAAGTTCATCTATCCTGGGTATAGGATATCTATTCTTAATAGTTCTTTTGTTCAGTGCCTTGGAATCAATACACATACGTAATGTGCCATCTTTTTTCTTGACCAGCACTACTGAAGATGCAAAAGGGCTAGAACTTGGGCGTATGTGTCCCATCTTCAGCAACTCCTTAATTGTCTTTTCAATCTCTTCTTTGAAGTGATGAGGATGCCTGTAAGGAGTGTTTATAACTGGTTTTGAACCTTCTTCCAGCTCAATCACGTGCCCAAATCCACTATCAGGAGGATGTCTTGGAGGAATATCTCCAAACACAACACCATGTTTATCTAACATAGATTCTATATCAACATGGTAAGAGGGTTCCTCATTTGTGGCAGCATTGTTAGAAACAAAGCAGTGGGCTGCCCACTCATATCATCATGGCGGAAGAGGGCTTCCATTCGTTTTGCTGAGACCACTCTTGGTCCTCCATCTGCCATAGCCTTCAGTATGGTTTTCTTACCTTCAACCATAAACTCTAACTACATCTGTTTGAAGTCTTGAACATACCTCTCTAATGATTCAAGCCACTATAAACCCAAAATAGCATCCACATTATTGAGGCCAAGAACATAGAAGTCTCCTGTTAAGGTATAGTCTTCCATTTGAATTTTCAGCTGTTGTATGACACAGGTACATCTCAAGGGAAAGCCATCTGCCACAATCACATTAAATCCCGGAAATTCTTCTGCTTGTAGTCCTCGTCTACTGACTAAGCCCTCATCAATAAAGTTATGAGTGGCACTGCTGTCCACTAAACATACTATTCGCTGCCCCTTAAGAACTCCTTTCTGCCAGAAAGGTCTACCTCTCGGAATACCTGAAAGAGTAGTTATGTGTGGGTTTTCTCTAACAGCAGTGTCTTCCAACTCAATCTGTTCTGGCTGATCTCCTTGTGTGTTATTTACCTCATAACTGTCCTCTACTTAATCCTGACTTTCCTCCTCTAAATGTACTTCAATCAAATGAAGTTTACCTTTTCCTAGGCAGCGGTGTCTTGGTTCCCAAAGCTCTTTACAGGAGAAACATAGTTTCTGCCTCCGTAGTTCATTTCGTGACTCTTGGTCAGCCTTTTAAGGTGTGCTTCTGGGCTGATTAAAACTTGTGTTTTTTTGTTGACTTGGGCCCTTTTTATCATTTTTCCAAGAGCTGAACTCTTTCTTTCGAGGCTGATATGGTGTTGTAACCTCCAAATCCATTGCTAATCCAATAGCATCATCAAGCGAAGTCTATGACAACACCTCCAAATCCATTGCTAATCCAATAGCATCATCAAGTGAACTAGGTCTATGAGCTTTCACTAGGCCTTTTAGTTTGTCATTGAGACCTTCCACAAAGAGCATTGTGATCCTTTTCTGAGGCATATCGGGAACCATTACTGCAATCTTCTGGAATTCATTGATATATGTTTCAAGCTGTTCGGTTTGCTTCAATTGGGCTAACTCCCTGTAATATACCTCTATATCCTTCTTGTCAAAACGGGTGATCAACCTATTAACAAATTCTTCATATGATTGAATCATGGCATGGTCCTGGGAAATGAGTCCGTGATGCCACTAGTCATATGCTACCCCTTCCAAGTGCATGGTAGCAAACTGGATTGATTTTTCCTCTTCCATAGGTTTGAGTGTCAGGAAGGTATCCAACTAGTGAACCCATGATCTTGCTGATAATTCTCCAATTCCATCAAAAGTTGGTATATTTATCTTATTCAGGGCATTTTTGTAATCCAACGGCTGGAAGGCTTGCCTCACTGGTCCTCTAGGCCTCCTGTCTAGTCTTTCCAAACGATTCCTAGCCTTGTCCCTATGCTGGTTCATGAGCTGATTTAAGTTCATTAGCTGGCTTACATCAGTTGGCAGTTGCATATATTCATTTCGTGCTGTCAAGACATCATTTGTGATTTGAGTGTCTCTTTCTTCTTCCAGGATGGGCTCCATTTCGTTTTGTCGGGGTAAGAAATTGGGATGCAATGGTCGATCAGACCTTGTGTCTGCTGTCCTTACGACATTGGAAGCCGTTCTGTCTTGGTTTCTGGGTCCTGCCTCGCCACTACTCTGTCAACTACCTTAGCGGTTACGAGGACCACTTTCACTGCTGTGATGTCTACTATCACGGCTATGATGACTACTAGACCTCCTTGATCGAGAGCGATCGGTTCTCAGTTGTCCCATGGCTGCAATCATTTTGTCTTGAAACTGCTGCATTGTCTGTTGCTGTTGGTGAGCAAACACTGTCAAAAAATTGTCCAACTGATTATTTAAATCTCTAGGCGGGCTTGCTTCCCTTCTGTCACCCGTTTCTAATTCAACTGGGTTAATTTCAGCTTCTTCTCGTTGCCCAGACCTACTCCTTGTATTGTATCTATGAGTTTCGAATCCTCTGGAGTGCATAGAACCCTAAAACAAGGACATGCAACGAAAAAGCATGAAAAAGAAAATTGAAACCCCACAGGCAGGCAGGGTTTGTGGCTCTGATACCACTGAAATATCCTTTGGCAATCAAAAACAAATAGAAACTCTATGCTAGATGCATCAAAGAAATTTTTATTGATTTTCAGATTTCTGGAAATAAATTGAAAACAGAATAAACAGAACCATAAAGAAATTTACTGTTTGAAGACATGTTCCACCTTATTACATATTCACAAAAGCACTTACAAAACATAGTATCCGCTGTTAGCTGTTTGTATCCCTGAAATCTTCATGAAACTTTGAGAACTCGATGACTTCTGGAAGTCTGAAATGAGTTGCAGACTTACAGTTTGATTTCTAAACCCTGAACTTAATGGCTGATTAAACTTTTGCGACCCTTAACAGATGCTGAATACTGATCCCACGCAGTTATACTAACATGCAGACCTTGGGTGGCCGTCCAAGCTGCCTTTTCCTTGGGGTTGTCGTCCCGGAATTGCAGAGAGAAAGATAAATAAAATGATAACAATGAATTGCCTCCCTCTTGCTGGCCGACTTTTAAAGGCAAATAACCCTTAAAAGACTTTCGCCCTAAACTCCTACAAATCAGGCAATTTTCTTAATAAATCAGGCAATGATATTTATGTTTTGCCACTAACAAATATCCAATATTGAATATTCAACGCCCCCCTTCATATGAGTTAGGAATAAGTAAATGTCAAAAGTGGCCCCAACCGATGACTGAAAAATAGGAATTCACTTAAGTGAAAAGGGATCCACGTTCTCGTCTCCTTTTAATTCACAAAATGGCTAAGTCTGGGAGTGGCTAAGTCTGGGAGAGGCACAACTACAGGCAGACTTAGCAAAGTAACTTTTAGAGCTTCAGCTGAGAGGGGACATTACAGATTATAAGCCTTCCAGATATCCAACTTGATCTGCATACGATCAATCTTAGACTTCTTGATGGTATGGATAGCTTCATGAGCAACCGTGATACCTTCCACAATAGTTTTGTTTGGTGCAAAGCCACTTTGTTCCTCCGAAATGTTATATTTAAGAATGTGCTTCAATCTGTTAGCTATAACTTTGGTTACAATTTTGTATATTGTGTTGCAAAGGGAAATGGGTCTAAAATCATCAAAATATTGCACTTATTTCTTCTTTGGAATGAGGGCAATTAGAGTGCTATTTAGATCTTTTGACACATACGAGTGGACCCTTGACTCCTCCACCACTTCCCAGAGACCCCCTTTGACTAAATCCTAGAACTTCTGAAAGGAGGGAGGGAAGCCATCCAGGCTTGGAGCTCTATTCCTAGCCATAGAAAAAAGGGCAAGTTTGACTCCTTCCAAAGAAACTGGCCCCAACAGTCCATAGTTTTGTTGAACAGAGATAACTTTTGGGATAGTATCCAGCACCTCTATAACCTTATTCTCATCCATCTCCTTGTCCGAAGACAATAAGTTAGTGAAAAATTTTACTGCCTCTTGATTGATGTCCTCCCGATCAGTGAGGAGGTCCCCTCCTACTTTTTTGATCTCAAAAATTCTGTTACTGGTTCTCCTAGCCTTAACCGAGCTATGGAAGAACTTCGTATTCCTGTCTCCTTAAGCCAACTTTCTCGAGATTTTTGCTTCTAAAATATCTCTTCCCTAGCCAGAATTTTAGATAACTGGTACTGAAGCATTTTCTTTTTATTATGCTTCTGAGCAAACATCCCTTGAGATATGATGACTGAATTCAAATCTTCAATCTCCTTAATCCTCAATTTTTCAGCAAAGATGTTCTTAAAGTGTGCTCTGTTCCCACTGCTTTAACTTACCTTTAAAAATTTGAAGTTTTTGATAAAAGAGTAAGCCTTTCTACCTTCCACCAATGGAGCAGATCCCCACCAAGTTTTGATCAGGTCACTAACACTTGCATCCCTTAGCCACATATTTGCAAATTTTAACGGGCATCGGATTGGAACCATATCATCTTGAAGAATCAGAGGGATAGGAAAATGGTCTGAGCCCGACATTGGCATGCTCGAAGTCTTAAACCATAGGGCTGTCCATCCACTTCATAGCTAAAAGGAATCTGTCCATTTTTTTTGCAATAAAGGCCGAACCTTGCCTCTTGTTGGTCCAGGTGAAAGTATCGTTCTTGACTTGAACTTTTGAAAATCGTTCTGGACCATACTTAAGCTCCCCAAACCTTCCAGCTTTTCCTTTGGGATTCTCGTCGCATTGAAGTCCCCTCCCAAAATCACCAAATCATCCTTCATCGAATGAATCACTTCCGAGAGACGATTCTAGAGCCGTCTCTTTGAAAACCACTCCAGAGGGCCCATAAACATTAAAGAGAAGAAACTCTTTCTTATAGGATTCTGCCCAAATTTTCACTATTGGCAATGCCCGTTTTGGGCAACCTCTAAAACTTTGATGTCTTGTGTCTTCCACATGATACCGAAACCTTCTACCTCAGCTTCCATAAAAAGACCTTTCCAATTTCGCCAACAATGCATAAAGTTTTTAATCTCATCTTTACCCATCTTAGTATCTTGTAAGATCACAATGTTTGGTTTCGTCTAATCAAGACAACGCTTGATCAAACATCTCTTGTCAGGGGCATTGCAGCTCCTGACATTCCAAGATAGGGTTTTCGTAGTGTCTTTGGAAGGGACCTGCCCTTCCCAGATTTAAGTTCCATCTGGCCCTTGGCACTTCCAACAAGCTCCATCAGGACCTTCCTTGATTTTTTCTCCCTTGCTTTCTTTTCCCCAGCCTTTACCTTACTATTTGTAGCGAATATTTGACAGATAGTTCTCTGGTCTAAAATGTCTTCTTCTTCAACTAAATATCCAAAAAGTCCTCATCTTCTAAGACCAAAAAGTTTTGCCTGGAGGTTAATTCTCTGACCGGAGTTATCATTCCTTCCTTTATTGGCGATATCTCCTTGTGTTGGGAAGGGAAGTATTGAGGGGAAAAAATGAGTCTACGCTGTCCAGAAGCTCTGACGGGATATTTACACAACTTCTCTTGTTGTGGAGGGCTTTCTTTTGATAAACCTTTTCCCCCGATTTAGGATCATTGCAACGAACAGATAAAACCATATTGGCTTTCTCTTGAACTTGATCATCTTTTCGAGACTGACATAGTTCTTGTCCCTCTGCTAAGTTATTTGGAGGGGTCATCTCCATTTCTCCACCTCTGACCTCCTTCTCAAGACCCTCCTCACTAGAGCTCGCTGGTGGAATGGATAGGTGGCTATCGTTCTGTACAACTGTGGTCCATCCATCCAAACTTATCTCCTGATCATTTTGGTCTTGAAGCCCCTCTTCTTGCTCTGACATACATACTGAATGCTGATTTTGATTCTTCACCTTTTCTGTAGAAGCTCTGAGATTTGCTTGTACTCCTGGTTTAACAAACTCTATACTATTTAGAATATCCTCCGTAGAGTCCAAAAGAGGTTTCATATGTTGATTCATTGCATCCTGCAAGTCCTTGTGGCTGTCTATCATGTCTTGATCCGACTGGTCCTTATCATTGTCCAATGGGTCCCCTATTTTGCCTTTCCCCGTCATATTCACCACACATTCTTCCGCTGTGTGTCCCTCCTTCCTACAAGTTTTATGAATCTCAGTAATCTCCTCTCTATTTGTTCGTGCCAGACATCTTCGTTAGACCATAGCTCTATCTCTTTAGGGAGAGGAGGCGAGGGTTTCCACATGATACAAATTCTAGTGTACACAATGAAGTCCTTGTCCACAACCTCATCAGGTTTCAAAAAGCGGCCCAACTTATTTCCTCTCAGCTCCAAAGCTTTAACTCCCAGTATTCTTGTGGAAGATTATACAAACATATCCAAATTGGGACTTCTTCTATATTTGCTTTGAGTGGGTAAAAATTTGGAGACCAATCCCACAGATAGAAACCCATTCCTCCCATAATATGTGGGCCATTGTTCAATATCCAATCGTTCTCTTTGGAGTTTTCACAAATCACTAAGAAAAACCCATTAGAGAGGGTTTTGACAATAATGCCTAAGCCCCAGTTCTCCTCGCACGAGTTTTTAACCCTCGAAAACGCCAGCCTTTCCCTAGCCCATTTCATGAAGAAAGCCCTATCTCTCAAGTTTTTTTCTGTTAGTTTCCATTTTTTATTTTAAATGTGTAGGGAGATAGATCTACTTTGATCAGTTTGAATACGTACTTGAGCATCCTACTGACCATTCTGAGTGGCCTTTGGTCTCCACATCTTCTTGGTTATCTCAGAGACATTGACATCCTTTCTAGAAACAATCCCTGTGAAATCCCATCAATGCGGAGAGGGCCGTTTACGAAGTAGGTGTTCCTTCCACCTTCTGTCTTCTAAAGCAAGGTGCTTGTTTTGCTGATCCTCCCATGCCTTACTCAGAGGACGCTAGGGTAAACCACGACAAATTGGTTTTGGCCGCCATGGAAACCCGCTTGAAACCCTAGATGCCTGCGACACTCCATCCTCTCCACTCAATGTTACATTTGTTAATGACTTGTTTTTAACTCTTTTATACTTAATAATATATTTAATAAGTGATATTTTTCCATCTAGAATTAAGATCAGGTTATAATTATTTAAATATAGATCACTAACAACAATATTTAGTGCATGCACATTTTTATGTTATTTTTGTTGCATATTCTATTTATTATTATTTTTTTAATTCAAATTAATTATTATTTATTTATTATTTAGAGTGGTGTTTTCTCGTGTAACATATTTTTTTTTGTATACATTCAAATTATATATTTTTTGAATCAAAAACATTGATATGGAGTGTGGTTGTATTTTTCAAAAATTTTATACTTTTTTTTTTCAATGTGCGTTGAACAAAGACCTTTATGTCTAGTTAAAAACCTATGCTCACTAGAAAATAAATATACTAAATAAACAAATCTTGGATCATGGTGATTTCAGTTGATTGTCCAAATCTTGCTCCAAAACAGCATTTTCTATTGAAAAGTAGATGAACAAAAGTTGAAGGTTTAGTAAGGAGGTTCAAAGCCCTTTCCTAAGGGTATCTTGTCATCCATCATCATAAAAAAATAGGAGAAAAGACCATCATTCAGACCTTGTTTACACATGGTAGGCCTTGTACCTTTGAATGAAGGACATTCATTTGAAGGAGTTCAACGGTTCTTGCCTTCCAAGACTCATTTTTGTGCCTCATCCCACAAGTGGGACAAAACCTTTTGCTTCCATCCACTTGTTTTACTTTCAAGTCACTTTGAACTACAGCGATCATTCTTGGACATTTTCTTTCTTTCATTCATCCTTTCAATAGGTTAGTTTTCATTTATTTATGTGAGGTCTCTCATACCCCTATGCCCAAGATGAACCTTCCACACCAGTTCTTTGAAATATCCCCAAGTAGGGATAATAGAGAATAACAATATCTTTCTCAATTTTCACACCCGAACACATATTGTTGAAACTGCTACTATACTAATTTCAGATTGCAGAATCTATTGTTTGATGCGTTCAATAGTGGATTTAACAATGCCATTCAATGTATTAAAATGAACAGAAATTTAGCCATGGATATCGAATGGCCTTCTTACTGCAATAACAATGAGACTCAGAAATGCTTATGACAGCAACCTGTTGTGACGTAGTCACACATCGCCCCATTGCAAATGGGGACCCCTGCTTTTTGCTTTCTAGGGTTAGTTTTCTTGGCTTAGTCTTTTAGGTTCCTGGCTATTAGTCTTTGCATTGAAGGGTTGCCAGAGGGTTCATTTGGACAGAATGGTCTCTTTTGGCTAAAGTGAGTAAAATGAGTAGCAAGTGAATTTGGATTTCTCTTTGAAAGCCTCCCCTTGGTTAGGCCTGGGTCTTGTTTCTAGGGTCGAGTCTTGATTGAATTTAAGGAAGTCTTTGAGTCATGCTAGGAGTCTTGTTTTTTGAGACCTATGTCATTGAGTTAAGGAAGTGAATGGAGGTCTGTGAGTATGTGTTCTCAAGGATTCTTCCCTTTGAGGGTTTGAGATTGGTCTAGTTAATGAATGATAAAGTTCTTTTACTTCTAGGCATTGATTGATGTGAAACTTACCTATTTATCCTTATAAAATGCCTAACGACCAAGCCTAGACTTGAAAACTTGAGAATTGAATGAGGAATTTGAGTGATAGTATCAATTTCGTTCCTGACCCTTCCAAAGGGACAGGAGCAAATTCTTCCTTAGCTCTCTTTGCCCTCCTTTTTTGGACAAAATCTCACTTTAAGGCATGGATTGGGAGGAAATAAGCTTGAATTCACCCTTGGAGATGCCTTTGACAAACTTAGACTTGAAAATTTGGAGAAAAAGTCAAGAATTTGAGCATTATTGCAAGATTCGCTCCTGACCATTCCAAAGGGTCCAGAGCGAATTTCCTTAGACTCTTCTCTTGCTCCTAGTTTAGACCACAAACCTTGCTTTCTAGTCATAATTGAGGAGAGGATGATCTATCTAGGCCTTGAGAATGAACTGAAACCTAGCCGAATGCACTTGGATCATGGGAAAGTTTGAAATTTGAGCTTAAAGAAGAATTTCGCTCTTGACCCTTCCAGAGGGTCCAAGGCGAATTCTCCTAAGAACCTCTCTTGGTCCTAACTTGGGCTATAACCCTTACTTCCAGGCCTCAATTAAAGGAAGAATGATCTATCAAATGAATTGAAGCAAGCTTGAAGATCAAAATGAGAGAAATTTGAACTAGATTGTGAATTTCACTCCTGACCCTTCCAAAGGGACATGAGCGAATTCTCCTAATACCCTCCCTTGGTCCTAACTTTGGACCATAAACCTTACTACTACGCCTTGATTGAATGAAGAATGATCTATCCATGCCTTTGGAAGTGAGTTGCAACCAAGTGAGATGAGGAAAATTGGAGAATTTGAGCTAAGAAGCAAATTTCGCTCCTGACCCTTCCAAAGGGTCCAGAGCGAAATTCCTCTTGAGGTCATGTACCTCCCAAAGGTACCTAAGCGAAATTGTTAAGATGTACTTTTGATCCAACATTTTGAACTAGGCACCTCCTTAAGGTGATTTGTTAGCATGTCCTAAGGTGAGAACAATGTGAATGAGGGTGAAGTTTGAATGTTTGAATGATATCCAAGACTAATTCCTCAAATTCGCTCTTGACCCTTCCAAAGGGTCCATAGCGAATTTCCTTAGATCTCCCTTCTTGCTCCTGATTTGCATCAAGCTTAGGTTCCAAAGCATTAATTTGTTGGCATATGATGAAGCGGTGACAAAGCATGTTGTCATTGATGTCAATAAGTGTAGGTGAATTGGTATGAAGATTGGAAGAAGTTGTTATTGATGTTCAAGTAGGAGAACCGGTATGAAGGGATGAAGTGGACTGGTGTCGGGGTTTCACTAAGTGTGACTACCGGTTGGTAGTCTCAGCTCTAGGGTTTCCGGTTTGGCAATCTAGCTTGTGCGATGCAACCGGTGACATTCTGTGATGAGTTAGCTAAGAGATAAGGATGAGATCGAGATGCCATGTTAGTTTTGTGCACGTGAAGGATTTCCTTGAGGATCTTGCATGTGAAGATCGATTGCATTAAATGTCTACCTCGGGAATGAACATTCTTCTTAGCGGTATGTGAAGAGAGCGTGATGAGTTACTGATTTCCTTATGCGGTGAAGGATGGACGATGTAGAATGACTTGTGATCTGTTTGAGATTGTTTTATTCTATGCAAAAGTGTTTGAACGGTCAAGATTGGACCGCTTGTAATTGTAAACCTAAAATGTTTAGGGTTTAGGGTTTATGCTACCGACCTAATTGTTGTCTATAAGGTTGATGATGTTTGTTATTGTTTGTGTTGGCAAATGTTGTGTTTGTATCCGAGTGATGAGATACTTGCTAGACCAGTGAATGGAAAACTGCAGAGTGTGATTGCAGAGTAGAGGAGCTGAAAAGGATCTGCCTTAGCATGTAGTGCTATTATCAGATCAGAGCTTTACCTGTTGTCTTCTAACCATTTCAACAGTAGGAAAATCCTTTTGCCGGGTAGCTTTAATAGGCTTATTGCAAATCCTCTAGCGAGGTAACCTTTAATAGGGTTTCAACCTTTAACATGTTATATAGCCATCCCTTAACCGGGTGATCTTTAACAGGATCGGTTCCTAACAGAACCTTATTGTAAAGTCTTTAACCGGACTAGGCTCCTAACAGAGCGAGCTTCAAAAGAGTTCAAAAACAAGCTTGTGGGTATTCATCCCCACCGTGGTTTTTCCCATTTGGGTTTCCACGTGAAAAATCTGTGTCATGAGTTGTGCATTTTTCATGTGATGATTGAGCAGTCTTTGTTTAGGTGAATATGCATGCAAAGCCAATGGTTATGGTATTACTGATACAACACATGCATGAGTATATTGGTGAAGTAGTTATCAAGTGTTGAATGTTATTTGAAGTATTCAGTTTTACTGGTTTAGCTGTCTGAAGTCTTACTGTGTTTAACCGGTATTGCCATGGTGAAGTTTAGTGATGAAGACAACCGGTTAGCATTGTTTTAACTTGATATGTTGTTGAGAAGTTTTTGTATGTACTGATTCGCCCCCCCCTCTCAGTACCGATTAGGGTATTTGTTGTTCATCATTATTCATCATAATTGAGGTTGATTGAACTTAGAGGCACCCTCAGACATGCATTTGAGTAGGTCATGATCACTAAATGTTAAGAATTTGAGCAATTAAACCAAATTCGCTCTTGACCCTTCCAAAGGTACAGGAGCAAATTTCCTTAGATCTCCCTTCTTGGTCCTAATTTGCATCATAAACCTTGTCCCTATGGCGTGATTGAGAGAGAATTGATGTATGCAACAAAGTGAAGTGATGAAAATGTGAGGGGTTTGAGCATAATTGCCAAATTTGCTCCTGACCCTTCCAAAGGGTCCAGAGCGAATTTCATCTAAGCTCCCAACCCTTCCAAAGGGGGGTCTAGAGCGAAATCCTTCAAGGGACCTCCTATCTCATTCAAACAATTGAATGAATCCCATTTCGAGCAGATTTGAGGGCGAATTGACTTGATTGTGATAGATAAAGGGTGGAAAAGACAAGTCCAAGGCAAGTTAAGTATGAATAGAGCTTAAAGGAGCAAATTCGCTCTTGACCCTTCCAAAGGGTCCAGAGCGAGTTTTCCTAAGATCCTCCCTTTTGCTTCAAATATGGACTAATTTCATGCCTTGGAACCTCAACTAGGACGTTATCATGCCTTGGAAACAATTGAAGTAAAGAAAAATGATGAGAAAGTGAAGAATTTGTGCAAAAATGCAAAATTCGCTCTTGACCCTTCCAAAGGGTCCAGAGCGAAAATTTCATTATAGGTCCTGTCCTTGGAGAGGGTCCAGAGCGAATTTCATTATAGGTCCTGTCCTCGGAGAGGGTCCAGAGCGAAGTTGATTTTAGTGTCTTCTTGTTGATGGTTTGAAGTGAGGAATACTATGTTAGAACGAATATATCATGTGTACTTAACACCTTTTTTGTTTGTTTTGCAAATTAACAAAATCAAGTTGGAGGAAGATCAGGCCAGGACAAGGACAACTTCTTCAAACCTTATCATCATCAAGGACACCTTAAGTGTGGAGAAGAAGACCAAAGTGTTAAAGACTTCAAGTGTTCAAGCAATAGAGCAAGACATTCTCAAGTACCTCATTCTATCACATAGAGAAATCACAAAAATCTTACAAACATTTCAAGGCAATATGAGCTACCAGAGGAGGAGTGACTTGACCGTGAAGAGGCCTCATCAAACACATGAGAGCCAAGGAAAGGTACATCATTCCTCAAGCACATCGAGGATGAAGGAGGATCAACCAAGGTCAGTGCAAGGGTACGTTGAAGAAGCAGATGGTTTCAGAAGAGTTAATCAAAGTTAGCTTCTCATCGTCATCACATTGAATATCAAGAAATACAAAGTTCCTTGACCAAGTACAAACACAAGACAAGGTGGCATCCCAGTCACTGTTCCTCCAGTCAAATAGGTCCACACCGGCATGTCCAGATTCAGTGAACCACGCTTGTGCACAGAGGCACAAACTCCGATGTACCTACCCCTGTTTCCTATTGGTTCTCATGCATTGAATATAATTTTCTCATTGGCTAAAGGAGTTTGTTGTAACAAACCCTAATTAGGGTTTCCATCTTGTAATCCTAGCCATTGATTGTAAATCAATCAGAGCCATTGAATTGTAAAGAGCTCTCTATATAAAGCTCTGGCTCTTCATTTGTAAAGGTTAGTAGTGGTTAGAATAGCTAATAGTAAGAATAGCAAATAGAATAGCAATTAGAGTAGAGTAGGAGGAGAAGGCAAGGAATTGTTGCCTAAATTGTAATAAAATCTCATTTTTCATTGAAGTTAAGGTGAAATGTGTTGTTTCTTGCAATATGCATGGTTTCTTGTTGAATCTTCATTTTAGATGGTAAATGATTAGATTGAATGAAGGAAGTTACTGAATGCACTCGCATGGAATCCGCCTAGTCCAAACCACTAGCCTCTTACTGATTGTAAGTGCGCCTTGTGTGGTCAACTGGCATTGAATGAGCTTAATCTCGAATTGTTATGCGTCTATTGTTCATGCATTAACTTGGATGGTGATCAGTGTCTGATGGTGTAACGATTTGAACATATTTGAAGCATCCCTTAGAAGATTGCACTGAGTTGGTGTCGAATTGTTCAATCTGATGGTGAGACCTAGCCCAGTAGGACTCCACCTAGTCGTTCATCTACCTTCTTGCATTCTAGGTCTTAGATTAAACTCTCTAAAACTTACACCTTTTGCTATTTCTTTATTCTCCCTGGTGAGTAGATAGGACTTGAGTTCCAGCAAATCAAGCATTCAGGCATGCAAACGTAAGTTCCCTTGTGAATCTAGCATAATCACATCACACCAACAGAGCTTATCCACACGTAGAGACCCTACATATAAGAACCTTGGAGTTATTTCGATTGATCCTTAGGCAAATCTTTAGCATTCGAATAACTTTGTTCAAGAGAGGATAAGATACTTAAGGTATTTTATTCCGTGTTTGCATGTGCATGAAAAATACATCAACACAACCCCAATATAAAGGAATTTCTGGAGAGTAGTTATTCGTAGATTGTACCTTAACTGAGAATAGAGAGTTCGGTTCTTACAAGATAGTTTGATGCGATAAAGAGTAGAAAAGGTTTGCATTTGAAGGCACAAACTTTTCTTTATATGTGGCAATGCTCTTTCACACCAAAACTGAAGATTAGTGCAGTCTGAATGGTCTTCCCAAGATACTACTTGAATTTACTTCTGTCTAGATGTCCGCTTAGATACCACTGAAGACCAAAGGGCTGCTATCAACCGCTACGGAAACCCCACGGAGAGGAAAGGAAGGGTCCGATTCACTAGAATCGTCTCCTGAATCATCTCCCAAAGCAAGCACGGTTCAGACCAGGATATCTATTAGTGATAATCACCTACAAAATAATAGATAGCCACGAATGGGCACAATATTCTTTCCACGGCTCTTGACTGGTCACTCCTGTAAAATAATCTTTCCACCAAAGCACTAAAGTCTGATTCCAAATTATCCATGACACTTGGAATGCGATGCCAGCATAAAATACAATCACCCCACAACATAAATATTTGCCTTTACCTTCAAACTTATATGAGGCTCTTAATTGCATCATCCCATTTAGATAATACCGACAAATATTAAGCAAACCCTATTTCACAATGCATGCCAATGCTATATAATTGCGGATATAGTCTTATTACTCCTGCACGGCCAAAATTATTAATCCATGAACCATTCATAATAGCAATATCAGTATATTCAATGTGCCCATAATATGGTATTCTCCAAACCTTAGCAATCGAAATATTCACCCAATACTTAGCGACATTGACTCTAGACTAGTCCGTAATCTTTAAATAAATATCAAACTTGAACCAAGGTCCCAATAAAAGAATCTGGTCCCACAAATATCAGCCAATCTTCAATAAACTGCAATTATAATATTCAGAAGAATATATCCTTATTTCTCAGGTGAATATAAATTACCTAAGAGACTTTACAAATTTTCCTGAGCTATGAACTCCGTTGTGAATCCACCCTTTCGAAGAGCTAGGTTTTCGTCCAACCCCTTTTGTCATCTCCCGAAGGTTTTCATCCCCAAAAATCATAAAACGTTTATCAATCCATAAGCATGCCTTTTCTACAACCCCAAGACCTTATAAAGCCCTCCTCGAAACATCTAGAAGATTAGGCCAACTGGAGAACTTTTTTTAATAAAGTGACCTTATAATTGTATTTTATTATTTTATTGTTATTTAATTAAATTAATTAATATTAAGTCATGGTATATGTATTTTATATATTTTTTGATAACTTAATAAAAATCAATTTAATTAATTGTCACCTTAAAAATTAGGGACATTACAGTCCTCTCGACCCAAACATTGCTTGTCCTCAAGCAATTCTTTGCTGCACCACTAGGATCCCAAACTAGCCATAGGAAAAACACTACATCACTCCGTTGCCCCACTTTGATGCAAGCAGCAGTGCTGAAGTCTGCAACTCCGTCATCCTGAAGCATCCCCACTATCAAGCTGATTAATGGATCCCGAATCATCACACTCTCACACCAATGACAAGTGGAGAGATACATGTCTCTTATCATGCCACCAACACCCAATGTCCATCTAAATCTGCATGAGTTCCCAAGGATGTGAACAGTGATCATCCTAAGTGCGTAATCGGTCATGACAATACACCATATGCTGCTGTTATGAATCATGACAACATCTATCCGACTGAGAACCTCACTCCAAGTTAAGCAATAAGTACCTCCAATGACAAAGGATGATGAAAGTTCATCAATAAGCCAACCTCCAATAAGAAAAAGATGATACAATCCTCTCCAACTCCTCCAATCAGCTGCTGTCCCCAAAAGACAACCTGAAATCTTGTGGTTTCATCATGCCATGTACCAAGGCTCAGCTGAAACTTATCCACTCCAATCAAATGCCACTCGACATGAAGAACATTGATCATGCACACATCATACCTATTGATGTGTGAGCTCAATTTATAGGCTCTTTAATTACAATTCAATGGCTAGGATTGATTTTGAATCAAAGACCGAGATTACAAAATAAAACCCTAATTAGGGTTTGTTACAACTAACTACCTCTTGATCAATGAGAAAATTACATTTGGGGACACTTGTCCTTTTGCTAAATATAAACCAAAAGAAAATAGAAAGTTGCTGCATTGTAGTGTAAGCCTTCTAGAAGCCTTCGTGGATAAGTTAGGTTCATTGAACTTGGACATGTTGCCTTGGAACAATCTAATTGGTTGGAAGATGATGAGGTGCCACCTCAGCGTGTTGGATGTCTTCCTTGGTCACTTTGTTTTTCTTCCACATGCTTGCCTTAGAATATCTTTCCTTGCTGACGACTCTATCCTTTGTGCTTGCTTCTTCCTAACTTCGATCTTGGATTCCTTTCGAGATTTTGATCTCTTCTTCTCACTTGCATTTGAATCTTTGAGGTCTAGAAGTCTTCCCTTGGAGTAGATGTCTGGAATTGAAGTTATTTAAAATTTTCTTTCTTGATTGCTTTAAAATTCCTCCTCCCTGAACTGGATTGATGTTATTCCTCTGAAGTCTCCAATTTGTGTCAAGAAATTGTTTAAGTACGAAAATTTGTTTGGAATACTTTTCTTGTCACTGCATGATTCTAATTGGGAGCTTGTCTTCAATTCTTCAGGAGATGAAATCCCTTAAGAAGTTGCCCTGATTGCCTCAATAGGTTTGGGATTGTAGATGAAATCCCCCAAGAAGTTCGAAGTTTTTTTTCTATATTTTCACCAAGTTCGACGAATCTCCTTTCTTGATGCCTTGAAATTCTTTCAAGGGCCTTGAATTTGGAGAAGAATTCCTTTTTGCTTTAGCCACAATGGAGGAAATTGGAATTTTCTCTGTGAAGTTTTACCCATACTTAGCCAAATTTTGGCTATTCAATTTCATTTTGTAACACCTTCATGTGGACCTTTCAACACTTAGCCAATATTTTGGCCATCTCTATGCTCGGACGAACTTTGTCTGTGGATTTGCCTTCAAAAATCTTCTTTCATTGAACTTGGGAGAGAGAGCCCTTTCAACTTTCAAACTTGAGGAAGAATGAAGATGAAAATGACAAGTTGAAATTGATATAAGGTTGAGAAGTCGATTATTTTAGCATCTTTACATTCTTGGGTAGATTCATCGAACCTAGTCTTCTTCTCATCCTCCTTGAAGTGGCAACTCATTTCCTTCAAAAGACTACAAAGAAAGTTTCTAATTTTGCTATTGGCGCTACTTCACACTTATCCATGTGTGTTTTTAGAAAATTTCTCAAAGTGTTGGGCGAATTTTGAAAAAAATATTCTCTATGTTGGATGAATATTTCTTTCTTGACTTTCTAACTTGGTCAACCCTTCATGATGTGATATGCCATTCTCATGTTTTCATGTGCGGAATTCATGCATTTCCATGCCACCTTAGGCAGACTTGGCTTGTGTTAGGATATTTGCTACATGAAGCATGGCTGACTTTGAATGTTTTCATGTCATGTTTATACCTTCTTGGGCAAACTTTACTACCCTTCATCATGCCAATTTCTTTTAAGTGTCAAGGCGGACTTGATGTGTCTTCATGCCAATGTGGGCGGAGTTCATGCTTGATCAAGACATTTTACTCATGCTTGGGTGGAGTTCATGATGCCCTGGGACATTTCTCATTTTTCTTCTAGGCGGACTTTAATATGGCATAGGACATTGCCATCTCCATCATAGCGAACTTCACCCTTTGGCAAGCCATTTTTTTTGGAGGGGGTGGACTTTGTCACATTTTAGGCCAAATTGTGCCTTTCTTGAGAGGACTTTAGCCTTCCTTAAGCCATTTCTTCCTCTACTATGGGCGGAGTTTACTCTTCCTTAAGCCATTTTTGCTAAGAAGGTGGGCGGGCTTTAGGATGGCACAAGACATTGCCATCTGCATCATTATAGACTTCACCCTTTGGCAAGCCATTTTGACCAAGTGCTGGGTGGACTTGGCACTTGATTTCAACTTTTCTTTCAATCTACAAACACAACCGAATTTTCCTTCATCTTCCTTGGGTGGATTTGCTTCTTGCTTAGGGGATTTCCTTGACACTTAACCAAATTTTGACATTTTATTCTCCAAGGTATCAACACTTAGCCAATTTCCAGAATTATTTCTCCCCAAGGTATCAACACTTAGCCAATTTTCTGAAATTCTTCTCCCCAAGCACTTGCCAATTTTCTTATCCTTTCCTTGGGCAGACTTTAGCATGTCTCAGGACGTCGTTCTCTCCATGATGGGCAGAGTTTGTGTGTTGTTAGGACATCTCCATCATGCCTTGGCGAAATTCATCATGAGTCAGGACATTTTCAACTTTCCTTGGGCGGAGTTGGGCATTGCACCATTGTCATCTCCCTCCTTGGTGGACTTGGCTATGGCACAAGACGTTGCTATCTCCCTCCTTGGCAGACTTTGCACTTGTCCAAGACGTTGCCATCTCCCTCCTTGGTGGAGTTGGTACTTGTCCAAGGCGTTGCCATCTCCCTCCTTGGCGGGGTTGGTACTGGCTTGAGACGTTGCTATCTCCTTTTAGAAACTTTTCTTTGCCATTTACACTTGATGGATTTCTTGATGATTGCCATATTTGTTTGGAACTTTTGGAGCGATGCCCTATATGGAGATTTTTTTCTTGCTTTTCATACTTGGAGATACAAATGTTTTGATTTCGAAGATAGGAACCCTATTGCCATGACCTGAGTGACCCAATCCTAGGTCAACTTTCAAAAAAGCTGAAAAAAGCGAAAAAGTAGAAAGCAAAAAAGCAGGCAAAAACGCTGCTTCCCGGATTGGCGCCAAAATGCCAAAATAAAAAAAGCAAAAGAGCAAAAAAGCAAAATCCCATAAAAATAGGAAGGTGTCAGAATTGACCCTAAGCAGTTGCGTTTTTCGTCCTTCGGGCCTTCTAAGCACTTTGATGGTGTCCAAACACTGTTCTGATGATTGACTCCTTGATTGACTTGGATGACCACTTAAAAACTCTAATTCATTGTATAAAGACTGGTGATTAGCAGTCGCGATGCCAAGGCAAAACCCTAAAAAGCAAAAATAAAGGGGGGGGGTCCCCATTTGCAATGGGGTGATGTGTGAAAAGGTCAGAACAAGATCTAAATCTATTCCTAAGGGCAGTGATATCAATAGATAGTGTTCTAATGGACAAATTCCAAAATAACCAAGTTTTGCTTTGCCAAGATTAACTAAAACTCCAGAAGTACTGGTGCAATCTTCCAAGGATGTTGAAGGATTTTCACATTGAGGAAGTGCATTTGAATACCCAAAACGGTGCAAATCCAAATGACTATCCACAATCGAACTTAGCACAAATTTGGTGGCTCAGGCTAACTTTACACTACAACTTTTAATCAACAAAATGCAAAAAGTATGAACCATGGAAATTTATCAAACACCATTACATTCTCCATTGAAATCAAAGCACTACTCTACTTCTACTCTAAGTGAGGAAGGTGAAACCATGCAAGTTTTGAAAAATAACTTAAGTGGACACCATCAGAGATCAATGTTTCATTGTTATTGTCTCAAAAACTTATCGCAACAATTTCATACAAATCTCCCTCCCTTACAAATGAGGGGGGGCACCCCTTTATATAGGCCTCTAGCCTTGATTACATGCAAACCCTAATTAGGGTTTGACCCAAAAGATTCCACACACATTATGCAACAAGGTGGGAATAAACATTAGTGACCCATCATGTCCATTATCAATTAATTACATTCCTGCCAAAAATGGTGTCCATTGTGCATTAAATGCACCACTTCTTTCAAATTCGCCCAATGCTCCATCATGCAATAAATTGCTCATAATCTCTGAATGCTCCACCACCTCCAAAATTGGCCACATGCAATAAATGCTCCATTATCTCTGCATGCATTGACTCAGCCGCCATTTGGTCAAATATTCTAGCAATGAATGTGGCGCCATGGTGCCATGCATTCAATAGATTCTCGCCATGCAAGTGGACCTCGCCGTCATAGGAACTTCTATAATTTTTCGGGTTGTGCTTCATTAATACAACATATTCTCTTTGCATGTCGCTAACTCATCCTTTACAAGAATCTTTCCATTCTGAGTTTGCAAAAGACATTTTGGAAGATTTTCCTGCCTTGGAAGAATTTTAACAATCTTTCCACTTCCGAAGAATTCCTGAATGCTTGGAAATTTTGGAGAGACAAAGTCCTGGAGAGAGAATTTTTATCTCGAAGGAATTTTTTCGTGTTTTTAAGTTTATCTTACGACTTTGCCAATTTGATCAATTTGCCACTTTTCCTACTTTTTAGGAATTTTTCCATTTTAGGCTCTGGAATTCAAGAGACAAAAAATTCTCTTTCTTGATCAGTTTTTTCCATGTCTTGAAATTTCTTCATCCTTGAGCGAATTTCCATGCTTGAGAGAAGAATTTTGATTTTCTTCCTTGACTGCGATTTCCATGCCTCTCTTCCAATACCAATTTCGTCACGTGAAGGAATTCTTAATCCGGAAGGAAATTCCTTCCTTAACCCCCTGCCTAGCATTACATCTCCAACTTGGGTGTGGATTTCATGTGGTGGAAGAATTTTAACGTTGGAAGGAAAATTTCTTCCTTACCTTCATTTGACGCCCTATTCTTGACCTTGATTCTACTTTACCCTTGAGGAAGGAATTTCTTCAATCCTTAGCCAAATTTCACATTTTCCAAGAATTCTGTCTTGAAGGAAGAAATTTCCAACATAGGCAAATTTTCACTTTCTTGGAATTCTGTCTTGAAAGAAGGAATTTCCAAAGTCAATTTTTTACTTTTCCTATTTTTTAGGAATTTTTTCAAATTTGAGTTTCGGGGTCCAGGAGAGAGAAATTTCTCACTTAGCCGAATTTGTGATCATCTTGAAATTTAGACGAATTTAGAGGATTTTTTAATTTTATTTCCCGAAGGGAATTTTATTTCCAATTCATCCTTGACTTCAAATTTCCATGCCTTGGAATTCAACCTCCAACCTTGGACGCTAGAATGAGCCTGTGGAGGAATTCTTCTTTGGAAGGAAAATTCCTTCCTTACCCTTCTCCAACATTTACCACCTTACTTGGGCATGAAAATCACCATGTGGAGGAATTTTGGCTTGAGGAAGGAATTCCTTGACACCTCCTTTCCAGTGCTCTGTCTTGAACTTGGGTGCAAACACACCTTGAGGAGGAAGTTTGACCTTGACCTCCTTTTAGCGCTCTAGCACCTGGTTGGGCGGAATTTTGGCATAGTGGAGGAATTTATGGTGTGGATGAAAATTCCTCCACACCCTCATTCTAGCGCCAATTCTTTATCAACTTGGGCGCTAAAAAGGCATGGTCATAAGATTTCAAGACATTTATCTTGTTGGATGAGCATTGCTAAAATTCCTCCATGACCCTAATCTTGTGCCCAATCCCTGACATGAGCGCCAAAATCACATGGTCATGGAATTTTGGGGTGGAGGAAAAATCCTCCATGACCCCATTTTGGCGCCCACCTACTTATGGATGCATTTCTTTGGTGAGGGATTCTTGCTTGGTTTTCATCCAGACTTAGCCATTTTTGCACTTTCTAGATCAAGATGTCATTTTGGATCGAAGTGATTTTCGTGCCTTAGGAGGATTTTCAATGCCTTTCCATTTTTGGAATGATTTCTGCACTTAGCCATTTTTCACTTAGAAGCCTGCTTTTCAAACTTTCCGGATTTGGACAAGCATTCAAGAATGTTCAGTCTTCAGTGTTGGGACCCCTGCTTGTGATGAACCTGCCAAAAATGGACTTACTAAAAATAGTAAGTATTTCAAAATGTCAAAATTAGGGCAACACAAGACAGGATAACAGTTACTAAAAATAGAAACTGCCTAGGCAAAATAAAGACAATCCCGGAGGCAGTGAAATCCCTAAAAAATAGGAATTTTCTAAAAATAGGAATTTTCTAAAAATAGAAAGTTGCTCAAAATTTGCTCAAATTTCACTGGCGGGTTCCTTGAAGGGCTCTGGTTTCAATGCAATGTTCTGTTTTTTCAAAATCCTAAAAGAAAGGCCTCAAGTCCAAGTCTGAAGGGCAAAATCCTAGAATGGACCTAACGAGTTCCAAACTTAGCCAAAATTGCCCAGATGACTTGTAGACTTGATCAAATTCACCCCAAAACTCTTGCAAAATGAGGAGACTTAAGAGACTGCTGTGAAATGACCCAACAAACCCCAAAACCAAAAGACCAAGAGGACTGAAAAAGTATGGGGTCACCATTTGCAATGGGGCAATGTGTGAAAACGTCACAACAATACCCAGAAAATTGAACAGCTCCATGTTCCAATAATGTATCGTGAGGTAGAAGTGTAACAATAGCTTCTCCAAGAGCATCCACATGTTTAAACAAAGATGAATCACCAGTGCCCCCATCCATGCACATTCCTTCATAGGCTGGTCCTAAAAATGTAAGCTCTACCATGTGAGCTTCTACAAGAGATAACTCAAACTCTCCATGAATGACCAAAAGCCCAACCAAATCACTTATGCCTCCCTCTACATGTGTAGGTATAACACTAGTGGTTGTGTGCTCAACTATCCCATTTTCCTCTATTATTTGAGTCTTCAATGGGTTCTCTTAAAGAAGAAACTCTTGAACCTCATGATGCAAAGTAGATATCCCAATAGAATTGTTTGAATTAACTTCTTCTTTTGTTCACACACAACTACATGTTCTTCTCACTTCCTTATCTCACGAGGCTCATCCCTCGTATGCTCTATCTCCATGCCTTCTTCCCTTGGAAGAATTAGGGAATGAAGATGGACTTTTTTTTTTGTCTTGTTTGATCTATATGATTGCAATGTTCTTTAATTCCTTGTAGATGTGGTTGTTTTGCTTGGGCAGCCAACAAGTCTACCTTCCTAGATCTTTGTTACCATCCATACCATATACCTTGCCTCTTCTTAACATCCTCCAAGGTATAACATACAAAATCAGAACCTTTGTGGCTTGTAACCACAACACATTCCTCATCTTCAACACACAAGACTTGAGTGCCATCATTAGAAGAAGACTCCATAACATTATCATCTTCATGTGTAAGGGCTGCCAACTCATGATTTTGCATAGGTAAGGGACTGCTGTTCCAAATCAGGAAATTAGTCTTTTCCTCATGCCTTCGTGTGATGGCTTCATAAATCTTAATTACCTCTGGATGGTCATCCGCAAGTGCTGGTTCAAGAGATGTCTTTAACTGAAAATCAAATGCATCACCTGTCATAATTTCTGTCCCATGGTTGCAAGTTATATCTGTCTTCTCTTTTAATAACTTCACATTGAGGTCCCACCAATTCTTCCTCCATGTATCTACTCCTCACAATCTTCATATTCAGTTGTGTTCATGGGTCTTTTGTGACCACACGAACACAGAATAAAGTTCTCAACGGTCACTCTATCCTCTCTTGATCAAAATCTTGTGTATGCTAAGATTGCAGGAAGATCATACATTGATTCCAAGGTTCCAACTGCATACTAGCGACTTTATGATGGATATAGACTCGTTTGGTTGATGTTGCTGGTAATCCAAGGGGACTTACGTACAATGATAAACAAATTTTGAAACTTCAAGGAGACTTTTGTGAATGATTTGGCAGTAAATAGCTCTTTTTTGGTACTTTTTCAAAGAAATGATGCAGAAAGTAAAATAGGAAAGAGTGGCTAATCTAAATCTAGGAACTCAACAGATAACAATGACTTAGGTGAGATCGATCACACTTTGCTTCGCCACTTTCAGACAACTACACAAAGGAGGTGCAATCTTCAAAGGTTGTGCTTATAAGATTTTAAACCATTGACGAACACCATCAAAGAGCAATGCTCATCCAACAATCTATGTTAAGAACTCACATGTAAAAGCTTAGTCCAACCATTCACTGTGGATAGAAATCATCTATCAACAAAAGGTGTGAGCAAATGATCTCACCATAAAGTAATGCAATCTATTTCATTCATCTAAATACTTGAAGCAAATCTAATCTAAGCGAGGAAGATGAAACTATGCAAGTTTTAAAATAACTCAAGTGAACACCAAAAGCCAATGTATCACTATTATTATCTTAGAAACTTATAGCAGCAATCTCCTACAATTCTCCCTCTTTTACAAATGAAGGG
Source organism: Cryptomeria japonica (assembly GCF_030272615.1). Classification (NCBI taxonomy): domain Eukaryota; kingdom Viridiplantae; phylum Streptophyta; class Pinopsida; order Cupressales; family Cupressaceae; genus Cryptomeria; species Cryptomeria japonica. Next base: position 572,878,138 of record NC_081407.1, on the reverse strand, counting down.
GTGACCCCCTTTTATAGGCCTCCAAGAGGAAACCGGACAGCCCAAATTACAATCCAATCAACACCTAAGATTTAACGTGCAAAACCCTAATTAGGGTTTGATTGCGGATTCCTAAATATGATGCCAAGTAGTGGAGGGGGCGGGGGAGCAATTAATGAAGTATCTCATCCACTATACATTAATTGCCTTTTGCTCTAAAAAGGGTGTCCATGATGCATTAAATACCCACTACATTCCAAATCGCCCATCATTCATTAAATGAACCACTAACTCCTCAACATGGCAGCCGTCATTTAATAAATCAGCCACCACTTGGTCAAAATGTCCATCAACAATTAATGAGCCATCATGCCTTCATGCAATCAATAGGTTCTTGTCTAAATTTGGATGGCCACTATCCTGTTCATTGATGGTGAATGCAACGAACTTGGCCTTCACACTTGGAGAAAAACTTCTCCCATCTTGATGCTGCTTCTTGAGTCCTTCGCATTGCTGGAGAACAAGGAAACACTTTCCAAATGTTCCTTCGAGAAGGATTCCGCGAAGAAGAATTCGTGTAGCCTATCCTTGAGATGGTCAAATGTCGGCTCCTCATTAGTCAACCTTCTTACAAACAGTGCCTCTACTGCATTGAGGACTTCCTAAATTTTTCTGACCGACTCCTTCAATTATACTGACTCCTTACTGAACCTCTCAAAGAATTCCTTCCCAATGTAGACTGCATAAAACCACCATGGCGAATCATATATTTCGTTTTCCTTGGTGACCTTCCCATCAATCAATGTTTGGTTGGGAATCCCTATTAGTGCTTTTAGGTGTGGAATTGTTAAGTCTTGATAGATATGCGCGTCTTCCCATGAATTATCCACAGTTTCCAGCATGTTATGGATAGCTAGAATTCTCCAGTGGAAGTGAGCCAAGTCTTCAATAAATTTACCAGTTGAAGTGAAGACGTCCTCTACCCACTCCTTAGAGCACTGAGCCATTTTCCTTTTTCTTCAGTTCCATCAATGGATTTCTTGGGAAGAGAAGGAGGAACAAAGGACGGATCTTCTTCTCTGAACGAACGCCTTAACTGTCGCACATATTCACACAAGGCTTTGTTCTCACTTGTCAACTTCTTATTCTTCTCTTTCATTCTTTTCATTTGCTCTTTCCATGCTAAGGAAGATTCATCATAGTCTTCCACCACTTGTGCTTTGGAGGCACACCTTAAGGCAATCTTTATGATCTCATATTCATGAGGTGTAATCTCATTCTTGTCTTTGTTAACTTTGGGCATAGCTAGGTGTAGTGTCCTGGATCCTAACTCATCCCTTGTGATCTTGGAGAATTTCCTAGCTGCCTTCTTCTCTACTGTCCTATCTATCCTGTTTAAAAGTTCTTCAAGTTCCTGTGCAAGATCAATCTCCTCCTTTGGCTCTCTTCTCATTCTTTCCTTTAGCCAATTTGGATCGACTGCTTGCTGATCCTGAACTTCCAGTTGTACCTGTTCCTGTGAAACTTCCTCAAAAGTTCCAAGTCTCCAATATTTGTTTCCATAAAACAATCTTGAACTTGCTGTTTTTGGACTTCGAGTCCTCTGCTAAATAGGCCTGTGGGAGGCACCAACGCTGAGAATATCCTATGCTTGTGCAGTGTCAAGATCATCTTCCTGTGCCTAACTTCTTGTAACTCCTTTCGAGAACATTTCAACTTCATGCATGCTGGAAGAGCTTGCAGGTGATTGTGCTTCTTCTATCCTTGGCCTCAACTGTTGTGGCTCTTTCGACTGAACCTCTTTTCTCTTCTTTTCTTGTGAACTCCCAGGAGTGCTTTTCTCCTTCCTACGTTCTGTTCTTTCCTACGAAATTTCCTATTCCTTGACTTGGGCTCCTGATGATCCTTCTGTTGCCTCGCTATGGGACTCCAAGTCTCCCATTAGCTGGCAAGTTAGGCGAGCATTCTTCGCCTTCAACTTTGTGATGTGCCACTCAACATAGTGCCTAGTGAATTTCAAGACTGGCCTACTTAGGACATTTAGATCATCAATTTCCAGCTTTGACCAATTTGGCGCTTGAATAGGCCTTTCCTTCTCCTTTTCATATTCTGGTTGAACAATATTTTCATCTTCCTCAACTTGATTTGGCACTTGTATAACTTCACAAAGTCTTATCAGATTGAGGGGCAACCTGCAAAACATCCTCTTTTTGACTTCAAAGTCATCCCTAGCATTGGCCCAGTAATCTTCCAGCTGAAACTTGTGCATGTGGTTTACTCCAGCAACCGTCCTGATTTTATTGTATGATCAAAGAATGTCCTTGCAGTATGGGATGTTAAGTGATAGAATAACAATTCATCAATTGACTTTTCTGCTGCCGCCAGTGTTGGACACATTTCTTCGTAATCTCCTATGACAATTGCGAATTCAAGTGACAACTTCTTCTTCTTTTGAATTTTGTCAGAGACGATCAATTGTTTGGTAATCTCCAGTAGCACCATCATGTCTATTGGATATCTCGGAACTTATATGGCTGGTCAACGAATCCCTAGACCTGTATATAAGTGAATTTCGGAAATTGGATGTACCAGGCTCCGTACTTCTTTACTAACTTCCTTGCCTTTTGCGACAACTTTGTATAAGTCCTCCTTGCAATGATTTGGTGATGTGCATCGTGAATGTGTTGCTTGCCCTCGTGAAAGTAGTAGTTTCATACAATTGCAATTGTGGATAGCACTCATGAACTTTGAGTTGTCTTGGTCTACATCTCATGGGTCCCTTTCCTGGCAATCCGTTGAACTTGCTCATTCTAGCCAGCGAATAAACAACATATGAGTTCATATAGAAAGATAGGGATTGCCTTAAGTTCTCCAACTGCTGGTCCAAGTTGTGGCTGATTAATTTCGCCCAATCTATCATTCTTTCACCTTCCATTACTTCACCAACGAAGTAAAACATCCACGGTTCAAATATGAAGGGCTGCGGACATCCCATGACTTTGCTCAAAATCAGCACAAGATCGACATTCTCTTGTTTGAAGTCCATGCTGGTTATCTGTTTTGGCAACATGGAAATATGAGGTTTTGGCCTCTACATCCATACCTTATCGATTATTCCAACACATCTTTCAAAACCAGCATCATAAATCAATGTTGCTCTTTCTTTGCTCTTGTATGTCATAGATTGGTATGCTGGAATTCCAAAAGTCTCTCCAATCACTTCAGGAGTGAGGTTGGCGAGGAGCTTGCCATCAAGTGCCAAAATTGCCCTTCTTTCAGCATTGTAATGTTCTACACATTCTATAATCAGTTCTGGACACTTGATGGCAGAAGGGAAGCTGGCAGTTGCAACAATCCCCTTTTGACAATCTTGGTGGCAATGGTTGACGGAGGACGTCCAATTGTTCCATATACTCTTCTTCTGAATTCTCTGAGCTTGAAAGTTCCTAGGTTGGTGTCACTAACTTCTCTCCACTTTGACATAATCTTTGATTCCAAAAGAAATCCTCTTCGTTCATTCTTGATTTGCCCCTGTTGGGAGGTGTTTGCAGCCTTGCTAGGTTCCACCATTCTTGCAAAATAAAATAATAAACGTTAGATTTATAATAAAGAAATATTATAAATCTACCGAGGAAGGAATTTCATGTTGCGATTCTAGACTTGGAATAAAATAAAACCTCCAAGAACTAGAAATTTTGAAAAATAATAAAACTTTGCTTTTGACTTTTCTCCACTTCTCTCTAGCTTCCAATTTCACCAAAAAACATTGTGAGAAATGAATTCCAAACCGTTGTTTAGATAGAAGTCTCCTATAAAACTGCTAAGTTGGTGAGGGGATAAAATTAGCAGTTGCATTAATTCTCTTCAATCTTGCGTCATTTTCCTTCGACAACTTGCCATGCAAGTGGACCCTGCCATAATCTTGAGTTCAAAAAAATGGAAACTTATATAATTTTCCTAGTTGTGTCATAAATATGGAATATTCCCTTTGCATGTTGCCGACTCATTTATTACAAAAATCTTTCCATTTTGGGCGCATAATAGATACTCGGAAGATTTTCCTGCAATGGAAGAATTTTAACAATCTTATCCATTCCTGAAGGAATCTTGTACGTCTGGAATTCTTGGAGAGAGAAAATCCTCTGTAGAGAGATTTTTTTCCTGAAGAAATTTTCTCGTGTTCTCATGCACAGCTCGTCCTGAAGGAAGATTTTCTACCAACTGAACACTTTTTCCATGTCCAAGGAAATTTCATCTTGTCTTGAGCTTTGGAGAGAGAAAATTCTCACACTTAACAAATTTTTCAATCTTCTAGATTTATTTATTTAACTTGGGCACAATTCCACTTTGAGGAAGGAATTTTGATGAGGAAAAAAAACTTCTCCTTGACATACTTTCCACGCTCTTCATCGTCCTTGGGCACATTTTCGTTGATGTGGAGGAATTTGGTGAAAACAAGAAATTCCTCATTAGCATGTGTTTGGCGCCCACCTAGTTGGTTGGAGTGCATTTTAGGAGTGAAGGAATTTTTGCATGAAGGAAAGAATCCTCCTTGATATGCATTTGGTGCTCTCTCATGACCTTGAGCGCATTTTCTCCATGGTGAAGCAATTTTTCAGTGTGGAGGAACATTCCTCCTTAACCTCACTTTGGCGCCCTACCTTTGCCTTGGGCGCATTTCAACATGAAGGAATTTTTGCATTTTTCCTCTACCTTGGATTTGCGCCCAACACTTGACTTGGAGTGCACTTTGACTAGAGTGGAGGATTTTTTGTCTAGGGAGGAAATTCCTCCTCTACATCATTTTGGCGCCCTCTTCCCATCTTGAGCGCATTTTCTAGATGGAGAAGGAATTTTGTTTGAAGGAGAAATTTCCTCCTTGTAATGACTTTGGCGCCCAACCTTGGCCTTGGGCGCATTTCAAGTGGGGAGGAGGAATTTAGAGGAATTCCTCCTTGACATTATTTTAGCGCCCACACCTAGCTTGGAGAACATTTGACCCATGGAGGATTTTCGTCAAGTTTGGAATTTCCTCCTTAATGCCATTTTTGCCCCAACCTTCTTCCTTGATCGCCATTTTGGGATTGAAGAGAATTTTGAGGTGAAGGAAAACTTTCTTGTCTTAGGGTAGATTTTTCATGCTTTTTTGCCACTTCAGGAAAGGATTCCAGACTTATCCATTTTTCTGATCATCTGTTTGCTTTTTCAACTTTTTGGATTTGGAACTAGGATTTTCAGAAATGCTCTACCATCAATGTCTTGCCAACTGCCAAAGATAGACTTGCCAAAAATAGACTCACTAAAAATAGTAAGTACTTCCAAACATCAAATTAGGGCAAACTGGGACAGGGTGATACTTACTAAAAATAGACACTGCTAAAAATAGTAAGTTTGTTTAAATGCAAAATTAGGCCAATTCGGGATGCAGTGAAACTTACTAAAAACAGGCACTGCGAAAAATAGTAAGTTCTCAGAATTCACTCAAATTTCACTAGTAGCTTCCTTGAAGGGTTCTTATTTCATTGCTTCGTTCAGATTTCTTAAAACCCTAAGCTACTGACCTCAATTCTAAGTGTGAAGGGTAAAAACCCTAAAATAGACAATAGAAGCTCCAGACAACCTAATTCACTCTAAACTCTTGCAGAATTGGCTAGAATTGGCCAAAAGACTAGAGGACCTGTGGAGATTGAAGAGCTGCTGCTAAAAGACCCAAAAGACCACGACTAAAAGACCAAGTGGACCAAAAATGCTACAATATTTACAAAATAGTTGTTTTGTTGGTGTTCTACAATATGTACACAATAGTTATTTTCATTCTATAATAGTTGTTTTGTTGGAACTTTGAAGGCTAAGATGATGGAGAAGGATTAGAAGGTCCATATTTGAGTGTATTAGCCTCAAGCAATTTCAATTCAATATTCCTCACATTTGCACACAAATCCATGGAAGTATAACTATTGGGGGTACATAGTCAGTTAAATAGTAGGTAACAAGCCTTTAACAAATATTCTTTGCAATTCATTGTCAAGAATCTGAGAATACATCTTAGTTGATAAGGATTCGAATTTAATACCATAACCATGATTGGCCATTTGATCCTTGTTTACAATCCACTATTTCTGAAATGGTAATTATCAGGCCAATATTAACATTGAAATGATTCATAAAAGCATTTTGCCAAATCAGAGAAATAATTTATTAAAGCATGGGGAAAAGAGCATAGCCTTTCAATTGCATGATCTCTCAAATTTTGTGGGAAGAACCTGACAAGATGCTTATCATCAGACACATAATCCAAGCAAATAGCTTTAAATGATCTCAATTATGTTATAGGGGCCCCTTTACCATTGTATATCTCAAAATGAGGGGCCACAAAACCCCACAAAACCACTATCAATGGATGAGAAAGAATCTCAGAAGCAAGTGGATTATGCTTTGCATCTCTTAATGTCTTTTTTATTTCCAAGAGGTAAGGTATCAACTTAATTGTACATCTTGTCGAGTCTTTAAAGGATGGCTTCTAGGGTAGAAGGATGAATATGAGAAGTAGGAAGAGGAGCGAATGTAGCAACATGAGAGATAATAGGTGTAGGTTGTTTGGGGGATAGCGGATAAAGGTGGGATGACAACATGAGAGGTGTGAACAAGAGTAGGCACAATAAGAGGAGTATCGATGATTGCTGAATGTGAGAGATAGGCACAATGAGAGAATTAGTGGAAGAAGCTATTAAACATTGGAACATGTGGCCTCCTTAAAATGGGAGAAGAAGAGCTAGAATGGACAATAGAAGAAGAGGCTTGGGAAGGAGGGAGATAGGACACACCACCTAAAGGCCTCGATGAGCTTATCCTTTGACCTTCACCTTTTAGTACTTCAGTTCCAAAAGACTTGTTAATCAACAAATAATAAAGGACATCAATCAAATTGGAAGGATTAGCATTAAAACCCAAATTAGCAAGATCTGATGTAAGTGTTGGTTGAAAATTTTGTACACTTAGGGAAATGTACAAAATTGTGGTTTCAACCACAGTGTGCGAGTAAAACTCTCCTAATTAAGGGAAGGCTCCCCCTATCTAACTACAACTGTTAAAAATAAAATGGGATGGGACAACAGTCTTTCTTCTTCTTTCAAGAAAGCCAATATCCTTTTCTCTTCACAACAAAGTGATAGCAATCATAAAATAGCAGTAACAACTTTTGAAATGAAATGAGAGAAAGGAAATGAAGTTTCCTGAAAGCTCAAAGACTTCCGTCACTTCATTTGGAATGAAACAACAATATCAAGCTCAAAGTTTTGATTATATGAAGTCCTATCTACCCTTTTCTATACTAACGCTATAAAGAACAAATTATAACAGCTCAAAGACTGCAATATCTTATTCTTTTCTACATAAAACAGTGGGAAGTAGTATAAGCTCAAAGACTCATAGCTATTTCTCACAAAATCTGCTTCTAGATTCTCTTAAGAACAAGTGCAAGCACAAAGACTTACAGCTCCTTTCGAAAGAATATTTATTCTAATTTATATTAACCTCAAATACTTGCAGCACAAAGACTGCAATTCAAATTTGATTACGTTCTTTAAGAAACACTTGCAAGAAAGGTAATATGGAACACAAACTCAAGAATGTAGCACAAAGACTCAAAGCTTAAGCAATTTTCTTCTATTCCTTTCAATTCTTCAATTTACACATAAAAGCTCAAAGACTTCTTTGTTGCAAATTTGGTAGAGTTTTTGCTTGCTTTCTAAAAGATAAAGATTACAATAGACCCCTCAAGTGTTTATAGAAGAGGAGCCTTGAGAAAAAGGTGGGAGGATCCTAACTAACTTGAGAGATTCTCTCAACTACCAAGACTTATTCAATAACTAACTAAGACTTATTCCAACTACAGTCCTAACTGAACACAACTTGTAGTTGCCTTAAATGTAATTACAAAAGTGCAAGTAAAGACTTAACTTGCAATTTACAAAAGGCTTTTACATGCAACTTGTCAAAAGAAAAACTACAACTAAGAGATTACAAATCTGGAAAAATACAACTAAGTGTTGAAAAACACTTAAGCTGCAGCATGTGAAGACATAAATCCTTCGAACTTCTGGATGATCATTCGTAGCTCAACGGGATTCAGTTCGTGGGTGTTCTTGGCAACAACCATGGTCTTCACAATGGTATCATGGCATCGAAGAAGCATAGAGTTGTTCTTCTCCAAGATGGACTGGATTTCGTGCAAAACGATTTGATGTTTCATCAGAGCCTCAATTGGAGCAGCTGAGAATTGTTCGCTCCTCCATTCATTATGAATCCTCATCTTGTAGATCTACATGAACTTCTTCTTCTGCTATCAGCTCTCTATTCTGACTCATTACTCTCTATTCTGACTCATTATGTTGCAAGAAGCCTTCTCACAATGGGAAACAATACCTTGAAATACTTCACCCCGCAATCTTATTGTATCATCAATTTCCTCAATGAGGGATTTGAGAACAAGGGCTTTATTCTCCGAGAGTTCTTCAAATTCCAAGTACATGACCCTAGAAGAAATAATGGCATGCTCCTGAAGAACACTCAACTGTTGCTGGGGCATGGTGCGCCAGATTGTCAAACTACCTTCAACACTTTCCAGATTCTGTTTGAAAGTGTTGGTGGTATGATTCAATTTCTCTTCAATGGCCTCCAACTTAGACATCATTTGGAAAATGTCTTTCATCAATTGTGCACATAGATCATGAAGTTGATCCACCCAAGAATCCAATGCTTGTATGTTTTGAGCAGCTCTTTCAACTCCTCGAATTGAGTCTTGGGAACCGGAAGAACTTGTAGGATTACTCCCTTCACCATCAGGTCTTGTAATTTTATGAACAACTGCAACAAGTTGCCGGTTCTCCTCTTCTAGCTTGTCTTTCTTTGCTAGAAGTTCGTCATACCGCTGCACTAGTGAGGCTAGAGATTGTTGGGCATCGTGTTTGACCACTTCATGCGTTTGCTTGCCCAATTCTATCCTTGTAACCTGTTGACGTGTATTTTGTACACCATCATACACAGAATAAAATACCAATAGGCATCTTATCCTCTCTTGAGAAAAAGCCTCTAACTGCTGAAGATTCGCATAAAGGATCGGTTAGGAAGACTCCAAGGTTCTAGTTAGTAGGGTCTCTACGTGTGGACAAGCTTCTAGCGGTATGATGTGATTTGCTGTATCCTTCAAGGGGTCTTACGCTTCCGAAAGTTCAAGATTTTACTAAACTAAAGAAACTTTCAAAAAATAACAAAGGATAGGGTTTTCAAGAGGTCTAATCTAGTCTAACCCTAAGAATGACTTCGTGTAGACAAGACTTGGCAAGATTCAACCAACTTCAATTTTGCCATAAGATAACAACTCAATTGAAATTAGTGCGATCTTCTAAGGTAACAAAATGATATTCAATACATCAAAGATCAAAGATACTACCACAAAGGTACATATCTAAGATATAATAATGATTGAAGATTAAGGGATTCAAGGTATTCTCCAGTCGACCACGCAAGGCGTTCCTACAATCAGCAAGAAGCTAGTGGTATGGATTACGAATCCTACCAAAGATCAAGTCTCACACTATGTCCTTCAAATTAACACACTACTTTGATTGAGCATGATTCAAGTAGATTAAACAACCATGAAGATAACCAAGAAAGTTGCAACAAAACACCATAACTTCAATATTTCATTGATTTCCAAGTCATCATATACAACAATTGCTTGAATTCCTTTCCTCAAAACTCAATCTTGCTACAAAATAAAATTGCTTCTAGCTCTAATCTCTCTAATACAACAAACTCTTTGATATCTAACTATTACAAATGAAATGAAAAATGAGGGTATAAATAGCATCCTCAAGTACAATGAAAGGTCCAGATTGAAAGTAGATCAACGGTCAAGATCATGGCACCTAAACCCTAATTAGGGTTTGTTACAAATGGCCTCCTTTTACTGAACAATATTAAATGCATAGCCAAATATTAAATTCGGCACAAAAACCTAGGAGACATAAACCAATGACAATTAAGGTGCCATGTCATCTATAACAACCTATCATCTAGAATCTTATTCCCTTTCCAATTCTCTTTTTTAGCATATGCAATGAATCTTGACACGATTCCTTCGATTTCTGCAATTGGAATCTCGGGAAGATTCTTCATACTCTCTTCCAAGTGGATGACCTGATCGAATGCATCTAGAAGAGCTGCGTCCCATGAAGGTTCAAGTTCCTTTGTTCTTTCAATCAGGAGCATGGTGGCAAACATCTGATCATATTGCTCGTCTGTAACATTTGCGTCCTTGCAAAAGATGACCTTGATTCTATCCTCTAATTCCTGCATATCCACATCTGTCTCGACCTCGATCCTTCTGCCAAGAATGGTACGAAG